>NW_025963557.1:1297163-2497163 GCF_910591885.1 Bombus terrestris
ATATTGTGTTACTTTATGACGTATGACGTCATGTGATATTACGTTATAACGTATGACGGTATGAAGTATTACGTTATAACTTATGACGTCATGTAGTATTACGATATAACGTACAACGTTACATAGAATTACGATGTAACGCACAACGTTATGTCGTATTACGTTATAACGTATCATGTCATGTAGTATTACTTTATAACGTATGACGTCATGTAGTATTACGTTATTACGAATATCGTAATATTGTGTTACTTTATGACGTATGACGTCATGTAATATTACGTTATAACGTATGACGGTATGAAGTATTACGTTATTCCGTATAACGTTATATAGTGTTACTTTATGAAGTATGACGTTATGTTGTATTACGTTATAACGTATGACGTCATGTAGCATTAGGATATAACTTATTACGTTATGTAGTATTACGTTATTACGAATAACGTTATATTGTGTTACTTTATGTAGTATGACTTATGTAGTATGACGTGATATAGTATTACCTTATAATGTATGACGTTATGTAGCATTACGGTATTACGAATAACGTTGTATTGTGTTACTTTATAACGTATGACGTTATTTAGTGTTACGTTATAACGTATGACGTCGTGTAGTATTATGTTATAACGTATGACGTTATGTATTATTACGATATAACGTAATACGTTATGCAGTATTGGGTTATAACGTATGACGTCATGTAGTTTTGCGTTATAACGTATGACGTTACGCAGTATTACGTTATAACGTATGATGTTATGGAGTATTACGTTATAACGTATGACGTTATGTATTATTACGATATAGCGTACAACGTTATATAGAATTACGATATAACGCACAACGTTATGTCGTATTACGTTATAACGTATGAGGTCATGTGGTATTACGTTATTACGAATATCGTAATATTGTGTTACTTTATGAGGTATGACGTCATGTAGTATTACTTTATGACGTATGACGTCATGTAGTATTACGTTATAACGTATGACGTTATGTATTATTACGATATAGCGTACAACGTTATATAGAATTACGATATAACGCACAACGTTATGTCGTATTACGTTATAACGTATGAGGTCATGTGGTATTACGTTATTACGAATATCGTAATATTGTGTTACTTTATGAGGTGTGACGTCATGTAGTATTACTTTATGACGTATGACGTCATGTAGTATTACTTTATGACGTATGACGTTATGTATTATTACGATATAACGTATGACGTTATGCAGTATTAGGTTATAACGTATGACGTTATGTATTATTACGATATAACGTATGACGCCATGCAGTATTAGGTTATAACGTGTGACGTCATGTAATATTACGTTATAAGGTATGGCGTTATGTAGTATTACGATATAACGTATGACGTCATGTGGTATTACGTTATTGCTAATAACGGTATATTGTGTTACTTTATGACGTATGACGTCATTTAGTATTACGTCATAATGTATGGCGGTATGAAATATTACGTTATTCCGTATAACGTTATATAGTGTTACTTTATGATGTATGACGTTATGTTGTATTACGTTATAACGTATGCCGTCATGTAGTATTAGGATATAACGTACAACGTTGTATAGAATTACGATATAACGCACAACGTTATGTCGTATTAGGTTATAACGTATCATGTCATGTAGTATTACGTTATAACGTATGACGTTATGGAGTATTACGATATAACGTAATACGTTATGCAGTATTGGGTTATAACGTATGACGTCATGTAGTTTTGCGTTATAACGTATGACGTTACGCAGTATTACGTTATAACGTATGATGTTATGGAGTATTACGTTATAACGTATGACGTCATGTGGTATTGCTTTATTACGAATAACATTATATTGTGTTACTTTATGTAGTATGACTTATGTAGTATGACGTGATGTAGTATTACTTTATAATGTATGACGTTATGTAGCATTACGGTATTACGAGTAACGTTGTATTGTGTTACTTTATAACGTATGACGTCATGTAGTATTACCATATAACGTATGACGTTATGTATTATTACGATATAGCGTACAACGTTATATAGAATTACGATATAACGCACAACGTTATGTCGTATTCCGTTATAACGTATGAGGTCATGTGGTATTACGTTATTACGAATATCGTAATATTGTGTTACTTTATAACGTATGACGTCATGTAGTATCACGTTATTACGAATATCGTAATATTGTGTTACGTTATAACGTATGACGTCGTGTAGTATTACGTTATAACGTATGACGTTATGTATTATTACGATATAACGTAATACGTTATGCAGTATTGGGTTATAACGTATGACGTCATGTGGTATTACGTTATTACGAATATCGTTATATTGTGTTACTTTATAACGTATGGCGTTATTTAGTTTTACGTTATATCGTATGACGTCGTGTAGTATTACGTTATAACGTATGACGTTATGTATTATTACGATATAAAGTAATACGTTATGCAGTATTACGTTATAACGTATGATGTTATGGAGTATTACGTTATAACGTATGCCGTCATGTAGTATTACGTTATAACGTATGACGTTATGGAGTATGACGTTATAACGTATGACGTCATGTGGTATTACGTTATTACGAATATCGTTACATTGTGTTACGTTATAACGTATTTAGTAGTGTAGTTTTACGTTATAACGTATGCCGTCATGTAGTATTACGTTATAACATAAGACGTCATGTAGTATTACGTTATAACGTATGACGTTATGTTCTATTACGATATAACGTATGACGTTATGTATTATTACGATATAACGCATGTCGTTATGGAGTATTACATTATAACGTATGACGTCATGTGGTATTACGTTATTACGAATATCGTAATAATGTGTTACTTTATCAGGTATGACGTCGTGTAGTATTACTTCATGACTTATGACGTCATGTGGTATTACTTTACTACGAATAACGTTATATTGTGTTACTTTATAACGTATGGCGTTATGTAGTGTTACGTTATAACGTATGACGTCGTGTAGTATTACGTTACAACGTATGACGTTATGTATTATTACGATATAACGTAATACGTTATGCAGTATTAGGTTATAACGTATGACGTTACGCAGTATTACGTTATAACGTATGACGTTATGTTCTATTACGATATAACGTATGACGTTATGTTCTATTACGATATAACGTATGACGTTATGTATTATTACGATATAACGTATGTCGTTATGGAGTATTACATTATAACGTATGACGTCATGTGGTATTACGTTATTACGAATATCGTAATAATGTGTTACTTTATCACGTATGACGTCATGTAGTATTACGTTATTACGAATATCGTAATAATGTGTTACTTTATCACGTATGACGTCATGTAGTATTACTTCATGACGTATGACGTCATGTAGTATTACGTTATAACATATGACGTCATGTAGTATTACGATATAACGTACAACGTTGCATAGAATTACGATATAACGCACAACGTTATGTCGTATTACGTTATAACGTATCATGTCATGTAGTATTACGTTATAACGTATGACGTTATGGAGTATTACGTTATAACGTATGTTGTCATGTGGTATTACTTTACTACGAAGAACGTTATATTTTGTTACTTCATAACTTATGGCGTTATGTAGTGTTACGTTATAACGTATGACGTCGTGTAGTATTACGTTATAACGTATGACGTTATGGAGTATTACGTTATAACGTATGACCTCATGTGGTATTACGTTATTACGAATATCGTTACATTGTGTTACGTTATAACGTAATTAGTCGTGTAGTATTACGTTATAACGTATGACGTTATGTATTATTACGATATAACGTAATACGTTATGCAGTATTGGGTTATAACGTATGACGTCATGTAGTTTTGCGTTATAACGTATGACGTTACGCAGTATTACGTTATAACGTATGATGTTATGGAGAATTACGTTATAACGTATGATGTCATGTGGTATTACGTTATTACGAATAACGTTATATTGTGTTACTTTCTGTAGTATGACTTATGTAGTATGACGTGATGTAGCATTACTTTGTAATGTATGACGTTATGTAGCATTACGGTATTACGAATAACGTTGTATTGTGTTACTTTATAACGTATGACGTTATGTAGTGTTACGTTATAACGTATGACGTCGTGTAGAATTACGTTATATCGTATGACGTCATGTTGTATTACGATATTACGAATAACGTTATATTGTGTTACTTTATGTAGTATGACTTATGTAGTATGACGTGATGTAGTATTACCTTATAATGTATGACGTTATGTAGTGTTACGTTATAACGTATGACGTCGTGTAGTATTACATTATAACATATGACGTCATGTACTATTACGTACAACGTTATATAGAATTACGATATAACGCACAACGTTATGTCGTATTACGTTATAACGTATCATGTCATGTAGTATTACGTTATAACGTATGACGGTATGAAGTATTACGTTATTCCGTATAACGTTATATAGTGTTACTGTATGAAGTATGACGCCATGTAGTATTACGTTATAACATATGACGTCATGTAGTATTAAGATATAACGTATGACGTCATGTGGTATTACGTTATTACGAATAACGTTATATTGTGTTACTTTATGTAGTATGACTTATGTAGTATGACGTGATGTAGTATTACCTTATAATGTATGACGTTATGTAGTGTTACGTTATAACGTATGACGTCGTGTAGTATTACATTATAACATATGACGTCATGTACTATTACGATATAACGTACAACGTTATATAGAATTACGATATAACGCACAACGTTATGTCGTATTACGTTATAACGTATCATGTCATGTAGTATTACGTTATAACGTATGACGTTACGACGTATTACGTTATAACGTATGATGTTATGGAGTATTACGTTATAACGTATGATGTTATGGAGTATTACGTTATAACGAATGACATCATGTGGTATTACTTTACTACGAATAACGTTATATTGTGTTACTTTATAACGTATGGCGTTATGTAGTGTTACGTTATAACGTATGACGTCGTGTAGTATTAGGTTATAACGTATGACGTCGTGTAGTATTAGGTTATAACGTATGACGGTATGTATTATTACGATACAACGTAATACGTTATGCAGTATTAGGTTATAACGTATGACGTCATGTAGTTTTGCGTTATAACGGATGAAGTTACGCAGTATTACGTTATAACGTATGATGTTATGGAGTATTACGTTATAACGTATGACGTCATGTTGTATTACTTTACTACGAATAACGTTATATTGTGTTACTTTATAACGTATGGCGTTATGTAGTGTTACGTTATAACGTATGATGTTATGGAGTATTACGTTATAACGTATGACGTCATGTGGTATTACTTTACTGCGAATAACGTTATATTGTGTAACTTTATAACGTATGGCGTTATGTAGTGTTACGTTATAACGTATGACGTCGTGTAGTATTACGTTATAACGTATGACGTTATGTATTATTACGATATAACGTAATACGTTATGCAATATTAGGTTATAACGTATGACGTTACGCAGTATTACGTTATAACGTATGATCTTATGGAGTATTACGTTATAACGTATGCCGTCATGTAGTATTACGTTATAACATATGACGTCATGTACTATTACGATATAACGTACAACGTTATATAGAATTACGATATAACGCACAACGTTATATCGTATTACGTTATAACGTATCATGTAATGTAGTATTACGTTACAACGTATGACGTTACGCAGTATTACGTTATAACGTATGATGTTATGGAGTATTACGTTATAACGTATGACGTCATGTGGTATTACTTTACTACGAATAACGTTATATTGTGTTACTTTATAACGTATGGCGTTATGTAGTGTTACGTTATAACGCATGACGTCGTGTAGTATTAGGTTATAACGTATGACGTTATGTATTATTACGATACAACGTAATACGTTATGCAGTATTAGGTTATAACGTATGACGTTACGCAGTATTACGTTATAACGTATGATGTTATGGAGTATTACGTTATAACGTATGACGTCATGTGGTATTACTTTACTACGAATAACGTTATATTGTGTTACTTTATAACGTATGGCGTTATGTAGTGTTACGTTATAACGTATGACGTCGTGTAGTATTAGGTTATAACGTATGACGTTATGTATCATTACGATACAACGTAATACGTTATGCAGTATTAGGTTATAACGTATGACGTCATGTAGTTTTGCGTTATAACGTATGACGTTACGCAGTATTACGTTATAACGTATGATGTTATGGAGTATTAAGTTATAACGTATGACGTCATGTAGTATTACTTTACTACGAATAACGTTATATTGTGTTACTTTATGACGTATGACGTCATGTAGTATTACTTTATGACGTATGACGTCATGTAGTATTATTTTATGACGTACGACGTCATGTAGTATTAGGCTATAACGTATGACGTTATGTATTATTACGATATAACGTATGACGCCATGTAGTATTACGTTATAACATATGACGTCATGTAGTATTACGATATAACGTATGACGTCATGTGGTATTACGTTATTACGAATAACGTTATATTGTGTTACTTTATGTAGTATGACTTATGTAGTATGACGTGATGTAGTATTACCTTATAATGTATGACGTTATGTAGTGTTACGATATAACGTATGACGTCATGTAGTAATACGTTATAACGTATGCCGTCATTTAGTATTTCGTTATAACATATGACGTCATGTACTATTACGATATAACGTACAACGTTATATAGAATTACGATATAACGCACAACGTTATGTCGTGTTACGTTATAACGTATCATGTCATGTAGTATTACGTTATAACGTATGACGATACGACGTATTACGTTATAACGTATGATGTTATGGAGTATTACGTTATAACGTATGACGTCATGTGGTATTACTTTACTACGAATAACGTTATATTGTGTTACTTTATAACGTATGGCGTTATTTAGTTTTACGTTATATCGTATGACGTCGTGTAGTATTACGTTATAACGTATGACGTTATGTATTATTACGATATAAAGTAATACGTTATGCAGTATTACGTTATAACGTATGATGTTATGGAGTATTACGTTATAACGTATGCCGTCATGTAGTATTACGTTATAACGTATGACGTTATGGAGTATGACGTTATAACGTATGACGTCATGTGGTATTACGTTATTACGAATATCGTTACATTGTGTTACGTTATAACGTATTTAGTAGTGTAGTTTTACGTTATAACGTATGCCGTCATGTAGTATTACGTTATAACATAAGACGTCATGTAGTATTACGTTATAACGTATGACGTTATGTTCTATTACGATATAACGTATGACGTTATGTATTATTACGATATAACGTATGTCGTTATGGAGTATTACATTATAACGTATGACGTCATGTGGTATTACTTTACTACGAATA
This sequence comes from Bombus terrestris, assembly GCF_910591885.1. NCBI lineage: Eukaryota > Metazoa > Arthropoda > Insecta > Hymenoptera > Apidae > Bombus > Bombus terrestris. Next base: position 1,304,675 of record NW_025963557.1, read on the forward strand.
ACGTTATATTGTGTTACTTTATAACGTATGGCGTTATGTAGTGTTACGTTATAACGTATGACGTCGTGTAGTATTACGTTACAACGTATGACGTTATGTATTATTACGATATAACGTAATACGTTATGCAGTATTAGGTTATAACGTATGACGTTACGCAGTATTACGTTATAACGTATGACGTTATGTTCTATTACGATATAACGTATGACGTTATGTTCTATTACGATATAACGTATGACGTTATGTATTATTACGATATAACGTATGTCGTTATGGAGTATTACATTATAACGTATGACGTCATGTGGTATTACGTTATTACGAATATCGTAATAATGTGTTACTTTATCACGTATGACGTCATGTAGTATTACGTTATTACGAATATCGTAATAATGTGTTACTTTATCACGTATGACGTCATGTAGTATTACTTCATGACGTATGACGTCATGTAGTATTACGTTATAACATATGACGTCATGTAGTATTACGATATAACGTACAACGTTGCATAGAATTACGATATAACGCACAACGTTATGTCGTATTACGTTATAACGTATCATGTCATGTAGTATTACGTTATAACGTATGACGTTATGGAGTATTACGTTATAACGTATGTCGTCATGTGGTATTACTTTACTACGAAGAACGTTATATTTTGTTACTTCATAACTTATGGCGTTATGTAGTGTTACGTTATAACGTATGACGTCGTGTAGTATTACGTTATAACGTATGACGTTATGGAGTATTACGTTATAACGTATGACCTCATGTGGTATTACGTTATTACGAATATCGTTACATTGTGTTACGTTATAACGTAATTAGTCGTGTAGTATTACGTTATAACGTATGACGTTATGTATTATTACGATATAACGTAATACGTTATGCAGTATTGGGTTATAACGTATGACGTCATGTAGTTTTGCGTTATAACGTATGACGTTACGCAGTATTACGTTATAACGTATGATGTTATGGAGTATTACGTTATAACGTATGATGTCATGTGGTATTACGTTATTACGAATAACGTTATATTGTGTTACTTTCTGTAGTATGACTTATGTAGTATGACGTGATGTAGCATTACTTTGTAATGTATGACGTTATGCAGCATTACGGTATTACGAATAACGTTGTATTGTGTTACTTTATAACGTATGACGTTATGTAGTGTTACGTTATAACGTATGACGTCGTGTAGAATTACGTTATAACGTATGACGTCATGTTGTATTACGATATTACGAATAACGTTATATTGTGTTACTTTATGTAGTATGACTTATGTAGTATGACGTGATGTAGTATTACCTTATAATGTATGACGTTATGTAGTGTTACGTTATAACGTATGACGTCGTGTAGTATTACATTATAACATATGACGTCATGTACTATTACGATATAACGTACAACGTTATATAGAATTACGATATAACGCACAACGTTATGTCGTATTACGTTATAACGTATCATGTCATGTAGTATTACGTTATAACGTATGACGGTATGAAGTATTACGTTATTCCGTATAACGTTATATAGTGTTACTTTATGAAGTATGACGCCATGTAGTATTACGTTATAACATATGACGTCATGTAGTATTAAGATATAACGTATGACGTCATGTGGTATTACGTTATTACGAATAACGTTATATTGTGTTACTTTATGTAGTATGACTTATGTAGTATGACGTGATGTAGTATTACCTTATAATGTATGACGTTATGTAGTGTTACGTTATAACGTATGACGTCGTGTAGTATTACATTATAACATATGACGTCATGTACTATTACGATATAACGTACAACGTTATATAGAATTACGATATAACGCACAACGTTATGTCGTATTACGTTATAACGTATCATGTCATGTAGTATTACGTTATAACGTATGACGTTACGACGTATTACGTTATAACGTATGATGTTATGGAGTATTACGTTATAACGTATGATGTTATGGAGTATTACGTTATAACGAATGACATCATGTGGTATTACTTTACTACGAATAACGTTATATTGTGTTACTTTATAACGTATGGCGTTATGTAGTGTTACGTTATATCGTATGACGTCGTGTAGTATTACGCTATAACGTATGACGTTATGTATTATTACGATATAAAGTAATACGTTATGCAGTATTAGGTTATAACGTATGACGTCATGTAGTTTTGCGTTATAACGTATGACGTTACGCAGTATTACGTTATAACGTATGATGTTATGGAGTATTACGTTATAACGTATGACGTCATGTGGTATTACTTTACTACGAATAACGTTATATTGCGTTACTTTATAACGTATGGCGTTATGTAGTGTTACGTTATTACGTATGACGTCGTGTAGTATTACGTTATAACGTATGACGTTATGTATTATTACGATATAACGTAATACGTTATGCAGAATTAGGTTATAACGTATGGCGTTATGTTGTATTACGATATAACGTATGACGTCATGTAATATTACGTTATAACGTATGGCGTTATGTTGTATTACGATATAACGTATGACGTCATGTGGTATTACGTTATTGCTAATAACGGTATATTGTGTTACTTTATGACGTATGACATCATGTAGTATTACGATATAACGTACAACGTTACATAGAATTACAATGTAACGCACAACGTTATGTCGTATTACGTTATAACGTATCATGTCATGTAGTATTACGTTATAACGTATGACGTTATGGAGTATTACGTTGTAACGTATGATGTCATGTGGTATGACGTTATCACGAATATCGTAATATTGTGTTACTTTATGACGTATGACGTCATGTAGTATTACTTTATGTCGTATGCCGTCATGTAGTATTACGTTATAACATATGACGTCATGTAGTATTACGATATAACGTACAACGTTGCATAGAATTACGATATAACGCACAACGTTATGTCGTATTACGTTATAACGTATAATGTCATGTAGTATTACGTTATAACGTATGACGTTATGGAGTATTACGTTATAACGTATGTCGTCATGTGGTATTACTTTACTACGAAGAACGTTATATTTTGTTACTTCATAACTTATGGCGTTATGTAGTGTTACGTTATTCCGTATAACGTTATATAGTGTTACTTTATGAAGTATGACGTTATGTTGTATTACGTTATAACGTATGACGTCATGTAGCATTAGGATATAACTTATTACGTTATGTAGTATTACGTTATTACGAATAACGTTATATTGTGTTACTTTATGTAGTATGACTTATGTAGTATGACGTGATATAGTATTACCTTATAATGTATGACGTTATGTAGCATTACGGTATTACGAATAACGTTGTATTGTGTTACTTTATAACGTATGACGTTATTTAGTGTTACGTTATAACGTATGACGTCGTGTAGTATTACGTTATAACGTATGACGTTATGTATTATTACGATATAGCGTACAACGTTATATAGAATTACGATATAACGCACAACGTTATGTCGTGTTACGTTATAACGTATGAGGTCATGTGGTATTACGTTATTACGAATATCGTAATATTGTGTTACTTTATGAGTTATGACGTCATGTAGTATTACTTTATGACGTATGACGTCATGTAGTATTACGTTATAACATACGACGTCATGTAGTATTACGATATAACGTACAACGTTACATAGAATTACAATGTAACGCACAACGTTATGTCGTATTACGTTATAACGTATCATGTCATGTAGTATTACGTTATAACGTATGACGTCATGGAGTATTACGTTATAACGTATGAGGTCATGTGGTATTACTTTATTACGAATATCGTAATGTTGTGTTACTTTATGAGGTATGACGTCATGTAGTATTACTTTATGACGTATGACATCATGTAGTATTACGTTATAACATATGACGTCATGTAGTATTACGATATAACGTACAACGTTATATAGAATTACGATATAACGCACAACGTTATGTCGCATTACGTTATAACGTATCATGTCATGTAGTATTACGTTATAACGTATGACGTTATGGAGTATTACGTTGTAACGTATGATGTCATGTGGTATTACGTTATCACGAATATCGTAATATTGTGTTACTTTATGACGTATGACGTCATGTAGTATTACTTTATGACGTATGACGTCATGTAGTATTACGTTATAACATATGACGTCATGTAGTATTACGATATAACGTATGACGTTATGGAGTATTACGTTGTAACGTATGATGTCATGTGGTATTACGTTATCACGAATATCGTAATATTGTGTTACTTTATGACGTATGACGTCATGTAGTATTACTTTATGACGTATGACGTCATGTAGTATTACGTTATAACATATGACGTCATGTAGTATTACGATATAACGTACAACGTTATATAGAATTACGATATAACGCACAACGTTATGTCGTATTACGTTATAACGTATCATGTCATGTAGTATTACGTTATAACGTATGACGTTATGGAGTATTACGTTGTAACGTATGATGTCATGTGGTATTACGTTATAACGAATATCGTAATATTGTGTTACTTTATGACGAATGGCGTCATGTGGTATTACTTTATGACGTATGACGACATGTAGTATTACTTTATGACGTATGACGTCATGTAGTATTAGGTTATAACGTATGACGTTATGCATTATTACGATACAACGTATGGCTTTATGTGGTATTACGATATAACGTATGACGTCATGTGGTATTACGTTATTCCGTATAACGTTATACAGTGTTACTTTATGAAGTATGACGTTATGTTGTATTACGTTATAACGTATGACGTCATGTAGCATTAGGATATAACTTATTACGTTATGTAGTATTACGTTATTGCGAATAACGTTATATTGTGTTACTTTATGTAGTATGACTTATGTAGTATGACGTGATATAGTATTACCTTATAATGTATGACGTTATGTAGCATTACGGTATTACGAATAACGTTGTATTCTGTTACTTTATAACGTATGACGTTATTTAGTGTTACGTTATAACGCATGACGTCGTGTAGTATTACATTATAACGTATGACGTTATGTATTATTACGATATAACGTAATACGTTATGCAGTATTGGGTTATAACGCATGACGTCATGTAGTTTTGCGTTATAACGTATGACGTTACGCAGTATTACGTTATAACGTATGATGTTATGGAGTATTACGTTATAACGTATGACGTTATGTATTATTACGATATAGCGTACAACGTTATATAGAATTACGATATAACGCACAACGTGATGTCGTATTACGTTATAACGTATGAGGTCATGTGGTATTACGTTATTACGAATATCGTAATATTGTGTTACCTTATGAGGTATGACGTCATGTAGTATTACGTTATAACATATGACGTCATGTAGTATTACGATATAACGTACAACGTTACATAGAATTACGATGTAACGCACAACGTTATGTCGCATTACGTTATAACGTATCATGTCATGTAGTATTGCGTTATAAAGTATGACCTTATGGAGTATTACGTTATAACGTATGAGGTCATGTGGTATTACGTTATAACATATGACGTTATGTATTATTACGATATAGCGTACAACGTTATATAGAATTACGATATAGCGCACAACGTTATGTCCTATTACGTTATAACGTATCATGTAATGTAGTATTACGTTATAAAGTATGACGTTATGGAGTATTACGTTATAACGTATGAGGTCATGTGGTATTACGTTATCACGAATATCGTAATATTGTGTTACTTTATGACGTATGACGTCATGTAGTATTACGTTATTACGAATATCGTAATATTGTGTTACTTTATGATGTATGACGTCATGTACTATTACGTCATAACGTATGACGGTATGAAATATTACGTTATTCCGTACAACGTTATATTGTGTTACCTTATGAAGTGTGACCTTATGTTGTATTACGTTATAACGTATGCCGTCATGTAGTATTAGGATATAACTTATTACGTTATGTAGTATTACGTTATTACGAATAACGTTATATAGTGATACTTTATAACGTATGACCTTATGTTGTGTTACGTTATAACGTATGACGTCATGTAGTATTACGATATAACGTACTACGTTATATAGAATTACGATATAACCCACAACGTTATGTCGTATTACGTTATAACGTATCATGTCATGTAGTATTACTTTATGACGTATGACGTCATGTAGTATTAGGTTATAACGTATGACGTTATGTACTATTACGATATAACGTATGGCGTTATGTAGTATTACGATATAACGTATGACGTCATGTGGTATTACTTTATTGCGAATAACGTTATATTGTGTTACTTTATGACGTATGACGTCATGTAGTATTACGTTATAACGTATGACGGTATGAAGTATTACGATATAACGTACAACGTTACATAGGATTACGATGTAACGCACCACGTTATGTCGTATTACGTTATAACGTATCATGTCATGTAGTATTATGTAATAACGTATGACGTCATGTGGTATTACGTTATTACGAAGGACGTTATATTGTGTTACTTTATGACGTATGACGTCATGTAGTATTACTTTATGACGTATGACGTCATGTAGTATTACGTTATAACGTATGACGTCATGTAGTATTACGATATAACGTACAACGTTACATAGAGTTACGATGTAACGCACAACGTTATGTCGTATTACGTTATAACGTATCATGTCATGTAGTATTACGTTATAACGTATGACGTTATGGAGTATTACGTTGTAACGTATGATGTCATGTGGTATTACGTTATAACGAATACCGTAATATTGTGTTACTTCATGACGAATGGCGTCATGTAGTATTACTTTATGACGTATGACGACATGTAGTATTACTTTATGACGTATGACGTCATGTAGTATTACGTCATAACGTATGACGGTATGGAGTATTACGTTATTCCGTATAACGTTATATAGTGTTACTTTATGAAGTATGACGTTATGTTGTATTACGTTATAACGTATGACGTCATGTAGCATTAGGATATAACTTATTACGTTATGTAGTATTACGTTATTGCGAATAACGTTATATTGTGTTACTTTATGTAGTATGACTTATGTAGTATGACGTGATATAGTATTACCTTATAATGTATGACGTTATGTAGCATTACGGTATTACGAATAACGTTGTATTGTGTTACTTTATAACGTATGACGTTATTTAGTGTTACGTTATAACGCATGACGTCGTGTAGTATTACATTATAACGTATGACGTTATGTATTATTACGATATCACGTAATACGTTATGCAGTATTGGGTTATAACGTATGACGTCATGTAGTTTTGCGTTATAACGTATGACGTTACGCAGTATTACGTTATAACGTATGATGTTATGGAGTATTACGTTATAAAGTATGACGTTATGGAGTATTTCGTTATAACGTATGAGGTCATGTGGAATTACGTTATCACGAATATCGTAATATTGTGTTACTTTATGACGTATGACGTCATGTAGTATTACTTTATGACGTATGACGTCATGTAGTATTACTTTATGACGTATGACGTCATGTAGTATTACGTTATAACATATAACGTCATGTAGTATTACGATATAACGTACAACGTTGCATAGAATTACGATATAACGCACAACGTTATGTCGTATTACGTTATAACGTATCATGTCATGTAGTATTACGTTATAACGTTCTCCGTTATGGAGTATTACGTTGAAACGTATGATGTCATGTGGTATTACGTTATAACGATTATCCTAATATTGTGTTACTTTAAGACGAATGACGTCATGTAGTATTACCTATGACGCATGACGACATGTAGTATTATTTTATGACGTATGACGTCATGTAGTATTAGGTTATAACGTATGACGTTATGTATTATTACGATATAACGTATGGCGTTATGTAGTATTACGTTATAACGTATGACGTTATGTATTATTACGATATAGCGTACAACGTTATATAGAACTACGATATAACCCACAACGTTATGTCGTATTACGTTATAACGTATGAGGTCATGTGGTATTACGTTATTACGAATATCGTAATATTGTGTTACTTTATGAGGTGTGACGTCATGTAGTATTACTTTATGACGTATGACGTCATGTAGTATTACTTTATGACGTATGACGTTATGTATTATTACGATATAACGTATGACGTTATGCAGTATTAGGTTATAACGTATGACGTTATGTATTATTACGATATAGCGTACAACGTTATATAGAATTACGATATAACGCACAACGTTATGTCGCATTACGTTATAACGTATGAGGTCGTGTGGTATTACGTTATTACGAATATCGTAATATTGTGTTACTTTATAACGTATGACGTCATGTAGTATCACGTTATTACGAATATCGTAATATTGTGTTACGTTATAACGTATGACGTCGTGTAGTATTACGTTATAACGTATGACGTTATGTATTATTACGATTTAACGTAATACGTTATGCAGTATTAGGTTATAACGTATGACGTCATGTGGTATTACGTTATTACGAATATCGTAATATTGTGTTACTTTATGAGATATGACGTCATGTAGTATTACTTTATGACGTATGACGTAATGTAGTATTACGTTATAACATACGACGTCATGTAGTATTACGATATAACGTACAACGATACATAGAATTACGATGTAACGCACAACGTTATGTCGTATTACGTTATAACGTATCATGTCATGTAGTATTATGTTATAACGTATGACGTCATGTGGTATTACGTTATTACGAAGAACGTTATATTGTGTTACTTTATAACGTATGACGTCATGTAGTATTACGTTATTACGAATATCGTAATATTGTGTTACTTTATGACGTATGACGTCATGTACTATTTCGTCATAACGTATGACGGTATGAAATATTACGTTATTCCGTATAACGTTATATTGTGTTACCTTATGAAGTGTGACCTTATGTTGTACTACGTTATAACGTATGCCGTCATGTAGTATTAGGATATAACTTATTACGTTATGTAGTATTACGTTATTACGAATAACGTTATATGGTGATACTTTATAACGTATGACCTTATGTTGTGTTACGTTATAACGTATGACGTCATGTAGTATTACGATATAACGTACTACGTTATATAGAATTACGATATAACGCTCAACGTTATATAGAATTACGATATAACGCTCAACGTTATGTCGTATTACGTTATAGCGTATCATGTCATGTAGTATTACTTTATGACGTATGACGTCATGTAGTATTAGGTTATAACGTATGGCGTTATGTATTATTACGATATATCGTATGGCGTTATGTAGTATTACGATATAACGTATGACGTCATGTGGTATTACGTTATTGCGAATAACGTTATATTGTGTTACTTTATGACGTATGACGTCATGTGATATTACGTTATAACGTATGACGGTATGAAGTATTACGTTATAACTTATGACGTCATGTAGTATTACGATATAACGTACAACGTTACATAGAATTACGATGTAACGCACAACGTTATGTCGTATTACGTTATAACGTATCATGTCATGTAGTATTACTTTATAACGTATGACGTCATGTAGTATTACGTTATTACGAATATCGTAATATTGTGTTACTTTATGACGTATGACGTCATGTAATATTACGTTATAACGTATGACGGTATGAAGTATTACGTTATTCCGTATAACGTTATATAGTGTTACTTTATGAAGTATGACGTTATGTTGTATTACGTTATAACGTATGACGTCATGTAGCATTAGGATATAACTTATTACGTTATGTAGTATTACGTTATTACGAATAACGTTATATTGTGTTACTTTATGTAGTATGACTTATGTAGTATGACGTGATATAGTATTACCTTATAATGTATGACGTTATGTAGCATTACGGTATTACGAATAACGTTGTATTGTGTTACTTTATAACGTATGACGTTATTTAGTGTTACGTTATAACGTATGACGTCGTGTAGTATTATGTTATAACGTATGACGTTATGTATTATTACGATATAACGTAATACGTTATGCAGTATTGGGTTATAACGTATGACGTCATGTAGTTTTGCGTTATAACGTATGACGTTACGCAGTATTACGTTATAACGTATGATGTTATGGAGTATTACGTTATAACGTATGACGTTATGTATTATTACGATATAGCGTACAACGATATATAGAATTACGATATAACGCACAACGTTATGTCGTATTACGTTATAACGTATGAGGTCATGTGGTATTACGTTATTACGAATATCGTAATATTGTGTTACTTTATGAGGTATGACGTCATGTAGTATTACTTTATGACGTATGACGTCATGTAGTATTACGTTATAACGTATGACGTTATGTATTATTACGATATAGCGTACAACGTTATATAGAATTACGATATAACGCACAACGTTATGTCGTATTACGTTATAACGTATGAGGTCATGTGGTATTACGTTATTACGAATATCGTAATATTGTGTTACTTTATGAGGTGTGACGTCATGTAATATTACGTTATAAGGTATGGCGTTATGTAGTATTACGATATAACGTATGACGTCATGTGGTATTACGTTATTGCTAATAACGGTATATTGTGTTACTTTATGACGTATGACGTCATTTAGTATTACGTCATAATGTATGGCGGTATGAAATATTACGTTATTCCGTATAACTTTATATAGTGTTACTTTATGATGTATGACGTTATGTTGTATTACGTTATAACGTATGCCGTCATGTAGTATTAGGATATAACGTACAACGTTGTATAGAATTACGATATAACGCACAACGTTATGTCGTATTAGGTTATAACGTATCATGTCATGTAGTATTACGTTATAACGTATGACGTTATGGAGTATTACGATATAACGTAATACGTTATGCAGTATTGGGTTATAACGTATGACGTCATGTAGTTTTGCGTTATAACGTATGACGTTACGCAGTATTACGTTATAACGTATGATGTTATGGAGTATTACGTTATAACGTATGACGTCATGTGGTATTGCTTTATTACGAATAACATTATATTGTGTTACTTTATGTAGTATGACTTATGTAGTATGACGTGATGTAGTATTACTTTATAATGTATGACGTTATGTAGCATTACGGTATTACGAGTAACGTTGTATTGTGTTACTTTATAACGTATGACGTCATGTAGTATTACCATATAACGTATGACGTTATGTATTATTACGATATAGCGTACAACGTTATATAGAATTACGATATAACGCACAACGTTATGTCGTATTCCGTTATAACGTATGAGGTCATGTGGTATTACGTTATTGCGAATAACGTTATATTGTGTTACTTTATGACGTATGACGTCATGTAATATTACGTTATAACGAATGACGGTATGAAGTATTACGATATAACGTACAACGTTACATAGGATTACGATGTAACGCACCACGTTATGTCGTATTACGTTATAACGTATCATGTCATGTAGTATTATGTAATAACGTATGACGTCATGTGGTATTACGTTATTACGAAGGACGTTATATTGTGTTACTTTATGACGTATGACGTCATGTAGTATTACTTTATGACGTATGACGTCATGTAGTATTACGTTATAACGTATGACGTCATGTAGTATTACGATATAACGTACAACGTTACATAGAGTTACGATGTAACGCACAACGTTATGTCGTATTACGTTATAACGTATCATGTCATGTAGTATTACGTTATAACGTATGACGTTATGGAGTATTACGTTGTAACGTATGATGTCATGTGGTATTACGTTATAACGAATACCGTAATATTGTGTTACTTCATGACGAATGGCGTCATGTAGTATTACTTTATGACGTATGACGACATGTAGTATTACTTTATGACGTATGACGTCATGTAGTATTACGTCATAACGTATGACGGTATGGAGTATTACGTTATTCCGTATAACGTTATATAGTGTTACTTTATGAAGTATGACGTTATGTTGTATTACGTTATAACGTATGACGTCATGTAGCATTAGGATATAACTTATTACGTTATGTAGTATTACGTTATTGCGAATAACGTTATATTGTGTTACTTTATGTAGTATGACTTATGTAGTATGACGTGATATAGTATTACCTTATAATGTATGACGTTATGTAGCATTACGGTATTACGAATAACGTTGTATTGTGTTACTTTATAACGTATGACGTTATTTAGTGTTACGTTATAACGCATGACGTCGTGTAGTATTACATTATAACGTATGACGTTATGTATTATTACGATATCACGTAATACGTTATGCAGTATTGGGTTATAACGTATGACGTCATGTAGTTTTGCGTTATAACGTATGACGTTACGCAGTATTACGTTATAACGTATGATGTTATGGAGTATTACGTTATAAAGTATGACGTTATGGAGTATTACGTTATAACGTATGAGGTCATGTGGAATTACGTTATCACGAATATCGTAATATTGTGTTACTTTATGACGTATGACGTCATGTAGTATTACTTTATGACGTATGACGTCATGTAGTATTACTTTATGACGTATGACGTCATGTAGTATTACGTTATAACATATAACGTCATGTAGTATTACGATATAACGTACAACGTTGCATAGAATTACGATATAACGCACAACGTTATGTCGTATTACGTTATAACGTATCATGTCATGTAGTATTACGTTATAACGTTCTCCGTTATGGAGTATTACGTTGAAACGTATGATGTCATGTGGTATTACGTTATAACGATTATCCTAATATTGTGTTACTTTAAGACGAATGACGTCATGTAGTATTACCTATGACGCATGACGACATGTAGTATTATTTTATGACGTATGACGTCATGTAGTATTAGGTTATAACGTATGACGTTATGTATTATTACGATATAACGTATGGCGTTATGTAGTATTACGTTATAACGTATGACGTTATGTATTATTACGATATAGCGTACAACGTTATATAGAACTACGATATAACGCACAACGTTATGTCGTATTACGTTATAACGTATGAGGTCATGTGGTATTACGTTATTACGAATATCGTAATATTGTGTTACTTTATGAGGTGTGACGTCATGTAGTATTACTTTATGACGTATGACGTCATGTAGTATTACTTTATGACGTATGACGTTATGTATTATTACGATATAACGTATGACGTTATGCAGTATTAGGTTATAACATATGACGTTATGTATTATTACGATATAGCGTACAACGTTATATAGAATTACGATATAACGCACAACGTTATGTCGCATTACGTTATAACGTATGAGGTCGTGTGGTATTACGTTATTACGAATATCGTAATATTGTGTTACTTTATAACGTATGACGTCATGTAGTATCACGTTATTACGAATATCGTAATATTGTGTTACGTTATAACGTATGACGTCGTGTAGTATTATGTTATAACGTATGACGTTATGTATTATTACGATTTAACGTAATACGTTATGCAGTATTAGGTTATAACGTATGACGTCATGTGGTATTACGTTATTACGAATATCGTAATATTGTGTTACTTTATGAGATATGACGTCATGTAGTATTACTTTATGACGTATGACGTAATGTAGTATTACGTTATAACATACGACGTCATGTAGTTTTACGATATAACGTACAACGATACATAGAATTACGATGTAACGCACAACGTTATGTCGTATTACGTTATAACGTATCATGTCATGTAGTATTATGTTATAACGTATGACGTCATGTGGTATTACGTTATTACGAAGAACGTTATATTGTGTTACTTTATAACGTATGACGTCATGTAGTATTACGTTATTACGAATATCGTAATATTGTGTTACTTTATGACGTATGACGTCATGTACTATTTCGTCATAACGTATGACGGTATGAAATATTACGTTATTCCGTATAACGTTATATTGTGTTACCTTATGAAGTGTGACCTTATGTTGTACTACGTTATAACGTATGCCGTCATGTAGTATTAGGATATAACTTATTACGTTATGTAGTATTACGTTATTACGAATAACGTTATATGGTGATACTTTATAACGTATGACCTTATGTTGTGTTACGTTATAACGTATGACGTCATGTAGTATTACGATATAACGTACTACGTTATATAGAATTACGATATAACGCTCAACGTTATATAGAATTACGATATAACGCTCAACGTTATGTCGTATTACGTTATAGCGTATCATGTCATGTAGTATTACTTTATGACGTATGACGTCATGTAGTATTAGGTTATAACGTATGGCGTTATGTATTATTACGATATATCGTATGGCGTTATGTAGTATTACGATATAACGTATGACGTCATGTGGTATTACGTTATTGCGAATAACGTTATATTGTGTTACTTTATGACGTATGACGTCATGTGATATTACGTTATAACGTATGACGGTATGAAGTATTACGTTATAACATATGACGTCATGTAGTATTACGATATAACGTACAACGTTACATAGAATTACGATGTAACGCACAACGTTATGTCGTATTACGTTATAACGTATCATGTCATGTAGTATTACTTTATAACGTATGACGTCATGTAGTATTACGTTATTACGAATATCGTAATATTGTGTTACTTTATGACGTATGACGTCATGTAATATTACGTTATAACGTATGACGGTATGAAGTATTACGTTATTCCGTATAACGTTATATAGTGTTACTTTATGAAGTATGACGTTATGTTGTATTACGTTATAACGTATGACGTCATGTAGCATTAGGATATAACTTATTACGTTATGTAGTATTACGTTATTACGAATAACGTTATATTGTGTTACTTTATGTAGTATGACTTATGTAGTATGACGTGATATAGTATTACCTTATAATGTATGACGTTATGTAGCATTACGGTATTACGAATAACGTTGTATTGTGTTACTTTATAACGTATGACGTTATTTAGTGTTACGTTATAACGTATGACGTCGTGTAGTATTATGTTATAACGTATGACGTTATGTATTATTACGATATAACGTAATACGTTATGCAGTATTGGGTTATAACGTATGACGTCATGTAGTTTTGCGTTATAACGTATGACGTTACGCAGTATTACGTTATAACGTATGATGTTATGGAGTATTACGTTATAACGTATGACGTTATGTATTATTACGATATAGCGTACAACGTTATATAGAATTACGATATAACGCACAACGTTATGTCGTATTACGTTATAACGTATGAGGTCATGTGGTATTACGTTATTACGAATATCGTAATATTGTGTTACTTTATGAGGTATGACGTCATGTAGTATTACTTTATGACGTATGACGTCATGTAGTATTACGTTATAACGTATGACGTTATGTATTATTACGATATAGCGTACAACGTTATATAGAATTACGATATAACGCACAACGTTATGTCGTATTACGTTATAACGTATGAGGTCATGTGGTATTACGTTATTACGAATATCGTAATATTGTGTTACTTTATGAGGTGTGACGTCATGTAGTATTACTTTATGACGTATGACGTCATGTAGTATTACTTTATGACGTATGACGTTATGTATTATTACGATATAACGTAATACGTTATGCAGTATTGGGTTATAACGTATGACGTCATGTAGTTTTGCGTTATAACGTATGACGTTACGCAGTATTACGTTATAACGTATGATGTTATGGAGTATTACGTTATAACGTATGACGTTATGTATTATTACGATATAGCGTACAACGTTATATAGAATTACGATATAACGCACAACGTTATGTCGTATTACGTTATAACGTATGAGGTCATGTGGTATTACGTTATTACGAATATCGTAATATTGTGTTACTTTATGAGGTATGACGTTATGCAGTATTAGGTTATAACGTATGACGTTATGTATTATTACGATATAACGTATGACGCCATGCAGTATTAGGTTATAACGTGTGACGTCATGTAATATTACGTTATAAGGTATGGCGTTATGTAGTATTACGATATAACGTATGACGTCATGTGGTATTACGTTATTGCTAATAACGGTATATTGTGTTACTTTATGACGTATGACGTCATTTAGTATTACGTCATAATGTATGGCGGTATGAAATATTACGTTATTGCGTATAACGTTATATAGTGTTACTTTATGATGTATGACGTTATGTTGTATTACGTTATAACGTATGCCGTCATGTAGTATTAGGATATAACGTACAACGTTGTATAGAATTACGATATAACGCACAACGTTATGTCGTATTAGGTTATAACGTATCATGTCATGTAGTATTACGTTATAACGTATGACGTTATGGAGTATTACGATATAACGTAATACGTTATGCAGTATTGGGTTATAACGTATGACGTCATGTAGTTTTGCGTTATAACGTATGACGTTACGCAGTATTACGTTATAACGTATGATGTTATGGAGTATTACGTTATAACGTATGACGTCATGTGGTATTGCTTTATTACGAATAACATTATATTGTGTTACTTTATGTAGTATGACTTATGTAGTATGACGTGATGTAGTATTACTTTATAATGTATGACGTTATGTAGCATTACGGTATTACGAGTAACGTTGTATTGTGTTACTTTATAACGTATGACGTCATGTAGTATTACCATATAACGTATGACGTTATGTATTATTACGATATAGCGTACAACGTTATATAGAATTACGATATAACGCACAACGTTATGTCGTATTCCGTTATAACGTATGAGGTCATGTGGTATTACGTTATTACGAATATCGTAATATTGTGTTACTTTATAACGTATGACGTCATGTAGTATCACGTTATTACGAATATCGTAATATTGTGTTACGTTATAACGTATGACGTCGTGTAGTATTACGTTATAACGTATGACGTTATGTATTATTACGATATAACGTAATACGTTATGCAGTATTGGGTTATAACGTATGACGTCATGTGGTATTACGTTATTACGAATATCGTAATATTGTGTTACTTTATGAGGTATGACGTCATGTAGTATTACTTTATGACGTATGACGTCATGTAGTATTACGTTATAACATATGACGTCATGTAGTATTACGATATAACGTACAACGCTACATAGAATTACGATGTAACGCACAACGTTATGTCGTATTACGTTATAACGAATCATGTCATGTAGTATTACGTTATAACGTATGACGTCATGGAGTATTACGTTATAACGTATGAGGTCATGTGGTATTACGTTATTACGAATATCGTAATGTTGTGTTACTTTATGAGGTATGACGTCATGTAGTATTACTTTAGGACGTATGACGTCATGTAGTATTACGTTATAACATACGACGTCATGTAGTATTACGATATAACGTACAACGTTACATAGAATTACGATGTAACGCGCAACGTTATGTCGTATTACGTTATCACGTATCATGTCATGTAGTATTATGTTATAACGTATGTGTTATAATGTATGACGTCATGTGGTATTACGCTATTACGAAGAACGTTATATTGTGTTACTTTATAACGTATGACGTCATGTAGTATTACGTTATTACGAATATCGTAATATTGTGTTACTTTATGACGTATGACGTCATGTACTATTTCGTCATAACGTATGACGGTATGAAATATTACGTTATTCCGTATAACGTTATATTGTGTTACCTTATGAAGTGTGACCTTATGTTGTACTACGTTATAACGTATGCCGTCATGAAGTATTAGGATATAACTTATTACGTTATGTAGTATTACGTTATTACGAATAACGTTATAGGGTGATACTTTATAACGTATGACCTTATGTTGTGTTACGTTATAACGTATGACGTCATGTAGTATTACGATATAACGTACTACGTTATATAGAATTACGATATAACGCTCAACGTTATGTCGTATTACGTTATAACGTATCATGTCATGTAGTATTACTTTATGACGTATGACGTCATGTAGTATTAGGTTATAACGTATGGCGTTATGTATTATTACGATATATCGTATGGCGTTATGTAGTATTACGATATAACGTATGACGTCATGTGGTATTACGTTATTGCGAATAACGTTATATTGTGTTACTTTATGACGTATGACGTCATGTAATATTACGTTATAACGAATGACGGTATGAAGTATTACGTTATAACATATGACGTCATGTAATATTACGATATAACGTACAACGTTACATAGAATTACGATGTAACGCACAACGTTATGTCGTATTACGTTATAACGTATCATGTCATGTAGTATTACGTTATAACGTATGACGTCATGGAGTATTACGTTATAACGTATGAGGTCATGAGTCATCAGTATTACGTTATTACGAATATCGTAATGTTGTGTTACTTTATGAGGTATGACGTCATGTAGTATTAGGATATAACTTATTACGTTATGTAGTATTACGTTATTACGAATAACGTTATATTGTGTTACTTTATGTAGTATGACTTATGTAGTATGACGTGATATAGTATTACCTTATAATGTATGACGATATGTAGTGTTACGTTATAACGTATGACGTCGTGTAGTATTACGTTATAACGTATGACGTCATGTAGTATTACGATATAACGTATGACGTTATGTATTATTACGATATAGCGTACAACGTTATATAGAATTACGATATAACGCACAACGTTATGTCGTATTACGTTATAACGTATGAGGTCATGCGGTATTACGTTATTACGAATATCGTAATATTGTGTTACTTTATAACGTATGACGTCATGTAGTATTACGTTATTACGAATATCGTAATATTGTGTTACGTTATAACGTATGACGTCGTGTAGGATTACGTTATAACGTATGACGTTATGTATTATGACGATATAACGTAATACGTTATGCAGTATTGGGTTATAACGTATGACGTCATGTAGTTTCGCGTTATAACGTATGACGTTACGCAGTATTACGTTATAACGTATGATGTTATGGAGTATTACGTTATAACGTATGACGTTATGTATTATTACGATATAGCGTACAACGTTATATAGAATTACGATGTAACGCACAACGTTATGTTGTATTACGTTATAACGTATGCCGTCATGTAGTATTAGGATATAACTTATTACGTTATGTAGTATTACGTTATTACGAATAACGTTATATAGTGATACTTTATAACGTATGACCTTATGTTGTGTTACGTTATAACGTATGACGCCATGCAGTATTAGGTTATAACGTATGACGTCATGTAATATTACGTTATAACGTATGACGTCATGTAGTATTACGATATAACGTACAACGATGCATAGAATTACGATATAACGCACAACGTTATGTCGTATTACGTTATAACGTATCATGTCATGCAGTATTACGTTATAACGTATGACATTATGGAGTATTACGTTGTAACGTATGATGTCATGTGGTATTACGTTATAACGAATAACGTAATATTGTGTTACTTCATGACGAATGGCGTCATGTGGTATTACTTTATGACGTATGACGACATGTAGTATTACTTTATGACGTATGACGTCATGTAGTATTAGGTTATAACGTATGACGTTATGCATTATTACGATATAACGTATGGCTTTATGTAGTATTACGATATAACGTATGACCTCATGTGGTATTACGTTATTGCGAATAACGTTATATTGTGTTACTTTATGACGTATGACGTCATGTAGTATTACTTTATGACGTATGACGTCATGGAGTATTACTTTATGACGTATGATGTTATGGAGTATTACGTTATAACGTATGACGTTGTGTATTATTACGATATAGCGTACAACGTTATATAGAATTACGATATAACGCACAACGTGATGTCGTATTACGTTATAACGTATGAGGTCATGTGGTATTACGTTATTACGAATATCGTAATATTGTGTTACTTTATGAGGTATGACGTCATGTAGTATTACTTTATGACGTATGACGTCATGTAGTATTACGTTATAACATATGACGTCATGTAGTATTACGATATAACGTACAACGATGCATAGAATTACGATATAACGCACAACGTTATGTCGCATTACGTTATAACGTATCATGTCATGTAGTATTACGTTATAAAGTATGACCTTATGGAGTATTACGTTATAACGTATGAGGTCATGTGGTATTACGTTATAACATATGACGTTATGTATTATTACGATATAGCGTACAACGTCATATAGAATTACGATATAACGCACAACGTTATGTCGTATTAGGTTATAACGTATGACGTTATGCATTATTACGATATAACGTATGGCTTTATGTAGTATTACGATATAACGTATGACCTCATGTGGTATTACGTTATTGCGAATAACGTTATATTGTGTTACTTTATGACGTATGACGTCATGTAGTATTACTTTATGACGTATGACGTCATGGAGTATTACTTTATGACGTATGATGTTATGGAGTATTACGTTATAACGTATGACGTCATGTAGTATTACGATATAACGTACTACGTTATATAGAATTACGCTATAACGCACAACGTTATGTCGTATTACGTTATAACGTATCATGTCATGTAGTATTACTTTATGACGTATGACGTCATGTAGTATTAGGTTATAACGTATGACGTTATGTACTATTACGATATAACGTATGGCGTTATGTAGTATTACGATATGACGTATGACGTCATGTGGTATTACTTTATTACGAATAACGTTATATTGTGTTTCTTTATGACGTATGACGTCATGTAGTATTACTTTATGACGTATGACGTCATGTAGTATTACTTTATGACGTATGACGTCATGTAGTATTAGGTTACAAGGTATGACGTTATGTATTATTACGATATAACGTATGACGTTATGCAGTATTAGGTTATAACGTATGACGTCATGTGGTGTTACGTTATTGCGAATAACGTTATATTGTGTTACTTTATGACGTATGACGTCATGTAGTACTACGTTATAACGTATGACGGTATGAAGTATTACGTTATTCCGTATAACGTTATATAGTGTTACTTTATGAAGTATGACGTTATGTTGTATTACGTTATAACGTATGACGTCATGTAGCATTAGGATATAACTTATTACGTTATGTAGTATTACGTTATTGCGAATAACGTTATATTGTGTTACTTTATGTAGTATGACTTATGTAGTATGGCCCGATATAGTATTACCTTATAATGTATGACGTTATGTAGCATTACGGTATTACGAATAACGTTGTATTGTGTTACTTTATATCGTATGACGTTATTAAGTGTTACGTTATGACGCTTGACGTCGTGTAGTAATACATTATAACGTATGACGTTATGTATTATTACGATATAACGTAATACGTTATGCAGTATTGGGTTATAACGTATGACGTCATGTAGTTTTGAGTTACAACGTATGACGTTACGCAGTACGTTAGTGTTATAAGTAAGTATAGTGTTACTTTATAACGTATGGCGTTATGTAGTGTTACGTTATAACGTATGACGTCGTGTAGTATTACGTTATAACGTATGACGTTATGTATTATTACGATATAACGTAATACGTTATGCAGTATTAGGTTATAACGTATGACGTTATGGAGTATTACGATATAACGTACAACGTTGCATAGAATTACGATATAACGCACAACGTTATGTCGTATTAGGTTATAACGTATCATGTCATGTAGTATTACGTTATAACGTATGACGTTATGGAGTATTACGATATAACGTAATACGTTATGCAGTATTGGGTTATAACGTATGACGTCATGTAGTTTTGAGTTACAACGTATGACGTTACGCAGTATTACGTTATAACGTATGATGTTATGGAGTATTACGTTATAACGTATGACGTCATGTGGTATTACTTTACTACGAATAACGTTATATTGTGTTACTTTATAACGTATGGCGTTATGTAGTGTTACGTTATAACGTATGACGTCGTGTAGTATTACGTTATAACGTATGACGTTATGTATTATTACGATATAACGTAATACGTTATGCAGTATTAGGTTATATCGTATGACGTTATGGAGTATTACGTTATAACGCATGACGTCATGTGGTATTACGTTATTACGAATAACGTTATATTGTGTTACTTTATAACGTATGATGTTATGGAGTATTGCGTTATAACGTGTGACGTCATGTGGTATTACTTTACTACGAATAACGTTATATTGTGTTACTTTATAACGTATGGCGTTATGTAGTGTTACGTTATAACGTATGACGTCGTGTAGTATTACGTTATAACGTATTACGTTATGTATTATTACGATATAACGTAATACGTTATAAAGTATTAGGTTATAACGTATGACGTTATGGAGTATTACGTTATAACGTATGGCGTTATGTAGTATTACTATAAAACGTATGACGTCATGTGGTATTACGTTATTGCTAATAACGGTATATTGTGCTACTTTATGGCGTATGACGTCATGTAGTTTTACGTCATAACGTATGACGGTATGAAATATTACGTTATTCCGTATAACGTTATATAGTCTTACTTTATGAAGTATGACGTTATGTTGTATTACGTTATAACGTTTGCCGTCATGTAGTATTAGGATATAACTTATTACGTTATGTAGTATTACGTTATTACGAATAACATTATATACTGATACTTTATAACGTATGACCTTATGTTGTGTTACGTTATAACATATGACGTCGTGTAGTATTACGTTATTACGAATATCGTTACATTGTGTAACTTTATAACGTATGACGTCATGTAGTAGTACGTTATAACGTATGGCGATATGTAGTATTACGATATAACTTATTCCGTTATGTAGTATTACTTTATTACGAATAACGTTATATAGTGATACTTTATAACGTATGACCTTATGTTGTGTTACGTTATAACGTATGACGTCATGTAGTATTACGATATAACGTACTACGTTATATAGAATTACGATATAACGCACAACGTTATGTCGTATTACGTTATAACGTATCATGTCATGTAGTTTTGCGTTATAACGTATGACGTTACGCAGTATTACGTTATAGCGTATGATGTTATGGAGTATTACGTTATAACGTATGAGGTCATGTTGTATTACGTTATCACGAATATCGTAATATTGTGTTACTTTATGACGTATGACGTCATGTAGTATTACTTTATGACGTATGACGTCATGTAGTATTACGTTATAACATATGACGTCATGTAGTATTACGATATAACGTACAACGTTGCAGAGAATTACGATATAACGCACAACGTTATGTCGTATTAGGTTATAACGTATCATGTCATGTAGTATTACGTTATAACGTATGACGTTATGGAGTATTACGATATAACGTAATACGTTATGCAGTATTGGGTTATAACGTATGACGTCATGTAGTTTTGAGTTATAACGTATGACGTTACGCAGTATTACGTTATAACGTATGATGTTATGGAGTATTATGTTATAACGTATGACTTCATGTGGTATTGCTTTATTACGAATAACATTATATTGTGTTACTTTATGTAGTATGACTTATGTAGTATGACGTGATGTAGTATTACTTTATAATGTATGACGTTATGTATTATTACGATATAACGTATGACGTTATGTATTATTACGATATAACGTACAACGTTATATAGAATTACGATATAACGCACAACGTTATGTCGTATTACGTTATAACGTATCATGTAATGTAGTATTACGTTATAAAGTATGACGTTATGGAGTATTACGTTATAACGTATGAGGTCATGTGGTATTACGTTATCACGAATATCGTAATATTGTGTTACTTTATGACGTATGACGTCATGTAGTATTACGTTATTACGAATATCGTAATATTGTGTTACTTTATGACGTATGACGTCATGTAGTATTACGTCATAACGTATGACGGTGTGATATATTACGTTATTCGGTATAACGTTATATAGTGTTACCTTATGAAGTATGACGTTATGTTGTATTACGTTATAACGTATGACGTCATGTAGCATTACGTTATAACGTATGATGTTATGGAGTATTACGTTATAACGTATGACGTCATGTGGTATTACTTTACTGCGAATAACGTTATATTGTGTTACTTTATGACGTATGACGTCATGTAGTATTACGTCATAACGTATGACGGTATGAAATATTACGCTATTCCGTATAACGTTATATAGTCTTACTTAATGAAGTATGACGTTATGTTGTATTACGTTATAACGTATGCCGTCATGTAGTATTAGGATATAACTTATTACGTTATGTAGTATTACGTTATTACGAATAACGTTATATAGTGATACTTTATAACGTATGACCTTATGTTGTGTTACGTTATAACGTATGACGTCATGTAGTATTACGATATAACGTACTACGTTATATAGAATTACGATATAACGCACAACGTTATGTCGTATTACGTTATAACGTATCATGTCATGTAGTTTTGCGTTATAACGTATGACGTTACGCAGTATTACGTTATAACGTATGACGTCATGTAGTATTACGTTGTAACGTATGACGTTATGTATTATTACGATATAGCGTACTACGTTATATAGAATTGCGATATAACGCACAACGTTATGTCGTATTAGGTTATAACGTATGACGTTATGCATTATTACGATATAACGTATGGCTTTATGTAGTATTACGATATAACGTATGACCTCATGTGGTATTACGTTATTGCAAATAACGTTATATTGTGTTACTTTATGACGTATGACGTCATGTAGTATTACTTTATGACGTATGACGTCATGGAGTATTACTTTATGACGTATGATGTTATGGAGTATTACGTTATAACGTATGACGTCATGTAGTATTACGATATAACGTACTACGTTATATAGAATTACGATATAACGCACAACGTTATGTCGTATTACGTTATAACGTATCATGTCATGTAGTATTACTTTATGACGTATGACGTCATGTAGTATTAGGTTATAACGTATGACGTTATGTACTATTACGATATAACGTATGGCGTTATGTAGTATTACGATATAACGTATGACGTCATGTGGTATTACTTTATTACGAATAACGTTATATTGTGTTTCTTTATGACGTATGACGTCATGTAGTATTAGGTTACAACGTATGACGTTATGTATTATTACGATATAACGTATGACGTTATGCAGTATTAGGTTATAACGTATGACGTCATGTAGTTTTGCGTTATAACGTATGACGTTATGTAGTATTACGATATAACGTATGACGTCATGTGGTGTTACGTTATTGCGAATAACGTTATATTGTGTTACTTTATGACGTATGACGTCATGTAGTACTACGTTATAACGTATGACGGTATGAAGTATTACGTTATTCCGTATAACGTTATATAGTGTTACTTTATGAAGTATGACGTTATGTTGTATTACGTTATAACGTATGACGTCATGTAGCATTAGGATATAACTTATTACGTTATGTAGTATTACGTTATTGCGAATAACGTTATATTGTGTTACTTTATGTAGTATGACTTATGTAGTATGGCGTGATATAGTATTACCTTATAATGTATGACGTTATGTAGCATTACGGTATTACGAATAACGTTGTATTGTGTTACTTTATAACGTATGACGTTATTAAGTGTTACGTTATGACGCTTGACGTCGTGTAGTAATACATTATAACGTATGACGTTATGTATTATTACGATATAACGTAATACGTTATGCAGTATTGGGTTATAACGTATGACGACATGTAGTTTTGAGTTACAACGTATGACGTTATGCAGTATTACGTTATAACTTATGATGTTATGGAGTATTACGTTATAACATATGACGTCATGTGGTATTACTTTACTACGAATAACGTTATATTGTGTTACTTTATAACGTATGGCGTTATGTAGTGTTACGTTATAACGTATGACGTCGTGTAGTATTACGTTATAACGTATGACGTTATGTATTATTACGATATAACGTAATACGTTATGCAGTATTAGGTTATAACGTATGACGTTATGGAGTATTACGTTATAACGTATGACGTCATGCGGTATTACGATATAACGTACAACGTTGCATAGAATTACGATATAACGCACAACGTTATGTCGTATTAGGTTATAACGTATCATGTCATGTAGTATTACGTTATAACGTATGACGTTATGGAGTATTACGATATAACGTAATACGTTATGCAGTATTGGGTTATAACGTATGACGTCATGTAGTTTTGAGTTACAACGTATGACGTTACGCAGTATTACGTTATAACGTATGATGTTATGGAGTATTACGTTATAACGTATGACGTCATGTGGTATTACTTTACTACGAATAACGTTATATTGTGTTACTTTATAACGTATGGCGTTATGTAGTGTTACGTTATAACGTATGACGTCGTGTAGTATTACGTTATAACGTATGACGTTATGTATTATTACGATATAACGTAATACGTTATGCAGTATTAGGTTATATCGTATGACGTTATGGAGTATTACGTTATAACGCATGACGTCATGTGGTATTACGTTATTACGAATAACGTTATATTGTGTTACTTTATAACGTATGATGTTATGGAGAATTGCGTTATAACGTATGACGTCATGTGGTATTACTTTACTACGAATAACGTTATATTGTGTTACTTTATAACGTATGGCGTTATGTAGTGTTACGTTATAACGTATGACGTCGTGTAGTATTACGTTATAACGTATTACGTTATGTATTATTACGATATAACGTAATACGTTATAAAGTATTAGGTTATAACGTATGACGTTATGGAGTATTACGTTATAACGTATGGCGTTATGTAGTATTACTATAAAACGTATGACGTCATGTGGTATTACGTTATTGCTAATAACGGTATATTGTGCTACTTTATGGCGTATGACGTCATGTAGTTTTACGTCATAACGTATGACGGTATGAAATATTACGTTATTCCGTATAACGTTATATAGTCTTACTTTATGAAGTATGACGTTATGTTGTATTACGTTATAACGTATGCCGTCATGTAGTATTAGGATATAACTTATTACGTTATGTAGTATTACGTTATTACGAATAACATTATATACTCATACTTTATAACGTATGACCTTATGTTGTGTTACGTTATAACATATGACGTCGTGTAGTATTACGTTATTACGAATATCGTTACATTGTGTAACTTTGTAACGTATGACGTCATGTAGTAGTACGTTATAACGTATGGCGATATGTAGTATTACGATATAACGTATGACGTCATGTGGAATTACGTTATTGCGAATAACGTTTTATTGTGTTACTTTATGACGTATGACGTCATGTACTATTACGTTACAACGTATGACGGTATGTAATATTACGTTATTCCGTACAACGTTATATAGTGTTACTTTATGAAGTATGACGTTATGTTGTATTACGTTATAACGCATGACGTCATGTAGCATTAGGATATAACTTATTACGTTATGTAGTATTACTTTATTACGAATAACGTTATATAGTGATACTTTATAACGTATGACCTTATGTTGTGTTACGTTATAACGTATGACGTCATGTAGTATTACGATATAACGTACTACGTTATATAGAATTACGATATAACGCACAACGTTATGTCGTATTACGTTATAACGTATCATGTCATGTAGTATTACGTTATAACGTATGACGTTATGGAGTATTACGATATAACGTAATACGTTATGCAGTATTGGGTTATAACGTATGACGTCATGTAGTTTTGAGTTATAACGTATGACGTTACGCAGTATTACGTTATAACGTATGATGTTATGGAGTATTATGTTATAACGTATGACTTCATGTCGTATTGCTTTATTACGAATAACATTATATTGTGTTACTTTATGTAGTATGACTTATGTAGTATGACGTGATGTAGTATTACTTTATAATGTATGACGTTATGTAGCATTACGGTATTGCGAGTAACGTTGTATTGTGTTACTTTATAACGTATGACGTTATGTAGTGTTACGTTATAACGTATGACGTTATGTATTATTACGATATAACGTATGACGTTATGTATTATTACGATATAACGTACAACGTTATATAGAATTACGATATTACGCACAACGTTATGTCGTATTACGTTATAACGTATCATGTAATGTAGTATTACGTTATAAAGTATGACGTTATGGAGTATTACGTTATAACGTATGAGGTCATGTGGTATTACGTTATCACGAATATCGTAATATTGTGTTACTTTATGACGTATGACGTCATGTAGTATTACGTTATTACGAATATCGTAATATTGTGTTACTTTATGACGTATGACGTCATGTAGTATTACGTCATAACGTATGACGGTATGAAATATTACGCTATTCCGTATAACGTTATATAGTCTTACTTAATGAAGTATGACGTTATGTTGTATTACGTTATAACGTATGCCGTCATGTAGTATTAGGATATAACTTATTACGTTATGTAGTATTACGTTATTACGAATAACGTTATATAGTGATACTTTATAACGTATGACCTTATGTTGTGTTACGTTATAACGTATGACGTCATGTAGTATTACGATATAACGTACTACGTTATATAGAATTACGATATAACGCACAACGTTATGTCGTATTACGTTATAACGTATCATGTCATGTAGTTTTGCGTTATAACGTATGACGTTACGCAGTATTACGTTATAACGTATGACGTCATGTAGTATTACGTTATAACGTATGACGTTATGTATTATTACGATATAACGTACTACGTTATATAGAATTGCGATATAACGCACAACGTTATGTCGTATTACGTTATAACGTATCATGTCATGTAGTTTTGCGTTATAACGTATGACGTTACGCAGTATTACGTTATAACGTATGATGTTATGGAGTATTACGTTATAACGTATGACGTTATGTATTATTACGATATAGCGTACAACGTTATATAGAATAACGATATAACGCACAACGTTATGTCGTGTTACGTTATAACGTATGACGTTACGCAGTATTACGTTATAACGTATGATGTTATGGAGTATTAGGTTATAACGTATGACGTCATGTGGTATTACTTTACTGCGAATAACGTTATATTGTGTTACATTATAACGTATGGCGTTATGTAGTGTTACGTTATAACGTATGACGTCGTGTAGTATTACGTTATAACGTATGACGTTATGTATTATTATGATATAACGTAATACGTTATGCAGTATTAGGTTATAACGTATGACGTTATGTTGTATTACGTTATAACGTATGACGTCATGTAGCATTACGTTATAACGTATGATGTTATGGAGTATTACGTTATAACGTATGACGTCATGTGGTATTACTTTACTACGAATAACGTTATATTGTGTTACTTTATAACGTATGGCGTTATGTAGTGTTACGTTATAACGTATGACGGTATGCAGTATTAGGCTATAACGTATGACGTTATGTAGTATTACTATATAACGTATGACGTCATGTGGTATTACGTTATTGCTAATAACGGTATATTGTGCTACTTTATGACGTATGACGTCATGTAGTACTACGTCATAACGTATGACGGTACGAAATATTACGTTATTCCGTATAACGTTATATAGTGTTACTTTATGAAGTATGACGTTATGTTGTATTACGTTATAACGTATGCCGTCATGTAGTATTAGGATATAACTTATTACGTTATGTAGTATTACGTTATTACGAATAACATTATATAGTGATACTTTATAACGTATGACCTTATGTTGTGTTACGTTATAACATATGACGTCATGTAGTATTACGTTATTACGAATATCGTTACGTTGTGTTACTTTATAACGTACGACGTCATGTAGTATTACGTTATAACGTATGACGGTTTGTAATATTACGTTATTCCGTATAACGTTATATAGTGTTACTTTATGAAGTATGACGTTATGTTGTATTACGTTATAACGTATGACGTTATGGGGCATTTCGTTATAACGTATGACGTCATGTGGTATTACGTTATTACGAATAACGTTATATTGTGTTACTTTATGTAGTATGACTTATGTAGTATGACGTGATGTAGTATTACTTTATAATGTATGACGTTATGTAGCATTACGGTATTACGAATGACGTTGTATTGTGTTACCTTATAACGTATTTAGTCGTGTAGTATTACGTTATAACGTATGACGTTATGTATTATTACGATATAACGTAATAAGTTATGCAGTATTGGGTTATAACGAAGGACGTCATGTTGTATTACGTTATAACGTATGCCGTCATGTAGTATTACGTTATAACGTATGACGTTACGCAGTATTACGTTATAACGTATGACGTTACGCAGTATTACGTTATAACGTATGACGTTATGGGGCATTACGTTATAACGTATGACGTCATGTGGTATTACGTTATTAGGAATAACGTTATATTGTGTTACGTTATGTAGTATGACTTATGTAGTACGACGTGATGTAGCATTACTTTGTAATGTATGACGTTATGTAGCATTACGGTATTACGAATAACGTTGTATTGTGTTACTTTATAACGTATGACGTTATGTAGTGTTACGTTATAACGTATGACGTTATGGAGTATTACGTTATAACGTATGAGGTCATGTGATATTACGTTATCACGAATATCGTAATATTGTGTTACTTTATGACGTATGACGTCATGTAGTATTACTTTATGACGTATGACGTGATGTAGTAATACGTTATAACATATGACGTCATGTAGTATTACGATGTAACGTACAACGTTGCATAGAATTACGATATAACGCACAACGTTATGTCGTATTAGGTTATAACGTATCATGTCATGTAGTATTACGTTATAACGTATGACGTTATGGAGTATTACGATATAACGTAATACGCTATGCAGTATTGGGTTATAGCGTATGACGTCATGTAGTTTTGAGTTATAACGTATGACGTTACGCAGTATTACGTTATAACGTATGATGTTATGGAGTATTACGTTATAACGTATGACGTCATGTGGTATTGCTTTATTACGAATAACATTATATTGTGTTACTTTATGTAGTATGACTTATGTAGTATGACGTGATGTAGTATTACTTTATAATGTATGACGTTATGTAGCATTACGGTATTACGAGTAACGTTGTATTGAGTTACTTTATAACGTATGACGTCATGTAGTATT
Organism: Bombus terrestris; assembly: GCF_910591885.1. Lineage (NCBI taxonomy): Eukaryota > Metazoa > Arthropoda > Insecta > Hymenoptera > Apidae > Bombus > Bombus terrestris. Next base: position 1,336,020 of record NW_025963557.1, read on the forward strand.
ACGATATAACGTATGACGTTATGTATTATTACGATATAGCGTACAACGTTATATAGAATTACGATATAACGCACTACGTTATGTCGTATTACGTTATAACGTATGAGGTCATGTGGTATTACGTTATTACGAATATCGTAATATTGTGTTACTGTATAACGTATGACGTCATGTAGTATTACGTTATTACGAATATCGTAATATTCTGTTACTTCATGTAGTATGACTTATGTAGTATGACGTGATGTAGTATTACTTTATAATGTATGACGTTATGTAGCATTAGGTATTACGAGTAATGTTGTATTGTGTTACTTTATAACGTATGACGTTATGTAGTGTTACGTTATAACGTATGACGTCGTGTAGTATTACGTTATAACGTATGACGTTATGTATTATTACGATATAACGTATGACGTCATGTAGTATTACGCTATAACGTATGCCGTCATGTAGTATTACGTTATAAGATATGACGTCATGTACTATTACGATATAACGCACAACGTTATATAGAATAACGATATAACGCACAAGGTTATGTCGTATTACGTTATAACGTATCATGTCATGTAGTATTACGTTATAACGTATGACGTTACGCAGTATTACGTTATAACGTATGATGTTATGGAGTATTACGTTATAACGTATGACGTCATGTGGTATTACTTTACTACGAATAACGTTATATTGTGTTACTTTATAACGTATGGCGTTATGTAGTGTTACGTTATAACGTATGACGTCGTGTAGTATTACGTTATAACGTATAACGTTATGTATTATTACGATATATCGTAATACGTTATGCAGTATTAGGTTATAACGTATGACGTTATGGAGTATTACGTTATAACGTATGACGTCATGTGGTATTACGTTATTACGAATAACGTTATATTGTGTTACTTTATAACGTATGGCGTTATGGAGTGTTACGTTATAACGTATGACGTCGTGTAGTATTACGTTATAACGTATGACGTTATGTATTATTACGATATAACGTAATACGTTATGCAGTATTAGGTTATAACGTATGACGTCATGTAGCATTACGTTATAACGTATGGCGTTATGTAGTATTACTATATAACGTATGACGTCATGTGGTATTACGTTATTGCTAATAACGGTATATTGTGCTACTTTATGACGTATGACGCCCTGTAGTATTACGTCATAACGTATGACGGTATGAAATATTACGTTATTCCGTATAACGTTATATAATCTTACTTTATGAAGTATGACGTTATGTTGTATTACGTTATAACGTATGCCGTCATGTAGTATTAGGATATAACTTATTACGTTATGTAGTATTACGTTATTACGAATAACATTATATAGTGATACTTTATAACGTATGACCTTATGTTGTGTTACGTTATAACATATGACGTCATGTAGTATTACGTTATTACGAATATCGTTACATTGTGTTACTTTATAACGTATGACGTCATGTAGTAGTACGTTATAACGTATGGCGATATGTAGTATTACGATATAACGTATGACGTCATGTGGTATTACGTTATTGCGAATAACGTTTTATTGTGTTACTTTATGACGTATGACGTCATGTAGTATTACGTTACAACGTATGATGGTATGTAATATTACGTTATTCCGTACAACGTTATATAGTGTTACTTTATGAAGTATGACGTTATGTTGTATTACGTTATAACGTATGACGTCATGTAGCATTAGGATATAACTTATTACGTTATGTAGTATTAGGTTATTACGAATAACGTTATATAGTGATACTTTATAACGTATGACCTTATGTTGTGTTACGTTATAACGTATGAGGTCATGTTGTATTACGTTATCACGAATATCGTAATATTGTGTTACTTTATGACGTATGACGTCATGTAGTATTACTTTATGACGTATGACGTCATGTAGTATTACGTTATAACATATGACGTCATGTAGTATTACGATATAACGTACAACGTTGCATAGAATTACGATATAACGCACAACGTTATGTCGCATTACGTTATAACGTATCATGTCATGTAGTATTACGCTATAACGTATGACGTTATGGAGTATTACGTTATAACGTATGACGTCATGTGGTATTGCTTTATTACGAATAACATTATATTGTGTTACTTTATAACGTATGACGTCATGTAGTATTACGCTATAACGTATGCCGTCATTTAGTATTACGTTAGAACATATGACGTCATGTGCTATTACGATATAACGTACAACGTTATATAGAATAACGATATAACGCACAACGTTATGTCGTGTTACGTTATAACGTATGACGTTACGCAGTATTACGTTATAACGTATGATGTTATGTAGTATTACGTTATAACGTATGACGTCATGTGGTATTACTTTACTACGAATAACGTTATATTGTGTTACTTTATAACGTATGGCGTTATGTAGTGTTACGTTATAACGTATGACGTCGTGTAGTATTACGTTATAACGTATGACGTTATGTATTATTACGATATAACGTAATACGTTATGCAGTATTAGGTTATATCGTATGACGTTATGGAGTATTGCGTTATAACGTATGACGTCAGGTGGTATTACGTTATTACGAATAACGTTATATTGTGTTACTTTATAACGTATGGCGTTATGTAGTGTTACGTTATTACGAATATCGTTACATTGTGTTACGTTATAACGTATGACGGTTTGTAATATTACGTTATTCCGTATAACGTTATATAGTGTTACTTTATGAAGTATGACGTTATGTTGTATTACGTTATAACGTATGACGTTATGGGGCATTTCGTTATAACGTATGACGTCATGTGGTATTACGCTATTACGAATAACGTTGTATTGTGTTACTTTATGTAGTATGACTTATGTAGTATGACGTGATGTAGTATTACTTTATAATGTATGACGTTATGTAGCATTGCGGTATTACGAATGACGTTGTATTGTGTTACTTTATAACGTATTTAGTCGTGTAGTATTACGTTATAACGTATGACGTTATGTATTATTACGATATAACGTAATACGTTATGCAGTATTGGGTTATAACGAATGACGTCATGTTGTATTACGTTATAACGTGTGCCGTCATGTAGTATTACGTTATAACGTATGACGTTACGCAGTATTACGTTATAACGTATGACGTTATGGGGCATTACGTTATAACGTATGACGTCATGTGGTATTGCGTTATAACGAATAACGTTATATTGTGTTACTTTATGTAGTATGACTTATGTAGTACGACGTGATGTAGTATTACTTTATAATGTATGACGTTATGTAGCATTACGGTATTACGAGTAACGTTGTATTGAGTTACTTTATAACGTATGACGTCATGTAGTATTACGATATAACGTATGACGTTATGTATTATTACGATATAGCGTACAACGTTATATAGAATTACGATATAACGCACAACGTTATGTCGTATTACGTTATAACGTATGAGGTCATGTGGTATTACGTTATTACGAATATCGTAATATTGTGTTACTGTATAACGTATGACGTCATGTAGTATTACGTTATTACGAATATCGTAATATTGTGTTACTTTATGACGTATGACGTCATGTAGTATTACGTTATAACGTATGACGGTATGTAATATTACGTTATTCCGTATAACGTTATATAGTGTTACTTTATGAAGTATGACGTTATGTTGTATTACGTTATAACGTATGACGTTATGGGGCATTTCGTTATGACGTATGACGTCATGTGGTATTACGCTATTACGAATAACGTTGTATTGTGTTACTTTATGTAGTATGACTTATGTAGTATGACGTGATGTAGTATTACTTTATAATGTATGACGTTATGTAGCATTACGGTATTACGAATGACGTTGTATTGTGTTACTTTATAACGTATTTAGTCGTGTAGTATTACGTTATAACGTATGACGTTATGTATTATTACGATATAACGTAATACGTTATGCAGTATTGGGTTATAACGAATGACGTCATGTTGTATTACGTTATAACGTGTGCCGTCATGTAGTATTACGTTATAACGTATGACGTTACGCAGTATTACGTTATAACGTATGACGTTATGGGGCATTACGTTATAACGTATGGCGTTATGTAGAATTACGATATAACGTATGACGTCATGTGGTATTACGTTATTGCTAATAACGGTATATTGTGTTACTTTATGACGTATGACGTCATGTAGTATTACGTTATAACATATGACGTCATGTAGTATTACGATATAACGTACAACGTTGCATAGAATTACGATATAACGCACAACGTTATGTCGTATTAGGTTATAACGTATCATGTCATGTAGTATTACGTTATAACGTATGACGTTATGGAGTATTACGATATAACGTAATACGTTATGCAGTATTGGGTTATAACGTATGACGTCATGTAGTATTTCTTTATGACGTATGACGTTATGTATTATTACGATATAACGTATGACGTTATGTATTATTACGATATAACGTATGACGTTATGCAGTATTAGGTTATAACGTATGACGTCATGCAGTTTTGCGTTATAACGTATGACGTCATGTAGTATTACTTTATGACGTATGACGTTATGTATTATTACGATATAACGTATGACGTTATGTATTATTACGATATAACGTATGACGCCATGCAGTATTAGGTTATAACGTATGACGTCATGTAGTATTACGTTATAATGTATGGCGATATGTAGTATTACGATATAACGTATGACGTCATGTGGTATTACGTTATTACGAATAACGTTATATTGTGTTACTTTATATCGTATGACGTCATGTAGTATTACGATATAACGTATGACGCTATGTATTATTACGATATAACGTATGACGTTATGTATTATTACGATATAACGTATGACGTTATGCAGTATTAGGTTATAACGTATGGCGCTATGTAGTATTACGATATAACGTATGACGTCATGTGGTATTACGTTATTACGAATAACGTTATATTGTGTTACTTTATATCGTATGACGTCATGTAGTATTACGATATAACGTATGACGCTATGTATTATAACGATATAACGTACAACGTTATATAGAATTACGATATAACGCACAACGTTATGTTGTATTACGTTATAACGTATGACGTCATGTAGCATTAGGATATAACTTATTACGTTATGTAGTATTAGGTTATTACGAATAACGTTATATAGTGATACTTTATAACGTATGACCTTTTGTTGTGTTACGTTATAACGTATGAGGTCATGTTGTATTACGTTATCACGAATATCGTAATATTGTGTTACTTTATGACGTATGACGTCATGTAGTATTACTTTATGACGTATGACGTCATGTAGTATTACGTTATAACATATGACGTCATGTAGTATTACGATATAACGTACAACGTTGCATAGAATTACGATATAACGCACAACGTTATGTCGCATTACGTTATAACGTATCATGTCATGTAGTATTACGCTATAACGTATGACGTTATGGAGTATTACGTTATAACGTATGACGTCATGTGGTATTGCTTTATTACGAATAACATTATATTGTGTTACTTTATAACGTATGACGTCATGTAGTATTACGCTATAACGTATGCCGTCATTTAGTATTACGTTAGAACATATGACGTCATGTGCTATTACGATATAACGTACAACGTTATATAGAATAACGATATAACGCACAACGTTATGTCGTGTTACGTTATAACGTATGACGTTACGCAGTATTACGTTATAACGTATGATGTTATGTAGTGTTACGTTATAACGTATGACGTCATGTGGTATTACTTTACTACGAATAACGTTATATTGTGTTACTTTATAACGTATGGCGTTATGTAGTGTTACGTTATAACGTATGACGTCGTGTAGTATTACGTTATAACGTATGACGTTATGTATTATTACGATATAACGTAATACGTTATGCAGTATTAGGTTATATCGTATGACGTTATGGAGTATTGCGTTATAACGTATGACGTCAGGTGGTATTACGTTATTACGAATAACGTTATATTGTGTTACTTTATAACGTATGGCGTTATGTAGTGTTACGTTATTACGAATATCGTTACATTGTGTTACGTTATAACGTATGACGGTTTGTAATATTACGTTATTCCGTATAACGTTATATAGTGTTACTTTATGAAGTATGACGTTATGTTGTATTACGTTATAACGTATGACGTTATGGGGCATTTCGTTATAACGTATGACGTCATGTGGTATTACGCTATTACGAATAACGTTGTATTGTGTTACTTTATGTAGTATGACTTATGTAGTATGACGTGATGTAGTATTACTTTATAATGTATGACGTTATGTAGCATTACGGTATTACGAATGACGTTGTATTGTGTTACTTTATAACGTATTTAGTCGTGTAGTATTACGTTATAACGTATGACGTTATGTATTATTACGATATAACGTAATACGTTATGCAGTATTGGGTTATAACGAATGACGTCATGTTGTATTACGTTATAACGTGTGCCGTCATGTAGTATTACGTTATAACGTATGACGTTACGCAGTATTACGTTATAACGTATGACGTTATGGGGCATTACGTTATAACGTATGACGTCATGTGGTATTGCGTTATAACGAATAACGTTATATTGTGTTACTTTATGTAGTATGACTTATGTAGTACGACGTGATGTAGTATTACTTTATAATGTATGACGTTATGTAGCATTACGGTATTACGAGTAACGTTGTATTGAGTTACTTTATAACGTATGACGTCATGTAGTATTACGATATAACGTATGACGTTATGTATTATTACGATATAGCGTACAACGTTATATAGAATTACGATATAACGCACAACGTTATGTCGTATTACGTTATAACGTATGAGGTCATGTGGTATTACGTTATTACGAATATCGTAATATTGTGTTACTGTATAACGTATGACGTCATGTAGTATTACGTTATTACGAATATCGTAATATTGTGTTACTTTATGACGTATGACGTCATGTAGTATTACGTTATAACGTATGACGGTTTGTAATATTACGTTATTCCGTATAACGTTATATAGTGTTACTTTATGAAGTATGACGTTATGTTGTATTACGTTATAACGTATGACGTTATGGGGCATTTCGTTATAACGTATGACGTCATGTGGTATTACGCTATTACGAATAACGTTGTATTGTGTTACTTTATGTAGTATGACTTATGTAGTATGACGTGATGTAGTATTACTTTATAATGTATGACGTTATGTAGCATTACGGTATTACGAATGACGTTGTATTGTGTTACTTTATAACGTATTTAGTCGTGTAGTATTACGTTATAACGTATGACGTTATGTATTATTACGATATAACGTAATACGTTATGCAGTATTGGGTTATAACGAATGACGTCATGTTGTATTACGTTATAACGGGTGCCGTCATTTAGTATTACGTTATAACGTATGACGTTATGGGGCATTACGTTATAACGTATGACGTCATGTGGTATTGCGTTATAACAAATAACGTTATATTGTGTTACATTATGTAGTATGACTTATGTAGTACGACGTGATGTAGTATTACTTTATAATGTATGACGTTATGTAGCATTACGGTATTACGAGTAACGTTGTATTGAGTTACTTTATAACGTATGACGTCATGTAGTATTACGATATAACGTATGACGTTATGTATTATTACGATATAGCGTACAACGTTATATAGAATTACGATATAACGCACAACGTTATGTCGTATTACGTTATAACGTATGAGGTCATGTGGTATTACGTTATTACGAATATCGTAATATTGTGTTACTGTATAACGTATGACGTCATGTAGTATTACGTTATTACGAATATCGTAATATTGTGTTACTTTATGACGTATGACGTCATGTAGTATTACGTCATAACGTATGACGGTGTGAAATATTATGTTATTCCGTATAACGTTATATAGTGTTACCTTATGAAGTATGACGTTATGTTGTATTACGTTATAACGTATGATGTTATGGAGTATTACGTTATAACGTATGACGTCATGTGGTATTGCTTTATTACGAATAACGTTATATTCTGTTACTTCATGTAGTATGACTTATGTAGTATGACGTGATGTAGTATTACTTTATAATGTATGACGTTATGTAGCATTAGGTATTACGAGTAATGTTGTATTGTGTTACTTTATAACGTATGACGTTATGTAGTGTTACGTTATAACGTATGACGTCGTGTAGTATTACGTTATAACGTATGACGTTTTGTATTATTACGATATAACGTATGACGTCATGTAGTATTACGCTATAACGTATGCCGTCATGTAGTATTACGTTATAACATATGACGTCATGTACTATAACGATATAACGCACAACGTTATATAGAATAACGATATAACGCACAACGTTATGTCGTATTACGTTATAACGTATCATGTCATGCAGTATTACGTTATAACGTATGACGTTACGCAGTATTACGTTATAACGTATGATGTTATGGAGTATTACGTTATAACGTATGACGTCATGTGGTATTACTTTACTACGAATAACGTTATATTGTGTTACTTTATAACGTATGGCGTTATGTAGTGTTACGTTATAACGTATGACGTCGTGTAGTATTACGTTATAACGTATGACGTTATGTATTATTACGATATAACGTAATACGTTATGCAGTATTAGGTTATAACGTATGACGTTATGGAGTATTACGTTATAACGTATGACGTCATGTGGTATTACGTTATTACGAATAACGTTATATTGTGTTACTTTATAACGTATGGCGTTATGGAGTGTTAGGTTATAACGTATGACGTCGTGTAGTATTACGTTATAACGTATGGCGTTATGTAGTATTACTATATAACGTGTGACGTCATGAGGTATTACGTTATTGCTAATAACGGTATGTTGTGCTACTTTATGACGTATGACGCCATGTAGTATTACGTCATAACGTATGACGGTATGAAATATTACGTTATTCCGTATAACGTTATATAATCTTACTTTATGATGTATGACGTTATGTTGTATTACGTTATAACGTATGCCGTCATGTAGTATTAGGATATAACTTATTACGTTATGTAGTATTACGTTATTACGAATAACATTATATAGTGATACTTTATAACGTATGACCGCATGTTGTGTTACGTTATAACATATGACGTCATGTAGTATTACGTTATTACGAATATCGTTACATTGTGTTACGTTATAACGTATGACGGTTTGTAATATTACGTTATTCCGTATAACGTTATATAGTGTTACTTTATCAAGTATGACGTTATGTTGTATTACGTTATAACGTATGACGTTATGGGGCATTTCGTTATAACGTATGACGTCATGTGGTATTACGCTATTACGAATAACGTTATATTGTGTTACTTTATGTAGTATGACTTATGTAGTATGACGTGATGTAGTATTACTTTATAATGTATGACGTTATGTAGCATTACGGTATTACGAATGACGTTGTATTGTGTTACTTTATAACGTATTTAGTCGTGTAGTATTACGTTATAACGTATGACGTTATGTATTATTACGATATAACGTAATACGTTATGCAGTATTGGGTTATAACGAATGACGTCATGTTGTATTACGTTATAACGTGTGCCGTCAGGTAGTATTACGATATAACGTATGACGCTATGTATTATAACGATATAACGTACAACGTTATATAGAATTACGATATAACGCACAACGTTATGTCGTATTACGTTATAACGTATCATGTCATGTAGTATTACGTTATTACGAATAACGTTATATTGTGTTACTTTATATCGTATGACGTCATGTAGTATTACGTTATAACGTATGGCGTTATGTAGTATTACGATATAACGTATGACGTCATGTGGTATTACGTTATTACGAATAACGTTATATTGTGTTACTTTATATCGTATGACGTCATATAGTATTACCTTATAACGTATGACGACGTGTAGTATTACGTTATAACGTATGACGTTATGTATTATTACGATATAACGTAATACGTTATGCAGTATTAGGTTATATCGTATGACGTTATGGAGTATTGCGTTATAACGTATGACGTCATGTGGTATTACGTTATTACGAATAACGTTATATTGTGTTACTTTATAACGTATGGCGTTATGTAGTGTTACGTTATAACGTATGACGTCGTGTAGTATTACGTTATAACGTATGACGTTATGTATTATTACGATATAACGTAATACGTTATATAGTGATACTTTATAACGTATGACCTTATGTTGTGTTACGTTATAACGTATGACGTCATGTAGTATTACTTTATGACGTATGACGTCATGTAGTATTACGTTATTACGAATATCGTAATATTGTGTTACATTATAACGTATGACGTCGTGTAGTATTACGTTATAACGTATGACGTTACGCAGTATTACGTTATAACGTATGATGTTATGTAGTATTACGTTATAAAGTATGACGTTATGGAGTATTACGTTATAACGTATGAGGTCATGTGATATTACGTTATCACGAATATCGTAATATTGTGTTACTTTATGACGTATGACGTCATGTAGTATTACGTTATAAAATATAACGTCATGTAGTATTACGATATAACGTACAACGTTGCATGGAATTACGATATAACGCACAACGTTATGTCGTATTACGTTATAACGTATCATGTCATGTAGTATTACGTTATAACGTATGACGTCATGTGGTATTACGTTATTGCTAATAACGGTATATTGTGCTACTTTATGACGTATGCCGTCATGTAGTATTAGGATATATCTTATTACGTTATGTAGTATTACGTTATTACGAATAACATTATATAGTGATACTTTATAACGTATGACCTTATGTTGTGTTACGTTATAACATATGACGTCATGTAGTATTACGTTATTACGAATATCGTTACAATGTGTTACTTTATTACGTATGACGTCATGTAGTCTTACGTTATAACGTATGGCGATATGTAGTATTACGATATAACGTATCACGTCATGTGGTATTACGTTATTGCGAATAAAGTTTTATTCTGTTACTTTATGACGTATGACGTCATGTAGTATTACGTTATAACGTATGACGGTATGTAATATTACGTTATTCCGTATAACGTTATATAGTGTTACTTTATGAAGTATGACGTTATGTTGTATTACGTTATAACGTTTGACGTTATGGGGCATTTCGTTATAACGTATGACGTCATGTGGCATTACGTTATTACGAATAACGTTATATTGTGTTACTTTATGTAGTATGACTTATGTAGTATGACGTGATGTATTATTACTTTATAATGTATGACCTTATGTAGCATTACAGTATTACGAATGACGTTGTATTGTGTTACTTTATAACGTATGACGTTATTTAGTGTTACGTCATAATGTATGACGTCGTGTAGTATTACGTTATAACGTATGACGTTATGTATTATTACGATATAACGTAATACGTTATGCAGTATTGGGTTATAACGTATGACGTCATGTACTTTGCGTTATAACGTATGACGTTACGCAGTATTACGTTATAACGTATGATGTTATGGAGTATTACGTTATAACGTATGACGTTATGTATTATTAAGAAATAGCGTACAACGTTATATAGAATTACGATATAACGCACAACGTTATGTCGTATTACGTTATAACGTATGAGGTCATGTGGTATTACGTTATTACGAATATCGTAATATTGTGTTACTTCATGAGGTATGACTTCATGTAGTATTACTTTATGACGTATGACGTCATGTAGTATTACTTTATGACGTATGACGTTATGTATTATTACGATATAACGTATGACGTTATGCAGTATTAGGTTATAACGTATGACGTCATGCAGTTTTGCGTTATAACGTATGACGTTATGGAGTATTACGTTATAACGTATGGCGTTATGTAGTATTACGATATAACGTATGACGTCATGTGGTATTACGTTATAGCTAATAACGGTATATTGTGTTACTTTATGACGTATGACGTCATGTAGTATTACTTTATGACGTATGACGTCATGTAGCATTAGGATATAATTTATTACGTTATGTAGTATTACGTTATTACGAATAACGTTACATAGTGATACTTTATAACGTATGACCTTATGTTGTGTTATGTTATAACGTATGACGTCATGTGGTATTACGTTATTACGAATAACGTTATATTGTGTTACTTTATGTAGTATGACTTATGCAGTATGACGTGACGTAGTATTACTTTATAATGTATGACGTTATGTAGCATTACGGTATTACGAATAACATTGTATTGTGTTACTTTATAACGTATGGCGTTATTTAGTGTTACGTTATAACGTATGACGTCGTGTAGTATTACGTTATAACGTATGACGTTATGTATTATTACGATATAACGTAATACGTTATGCAGTATTGGGTTATAACGTATGACGTCATGTAGTTTTGCGTTATAACGTATGACGTTACGCAGTATTACGTTATAACGTATGATGTTATGAAGTATTACGTTATAACGTATGACGTTATGTATTATTACGATATAGCGTACAACGTTATATAGATTTACGATATAACGCATAACGTTATGTCGTATTACGTTATAAGGTATGAGGTCATGTGGTATTACGTTATTACGAATATCGTAATGTTGTGTTACTTTATGAGGTATGACGTCATGTAGTATTACTTTATGACGTATGATGTCATGTAGTATTACGTTATAACGTATGACGCCATGCAGTATTAGGTTATAACGTATGACGTCATGTAATATTACGTTATAACGTATGGCGTTATGTAGAATTACGATATAACGTATGACGTCATGTGGTATTACGTTATTGCTAATAACGGTATATTGTGTTACTTTATGACGTATGACGTCATGTAGTATTACGTTATAACATATGACGTCATGTAGTATTACGATATAACGTACAACGTTGCATAGAATTACGATATAACGCACAACGTTATGTCGTATTAGGTTATAACGTATCATGTCATGTATTATTACGATATAACGTATGACGTTATGTATTATTACGATATAACGTATGACGTTATGCAGTATTAGGTTATAACGTATGACGTCATGCAGTTTTGCGTTATAACGTATGACGTCATGTAGTATTACTTTATGACGTATGACGTTATGTATTATTACGATATAACGTATGACGTTATGTATTATTACGATATAACGTATGACGCCATGCAGTATTAGGTTATAACGTATGACGTCATGTAGTATTACGTTATAATGTACGGCGATATGTAGTATTACGATATAAGGTATGACGTCATGTGGTATTACGTTATTACGAATAACGTTATATTGTGTTACTTTATATCGTATGACGTCATGTAGTATTACGTTATAACGTATGGCGCTATGTAGTATTACGATATAACGTATGACGTCATGTGGTATTGCGTTATTGCTAATAACGGTATATTGTGCTACTTTATGACGTATGACGTCATGTAGTATTACGTCATAACGTATGACGGTATGAAATATTACGTTATTCCGTATAACGTTATATAGTCTTACTTTATGTAGTATGACGTTATGTTGTATTACGTTATAACGTATGCCGTCATGTAGTATTAGGATATAACTTATTACGTTATGTAGTATTACGTTATTACGAATAACATTATATAGTGATACTTTATAACGTATGACCTTATGTTGTGTTACGTTATAACATATGACGTCATGTAGTATTACGTTATTACGAATATCGTTACATTGTGTTACTTTATAACGTATGACGTCATGTAGTAGTACGTTATAACGTATGGCGATATGTAGTATTACGATATAACGTATGACGTCATGTGGTATTACGTTATTGCGAATAACGTTTTATTGTGTTACTTTATGTAGTATGACTTATGTAGTACGACGTGATGTAGTATTACTTTATAATGTATGACGTTATGTAGCATTACGGTATTACGAGTAACGTTGTATTGAGTTACTTTATAACGTATGACGTCATGTAGTATTACGATATAACGTATGACGTTATGTATTATTACGATATAGCGTACAACGTTATATAGAATTACGATATAACGCACAACGTTATGTCGTATTACGTTATAACGTATGAGGTCATGTGGTATTACGTTATTACGAATATCGTAATATTGTGTTACTGTATAACGTATGACGTCATGTAGTATTACGTTATTACGAATATCGTAATATTGTGTTACTTTATGACGTATGACGTCATGTAGTATTACGTTATAACGTATGACGGTTTGTAATATTACGTTATTCCGTATAACGTTATATAGTGTTACTTTATGAAGTATGACGTTATGTTGTATTACGTTATAACGTATGACGTTATGGGGCATTTCGTTATAACGTATGACGTCATGTGGTATTACGCTATTACGAATAACGTTGTATTGTGTTACTTTATGTAGTATGACTTATGTAGTATGACGTGATGTAGTATTACTTTATAATGTATGACGTTATGTAGCATTACGGTATTACGAATGACGTTGTATTGTGTTACTTTATAACGTATTTAGTCGTGTAGTATTACGTTATAACGTATGACGTTATGTATTATTACGATATAACGTAATACGTTATGCAGTATTGGGTTATAACGAATGACGTCATGTTGTATTACGTTATAACGTGTGCCGTCATGTAGTATTACGTTATAACGTATGACGTTACGCAGTATTACGTTATAACGTATGACGTTATGGGGCATTACGTTATAACGTATGGCGTTATGTAGAATTACGATATAACGTATGACGTCATGTGGTATTACGTTATTGCTAATAACGGTATATTGTGTTACTTTATGACGTATGACGTCATGTAGTATTACGTTATAACATATGACGTCATGTAGTATTACGATATAACGTACAACGTTGCATAGAATTACGATATAACGCACAACGTTATGTCGTATTAGGTTATAACGTATCATGTCATGTAGTATTACGTTATAACGTATGACGTTATGGAGTATTACGATATAACGTAATACGTTATGCAGTATTGGGTTATAACGTATGACGTCATGTAGTATTTCTTTATGACGTATGACGTTATGTATTATTACGATATAACGTATGACGTTATGTATTATTACGATATAACGTATGACGTTATGCAGTATTAGGTTATAACGTATGACGTCATGCAGTTTTGCGTTATAACGTATGACGTCATGTAGTATTACTTTATGACGTATGACGTTATGTATTATTACGATATAACGTATGACGTTATGTATTATTACGATATAACGTATGACGCCATGCAGTATTAGGTTATAACGCATGACGTCATGTAGTATTACGTTATAATGTAAGGCGATATGTAGTATTACGATATAACGTATGACGTCATGTGGTATTACGTTATTACGAATAACGTTATATTGTGTTACTTTATATCGTATGACGTCATGTAGTATTACGTTATAACGTATGGCGCTATGTAGTATTACGATATAACGTATGACGTCATGTGGTATTACGTTATTACGAATAACGTTATATTGTGTTACTTTATATCGTATGACGTCATGTAGTATTACGATATAACGTATGACGCTATGTATTATAACGATATAACGTACAACGTTATATAGAATTACGATATAACGCACAACGTTATGTTGTATTACGTTATAACGTATGACGTCATGTAGCATTAGGATATAACTTATTACGTTATGTAGTATTAGGTTATTACGAATAACGTTATATAGTGATACTTTATAACGTATGACCTTATGTTGTGTTACGTTATAACGTATGAGGTCATGTTGTATTACGTTATCACGAATATCGTAATATTGTGTTACTTTATGACGTATGACGTCATGTAGTATTACTTTATGACGTATGACGTCATGTAGTATTACGTTATAACATATGACGTCATGTAGTATTACGATATAACGTACAACGTTGCATGGAATTACGATATAACGCACAACGTTATGTCGCATTACGTTATAACGTATCATGTCATGTAGTATTACGCTATAACGTATGACGTTATGGAGTATTACGTTATAACGTATGACGTCATGTGGTATTGCTTTATTACGAATAACATTATATTGTGTTACTTTATAACGTATGACGTCATGTAGTATTACGCTATAACGTATGCCGTCATTTAGTATTACGTTAGAACATATGACGTCATGTGCTATTACGATATAACGTACAACGTTATATAGAATAACGATATAACGCACAACGTTATGTCGTGTTACGTTATAACGTATGACGTTACGCAGTATTACGTTATAACGTATGATGTTATGTAGTATTACGTTATAACGTATGACGTCATGTGGTATTACTTTACTACGAATAACGTTATATTGTGTTACTTTATAACGTATGGCGTTATGTAGTGTTACGTTATAACGTATTACGTCGTGTAGTATTACGTTATAACGTATGACGTTATGTATTATTACGATATAACGTAATACGTTATGCAGTATTAGGTTATATCGTATGACGTTATGGAGTATTGCGTTATAACGTATGACGTCAGGTGGTATTACGTTATTACGAATAACGTTATATTGTGTTACTTTATAACGTATGGCGTTATGTAGTGTTACGTTATTACGAATATCGTTACATTGTGTTACGTTATAACGTATGACGGTTTGTAATATTACGTTATTCCGTATAACGTTATATAGTGTTACTTTATGAAGTATGACGTTATGTTGTATTACGTTATAACGTATGACGTTATGGGGCATTTCGTTATAACGTATGACGTCATGTGGTATTACGCTATTACGAATAACGTTGTATTGTGTTACTTTATGTAGTATGACTTATGTAGTATGACGTGATGTAGTATTACTTTATAATGTATGACGTTATGTAGCATTACGGTATTACGAATGACGTTGTATTGTGTTACTTTATAACGTATTTAGTCGTGTAGTATTACGTTATAACGTATGACGTTATGTATTATTACGATATAACGTAATACGTTATGCAGTATTGGGTTATAACGAATGACGTCATGTTGTATTACGTTATAACGTGTGCCGTCATGTAGTATTACGTTATAACGTATGACGTTACGCAGTATTACGTTATAACGTATGACGTTATGGGGCATTACGTTATAACGTATGACGTCATGTGGTATTACGTTATAACGAATAACGTTATATTGTGTTACTTTATGTAGTATGACTTATGTAGTACGACGTGATGTAGTATTACTTTATAATGTATGACGTTATGTAGCATTACGGTATTACGAGTAACGTTGTATTGAGTTACTTTATAACGTATGACGTCATGTAGTATTACGATATAACGTATGACGTTATGTATTATTACGATATAGCGTACAACGTTATATAGAATTACGATATAACGCACAACGTTATGTCGTATTACGTTATAACGTATGAGGTCATGTGGTATTACGTTATTACGAATATCGTAATATTGTGTTACTGTATAACGTATGACGTCATGTAGTATTACGTTATTACGAATATCGTAATATTGTGTTACTTTATGACGTATGACGTCATGTAGTATTACGTTATAACGTATGACGGTGTGAAATATTATGTTATTCCGTATAACGTTATATAGTGTTACCTTATGAAGTATGACGTTATGTTGTATTACGTTATAACGTATGATGTTATGGAGTATTACGTTATAACGTATGACGTCATGTGGTATTGCTTTATTACGAATAACGTTATATTCTGTTACTTCATGTAGTATGACTTATGTAGTATGACGTGATGTAGTATTACTTTATAATGTATGACGTTATGTAGCATTAGGTATTACGAGTAATGTTGTATTGTGTTACTTTATAACGTATGACGTTATGTAGTGTTACGTTATAACGTATGACGTCGTGTAGTATTACGTTATAACGTATGACGTTATGTATTATTACGATATAACGTATGACGTCATGTAGTATTACGCTATAACGTATGCCGTCATGTAGTATTACGTTATAACATATGACGTCATGTACTATAACGATATAACGCACAACGTTATATAGAATAACGATATAACGCACAACGTTATATAGAATAACGATATAACGCACAACGTTATGTCGTATTACGTTATAACGTATCATGTCATGCAGTATTACGTTATAACGTATGACGTTACGCAGTATTACGTTATAACGTATGATGTTATGGAGTATTACGTTATAACGTATGACGTCATGTGGTATTACTTTACTACGAATAACGTTATATTGTGTTACTTTATAACGTATGGCGTTATGTAGTGTTACGTTATAACGTATGACGTCGTGTAGTATTACGTTATAACGTATGACGTTATGTATTATTACGATATAACGTAATACGTTATGCAGTATTAGGTTATAACGTATGACGTTATGGAGTATTACGTTATAACGTATGACGTCATGTGGTATTACGTTATTACGAATAACGTTATATTGTGTTACTTTATAACGTATGGCGTTATGGAGTGTTAGGTTATAACGTATGACGACGTGTAGTATTACGTTATAACGTATGGCGTTATGTAGTATTACTATATAACGTGTGACGTCATGTGGTATTACGTTATTGCTAATAACGGTATATTGTGCTACTTTATGACGTATGACGCCATGTAGTATTACGTCATAACGTATGACGGTATGAAATATTACGTTATTCCGTATAACGTTATATAATCTTACTTTATGATGTATGACGTTATGTTGTATTACGTTATAACGTATGCCGTCATGTAGTATTAGGATATAACTTATTACGTTATGTAGTATTACGTTATTACGAATAACATTATATAGTGATACTTTATAACGTATGACCTCATGTTGTGTTACGTTATAACATATGACGTCATGTAGTATTACGTTATTACGAATATCGTTACATTGTGTTACGTTATAACGTATGACGGTTTGTAATATTACGTTATTCCGTATAACGTTATATAGTGTTACTTTATCAAGTATGACGTTATGTTGTATTACGTTATAACGTATGACGTTATGGGGCATTTCGTTATAACGTATGACGTCATGTGGTATTACGCTATTACGAATAACGTTATATTGTGTTACTTTATGTAGTATGACTTATGTAGTATGACGTGATGTAGTATTACTTTATAATGTATGACGTTATGTAGCATTACGGTATTACGAATGACGTTGTATTGTGTTACTTTATAACGTATTTAGTCGTGTAGTATTACGTTATAACGTATGACGTTATGTATTATTACGATATAACGTAATACGTTATGCAGTATTGGGTTATAACGAATGACGTCATGTTGTATTACGTTATAACGTGTGCCGTCAGGTAGTATTACGTTATAACGTATGACGTTACGCAGTATTACCTTATAACGTATGACGTTATGGGGCATTACGTTATAACGTATGACGTCATGTGGTATTGCGTTATTACGAATAACGTTATATTGTGTTACTTTATGTAGTATGACTTATGTAGTACGACGTGATGTAGTATTACTTTATAATGTATGACGTTATGTAGCATTACGGTATTACGAGTAACGTTGTATTGAGTTACTTTATAACGTATGACGTCATGTAGTATTACGATATAACGTATGACGTTATGTATTATTACGATATAGCGTACAACGTTATATAGAATTACGATATAACGCACAACGTTATGTCGTATTACGTTATAACGTATGAGGTCATGTGGTATTACGTTATTACGAATATCGTAATATTGTGTTACTTTATGACGTATGACGTCATGTAGTATTACGTCATAACGTATGACGGTGTGAAATATTATGTTATTCCGTATAACGTTATATAGTGTTACCTTATGAAGTATGACGTTATGTTGTATTACGTTATAACGTATGATGTTATGGAGTATTACGTTATAACGTATGACGTCATGTGGTATTGCTTTATTACGAATAACGTTATATTCTGTTACTTCATGTAGTATGACTTATGTAGTATGACGTGATGTTGTATTACTTTATAATGTATGACGTTATGTAGCATTAGGTATTACGAGTAATGTTGTATTGTGTTACTTTATAACGTATGACGTTATGTAGTGTTACGTTATAACGTATGACGTTATGTATTATTACGATATAACGTATGACGCCATGCAGTATTAGGTTATAACGTATGACGTCATGTAGTATTACTTTATGACGTATGACGTCATGTAGTATTACGTTATAACTTATGACGGTATGAAATATTACGTTATTCCGTATAACGTTATATTGTGTTACCTTATGAAGTGTGACCTTATGTTGTATTACGTTATAACGTATGCCGTCATGTAGTATTAGGATATAACTTATTACGTTATGTAGTATTACGTTATTACGAATAACGTTACATATTGATACTTTATAACGTATGACCTTATCTTGTGTTACGTTATAACGTATGACGTCATGTGGTATTACGTTATTACGAATAACGTTATATTGTGTTACTTTATGTAGTATGACTTATGCAGTATGACGTAACGTAGTATTACTTTATAATGTATGACGTTATGTAGCATTACGGTATTACGAATAACGTTGTATTGTGTTACTTTATAACGTATGGCGTTATTTAGTGTTACGTTATAACGTATGACGTCGTGTAGTATTACGTTATAACGTATGACGTTATGTATTATTACGATATAACGTAATACGTTATGCAGTATTGGGTTATAACGTATGACGTCATGTAGTATTACTTTATGACGTAAGACGTTATGTATTATTACGATATAACGTATGACGTTATGTATTATTACGATATAACGTATGACGCCATGCAGTATTAGGTTATAACGTATGACGTCATGTAGTATTACTTTATGACGTATGACGTCATGTAGTATTACGTTATAACGTATGCCGGTATGAAACATTACGTTATTCCGTATAACGTTATATTGTGTTACCTTATGAAGTGTGACCTTATGTTGTATTACGTTATAACGTATGCCGTCATGTAGTATTAGGATATAACTTATTACGTTATGTAGTATTACGTTATTACGAATAACGTTATATAGTGATACTTTATATCGTATGACCTTATCTTGTGTTACGTTATAACGTATGACGTCATGTAGTATTATTTTATGACGTATGACGTCATGTAGTATTACTTTATGACGTAAGACGTTATGTATTATTACGATATAACGTATGACGTTATGTATTATTACGATATAACGTATGACGCCATGCAGTATTAGGTTATAACGTATGACGTCATGTAATATTACGTTATAACGTATGGCGTTATGTAGAATTACGATATAACGTATGACGTCATGTGGTATTACGTTATTGCTAATAACGGTATATTGTGCTACTTTATGACGTATGACGTCATGTAGTATTACGTCATAACGTATGACGGTATGAAATATTACGTTATTCCGTATAACTTTATATAGTCTTACTTTATGAAGTATGACGTTATGTTGTATTACGTTATAACGTATGCCGTCATGTAGTATTAGGATATAACTTATTACGTTATGTAGTATTACGTTATTACGAATAACATTATATAGTGATACTTTATAACGTATGACCTTATGTTGTGTTACGTTATAACATATGACGTCATGTAGTATTACGTTATTACGAATATCGATACATTGTGTTACTTTATAACGTATGACGTCATGTGGTATTACTTTACTACGAATAACGTTATATTGTGTTACTTTATAACGTATGGCGTTATGTAGTGTTACGTTATAACGTATGACGTCGTGTAGTATTACGTTATAACGTATTACGTTATGTATTATTACGATATAACGTAATACGTTATATAGTGATACTTTATAACGTATGACCTTATGTTGTGTTACGTTATAACGTATGACGTCATGTAGTATTACGATATAACGTACTACGTTATATAGAATTACGATATAACGCACAACGTTATGTCGTATTACGTTATAACGTATCATGTCATGTAGTTTTTCGTTATAACGTATGACGTTACGCAGTATTACGATATAACGTATGATGTTATGGAGTATTACGTTATAACGTATGACGTTATGTATTATTACGATATAGCGTACTACGCTATATAGAATTACGATATAACGCACAACGTTATGTCGTATTACGTTATAACGTATGAGGTCATGTTGTATTACGTTATCACGAATATCGTAATATTGTGTTACTTTATGACGTATGACGTCATGTAGTATTACTTTATGACGTATGACGTCATGTAGTATTACGTTATAACATATGACGTCATGTAGTATTACGATATAACGTACAACGTTGCATAGAATTACGATATAACGCACAACGTTATGTCGTATTACGTTATAACGTATCATGTCATGTAGTATTACGTTATAACGTATGACGTCATGTGGTATTACGTTATTGCGAATAACGTTTTATTGTGTTA
The DNA here is from genome assembly GCF_910591885.1 of Bombus terrestris. NCBI lineage: Eukaryota > Metazoa > Arthropoda > Insecta > Hymenoptera > Apidae > Bombus > Bombus terrestris. The sequence goes on from NW_025963557.1 coordinate 1,358,600, forward strand.
CTTTATGACGTATGACGTCATGTAGTATTACGTTATAACGTATGACGGTATGTAATATTACGTTATTCCGTATAACGTTATATAGTGTTACTTTATGTAGTATGACTTATGTAGTATGACGTGATGTATTATTACTTTATAATGTATGACCTTATGTAGCATTACGGTATTACGAATGACGTTGTATTGTGTTACTTTATAACGTATGACGTTATTTAGTGTTACGTTATAATGTATGACGTCGTGTAGTATTACGTTATAACGTATGACGTTATGTATTATTACGATATAACGTAATACGTTATGCAGTATTGGGTTATAACGTATGACGTCATGTAGTTTTGCGTTATAACGTATGACGTTACGCAGTATTACGTTATAACGTATGATGTTATGGAGTATTACAATATAACGTATGACGTTATGTATTATTAAGAAATAGCGTACAACGTTATATAGAATTACGATATAACGCACAACGTTATGTCGTATTACGTTATAACGTATGAGGTCATGTGGTATTACGTTATTACGAATATCGTAATATTGTGTTACTTCATGGGGTATGACGTCATGTAGTATTACTTTATGACATATGACGTCATGTAGTATTACTTTATGACGTATGACGTCATGTAGCATTAGGATATAACTTATTACGTTATGTAGTATTACGTTATTACGAATAACGTTACATAGTGATACTTTATAACGTATGACCTTATGTTGTGTTATGTTATAACGTATGACGTCATGTGGTATTACGTTATTACGAATAACGTTATATTGTGTTACTTTATGTAGTATGACTTATGCAGTATGACGTGACGTAGTATTACTTTATAATGTATGACGTTATGTAGCATTACGGTATTACGAATAACGTTGTATTTTGTTACTTTATAACGTATGGCGTTATTTAGTGTTACGTTATAACGTATGACGTCGTGTAGTATTACGTTATAACGTATGACGTTATGTATTATTACGATATAACGTAATACGTTATGCAGTATTGGGTTATAACGTATGACGTCATGTAGTTTTGCGTTATAACGTATGACGTTACGCAGTATTACGTTATAACGTATGATGTTATGGAGTATTACGTTATAACGTATGACGTTATGTATTATTACGATATAGCGTACAACGTTATATAGAGTTACGATATAACGCATAACGTTATGTCGTATTACGTTATAAGGTATGAGGTCATGTGGTATTACGTTATTACGAATATCGTAATGTTGTGTTACTTTATGAGGTATGACGTCATGTAGTATTACTTTATGACGTATGACGTCATGTAGTATTACGTTATAACGTATGACGTTACGCAGTATTACGTTATAACGTATGATGTTATGGAGTATTACGTTATAACGTATGACGTCATGTGGTATTACTTTACTACGAATAACGTTATATTGTGTTACTTTATAACGTATGGCGTTATGTAGTGTTACGTTATAACGTATGACGTCGTGTAGTATTACGTTATAACGTATGACGTTATGTATTATTACGATATAACGTAATACGTTATGCAGTATTAGGTTATAACGTATGACGTTATGGAGTATTACGTTATAACGTATGACGTCATGTGGTATTACGTTATTACGAATAACGTTATATTGTGTTACTTTATAACGTATGGCGTTATGGAGTGTTAGGTTATAACGTATGACGTCGTGTAGTATTACGTTATAACGTATGGGGTTATGTAGTATTACTATATAACGTGTGACGTCATGTGGTATTACGTTATTGCTAATAACGGTATATTGTGCTACTTTATGACGTATGACGCCATGTAGTATTACGTCATAACGTATGACGGTATGAAATATTACGTTATTCCGTATAACGTTATATAATCTTACTTTATGATGTATGACGTTATGTTGTATTACGTTATAACGTATGCCGTCATGTAGTATTAGGATATAACTTATTACGTTATGTAGTATTACGTTATTACGAATAACATTATATAGTGATACTTTATAACGTATGACCTCATGTTGTGTTACGTTATAACATATGACGTCATGTAGTATTACGTTATTACGAATATCGTTACATTGTGTTACGTTATAACGTATGACGGTTTGTAATATTACGTTATTCCGTATAACGTTATATAGTGTTACTTTATCAAGTATGACGTTATGTTGTATTACGTTATAACGTATGACGTTATGGGGCATTTCGTTATAACGTATGACGTCATGTGGTATTACGCTATTACGAATAACGTTATATTGTGTTACTTTATGTAGTATGACTTATGTAGTATGACGTGATGTAGTATTACTTTATAATGTATGACGTTATGTAGCATTACGGTATTACGAATGACGTTGTATTGTGTTACTTTATAACGTATTTAGTCGTGTAGTATTACGTTATAACGTATGACGTTATGTATTATTACGATATAACGTAATACGTTATGCAGTATTGGGTTATAACGAATGACGTCATGTTGTATTACGTTATAACGTGTGCCGTCAGGTAGTATTACGTTATAACGTATGACGTTACGCAGTATTACGTTATAACGTATGACGTTATGGGGCATTACGTTATAACGTATGACGTCATGTGGTATTGCGTTATTACGAATAACGTTATATTGTGTTACTTTATGTACTATGACTTATGTAGTACGACGTGATGTAGTATTACTTTATAATGTATGACGTTATGTAGCATTACGGTATTACGAGTAACGTTGTATTGAGTTACTTTATAACGTATGACGTCATGTAGTATTACGATATAACGTATGACGTTATGTATTATTACGATATAGCGTACAACGTTATATAGAATTACGATATAACGCACAACGTTATGTCGTATTACGTTATAACGTATGAGGTCATGTGGTATTACGTTATTACGAATATCGTAATATTGTGTTACTTTATGACGTATGACGTCATGTAGTATTACGTCATAACGTATGACGGTGTGAAATATTATGTTATTCCGTATAACGTTATATAGTGTTACCTTATGAAGTATGACGTTATGTTGTATTACGTTATAACGTATGATGTTATGGAGTATTACGTTATAACGTATGACGTCATGTGGTATTGCTTTATTACGAATAACGTTATATTCTGTTTCTTCATGTAGTATGACTTATGTAGTATGACGTGATGTTGTATTACTTTATAATGTATGACGTTATGTAGCATTAGGTATTACGAGTAATGTTGTATTGTGTTACTTTATAACGTATGACGTTATGTAGTGTTACGTTATAACGTATGACGTTATGTATTATTACGATATAACGTATGACGCCATGCAGTATTAGGTTATAACGTATGACGTCATGTAGTATTACTTTATGACGTATGACGTCATGTAGTATTACGTTATAACTTATGACGGTATGAAATATTACGTTATTCCGTATAACGTTATATTGTGTTACCTTATGAAGTGTGACCTTATGTTGCATTACGTTATAACGTATGCCGTCATGTAGTATTAGGATATAACTTATTACGTTATGTAGTATTACGTTATTACGAATAACGTTACATAGTGATACTTTATAACGTATGACCTTATCTTGTGTTACGTTATAACGTATGACGTCATGTGGTATTACGTTATTACGAATAACGTTATATTGTGTTACTTTATGTAGTATGACTTATGCAGTATGACGTGACGTAGTATTACTTTATAATGTATGACGTTATGTAGCATTACGGTATTACGAATAACGTTGTATTGTGTTACTTTATAACGTATGGCGTTATTTAGTGTTACGTTATAACGTATGACGTCGTGTAGTATTACTTTATGACGTAAGACGTTATGTATTATTACGATATAACGTATGACGTTATGTATTATTACGATATAACGTATGACGCCATGCAGTATTAGGTTATAACGTATGACGTCATGTAGTATTACTTTATGACGTATGACGTCATGTAGTATTACGTTATAACGTATGCCGGTATGAAACATTACGTTATTCCGTATAACGTTATATTGTGTTACCTTATGAAGTGTGACCTTATGTTGTATTACGTTATAACGTATGCCGTCATGTAGTATTAGGATATAACTTATTACGTTATGTAGTATTACGTTATTACGAATAACGTTATATAGTGATACTTTATATCGTATGACCTTATCTTGTGTTACGTTATAACGTATGACGTCATGTAGTATTATTTTATGACGTATGACGTCATGTAGTATTACTTTATGACGTAAGACGTTATGTATTATTACGATATAACGTATGACGTTATGTATTATTACGATATAACGTATGACGCCATGCAGTATTAGGTTATAACGTATGACGTCATGTAATATTACGTTATAACGTATGGCGTTATGTAGAATTACGATATAACGTATGACGTCATGTGGTATTACGTTATTGCTAATAACGGTATATTGTGCTACTTTATGACGTATGACGTCATGTAGTATTACGTCATAACGTATGACGGTATGAAATATTACGTTATTCCGTATAACTTTATATAGTCTTACTTTATGAAGTATGACGTTATGTTGTATTACGTTATAACGTATGCCGTCATGTAGTATTAGGATATAACTTATTACGTTATGTAGTATTACGTTATTACGAATAACATTATATAGTGATACTTTATAACGTATGACCTTATGTTGTGTTACGTTATAACATATGACGTCATGTAGTATTACGTTATTACGAATATCGATACATTGTGTTACTTTATAACGTATGACGTCATGTGGTATTACTTTACTACGAATAACGTTATATTGTGTTACTTTATAACGTATGGCGTTATGTAGTGTTACGTTATAACGTATGACGTCGTGTAGTATTACGTTATAACGTATTACGTTATGTATTATCACGATATAACGTAATACGTTATATAGTGATACTTTATAACGTATGACCTTATGTTGTGTTACGTTATAACGTATGACGTCATGTAGTATTACGATATAACGTACTACGTTATATAGAATTACGATATAACGCACAACGTTATGTCGTATTACGTTATAACGTATCATGTCATGTAGTTTTTCGTTATAACGTATGACGTTACGCAGTATTACGATATAACGTATGATGTTATGGAGTATTACGTTATAACGTATGACGTTATGTATTATTACGATATAGCGTACTACGCTATATAGAATTACGATATAACGCACAACGTTATGTCGTATTACGTTATAACGTATGAGGTCATGTTGTATTACGTTATCACGAATATCGTAATATTGTGTTACTTTATGACGTATGACGTCATGTAGTATTACTTTATGACGTATGACGTCATGTAGTATTACGTTATAACATATGACGTCATGTAGTATTACGATATAACGTACAACGTTGCATAGAATTACGATATAACGCACAACGTTATGTCGTATTACGTTATAACGTATCATGTCATGTAGTATTACGTTATAACGTATGACGTCATGGAGTATTACGTTATAACGTATGAGGTCATGTGGTATTACGTTATTACGAATATCGTAATGTTGTGTTACTTTATGAGGTATGACGTCATGTAGTATTACGTTATTACGAATATCGTAATATTGTGTTACGTTATAACGTATGACGTCGTGTAGTATTACGTTATAACGTATGACGTTACGCAGTATTACGTTATAACGTATGATGTTATGTAGTATTACGTTATAAAGTATGACGTTATGGAGTATTACGTTATAACGTATGAGGTCATGTGATATTACGTTATCACGAATATCGTAATATTGTGTTACTTTATGACGTATGACGTCATGTAGTATTACGTTATAACATATAACGTCATGTAGTATTACGATATAACGCACAACGTTGCATAGAATTACGATATAACGCACAACGTTATGTCGTATTACGTTATAACGTATCATGTCATGTAGTATTACGTTATAACGTATGACGTCATGTGGTATTACGTTATTGCGAATAACGTTTTATTGTGTTACTTTATGACGTATGACGTCATGTAGTATTACGTTATAACGTATGACGGTATGTAATATTACGTTATTCCGTATAACGTTATATAGTGTTACTTTATGTAGTATGACTTATGTAGTATGACGTGATGTATTATTACTTTATAATGTATGACCTTATATAGCATTACGGTATTACGAATGACGTTGTATTGTGTTACTTTATAACGTATGACGTTATTTAGTGTTACGTTATAATGTATGACGTCGTGTAGTATTACGTTATAACGTATGACGTTATGTATTATTACGATATAACGTAATACGTTATGCAGTATTGGGTTATAACGTATGACGTCATGTAGTTTTGCGTTATAACGTATGACGTTACGCAGTATTACGTTATAACGTATGATGTTATGGAGTATTACAATATAACGTATGACGTTATGTATTATTAAGAAATAGCGTACAACGTTATATAGAATTACGATATAACGCACAACGTTATGTCGTATTACGTTATAACGTATGAGGTCATGTGGTATTACGTTATTACGAATATCGTAATATTGTGTTACTTCATGAGGTATGACGTCATGTAGTATTACTTTATGACATATGACGTCATGTAGTATTACTTTATGACGTATGACGTCATGTAGCATTAGGATATAACTTATTACGTTATGTAGTATTACGTTATTACGAATAACGTTACATAGTGATACTTTATAACGTATGACCTTATGTTGTGTTATGTTATAACGTATGACGTCATGTGGTATTACGTTATTACGAATAACGTTATATTGTGTTACTTTATGTAGTATGACTTATGCAGTATGACGTGACGTAGTATTACTTTATAATGTATGACGTTATGTAGCATTACGGTATTACGAATAACGTTGTGTTTTGTTACTTTATAACGTATGGCGTTATTTAGTGTTACGTTATAACGTATGACGTCGTGTAGTATTACGTTATAACGTATGACGTTATGTATTATTACGATATAACGTAATACGTTATGCAGTATTGGGTTATAACGTATGACGTCATGTAGTTTTGCGTTATAACGTATGACGTTCCGCAGTATTACGTTATAACGTATGATGTTATGGAGTATTACGTTATAACGTATGACGTTATGTATTATTACGATATAGCGTACAACGTTATATAGAGTTACGATATAACGCATAACGTTATGTCGTATTACGTTATAAGGTATGAGGTCATGTGGTATTACGTTATTACGAATATCGTAATGTTGTGTTACTTTATGAGGTATGACGTCATGTAGTATTACTTTATGACGTATGACGTCATGTAGTATTACGTTATAACGTATGACGGTATGAAATATTACGTTATTCCGTATAACGTTATATTGTGTTACCTTATGAAGTGTGACCTTATGTTGTATTACGTTATAACGTATGCCGTCATGTAGTATTAGGATATAACTTATTACGTTATGTAGTATTACGTTATTACGAATAACGTTATATAGTGATACTTTATATCGTATGACCTTATCTTGTGTTACGCTATAACGTATGACGTCATGTAGTATTACTTTATGACGTATGACGTCATGTAGTATTACTTTATGACGTATGACGTCATGTAGTATTACTTTATGACGTATGACGTTATGTATTATTACGATATAACGTATGACGTTATGTATTATTACGATATAACGTATGACGTTATGTATTATTACGATATAACGTATGACGCCATGCAGTATTAGGTTATAACGTATGACGTCATGTAATATTACGTTATAACGTATGGCGTTATGTAGAATTACGATATAACGTATGACGTCATGTGGTATTACGTTATTGCTAATAACGGTATATTGTGTTACTTTATGACGTATGACGTCATGTAGTATTACGTTATAACATATGACGTCATGTAGTATTACGATATAACGTACAACGTTGCATAGAATTACGATATAACGCACAACGTTATGTCGTATTAGGTTATAACGTATCATGTCATGTAGTATTACGTTATAACGTATGACGTTATGGAGTATTACGATATAACGTAATACGTTATGCAGTATTGGGTTATAACGTATGACGTCATGTAGTATTACTTTATGACGTATGACGTTATGTATTATTACGATATAACGTATGACGTTATGTATTATTACGATATAACGTATGACGTTATGCAGTATTAGGTTATAACGTATGACGTCATGCAGTTTTGCGTTATAACGTATGACGTCATGTAGTATTACTTTATGACGTATGACGTCATGTAGTATTACTTTATGACGTATGACGTTATGTATTATTACGATATAACGTATGACGTTATGTATTATTACGATATAACGTATGACGCCATGCAGTATTAGGTTATAACGTATGACGTCATGTGGTATTACGTTATTACGAATAACGTTATATTGTGTTACTTTATATCGTATGACGTCATGTAGTATTACGTTATAACGTATGGCGTTATGTAGTATTACGATATAACGTATGACGTCATGTGGTATTACGTTATTGCGAATAACGTTAAATTGTGCTACTTTATAACGTATGACGTTATGTAGTGTTACGTTCTAACGTATGACGTCATGTAGTATTACGATATAACGTATGACGCTATGTATTATAACGATATAACGTACAACGTTATATAGAATTACGATATAACGCACAACGTTATGTCGTATTACGTTATAACGTATCATGTCATGTAGTATTACGTTATTACGAATAACGTTATATTGTGTTACTTTATATCGTATGACGTCATGTAGTATTACGTTATAACGTATGGCGTTATGTAGTATTACGATATAACGTATGACGTCATGTGGTATTACGTTATTACGAATAACGTTATATTGTGTTACTTTATATCGTATGACGTCATCTAGTATTACGTTATAACGTATGACGACGTGTAGTATTACGTTATAACGTATGACGTTATGTATTATTACGATATAACGTAATACGTTATGCAGTATTAGGTTATATCGTATGACGTTATGGAGTATTGCGTTATAACGTATGACGTCATGTGGTATTACGTTATTACGAATAACGTTATATTGTGTTACTTTATAACGTATGGCGTTATGTAGTGTTACGTTATAACGTATGACGTCGTGTAGTATTACGTTATAACGTATGACGTTATGTATTATTACGATATAACGTAATACGTTATATAGTGATACTTTATAACGTATGACCTTATGTTGTGTTACGTTATAACGTATGACGTCATGTAGTATTACGATATAACGTACTACGTTATATAGAATTACGATATAACGCACAACGTTATGTCGTATTACCTTATAACGTATCATGTCATGTAGTTTTTCGTTATAACGTATGACGTTACGCAGTATTACGATATAACTTATGATGTTATGGAGTATTACGTTATAACGTATGACGTTATGTATTATTACGATATAGCGTACTACGCTATATAGAATTACGATATAACGCACAACGTTATGTCGTATTACGTTATAACGTATGAGGTCATGTTGTATTACGTTATCACGAATATCGTAATATTGTGTTACTTTATGACGTATGACGTCATGTAGTATTACTTTATGACGTATGACGTCATGTAGTATTACGTTATAACGTATGACGTTACGCAGTATTACGTTATAACGTATGATGTTATGTAGTATTACGTTATAAAGTATGACGTTATGGAGTATTACGTTATAACGTATGAGGTCATGTGATATTACGTTATCACGAATATCGTAATATTGTGTTACTTTATGACGTATGACGTCATGTAGTATTACGTTATAAAATATAACGTCATGTAGTATTACGATATAACGTACAACGCTGCATGGAATTACGATATAACGCACAACGTTATGTCGTATTACGTTATAACGTATCATGTCATGTAGTATTACGTTATAACGTATGACGTCATGTGGTATTACGTTATTGCTAATAACGGTATATTGTGCTACTTTATGACGTATGCCGTCATGTAGTATTAGGATATATCTTATTACGTTATGTAGTATTACGTTATTACGAATAACATTATATAGTGATACTTTATAACGTATGACCTTATGTTGTGTTACGTTATAACATATGACGTCATGTAGTATTACGTTATTACGAATATCGTTACAATGTGTTACTTTATTACGTATGACGTCATGTAGTCTTACGTTATAACGTATGGCGATATGTAGTATTACGATATAACGTATCACGTCATGTGGTATTACGTTATTGCGAATAAAGTTTTATTGTGTTACTTTATGACGTATGACGTCATGTAGTATTACGTTGTAACGTATGACGGTATGTAATATTACGTTATTCCGTATAACGTTATATAGTGTTACTTTATGAAGTATGACGTTATGTTGTATTACGTTATAACGTTTGACGTTATGGGGCATTTCGTTATAACGTATGACGTCATGTGGCATTACGTTATTACGAATAACGTTATATTGTGTTACTTTATGTAGTATGACTTATGTAGTATGACGTGATGTATTATTACTTTATAATGTATGACCTTATGTAGCATTACGGTATTACGAATGACGTTGTATTGTGTTACTTTATAACGTATGACGTTATTTAGTGTTACGTTATAATGTATGACGTCGTGTAGTATTACGTTATAACGTATGACGTTATGTATTATTACGATATAACGTAATACGTTATGCAGTATTGGGTTATAACGTATGACGTCATGTACTTTGCGTTATAACGTATGACGTTACGCAGTATTACGTTATAACGTATGATGTTATGGAGTATTACGTTATAACGTATGACGTTATGTATTATTAAGAAATAGCGTACAACGTTATATAGAATTACGATATAACGCACAACGTTATGTCGTATTACGTTATAACGTATGAGGTCATGTGGTATTACGTTATTACGAATATCGTAATATTGTGTTACTTCATGAGGTATGACTTCATGTAGTATTACTTTATGACGTATGACGTTATGTATTATTACGATATAACGTATGACGTTATGCAGTATTAGGTTATAACGTATGACGTCATGCAGTTTTGCGTTATAACGTATGACGTTATGGAGTATTACGTTATAACGTATGGCGTTATGTAGTATTACGATATAACGTATGACGTCATGTGGTATTACGTTATAGCTAATAACGGTATATTGTGTTACTTTATGACGTATGACGTCATGTAGTATTACTTTATGACGTATGACGTCATGTAGCATTAGGATATAACTTATTACGTTATGTAGCATTACGTTATTACGAATAACGTTACATAGTGATACTTTATAACGTATGACCTTATGTTGTGTTATGTTATAACGTATGACGTCATGTGGTATTACGCTATTACGAATAACGTTGTATTGTGTTACTTTATGTAGTATGACTTATGTAGTATGACGTGGTGTAGTATTACTTTATAATGTATGACGTTATGTAGCATTACGGTATTACGAATGACGTTGTATTGTGTTACTTTATAACGTATTTAGTCGTGTAGTATTACGTTATAACGTATGACGTTATGTATTATTACGATATAACGTAATACGTTATGGAGTATTGGGTTATAACGAATGACGTCATGTTGTATTACGTTATAACGTGTGCCGTCATGTAGTATTACGTTATAACGTATGACGTTACGCAGTATTACGTTATAACGTATGACGTTATGGGGCATTACGTTATAACGTATGACGTCATGTGGTATTGCGTTATAACGAATAACGTTATATTGTGTTACTTTATGTAGTATGACTTATGTAGTACGACGTGATGTAGTATTACTTTATAATGTATGACGTTATGTAGCATTACGGTATTACGAGTAACGTTGTATTGAGTTACTTTATAACGTATGACGTCATGTAGTATTACGATATAACGTATGACGTTATGTATTATTACGATATAGCGTACAACGTTATATAGAATTACGATATAACGCACAACGTTATGTCGTATTACGTTATAACGTATGAGGTCATGTGGTATTACGTTATTACGAATATCGTAATATTGTGTTACTGTATAACGTATGACGTCATGTAGTATTACGTTATTACGAATATCGTAATATTGTGTTACTTTATGACGTATGACGTCATGTAGTATTACGTTATAACGTATGACGGTTTGTAATATTACGTTATTCCGTATAACGTTATATAGTGTTACTTTATGAAGTATGACGTTATGTTGTATTACGTTATAACGTATGACGTTATGGGGCATTTCGTTATAACGTATGACGTCATGTGGTATTACGCTATTACGAATAACGTTGTATTGTGTTACTTTATGTAGTATGACTTATGTAGTATGACGTGATGTAGTATTACTTTATAATGTATGACGTTATGTAGCATTACGGTATTACGAATGACGTTGTATTGTGTTACTTTATAACGTATTTAGTCGTGTAGTATTACGTTATAACGTATGACGTTATGTATTATTACGATATAACGTAATACGTTATGCAGTATTGGGTTATAACGAATGACGTCATGTTGTATTACGTTATAACGTGTGCCGTCATTTAGTATTACGTTATAACGTATGACGTTATGGGGCATTACGTTATAACCTATGACGTCATGTGGTATTGCGTTATAACAAATAACGTTATATTGTGTTACTTTATGTAGTATGACTTATGTAGTACGACGTGATGAAGTATTACTTTATAATGTATGACGTTATGTAGCATTACGGTATTACGAGTAACGTTGTATTGAGTTACTTTATAACGTATGACGTCATGTAGTATTACGATATAACGTATGACGTTATGTATTATTACGATATAGCGTACAACGTTATATAGAATTACGATATAACGCACAACGTTATGTCGTATTACGTTATAACGTATGAGGTCATGTGGTATTACGTTATTACGAATATCGTAATATTGTGTTACTGTATAACGTATGACGTCATGTAGTATTACGTTATTACGAATATCGTAATATTGTGTTACTTTATGACGTATGACGTCATGTAGTATTACGTCATAACGTATGACGGTGTGAAATATTATGTTATTCCGTATAACGTTATATAGTGTTACCTTATGAAGTATGACGTTATGTTGTATTACGTTATAACGTATGATGTTATGGAGTATTACGTTATAACGTATGACGTCATGTGGTATTGCTTTATTACGAATAACGTTATATTCTGTTACTTCATGTAGTATGACTTATGTAGTATGACGTGATGTAGTATTACTTTATAATGTATGACGTTATGTAGCATTAGGTATTACGAGTAATGTTGTATTGTGTTACTTTATAACGTATGACGTTATGTAGTGTTACGTTATAACGTATGACGTTATGTAGTATTACGTTATAACGTATGACGTTATGTATTATTACGATATAACGTATGACGTCATGTAGTATTACGCTATAACGTATGCCGTCATGTAGTATTACGTTATAACATATGACGTCATGTACTATAACGATATAACGCACAACGTTATATAGAATAACGATATAACGCACAACGTTATGTCGTATTACGTTATAACGTATCATGTCATGCAGTATTACGTTATAACGTATGACGTTACGCAGTATTACGTTATAACGTATGATGTTATGGAGTATTACGTTATAACGTATGACGTCATGTGGTATTACTTTACTACGAATAACGTTATATTGTGTTACTTTATAACGTATGGCGTTATGTAGTGTTACGTTATAACGTATGACGTCGTGTAGTATTACGTTATAACGTATGACGTTATGTATTATTACGATATAACGTAATACGTTATGCAGTATTAGGTTATAACGTATGACGTTATGCAGTATTACGTTATAACGTATGACGTCATGTGGTATTACGTTATTACGAATAACGTTATATTGTGTTACTTTATAACGTATGGCGTTATGGAGTGTTAGGTTATAACGTATGACGTCGTGTAGTATTACGTTATAACGTATGGCGTTATGTAGTATTACTATATAACGTGTGACGTCATGTGGTATTACGTTATTGCTAATAACGGTATATTGTGCTACTTTGTGACGTATGACGCCATGTAGTATTACGTCATAACGTATGACGGTATGAAATATTACGTTATTCCGTATAACGTTATATAATCTTACTTTATGATGTATGACGTTATGTTGTATTACGTTATAACGTATGCCGTCATGTAGTATTAGGATATAACTTATTACGTTATGTAGTATTACGTTATTACGAATAACATTATATAGTGATACTTTATAACGTATGACCTCATGTTGTGTTACGTTATAACATATGACGTCATGTAGTATTACGTTATTACGAATATCGTTACATTGTGTTACGTTATAACGTATGACGGTTTGTAATATTACGTTATTCCGTATAACGTTATATAGTGTTACTTTATCAAGTATGACGTTATGTTGTATTACGTTATAACGTATGACGTTATGGGGCATTTCGTTATAACGTATGACGTCATGTGGTATTACGCTATTACGAATAACGTTATATTGTGTTACTTTATGTAGTATGACTTATGTAGTATGACGTGATGTAGTATTACTTTATAATGTATGACGTTATGTAGCATTACGGTATTACGAATGACGTTGTATTGTGTTACTTTATAACGTATTTAGTCGTGTAGTATTACGTTATAACGTATGACGTTATGTATTATTACGATATAACGTAATACGTTATGCAGTATTGGGTTATAACGAATGACGTCATGTTGTATTACGTTATAACGTGTGCCGTCAGGTAGTATTACGTTATAACGTATGACGTTACGCAGTATTACGTTATAACGTATGACGTTATGGGGCATTACGTTATAACGTATGACGTCATGTGGTATTGCGTTATTACGAATAACGTTATATTGTGTTACTTTATGTAGTATGACTTATGTAGTACGACGTGATGTAGTATTACTTTATAATGTATGACGTTATGTAGCATTACGGTATTACGAGTAACGTTGTATTGAGTTACTTTATAACGTATGACGTCATGTAGTATTACGATATAACGTATGACGTTATGTATTATTACGATATAGCGTACAACGTTATATAGAATTACGATATAACGCACAACGTTATGTCGTATTACGTTATAACGTATGAGGTCATGTGGTATTACGTTATTACGAATATCGTAATATTGTGTTACTGTATAACGTATGACGTCATGTAGTATTACGTTATTACGAATATCGTAATATTGTGTTACTTTATGACGTATGACGTCATGTAGTATTACGTCATAACGTATGACGGTGTGAAATATTATGTTATTCCGTATAACGTTATATAGTGTTACCTTATGAAGTATGACGTTATGTTGTATTACGTTATAACGTATGATGTTATGGAGTATTACGTTATAACGTATGACGTCATGTGGTATTGCTTTATTACGAATAACGTTATATTCTGTTACTTCATGTAGTATGACTTATGTAGTATGACGTGATGTTGCATTACTTTATAATGTATGACGTTATGTAGCATTAGGTATTACGAGTAATGTTGTATTGTGTTACTTTATAACGTATGACGTTATGTAGTGTTACGTTATAACGTATGACGTTATGTATTATTACGATATAACGTATGACGCCATGCAGTATTAGGTTATAACGTATGACGTCATGTAGTATTACTTTATGACGTATGACGTCATGTAGTATTACGTTATAACTTATGACGGTATGAAATATTACGTTATTCCGTATAACGTTATATTGTGTTACCTTATGAAGTGTGACCTTATGTTGTATTACGTTATAACGTATGCCGTCATGTAGTATTAGGATATAACTTATTACGTTATGTAGTATTACGTTATTACGAATAACGTTACATAGTGATACTTTATAACGTATGACCTTATCTTGTGTTACGTTATAACGTATGACGTCATGTGGTATTACGTTATTACGAATAACGTTATATTGTGTTACTTTATGTAGTATGACTTATGCAGTATGACGTGACGTAGTATTACTTTATAATGTATGACGTTATGTAGCATTACGGTATTACGAATAACGTTGTATTGTGTTACTTTATAACGTATGGCGTTATTTAGTGTTACGTTATAACGTATGACGTCGTGTAGTATTACGTTATAACGTATGACGTTATGTATTATTACGATATAACGTAATACGTTATGCAGTATTGGGTTATAACGTATGACGTCATGTAGTATTACTTTATGACGTAAGACGTTATGTATTATTACGATATAACGTATGACGTTATGTATTATTACGATATAACGTATGACGCCATGCAGTATTAGGTTATAACGTATGACGTCATGTAGTATTACTTTATGACGTATGACGTCATGTAGTATTACGTTATAACGTATGCCGGTATGAAACATTACGTTATTCCGTATAACGTTATATTGTGTTACCTTATGAAGTGTGACCTTATGTTGTATTACGTTATAACGTATGCCGTCATGTAGTATTAGGATATAACTTATTACGTTATGTAGTATTACGTTATTACGAATAACGTTATATAGTGATACTTTATATCGTATGACCTTATCTTGTGTTACGTTATAACGTATGACGTCATGTAGTATTATTTTATGACGTATGACGTCATGTAGTATTACTTTATGACGTAAGACGTTATGTATTATTACGATATAACGTATGACGTTATGTATTATTACGATATAACGTATGACGCCATGCAGTATTAGGTTATAACGTATGACGTCATGTAATATTACGTTATAACGTATGGCGTTATGTAGAATTACGATATAACGTATGACGTCATGTGGTATTACGTTATTGCTAATAACGGTATATTGTGCTACTTTATGACGTATGACGTCATGTAGTATTACGTCATAACGTATGACGGTATGAAATATTACGTTATTCCGTATAACTTTATATAGTCTTACTTTATGAAGTATGACGTTATGTTGTATTACGTTATAACGTATGCCGTCATGTAGTATTAGGATATAACTTATTACGTTATGTAGTATTACGTTATTACGAATAACATTATAGTGATACTTTATAACGTATGACCTTATGTTGTGTTACGTTATAACATATGACGTCATGTAGTATTACGTTATTACGAATATCGATACATTGTGTTACTTTATAACGTATGACGTCATGTGGTATTACTTTACTACGAATAACGTTATATTGTGTTACTTTATAACGTATGACCTTATGTTGTGTTACGTTATAACGTATGACGTCATGTAGTATTACGATATAACGTACTACGTTATATAGAATTACGATATAACGCACAACGTTATGTCGTATTACGTTATAACGTATCATGTCATGTAGTTTTTCGTTATAACGTATGACGTTACGCAGTATTACGATATAACGTATGATGTTATGGAGTATTACGTTATAACGTATGACGTTATGTATTATTACGATATAGCGTACTACGCTATATAGAATTACGATATAACGCACAACGTTATGTCGTATTACGTTATAACGTATGAGGTCATGTTGTATTACGTTATCACGAATATCGTAATATTGAGTTACTTTATGACGTATGACGTCATGTAGTATTACTTTATGACGTATGACGTCATGTAGTATTACGTTATAACATATGACGTCATGTAGTATTACGATATAACGTACAACGTTGCATAGAATTACGATATAACGCACAACGTTATGTCGTATTACGTTATAACGTATGATGTTATGTAGTATTACGTTATAAAGTATGACGTTATGGAGTATTACGTTATAACGTATGAGGTCATGTGATATTACGTTATCACGAATATCGTAATATTGTGTTACTTTATGACGTATGACGTCATGTAGTATTACGTTATAACATATAACGTCATGTAGTATTACGATATAACGCACAACGTTGCATAGAATTACGATATAACGCACAACGTTATGTCGTATTACGTTATAACGTATCATGTCATGTAGTATTACGTTATAACGTATGACGTCATGTGGTATTACGTTATTGCGAATAACGTTTTATTGTGTTACTTTATGACGTATGACGTCATGTAGTATTACGTTATAACGTATGACGGTATGTAATATTACGTTATTCCGTATAACGTTATATAGTGTTACTTTATGTAGTATGACTTATGTAGTATGACGTGATGTATTATTACTTTATAATGTATGACCTTATGTAGCATTACGGTATTACGAATGACGTTGTATTGTGTTACTTTATAACGTATGACGTTATTTAGTGTTACGTTATAATGTATGACGTCGTGTAGTATTACGTTATAACGTATGACGTTATGTATTATTACGATATAACGTAATACGTTATGCAGTATTGGGTTATAACGTATGACGTCATGTAGTTTTGCGTTATAACGTATGACGTTACGCAGTATTACGTTATAACGTATGATGTTATGGAGTATTACAATATAACGTATGACGTTATGTATTATTAAGAAATAGCGTACAACGTTATATAGAATTACGATATAACGCACAACGTTATGTCGTATTACGTTATAAAGTATGAGGTCATGTGGTATTACGTTATTACGAATATCGTAATATTGTGTTACTTCATGAGGTATGACGTCATGTAGTATTACTTTATGACATATGACGTCATGTAGTATTACTTTATGACGTATGACGTCATGTAGCATTAGGATATAACTTATTACGTTATGTAGTATTACGTTATTACGAATAACGTTACATAGTGATACTTTATAACGTATGACCTTATGTTGTGTTATGTTATAACGTATGACGTCATGTGGTATTACGTTATTACGAATAACGTTATATTGTGTTACTTTATGTAGTATGACTTATGCAGTATGACGTGACGTAGTATTACTTTATAATGTATGACGTTATGTAGCATTACGGTATTACGAATAACGTTGTATTTTGTTACTTTATAACGTATGGCGTTATTTAGTGTTACGTTATAACGTATGACGTCGTGTAGTATTACGTTATAACGTATGACGTTATGTATTATTACGATATAACGTAATACGTTATGCAGTATTGGGTTATAACGTATGACGTCATGTAGTTTTGCGTTATAACGTATGACGTTACGCAGTATTACGTTTTAACGTATGATGTTATGGAGTATTACGTTATAACGTATGACGTTATGTATTATTACGATATAGCGTACAACGTTATATAGAGTTACGATATAACGCATAACGTTATGTCGTACTACGTTATAAGGTATGAGGTCATGTGGTATTACGTTATTACGAATATCGTAATGTTGTGTTACTTTATGAGGTATGACGTCATGTAGTATTACTTTATGACGTATGACGTCATGTAGTATTACGTTATAACGTATGACGGTATGAAATATTACGTTATTCCGTATAACGTTATATTGTGTTACCTTATGAAGTGTGACCTTATGTTGTATTACGTTATAACGTATGCCGTCATGTAGTATTAGGATATAACTTATTACGTTATGTAGTATTACGTTATTACGAATAACGTTATATAGTGATACTTTATATCGTATGACCTTATCTTGTGTTACGCTATAACGTATGACGTCATGTAGTATTACTTTATGACGTATGACGTCATGTAGTATTACTTTATGACGTATGACGTCATGTAGTATTACTTTATGACGTATGACGTTATGTATTATTACGATATAACGTATGACGTTATGTATTATTACGATATAACGTATGACGCCATGCAGTATTAGGTTATAACGTATGACGTCATGTAATATTACGTTATAACGTATGGCGTTATGTAGAATTACGATATAACGTATGACGTCATGTGGTATTACGTTATTGCTAATAACGGTATATTGTGTTACTTTATGACGTATGACGTCATGTAGTATTACGTTATAACATATGACGTCATGTAGTATTACGATATAACGTACAACGTTGCATAGAATTACGATATAACGCACAACGTTATGTCGTATTAGGTTATAACGTATCATGTCATGTAGTATTACGTTATAACGTATGACGTTATGGAGTATTACGATATAACGTAATACGTTATGCAGTATTGGGTTATAACGTATGACGTCATGTAGTATTACTTTATGACGTATGACGTTATGTATTATTACGATATAACGTATGACGTTATGTATTATTACGATATAACGTATGACGTTATGCAGTATTAGGTTATAACGTATGACGTCATGCAGTTTTGCGTTATAACGTATGACGTCATGTAGTATTACTTTATGACGTATGACGTCATGTAGTATTACTTTATGACGTATGACGTTATGTATTATTACGATATAACGTATGACGTTATGTATTATTACGATATAACGTATGACGCCATGCAGTATTAGGTTATAACGTATGACGTCATGTGGTATTACGTTATTACGAATAACGTTATATTGTGTTACTTTATATCGTATGACGTCATGTAGTATTACGTTATAACGTATGGCGTTATGTAGTATTACGATATAACGTATGACGTCATGTGGTATTACGTTATTGCGAATAACGTTAAATTGTGCTACTTTATAACGTATGACGTTATGTAGTGTTACGTTCTAACGTATGACGTCATGTAGTATTACGATATAACGTATGACGCTATGTATTATAACGATATAACGTACAACGTTATATAGAATTACGATATAACGCACAACGTTATGTCGTATTACGTTATAACGTATCATGTCATGTAGTATTACGTTATTACGAATAACGTTATATTGTGTTACTTTATATCGTATGACGTCATGTAGTATTACGTTATTACGTATGGCGTTATGTAGTATTACGATATAACGTATGACGTCATGTGGTATTACGTTATTACGAATAACGTTATATTGTGTTACTTTATATCGTATGACGTCATCTAGTATTACGTTATAACGTATGACGACGTGTAGTATTACGTTATAACGTATGACGTTATGTATTATTACGATATAACGTAATACGTTATGCAGTATTAGGTTATATCGTATGACGTTATGGAGTATTGCGTTATAACGTATGACGTCATGTGGTATTACGTTATTACGAATAACGTTATATTGTGTTACTTTATAACGTATGGCGTTATGTAGTGTTACGTTATAACGTATGACGTCGTGTAGTATTACGTTATAACGTATGACGTTATGTATTATTACGATATAACGTAATACGTTATATAGTGATACTTTATAACGTATGACCTTATGTTGTGTTACGTTATAACGTATGACGTCATGTAGTATTACGATATAACGTACTACGTTATATAGAATTACGATATAACGCACAACGTTATGTCGTATTACCTTATAACGTATCATGTCATGTAGTTTTTCGTTATAACGTATGACGTTACGCAGTATTACGATATAACTTATGATGTTATGGAGTATTACGTTATAACGTATGACGTTATGTATTATTACGATATAGCGTACTACGCTATATAGAATTACGATATAACGCACAACGTTATGTCGTATTACGTTATAACGTATGAGGTCATGTTGTATTACGTTATCACGAATATCGTAATATTGTGTTACTTTATGACGTATGACGTCATGTAGTATTACTTTATGACGTATGACGTCATGTAGTATTACGTTATAACGTATGACGTTACGCAGTATTACGTTATAACGTATGATGTTATGTAGTATTACGTTATAAAGTATGACGTTATGGAGTATTACGTTATAACGTATGAGGTCATGTGATATTACGTTATCACGAATATCGTAATATTGTGTTACTTTATGACGTATGACGTCATGTAGTATTACGTTATAAAATATAACGTCATGTAGTATTACGATATAACGTACAACGCTGCATGGAATTACGATATAACGCACAACGTTATGTCGTATTACGTTATAACGTATCATGTCATGTAGTATTACGTTATAACGTATGACGTCATGTGGTATTACGTTATTGCTAATAACGGTATATTGTGCTACTTTATGACGTATGCCGTCATGTAGTATTAGGATATATCTTATTACGTTATGTAGTATTACGTTATTACGAATAACATTATATAGTGATACTTTATAACGTATGACCTTATGTTGTGTTACGTTATAACATATGACGTCATGTAGTATTACGTTATTACGAATATCGTTACAATGTGTTACTTTATTACGTATGACGTCATGTAGTCTTACGTTATAACGTATGGCGATATGTAGTATTACGATATAACGTATCACGTCATGTGGTATTACGTTATTGCGAATAAAGTTTTATTGTGTTACTTTATGACGTATGACGTCATGTAGTATTACGTTGTAACGTATGACGGTATGTAATATTACGTTATTCCGTATAACGTTATATAGTGTTACTTTATGAAGTATGACGTTATGTTGTATTACGTTATAACGTTTGACGTTATGGGGCATTTCGTTATAACGTATGACGTCATGTGACATTACGTTATTACGAATAACGTTATATTGTGTTACTTTATGTAGTATGACTTATGTAGTATGACGTGATGTATTATTACTTTATAATGTATGACCTTATGTAGCATTACGGTATTACGAATGACGTTGTATTGTGTTACTTTATAACGTATGACGTTATTTAGTGTTACGTTATAATGTATGACGTCGTGTAGTATTACGTTATAACGTATGACGTTATGTATTATTACGATATAACGTAATACGTTATGCAGTATTGGGTTATAACGTATGACGTCATGTACTTTGCGTTATAACGTATGACGTTACGCAGTATTACGTTATAACGTATGATGTTATGGAGTATTACGTTATAACGTATGACGTTATGTATTATTAAGAAATAGCGTACAACGTTATATAGAATTACGATATAACGCACAACGTTATGTCGTATTACGTTATAACGTATGAGGTCATGTGGTATTACGTTATTACGAATATCGTAATATTGTGTTACTTCATGAGGTATGACTTCATGTAGTATTACTTTATGACGTATGACGTTATGTATTATTACGATATAACGTATGACGTTATGCAGTATTAGGTTATAACGTATGACGTCATGCAGTTTTGCGTTATAACGTATGACGTTATGGAGTATTACGTTATAACGTATGGCGTTATGTAGTATTACGATATAACGTATGTCGTCATGTGGTATTACGTTATAGCTAATAACGGTATATTGTGTTACTTTATGACGTATGACGTCATGTAGTATTACTTTATGACGTATGACGTCATGTAGCATTAGGATATAACTTATTACGTTATGTAGTATTACGTTATTACGAATAACGTTACATAGTGATACTTTATAACGTATGACCTTATGTTGTGTTATGTTATAACGTATGACGTCATGTGGTATTACGTTATTACGAATAACGTTATATTGTGTTACTTTATGTAGTATGACTTATGCAGTATGACGTGACGTAGTATTACTTTATAATGTATGACGTTATGTAGCATTACGGTATTACGAGTAACATTGTATTGTGTTACTTTATAACGTATGGCGTTATTTAGTGTTACGTTATAGCGTATGACGTCGTGTAGTATTACGTTATAACGTATGACGCCATGCAGTATTAGGTTATAACGTATGACGTCATGTAATATTACGTTATAACGTATGGCGTTATGTAGAATTACGATATAACGTATGACGTCATGTGGTATTACGTTATTGCTAATAACGGTATATTGTGTTACTTTATGACGTATGACGTCATGTAGTATTACGTTATAACGTATGACGCCATGCAGTATTAGGTTATAACGTATGACGTCATGTAATATTACGTTATAACGTATGGCGTTATGTAGAATTACGATATAACGTATGACGTCATGTGGTATTACGTTATTGCTAATAACGGTATATTGTGTTACTTTATGACGTATGACGTCATGTAGTATTACGTTATAACATATGACGTCATGTAGTATTACGATATAACGTACAACGTTGCATAGAATTACGATATAACGCACAACGTTATGTCGTATTAGGTTATAACGTATCATGTCATGTAGTATTACGTTATAACGTATGACGTTATGGAGTATTACGATATAACGTAATACGTTATGCAGTATTGGGTTATAACGTATGACGTCATGTAGTATTTCTTTATGACGTATGACGTTATGTATTATTACGATATAACGTATGACGTTATGTATTATTACGGTATAACGTATGACGTTATGCAGTATTATGTTATAACGTATGACGTCATGCAGTTTTGCGTTATAACGTATGACGTCATGTAGTATTACTTTATGACGTATGACGTTATGTATTATTACGATATAACGTATGACGTTATGTATTATTACGATATAACGTATGACGCCATGCAGTATTAGGTTATAACGTATGACGTCATGTAGTATTACGTTATAATGTATGGCGATATGTAGTATTACGATATAACGTATGACGTCATGTGGTATTACGTTATTACGAATAACGTTATATTGTGTTACTTTATATCGTATGACGTCATGTAGTATTACGATATAACGTATGACGCTATGTATTATAACGATATAACGTACAACGTTATATAGAATTACGATATAACGCACAACGTTATGTCGTATTACGTTATAACGTATCATGTCATGTAGTATTACGTTATTACGAATAACGTTATATTGTGTTACTTTATATCGTATGACGTCATGTAGCATTACTTTATAACGTATGACGTCATGTAGCATTACGTTATAACGTATGGCGTTATGTAGTATTACTATATAACGTATGACGTCATGTGGTATTGCGTTATTGCTAATAACGGTATATTGTGCTACTTTATGACGTATGACGTCATGTAGTATTACGTTATTACGAATATCGTTACATTGTGTTACTTTATAACGTATGACGTCATGTAGTAGTACGTTATAACGTATGGCGATATGTAGTATTACGATATAACGTATGACGTCATGTGGTATTACGTTATTGCGAATAACGTTTTATTGTGTTACTTTATGACGTATGACGTCATGTAGTATTACGTTACAACGTATGATGGTATGTAATATTACGTTATTCCGTACAACGTTATATAGTGTTACTTTATGAAGTATGACGTTATGTTGTATTACGTTATAACGTATGACGTCATGTAGCATTAGGATATAACTTATTACGTTATGTAGTATTAGGTTATTACGAATAACGTTATATAGTGATACTTTATAACGTATGACCTTATGTTGTGTTACGTTATAACGTATGAGGTCATGTTGTATTACGTTATCACGAATATCGTAATATTGTGTTACTTTATGACGTATGACGTCATGTAGTATTACTTTATGACGTATGACGTCATGTAGTATTACGTTATAACATATGACGTCATGTAGTATTACGATATAACGTACAACGTTGCATAGAATTACGATATAACGCACAACGTTATGTCGCATTACGTTATAACGTATCATGTCATGTAGTATTACGCTATAACGTATGACGTTATGGAGTATTACGTTATAACGTATGACGTCATGTGGTATTGCTTTATTACGAATAACATTATATTGTGTTACTTTATAACGTATGACGTCATGTAGTATTACGCTATAACGTATGCCGTCATTTAGTATTACGTTAGAACATATGACGTCATGTGCTATTACGATATAACGTACAACGTTATATAGAATAAGGATATAACGCACAACGTTATGTCGTGTTACGTTATAACGTATGACGTTACGCAGTATTACGTTATAACGTATGATGTTATGTAGTATTACGTTATAACGTATGACGTCATGTGGTATTACTTTACTACGAATAACGTTATATTGTGTTACTTTATAACGTATGGCGTTATGTAGTGTTACGTTATAACGTATGACGTCGTGTAGTATTACGTTATAACGTATGACGTTATGTATTATTACGATATAACGTAATACGTTATGCAGTATTAGGTTATATCGTATGACGTTATGGAGTATTGCGTTATAACGTATGACGTCAGGTGGTATTACGTTATTACGAATAACGTTATATTGTGTTACTTTATAACGTATGGCGTTATGTAGTGTTACGTTATAACGTATGACGTCGTGTAGTATTACGTTATAACGTATGACGTTATGTATTATTACGATATAACGTAATACGTTATGCAGTATTAGGTTATAACGTATGACGTCATTTAGTTTTGCGTTTTAACGTATGACGTTACGCAGTATTACGTTATAACGTATTATGTTATGGAGTATTGCGTTATAACGTATGACGTCATGTGGTATTACTTTACTACGAATAACGTTATATTGTGTTACTTTATAACGTATGGCGTTATGTAGTGTTACGTTATAACGTATGACGTCGTGTAGTATTACGTTATAACGTATTACGTTATGTATTATTATGATATAACGTAATACGTTATATAGTGATACTTTATAACGTATGACCTTATGTTGTGTTACGTTATAACGTATGACGTCATGTAGTATTACGATATAACGTACTACGTTATATAGAATTACGATATAACGCACAACGTTATGTCGTATTACGTTATAACGTATCATGTCATGTAGTTTTTCGTTATAACGTATGACGTTACGCAGTATTACGATATAACGTATGATGTTATGGAGTATTACGTTATAACGTATGACGTTATGTATTATTACGATATAGCGTACTACGCTATATAGAATTACGATATAACGCACAACGTTATGTCGTATTACGTTATAACGTATGAGGTCATGTTGTATTACGTTATCACGAATATCGTAATATTGTGTTACTTTATGACGTATGACGTCAAGTAGTATTACTTTATGACGTATGACGTCATGTAGTATTACGTTATAACATATGACGTCATGTAGTATTACGATATAACGTACAACGTTGCATAGAATTACGATATAACGCACAACGTTATGTCGTATTACGTTATAACGTAACATGTCATGTAGTATTACGCTATAACGTATGACGTTATGGAGTATTACGTTATAACGTATGACGTCATGTGGTATTGCTTTATTACGAATAACATTATATTGTGTTACTTTATAACGTATGACGTCATGTAGTATTACGCTATAACGTATGCCGTCATGTAGTATTACGTTATAGCATATGACGTCATGTGCTATTACGATATAACGTACAACGTTATATAGAATAACGATATAACGCACAACGTTATGTCGTGTTACGTTATAACGTATGACGTTACGCAGTATTACGTTATAACGTATGCTGTTATGGAGTATTACGTTATAACGTATGACGTCATGTGGTATTACGTTATTACGAATAACGTTATATTGTGTTACTTTATAACGTATGATGTTATGGAGTATTGCGTTATAACGTATGCCGTCATGTAGTATTAGGATATAACTTATTACGTTATGTAGTATTACGTTATTACGAATAACGTTATATAGTGATACTTTATAACGTATGACCTTATGTTGTGTTACGTTATAACGTATGACGTCATGTAGTATTACGATATAACGTACTACGTTATATAGAATTACGATATAACGCACAACGTTATGTCGTATTACGTTATAACGTATCATGTCATGTAGTTTTGCGTTATAACGTATGACGTTACGCAGTATTACGTTATAACGTATGACGTCATGTAGTATTACGTTATAACGTATGACGTTATGTATTATTACGATATAGCGTACTACGTTATATAGAATTGCGATATAACGCACAACGTTATGTCGTATTACGTTATAACGTATGAGGTCATGTTGTATTACGTTATCACGAATATCGTAATATTGTGTTACTTTATGACGTATGACGTCATGTAGTATTACTTTATGACGTATGACGTCATGTAGTATTACGTTATAACATATGACGTCATGTAGTATTACGATATAACGTACAACGTTGCATAGAATTACGATATAACGCACAACGTTATGTCGTATTAGGTTATAACGTATCATGTCATGTAGTATTACGTTATAACGTATGACGTTATGGAGTATTACGATATAACGTAATACGTTATGCAGTATTGGGTTATAACGTATGACGTCATGTAGTTTTGAGTTATAACGTATGACGTTACGCAGTATTACGTTATAACGTATGATGTTATGGAGTATTATGTTATAACGTATGACTTCATGTGGTATTGCTTTATTACGAATAACATTATATTGTGTTACTTTATGTAGTATGACTTATGTAGTATGACGTGATGTAGTATTACTTTATAATGTATGACGTTATGTAGCATTACGGTATTGCGAGTAACGTTGTATTGTGTTACTTTATAACGTATGACGTTATGTAGTGTTACGTTATAACGTATGACGTTATGTATTATTACGATATAACGTATGACGTTATGTATTATTACGATATAACGTACAACGTTATATAGAATTACGATATAACGCACAACGTTATGTCGTATTACGTTATAACGTATCATGTCATGTAGTTTTGCGTTATAACGTATGACGTTACGCAGTATTACGTTATAACGTATGACGTCATGTAGTATTACGTTATAAAGTATGACGTTATGGAGTATTACGTTATAACGTATGAGGTCATGTGGTATTACGTTATCACGAATATCGTAATATTGTGTTACTTTATGACGTATGACGTCATGTAGTATTACGTCATAACGTATGACGGCGTGATATATTACGTTATTCGGTATAACGTTATATAGTGTTACCTTATGAAGTATGACGTTATGTTGTATTACGTTATAACGTATGACGTCATGTAGCATTACGTTATAACGTATGATGTTATGGAGTATTACGTTATAACGTATGACGTCATGTGGTATTACTTTACTGCGAATAACGTTATATTGTGTTACTTTATGACGTATGACGTCATGTAGTATTACGTCATAACGTATGACGGTATGAAATATTACGCTATTCCGTATAACGTTATATAGTCTTACTTAATGAAGTATGACGTTATGTTGTATTACGTTATAACGTATGCCGTCATGTAGTATTAGGATATAACTTATTACGTTATGTAGTATTACGTTATTACGAATAACGTTATATAGTGATACTTTATAACGTATGACCTTATGTTGTGTTACGTTATAACGTATGACGTCATGTAGTATTACGATATAACGTACTACGTTATATAGAATTACGATATAACGCACAACGTTATGTCGTATTACGTTATAACGTATCATGTCATGTAGTTTTTCGTTATAACGTATGACGTTACGCAGTATTACGATATAACGTATGATGTTATGGAGTATTACGTTATAACGTATGACGTTATGTATTATTACGATATAGCGTACTACGCTATATAGAATTACGATATAACGCACAACGTTATGTCGTATTACGTTATAACGTATGAGGTCATGTTGTATTACGTTATCACGAATATCGTAATATTGTGTTACTTTATGCTGTATGACGTCAAGTAGTATTCATTTATGACGTATGACGTCATGTAGTATTACGTTATAACATATGACGTCATGTAATATTACGATATAACGTACAACGTTGCATAGAATTACGATATAACGCACAACGTTATGTCGTATTACGTTATAACGTAACATGTCATGTAGTATTACGCTATAACGTATGACGTTATGGAGTATTACGTTATAACGTATGACGTCATGTGGTATTGCTTTATTACGAATAACAATATATTGTGTTACTTTATAACGTATGACGTCATGTAGTATTACGCTATAACGTATGCCGTCATGTAGTATTACGTTATAGCATATGACGTCATGTGCTATTACGATATAACGTACAACGTTATATAGAATAACGATATAACGCACAACGTTATGTCGTGTTACGTTATAACGTATGACGTTACGCAGTATTACGTTATAACGTATGCTGTTATGGAGTATTACGTTATAACGTATGACGTCATGTGGTATTACTTTACTACGAATAACGTTATATTGTGTTACTTTATAACGTATGACGTCATGTAGTATTACGTCATAACGTATGACGGTATGAAATATTACGCTATTCCGTATAACGTTATATAGTCTTACTTAATGAAGTATGACGTTATGTTGTATTACGTTATAACGTATGCCGTCATGTAGTATTACGTTATAAAGTATGACGTTATGGAGTATTACGTTATAACGTATGAGGTCATGTGGTATTACGTTATCACGAATATCGTAATATTGTGTTACTTTATGACGTATGACGTCATGTAGTATTACGTCATAACGTATGACGGCGTGATATATTACGTTATTCGGTATAACGTTATATAGTGTTACCTTATGAAGTATGACGTTATGTTGTATTACGTTATAACGTATGACGTCATGTAGCATTACGTTATAACGTATGATGTTATGGAGTATTACGTTATAACGTATGACGTCATGTGGTATTACTTTACTGCGAATAACGTTATATTGTGTTACTTTATGACGTATGACGTCATGTAGTATTACGTCATAACGTATGACGGTATGAAATATTACGCTATTCCGTATAACGTTATATAGTCTTACTTAATGAAGTATGACGTTATGTTGTATTACGTTATAACGTATGCCGTCATGTAGTATTAGGATATAACTTATTACGTTATGTAGTATTACGTTATTACGAATAACGTTATATAGTGATACTTTATAACGTATGACCTTATGTTGTGTTACGTTATAACGTATGACGTCATGTAGTATTACGATATAACGTACTACGTTATATAGAATTACGATATAACGCACAACGTTATGTCGTATTACGTTATAACGTATCATGTCATGTAGTTTTTCGTTATAACGTATGACGTTACGCAGTATTACGATATAACGTATGATGTTATGGAGTATTACGTTATAACGTATGACGTTATGTATTATTACGATATAGCGTACTACGCTATATAGAATTACGATATAACGCACAACGTTATGTCGTATTACGTTATAACGTATGAGGTCATGTTGTATTACGTTATCACGAATATCGTAATATTGTGTTACTTTATGCTGTATGACGTCAAGTAGTATTCATTTATGACGTATGACGTCATGTAGTATTACGTTATAACATATGACGTCATGTAATATTACGATATAACGTACAACGTTGCATAGAATTACGATATAACGCACAACGTTATGTCGTATTACGTTATAACGTAACATGTCATGTAGTATTACGCTATAACGTATGACGTTATGGAGTATTACGTTATAACGTATGACGTCATGTGGTATTGCTTTATTACGAATAACAATATATTGTGTTACTTTATAACGTATGACGTCATGTAGTATTACGCTATAACGTATGCCGTCATGTAGTATTACGTTATAGCATATGACGTCATGTGCTATTACGATATAACGTACAACGTTATATAGAATAACGATATAACGCACAACGTTATGTCGTGTTACGTTATAACGTATGACGTTACGCAGTATTACGTTATAACGTATGCTGTTATGGAGTATTACGTTATAACGTATGACGTCATGTGGTATTACTTTACTACGAATAACGTTATATTGTGTTACTTTATAACGTATGGCGTTATGTAGTGTTACGTTATAACGTATGACGTCGTGTAGTATTACGTTGTAACGTATGACGTTATGTATTATTACGATATAACGTAATACGTTATGCAGTATTAGGTTATAACGTATGACGTTATGGAGTATTACGTTATAACGTATGACGTCATGTGGTATTACGATATTACGAATAACGTTATATTGTGTTACTTTATAACGTATGATGTTATGGAGTATTGCGTTATAACGTATGACGTCATGTGGTATTACTTTACTACGAATAACGTTATATTGTGTTACTTTATAACGTATGGCGTTATGTAGTGTTACGTTATAACGTATGACGTCGTGTAGTATTACGTTATAACGTATTACGTTATGTATTATTACGATATAACGTAATACGTTATAAAGTATTAGGTTATAACGTATGACGTTATGGAGCATTACGTTATAACGTATGGCGTTATGTAGTATTACTATAAAACGTATGACGTCATGTGGTATTACGTTATTGCTAAT
The DNA here is from genome assembly GCF_910591885.1 of Bombus terrestris. NCBI lineage: Eukaryota > Metazoa > Arthropoda > Insecta > Hymenoptera > Apidae > Bombus > Bombus terrestris. Next base: position 1,390,818 of record NW_025963557.1, read on the forward strand.
AACGGTATATTGTGCTACTTTATGGCGTATGACGTCATGTAGTATTACGTCATAACGTATGACGGTATGAAATATTACGTTATTCCGTATAACGTTATATAGTCTTACTTTATGAAGTATGACGTTATGTTGTATTACGTTAACGTATGCCGTCATGTAGTATTAGGATATAACTTATTACGTTATGTAGTATTACGTTATTACGAATAACATTATATACTGATACTATATAACGTATGACCTTATGTTGTGTTACGTTATAACATATGACGTCGTGTAGTATTACGTTATTACGAATATCGTTACATTGTGTTACTTTATAACGTATGACGTCATGTAGTAGTACGTTATAACGTATGGCGATATGTAGTATTACGATATAACGTATGACGTCATGTGGTATTACGTTACTGCGAATGACGTTTTATTGTGTTACTTTATGACGTATGACGTCATGTAGTATTACGTTACAACGTATGACGGTATGTAATATTACGTTATTCCGTACAACGTTATATAGTGTTACTTTATGAAGTATGACGTTATGTTGTATTACGTTATAACGCATGACGTCATGTAGCATTAGGATATAACTTATTACGTTATGCAGTATTACTTTATTACGAATAACGTTATATAGTGATACTTTATAACGTATGACCTTATGTTGTGTTACGTTATAACGTATGACGTCATGTAGTATTACGATATAACGTACTACGTTATATAGAATTACGATATAACGCACAACGTTATGTCGTATTACGTTATAACGTATCATGTCATGTAGTTTTGCGTTATAACGTATGACGTTACGCAGTATTACGTTATAACGTATGACGTCATGTGGTATTACGTTATTACGAATAACGTTATATTGTGTTACTTTATATCGTATGATGTCATCTAGTATTACGTTATAACGTATGACGGTATGCAGTATTAGGCTATAACGTATGACGTTATGCATTTTTACGATATAACGTATGACGCTATGCAGTATTAGGTTATAACGTATGACGTCATGTAGCACTACTTTATAACGTATGACGTCATGTAGCATTACGTTATAACGTATGGCGTTATGTAGTATTACTATATAACGTATGACGTCATGTGGTATTACGTTATTGCTAATAACGGTATATTGTGCTACTTTATGACGTATGACGTCATGTAGTATTACGTCATAACGTATGACGGTATGAAATATTACGCTATTCCGTATAACGTTATATAGTCTTACTTAATGAAGTATGACGTTATGTTGTATTACGTTATAACGTATGCCGTCATGTAGTATTAGGATATAACCTATTACGTTATGTAGTATTACGTTATTACGAATAACATTATATAGTGATACTTTATAACGTATGACCTTATGTTGTGTTGCGTTATAACATATGACGTCATGTAGTATTACGTTATTACGAATATCGTTACATTGTGATACTTTATAACGTATGACGTCATGTAGTAGTACGTTATAACGTATGGCGATATGTAGTATTACGATATAACGTATGACGTCATGTGGTATTACGTTATTGCGAATAACGTTTTATTGTGTTACTTTATGACGTATGACGTCATGTAGTATTACGTTACAACGTATGACGGTATGTAATATAACGTTATTCCGTACAACGTTATATAGTGTTACTTTATGAAGTATGACGTTATGTTGTATTACGTTATAACGTATGACGTCATGTAGCATTAGGATATAACTTATTACGTTATGTAGTATTACTTTATTACGAATAACATTATATTGTGTTACTTTATAACGTATGACGTCATGTAGTATTACGCTATAACGTATGCCGTCATGTAGTATTACGTTATAGCATATGACGTCATGTGCTATTACGATATAACGTACAACGTTATATAGAATAACGATATAACGCACAACGTTATGTCGTGTTACGTTATAACGTATGACGTTACGCAGTATTACGTTATAACGTATGCTGTTATGGAGTATTACGTTATAACGTATGACGTCATGTGGTATTACTTTACTACGAATAACGTTATATTGTGTTACTTTATAACGTATGGCGTTATGTAGTGTTACGTTATAACGTATGACGTCGTGTAGTATTACGTTATAACGTATGACGTTATGTATTATTACGATATAACGTAATACGTTATGCAGTATTAGGTTATAACGTATGACGTTATGGAGCATTACGTTATAACGTATGACGTCATGTGGTATTACGATATTACGAATAACGTTATATTGTGTTACTTTATAACGTATGATGTTATGGAGTATTGCGTTATAACGTATGACGTCATGTGGTATTACTTTACTACGAATAACGTTATATTGTGTTACTTTATAACGTATGGCGTTATGTAGTGTTACGTTATAACGTATGACGTCGTGTAGTATTACGTTATAACGTATTACGTTATGTATTATTACGATATAACGTAATACGATATAAAGTATTAGGTTATAACGTATGACGTTATGGAGCATTACGTTATAACGTATGGCGTTATGTAGTATTACTATAAAACGTATGACGTCATGTGGTATTACGTTATTGCTAATAACGGTATATTGTGCTACTTTATGGCGTATGACGTCATGTAGTATTACGTCATAACGTATGACGGTATGAAATATTACGTTATTCCGTATAACGTTATATAGTCTTACTTTATGAAGTATGACGTTATGTTGTATTACGTTATAACGTATGCCGTCATGTAGTATTAGGATATAACTTATTACGTTATGTAGTATTACGTTATTACGAATAACATTATATACTGATACTATATAACGTATGACCTTATGTTGTGTTACGTTATAACATATGACGTCGTGTAGTATTACGTTATTACGAATATCGTTACATTGTGTTACTTTATAACGTATGACGTCATGTAGTAGTACGTTATAACGTATGGCGATATGTAGTATTACGATATAACGTATGACGTCATGTGGTATTACGTTATTGCGAATGACGTTTTATTGTGTTACTTTATGACGTATGACGTCATGTAGTATTACGTTACAACGTATGACGGTATGTAATATTACGTTATTCCGTACAACGTTATATAGTGTTACTTTATGAAGTATGACGTTATGTTGTATTACGTTATAACGCATGACGTCATGTAGCATTAGGATATAACTTATTACGTTATGTAGTATTACTTTATTACGAATAACGTTATATAGTGATACTTTATAACGTATGACCTTATGTTGTGTTACGTTATAACGTATGACGTCATGTAGTATTACGATATAACGTACTACGTTATATAGAATTACGATATAACGCACAACGTTATGTCGTATTACGTTATAACGTATCATGTCATGTAGTTTTGCGTTATAACGTATGACGTTACGCAGTATTACGTTATAACGTATGACGTCATGTGGTATTACGTTATTACGAATAACGTTATATTGTGTTACTTTATATCGTATGATGTCATCTAGTATTACGTTATAACGTATGACGGTATGCAGTATTAGGCTATAACGTATGACGTTATGCATTTTTACGATATAACGTATGACGCTATGCAGTATTAGGTTATAACGTATGACGTCATGTAGCATTACTTTATAACGTATGACGTCATGTAGCATTACGTTATAACGTATGGCGTTATGTAGTATTACTATATAACGTATGACGTCATGTGGTATTACGTTATTGCTAATAACGGTATATTGTGCTACTTTATGACGTATGACGTCATGTAGTATTACGTCATAACGTATGACGGTATGAAATATTACGCTATTCCGTATAACGTTATATAGTCTTACTTAATGAAGTATGACGTTATGTTGTATTACGTTATAACGTATGCCGTCATGTAGTATTAGGATATAACCTATTACGTTATGTAGTATTACGTTATTACGAATAACATTATATAGTGATACTTTATAACGTATGACCTTATGTTGTGTTGCGTTATAACATATGACGTCATGTAGTATTACGTTATTACGAATATCGTTACATTGTGATACTTTATAACGTATGACGTCATGTAGTAGTACGTTATAACGTATGGCGATATGTAGTATTACGATATAACGTATGACGTCATGTGGTATTACGTTATTGCGAATAACGTTTTATTGTGTTACTTTATGACGTATGACGTCATGTAGTATTACGTTACAACGTATGACGGTATGTAATATAACGTTATTCCGTACAACGTTATATAGTGTTACTTTATGAAGTATGACGTTATGTTGTATTACGTTATAACGTATGACGTCATGTAGCATTAGGATATAACTTATTACGTTATGTAGTATTACGTTATTACGAATAACGTTATATAGTGATACTTTATAACGTATGACCTTATGTTGTGTTACGTTATAACGTATGACGTCATGTAGTATTACGATATAACGTACTACGTTATATAGAATTACGATATAACGCACAACGTTATGTCGTATTACGTTATAACGTATCATGTCATGTAGTTTTGCGTTATAACGTATGACGTTACGCAGTATTACGTTATAACGTATGATGTTATGGAGTATTACGTTATAACGTATGACGTTATGTATTATTACGATATAGCGTACAACGTTATATAGAATTACGATATACCGCACAACGTTATGTCGTATTACGTTATAACGTATGAGGTCATGTTGTATTACGTTATCACGAATATCGTAATATTGTGTTACTTTATGACGTATGACGTCATGTAGTATTACTTTATGACGTATGACGTCATGTAGTATTACGTTATAACATATGACGTCATGTAGTATTACGATATAACGTACAACGTTGCATAGAATTACGATATAACGCACAACGTTATGTCGTATTAGGTTATAACGTATCATGTCATGAAGTATTACGTTATAACGTATGACGTTATGGAGTATTACGATATAACGTAATACGTTATGCAGTATTGGGTTATAACGTATGACGTCATGTAGTTTTGAGTTATAACGTATGACGTTACGCAGTATTACGTTATAACGTATGATGTTATGGAATATTATGTTATAACGTATGACTTCATGTGGTATTGCTTTATTACGAATAACATTATATTGTGTTACTTTATGTAGTATGACTTATGTAGTATGACGTGATGTAGTATTACTTTATAATGTATGACGTTATGTAGCATTACGGTATTGCGAGTAACGTTGTATTGTGTTACTTTATAACGTATGACGTTATGTAGTGTTACGTTATAACGTATGACGTTATGTATTATTACGATATAACGTATGACGTTATGTATTATTACGATATAACGTACAACGTTATATAGAATTACGATATAACGCACAACGTTATGTCGTATTACGTTATAACGTATCATGTAATGTAGTATTACGTTATAAAGTATGACGTTATGGAGTATTACGTTATAACGTATGAGGTCATTTGGTATTACGTTATCACGAATATCGTAATATTGTGTTACTTTATGACGTATGACGTCATGTAGTATTACGTCATAACGTATGACGGTGTGATATATTACGTTATTCGGTATAACGTTATATAGTGTTACCTTATGAAGTATGACGTTATGTTGTATTACGTTATAACGTATGACGCCATGTAGCATTACGTTATAACGTATGATGTTATGGAGTATTACGTTATAACGTATGACGTCATGTGGTATTACTTTACTGCGAATAACGTTATATTGTGTTACTTTATGACGTATGACGTCATGTAGTATTACGTCATAACGTATGACGGTATGAAATATTACGCTATTCCGTATAACGTTATATAGTCTTACTTAATGAAGTATGACGTTATGTTGTATTACGTTATAACGTATGCCGTCATGTAGTATTAGGATATAACTTATTACGTTATGTAGTATTACGTTATTACGAATAACGTTATATAGTGATACTTTATAACGTATTACCTTATGTTGTGTTACGTTATAACGTATGACGTCATGTAGTATTACGATATAACGTACTACGTTATATAGAATTACGATATAACGCACAACGTTATGTCGTATTACGTTATAACGTATCATGCCATGTAGTTTTGCGTTATAACGTATGACGTTACGCAGTATTACGTTATAACGTATGACGTCATGTAGTATTACGTTATAACGGATGACGTTATGTATTATTACGATATAGCGTACTACGTTATATAGAATTGCGATATAACGCACAACGTTATGTCGTATTACGTTATAACGTATCATGTCATGTAGTTTTGCGTTATAACGTATGACGTTACGCAGTATTACGTTATAACGTATGATGTTATGGGGTATTACGTTATAACGTATGACGTTATGTATTATTACGATATAGCGTACAACGTTATATAGAATAACGATATAACGCACAACGTTATGTCGTGTTACGTTATAACGTATGACGTTACGCAGTATTACGTTATAACGTATGATGTTATGGAGTATTACGTTATAACGTATGACGTCATGTGGTATTACTTTACTGCGAATAACGTTATATTGTGTTACTTTATAACGTATGGCGTTATGTAGTGTTACGTTATAACGTATGACGTCGTGTAGTATTACGTTATAACGTATGACGTTATGTATTATTACGATATAACGTAATACGTTATGCAGTATTAGGTTATATCGTATGACGTTATGGAGTATTACGTTATAACGTATGACGTCATGTGGTATTACGTTATTACGAATAACGTTATATTGTGTTACTTTATACCGTGTGGCGTTATGTAGTGTTACGTTATAACGTATGACGTCGTGTAGTATTACGTTATAACGTATGACGTTATGTATTATTATGATATAACGTAATACGTTATGCAGTATTAGGTTATAACGTATGACGTCATGTAGTTTTGCGTTTTAACGTATGACGTTACGCAGTATTACGTTATAACGTATGATGTTATGGAGTATTGCGTTATAACGTATGACGTCATGTGGTATTACGTTATTGCTAATAACGGTATATTGTGCTACTTTATGACGTATGACGCCCTGTAGTATTACGTCATAACGTATGACGGTATGAAATATTACGTTATTCCGTATAACGTTATATAATCTTACTTTATGAAGTATGACGTTATGTTGTATTACGTTATAACGTATGCCGTCATGTAGTATCAGGATATAACTTATTACGTTATGTAGTATTACGTTATTACGAATAACATTATATAGTGATACTTTATAACGTATGACCTTATGTTGTGTTACGTTATAACATATGACATCATGTAGTATTACGTTATTACGAACATCGTTACATTGTGTTACGTTATAACGTATGACGGTTTGTAATATTACGTTATTCCGTATAACGTTATATAGTGTTACTTTATGAAGTATGACGTTATGTTGTATTACGTTATAACGTATGACGTTATGGGGCATTTCGTTATAACGTATGACGTCATGTGGTATTACGCTATTACGAATAACGTTATATTGTGTTACTTTATGTAGTATGACTTATGTAGTATGACGTGATGTAGTATTACTTTATAATGTATGACGTTATGTAGCATTACGGTATTACGAATGACGTTGTATTGTGTTACTTTATAACGTATTTAGTCGTGTAGTATTACGTTATAACGTATGACGTTATGTATTATTACGATATAACGTAATACGTTATGCAGTATTGGGTTATAACGAATGACGTCATGTTGTATTACGTTATAACGTGTGCCGTCATGTAGTATTACGTTATAACGTATGACGTTACGCAGTATTACGTTATAACGTATGACGTTATGGGGCATTACGTTATAACGTATGACGTCATGTGGTATTGCGTTATAACGAATAACGTTATATTGTGTTACTTTATGTAGTATGACTTATGTAGTACGACGTGATGTAGTATTACTTTATAATGTATGACGTTATGTAGCATTACGGTATTACGAGTAACGTTGTATTGAGTTACTTTATAACGTATGACGTCATGTAGTATTACGATATAACGTATGACGTTATGTATTATTACGATATAGCGTACAACGTTATATAGAATTACGATATAACGCACAACGTTATGTCGTATTACGTTATAACGTATGAGGTCATGTGGTATTACGTTATTACGAATATCGTAATATTGTGTTACCGTATAACGTCATGTAGTATTACGTTATTACGAATATCGTAATATTGTGTTACTTTATGACGTATGACGTCATGTAGTATTACGTCATAACGTATGACGGTGTGAAATTTTATGTTATTCCGTATAACGTTATATAGTGTTACCTTATGAAGTATGACGTTATGTTGTATTACGTTATAACGTATGATGTTATGGAGTATTACGTTATAACGTATGACGTCATGTGGTATTGCTTTATTACGAATAACGTTATATTCTGTTACTTCATGTAGTATGACTTATGTAGTATGACGTGATGTAGTATTACTTTATAATGTATGACGTTATGTAGCATTAGGTATTACGAGTAATGTTGTATTGTGTTACTTTATAACGTATGACGTTATGTAGTGTTACGTTATAACGTATGACGTCGTGTAGTATTACGTTATAACGTATGACGTTATGTATTATTACGATATAACGTATGACGTCATGTAGTATTACGCTATAACGTATGCCGTCATGTAGTATTACGTTATAACGTATGCCGTCATGTAGTATTACGTTATAACGTATGACGTTACGCAATATTACGTTATAACGTATGATGTTATGGAGTATTACGTTATAACGTATGACGTCGTGTAGTATTACGTTATAACGTATGACGTTATGTATTATTACGATATAACGTAATACGTTATGCAGTATTAGGTTATAACGTATGACGTCATGTAGTTTTGCGTTTTAACGTATAACGTTACGCAGTATTACGTTATAACGTATGATGTTATGGAGTATTGCGTTATAACGTATGACGTCATGTGGTATTACTTTACTACGAATAACGTTATATTGTGTTACTTTATAACGTATGACGTTATGTAGTGTTACGTTATAACGTATGACGTCGTGTAGTATTACGTTATAACGTATTACGTTATGTATTATTACGATATAACGTAATACGTTATGCAGTATTAGGTTATAACGTATGACGTTATGGAGTATTACGTTATAACGTATGACGTCATGTGGTATTACGTTATTACGAATAACGTTATATTGTGTTACTTTATAACGTATGGCGTTATGGAGTGTTACGTTATAACGTATGACGTCGTGTAGTATTACGTTATAACGTATGACGTTATGTATTATTACGATATAACGTAATACGTTATGCAGTATTAGGTTATAACGTATGACGTCATGTAGTTTTGCGTTTTAACGTATAACGTTACGCAGTATTACGTTATAACGTATGATGTTATGGAGTATTACGTTATAACGTATGACGTCATGTGGTATTGCTTTATTACGAATAACATTATATTGTGTTACTTTATAACGTATGACGTTATGTAGTGTTACGTTATAACGTATGACGTCGTGTAGTATTACGTTATAACGTATTACGTTATGTATTATTACGATATAACGTAATACGTTATGCAGTATTAGGTTATAACGTATGACGTCATGTAGCATTACGTTATAACGTATGGCGTTATGTAGTATTACTATATAACGTGTGACGTCATGTGGTATTACTTTACTACGAATAACGTTATATTGTGTTACTTTATAACGTATGACGTTATGTAGTGTTACGTTATAACGTATGACGTCGTGTAGTATTACGTTATAACGTATGACGTTATGTATTATTACGATATAACGTAATACGTTATGCAGTATTAGGTTATATCGTATGACGTTATGGAGTATTACGTTATAACGTATGACGTCATGTGGTATTACGTTATTACGAATAACGTTATATTGTGTTACTTTATACCGTATGGCGTTATGTATTGTTACGTTATAACGTATGACGTCGTGTAGTATTACGTTATAACGTATGACGTTATGTATTATTATGATATAACGTAATACGTTATGCAGTATTAGGTTATAACGTATGACGTCATGTAGTTTTGCGTTTTAACGTATGACGTTACGCAGTATTACGTTATAACGTATGATGTTATGGAGTATTGCGTTATAACGTATGACGTCATGTGGTATTACGTTATTGCTAATAACGGTATATTGTGCTACTTTATGACGTATGACGCCCTGTAGTATTACGTCATAACGTATGACGGTATGAAATATTACGTTATTCCGTATAACGTTATATAATCTTACTTTATGAAGTATGACGTTATGTTGTATTACGTTATAACGTATGCCGTCATGTAGTATCAGGATATAACTTATTACGTTATGTAGTATTACGTTATTACGAATAACATTATATAGTGATACTTTATAACGTATGACCTTATGTTGTGTTACGTTATAACATATGACATCATGTAGTATTACGTTATTACGAACATCGTTACATTGTGTTACGTTATAACGTATGACGGTTTGTAATATTACGTTATTCCGTATAACGTTATATAGTGTTACTTTATGAAGTATGACGTTATGTTGTATTACGTTATAACGTATGACGTTATGGGGCATTTCGTTATAACGTATGACGTCATGTGGTATTACGCTATTACGAATAACGTTATATTGTGTTACTTTATGTAGTATGACTTATGTAGTATGACGTGATGTAGTATTACTTTATAATGTATGACGTTATGTAGCATTACGGTATTACGAATGACGTTGTATTGTGTTACTTTATAACGTATTTAGTCGTGTAGTATTACGTTATAACGTATGACGTTATGTATTATTACGATATAACGTAATACGTTATGCAGTATTGGGTTATAACGAATGACGTCATGTTGTATTACGTTATAACGTGTGCCGTCATGTAGTATTACGTTATAACGTATGACGTTACGCAGTATTACGTTATAACGTATGACGTTATGGGGCATTACGTTATAACGTATGACGTCATGTGGTATTGCGTTATAACGAATAACGTTATATTGTGTTACTTTATGTAGTATGACTTATGTAGTACGACGTGATGTAGTATTACTTTATAATGTATGACGTTATGTAGCATTACGGTATTACGAGTAACGTTGTATTGAGTTACTTTATAACGTATGACGTCATGTAGTATTACGATATAACGTATGACGTTATGTATTATTACGATATAGCGTACAACGTTATATAGAATTACGATATAACGCACAACGTTATGTCGTATTACGTTATAACGTATGAGGTCATGTGGTATTACGTTATTACGAATATCGTAATATTGTGTTACCGTATAACGTCATGTAGTATTACGTTATTACGAATATCGTAATATTGTGTTACTTTATGACGTATGACGTCATGTAGTATTACGTCATAACGTATGACGGTGTGAAATATTATGTTATTCCGTATAACGTTATATAGTGTTACCTTATGAAGTATGACGTTATGTTGTATTACGTTATAACGTATGATGTTATGGAGTATTACGTTATAACGTATGACGTCATGTGGTATTGCTTTATTACGAATAACGTTATATTCTGTTACTTCATGTAGTATGACTTATGTAGTATGACGTGATGTAGTATTACTTTATAATGTATGACGTTATGTAGCATTACGGTATTACGAGTAACGTTGTATTGAGTTACTTTATAACGTATGACGTCATGTAGTATTACGATATAACGTATGACGTTATGTATTATTACGATATAGCGTACAACGTTATATAGAATTACGATATAACGCACAACGTTATGTCGTATTACGTTATAACGTATGAGGTCATGTGGTATTACGTTATTACGAATATCGTAATATTGTGTTACCGTATAACGTCATGTAGTATTACGTTATTACGAATATCGTAATATTGTGTTACTTTATGACGTATGACGTCATGTAGTATTACGTCATAACGTATGACGGTGTGAAATTTTATGTTATTCCGTATAACGTTATATAGTGTTACCTTATGAAGTATGACGTTATGTTGTATTACGTTATAACGTATGATGTTATGGAGTATTACGTTATAACGTATGACGTCATGTGGTATTGCTTTATTACGAATAACGTTATATTCTGTTACTTCATGTAGTATGACTTATGTAGTATGACGTGATGTAGTATTACTTTATAATGTATGACGTTATGTAGCATTAGGTATTACGAGTAATGTTGTATTGTGTTACTTTATAACGTATGACGTTATGTAGTGTTACGTTATAACGTATGACGTCGTGTAGTATTACGTTATAACGTATGACGTTATGTATTATTACGATATAACGTATGACGTCATGTAGTATTACGCTATAACGTATGCCGTCATGTAGTATTACGTTATAACGTATGCCGTCATGTAGTATTACGTTATAACGTATGACGTTACGCAATATTACGTTATAACGTATGATGTTATGGAGTATTACGTTATAACGTATGACGTCGTGTAGTATTACGTTATAACGTATGACGTTATGTATTATTACGATATAACGTAATACGTTATGCAGTATTAGGTTATAACGTATGACGTCATGTAGTTTTGCGTTTTAACGTATAACGTTACGCAGTATTACGTTATAACGTATGATGTTATGGAGTATTGCGTTATAACGTATGACGTCATGTGGTATTACTTTACTACGAATAACGTTATATTGTGTTACTTTATAACGTATGACGTTATGTAGTGTTACGTTATAACGTATGACGTCGTGTAGTATTACGTTATAACGTATTACGTTATGTATTATTACGATATAACGTAATACGTTATGCAGTATTAGGTTATAACGTATGACGTTATGGAGTATTACGTTATAACGTATGACGTCATGTGGTATTACGTTATTACGAATAACGTTATATGGTGTTACTTTATAACGTATGGCGTTATGGAGTGTTACGTTATAACGTATGACGTCGTGTAGTATTACGTTATAACGTATGACGTTATGTATTATTACGATATAACGTAATACGTTATGCAGTATTAGGTTATAACGTATGACGTCATGTAGTTTTGCGTTTTAACGTATAACGTTACGCAGTATTACGTTATAACGTATGATGTTATGGAGTATTGCGTTATAACGTATGACGTCATGTGGTATTACTTTACTACGAATAACGTTATATTGTGTTACTTTATAACGTATGACGTTATGTAGTGTTACGTTATAACGTATGACGTCGTGTAGTATTACGTTATAACGTATTACGTTATGTATTATTACGATATAACGTAATACGTTATGCAGTATTAGGTTATAACGTATGACGTCATGTAGCATTACGTTATAACGTATGGCGTTATGTAGTATTACGATATAACGTATGACGTCATGTGGTATTACTTTACTACGAATAACGTTATATTGTGTTACTTTATAACGTATGACGTTATGTAGTGTTACGTTATAACGTATGACGTCGTGTAGTATTACGTTATAACGTATGACGTTATGTATTATTACGATATAACGTAATACGTTATTCAGTATTAGGTTATATCGTATGACGTTATGGAGTATTACGTTATAACGTATGACGTCATGTGGTATTACGTTATTACGAATAACGTTATATTGTGTTACTTTATACCGTATGGCGTTATGTATTGTTACGTTATAACGTATGACGTCGTGTAGTATTACGTTATAACGTATGACGTTATGTATTATTATGATATAACGTAATACGTTATGCAGTATTAGGTTATAACGTATGACGTCATGTAGTTTTGCGTTTTAACGTATGACGTTACGCAGTATTACGTTATAACGTATGATGTTATGGAGTATTGCGTTATAACGTATGACGTCATGTGGTATTACGTTATTGCTAATAACGGTATATTGTGCTACTTTATGACGTATGACGCCCTGTAGTATTACGTCATAACGTATGACGGTATGAAATATTACGTTATTCCGTATAACGTTATATAATCTTACTTTATGAAGTATGACGTTATGTTGTATTACGTTATAACGTATGCCGTCATGTAGTATCAGGATATAACTTATTACGTTATGTAGTATTACGTTATTACGAATAACATTATATAGTGATACTTTATAACGTATGACCTTATGTTGTGTTACGTTATAACATATGACATCATGTAGTATTACGTTATTACGAACATCGTTACATTGTGTTACGTTATAACGTATGACGGTTTGTAATATTACGTTATTCCGTATAACGTTATATAGTGTTACTTTATGAAGTATGACGTTATGTTGTATTACGTTATAACGTATGACGTTATGGGGCATTTCGTTATAACGTATGACGTCATGTGGTATTACGCTATTGCGAATAACGTTATATTGTGTTACTTTATGACGTACGACGTCATGTAGTATTACGTTATAACGTATGACGGTATGTAGTATTATGTTATTCCGTATAACGTCATGTAGTATTACGATATAACGTACAACGTTATATTGAATTACGATATAACGCACAACGTTATGTCGTAATACGTTATAACGTATCATGTCATGTAGTATTACGTTATAAAGAATGACGTTATGTATTATTACGATATAACGTATGACGTTATGTAGTATTACGATATAACGTATGACGTCATGTGGTGTTACGTAGTTGCGAATAGCGTTATATTGTGTTACTTTATGACGTATGACGTCATGTAGTATTACGTTATAACGTATGACGGTATGTAGTATTACTTTATTCCGTATAACGTTATATCGTGTTACGTTATAAAGTATGACGTCGTGTAGTATTACGTTATAACGTATGACGTTATGTATTATTACGATATAACGTATGACGTCATGTAGTATTACGTTATAACGTATGCCGTCATGTAGTATTACGTTATAACATATGAAGTTATGTATTATTACGATATAACGTATGACGTTATGTAGTATTACGATATAACGTATGACGTCATGTGGTGTTACGTAGTTGCGAATAACGTTATATTGTGTTACTTTATGACGTATGACGTCATGTAGTATTACGTTATAGCGTATGACGGTATGTAGTATTGCGTTATTGCGGATAACGTTATATTATGTTACTTTATGTAGTATGACTTATGTAGTATGACGTGATGTAGTATTACTTTATAATGTATGACGTTATGTAGCATTACCGTATTACGAGTAACGTTGTATTGTGTTACTTTATGACGTATGACGTCATGTAGTATTACGTTATAACGTATGACGGTATGTAGTATTACGTTATTCCGTATAACGTTATATAGTGTTACGTTATAAAGTATGACGTCGTGTAGTATTACGTTATAACGTATGACGTTATGTATTATTACGACATAACGTATGACTTCATGTAGTATTACGTTATAACGTATGACGTTATGTAGTATTACGATATAACGTACAACGTTATTTCGTATTACGTTATAACGTATCATGTCATGTAGTATTACGTTATAACGTACGACGTTATGGAGTATTACTTTATGACGTATGACGTCATGTAGTATTAGGTTACAACTTATGACGTTATGTATTATTACGATATAACGTATGACGTCATGTAGTATTACGTTATAACGTATGACGTCATGTAGTATTACGTTATTGCGAATATCGTAATATTGTGTTACTTTATGACGTATGACGTCATGTAGTATTACTTTATGACGTATGACGTCATGTAGTATTACTTTATGACGTATGACGTCATGTAGTATTACTTCATGACGTATGACGTCATGTAGTATTTGGTTACAACGTATGACGTCATGTAGTATTAGGTTACGACGTATGACGTTATGTATTATTACGATATAACGTATGACGTTATGCAGTATTAGGTTATAACGTATGACGTCATGTAGTTTTGCGTTATAACGTATGACGTTATGTAGTACTACGATATAACGTATGACGTCATGTGGTGTTACGTTATTGCGAATAACGTTATATTGTGCTACTTTATGACGTATGACGTAATGTAGTATTACGTTATAACATATGACGGTATGTAGTATTACGTTATTCCGTATAACGTTATATAGTGTTACTTTATGACGTATGACGTCATGTAGTATTAGGTTACAACGTATGACGTTATGTATTATTACGATATAACGTATGACGTTATGCAGCATTAGGTTATAACGTATGACGTCATGTAGTTTTGCGTTATAACGTATGACGTTATGTAGTATTACGCTATATCGTATGACGTCATTTGGTATTACGTTATTGCGAATAACGTTATATTGTGTTACTTTATGACGTATGACGTCATGTAGTATTACGTTATAACGTATGACGTCATGTGGTATTACTTTATTACGAATAACGTTATGTTGTGTTTCTTTATGACGTATGACGTCATGTAGTATTACTTTATGACGTATGACGTCATGTAGTGTTAGGTTACAACGTATGACGTTATGTATTATTACGATATAACGTATGACGTTATGCAGTATTAGGTTATAACGTATGACGTCATGTAGTTTTGCGTTATAACGTATGACGTTATGTAGTATTACGATATAACGTATGACGTCATGTGGTATTACGTTATTGCGAATAATGTTATATTGTGTTACTTTATAACGTATGACGTTATGGATTATTACGTTATAACGTATGAGGTCATGTGGTATTACGTTATTACGAATATCGTAATATTGTGTTACTTTATGACGTATGACGTCATGTAGTATTAGGTTACAACGTATGACGTTCTGTATTATTACGATATAACGTATGACGTTATGCAGTATTAGGTTATAACGTATGACGTCATGTAGTTTTGCGTTATAACGTATGACGTTATGTAGTATTACGATATAACGTATGACGTTATGTAGTATTACGATATAACGTATGACGTCATGTGGTGTTACGTAATTGCGAATAACGTTATATTGTGCTACTTTGTGACGTATGACGTAATGTAGTATTACGTTATAACATATGACGGTATGTAGTATTACGTTATTCGGTAAAACGTTATATAGTGTTACTTTATGAAGTATGACGTTATGTTGTATTACGTTATAGCGTATGACGTTATGGAGCATTACGTTATAACGTATGAGGTCATGTGGTATTACATTAGTACGAATATCGTAATATTGTGTTACTTTATGACGTACGACGTCATGTATTATTACTTTATGACGTATGACGTCGTGTAGTATTACGTTATAACGTATGACGTTATGTATTATTACGATATAACGTAATACGTTATGCAGAATTGGGTTATAACGTATGACGTCATGTAGTATTACGTTATAACGTATGACGTCATGTAGTATTACGATATAACGTACAACGTTATGTCGTATTACGTTATAACGTATCATGTTATGTAGTATAACGTTATAACGTATGACGTTATGGAGTATTACGTTATAACGTATGATGTCATGTGGTATTACGTTATTACGAATATCGTAATATTGTTTTACTTTATGACGTATGACGTCATGTAGTATTACTTTATGACGTATGACGTCATGTAGTATTACTTTATGACGTATGACGTCATGTAGTATTAGGTTACAACGTATGACGTCATGTAGTATTACGATATAACGTATGACGTTATGCAGTATTAGGTTATAACGTATGACGTCATGTTGTTTTGCGTTATAACGTATGACGTTATGTAGTATTACGCTATATCGTATGACGTCATGTGGTATTACGTTATTGCGAATAACTTTATATTGTGTTACTTCATGACGTATGACGTCATGTAGTATTACGATATAACGTACAACGTTATGTCGTATTACGTTATAACCTATCATGTCATGTAGTATAACGTTATAACGTATGACGTTATGGAGTATTACGTTATAACGTATGATGTCATGTGGTATTACGTTATTACGAATATCGTAATATTGTTTTACTTTATGACGTATGACGTCATGTAGTATTACTTTATGACGTATGACGTCATGTAGTATTAGGTTACAACGTATGACGTCATGTAGTATTACGATATAACGTACAACGTTATGTCGTATTACGTTATAACGTATCATGTCATGTAGTATTGCGTTATAAAGTATGACGTTATGGAGTATTACGTTATAAGGTATGAGGTCATGTGGTATTACGTTATTACGAATATCGTAATATTGTGTTACTTTATGACGTATGACGTCATGTAGTATTACTAAATGACGTATGACGTCATGTAGTATTAGGTTACAACGTATGACTTTATGTATTATTACGATATAACGTATGACGTTATGTAGTATTATGTTATAACGTATGCCGTCATGTAGTATTACGTTATAACATATGACGTTATGTATTATTACGATATAACGTATGACGTTATGTAGTATTAAGAATATAACGAATGACGTCATGTGGTGTTACGTAGTTGCGAATAACGTTATATTGTGTTACTTTATGACGTATGACGTCATGTAGTATTACGTTATAGCGTATGACGGTATGTAGTATTACGTTATTCCGTATAACGTTATATAGTGTTACTTTATGAAGTATGACGTTATGTTGTATTACGTTATAGCGTATGAGGCTATGGAGTATCACGTTATAACGTATGAGGTCATGTGGTATTACATTATTACGAATATCGTAATATTGTGTTACTTTATGATGTACGACGTCATGTAGTATTACTTTATGACGTATGACGTCATGTGGTATTACGTTATTACGAATAACGTTATATTGTGTTACTTTATGTAGTATGACTTATGTAGTATGACGTGAT
This sequence comes from Bombus terrestris, assembly GCF_910591885.1. NCBI lineage: Eukaryota > Metazoa > Arthropoda > Insecta > Hymenoptera > Apidae > Bombus > Bombus terrestris. The sequence continues at coordinate 1,409,632 of NW_025963557.1, forward strand.
GTAGTATTACTTTATAATGTATGACGTTATGCAGCATTACGCTATTACGAATAACGTTGTACTGTGTTACTTTATAACGTATGACGTTATGTAGTGTTACGTTATAACGTATGACGTCGTGTAGTATTACGTTATAACGTATGACGTTATGTATTATTAAGATATAACGTAATACGTTGTGCAGAATTGGGTTATAACGTATGACGTCATGTAGTATTACGTTATAACATATGACGTCATGTAGTATTACGATAAAACGTACAACGTTATATAGAATTACGATATAACGCACAACGTTATGTCGTATTACGTTATAACGTATCATGTCATGTAGTATTACGTTATAACGTATGACGTTATGGAGTATTACGTTATAACGTATGAGGTCATGTGTTATTACGTTATTACGAATATCGTAATATTGTGTTACTTTACGACGTATGACGTCATGTAGTATTACTTTATTACGTATGACGTCATGTAGTATTACTTTATTACGTATGACGACATGTAGTATTAGGTTACAACGTATGACGTTATGTATTATTACGATATAACGTATGACGTTATGCAGTATTATGTTATAACATATGACGTCATGTAGTTTTGCGTTATAACGTATGACGTTATGTAGTATTACGATATAACGTATGACGTCATGTGGTATTACGTTATTGCGAATAACGTTGTATTGTGTTACTTTATGACGTATGACGTCATGTAGTGTTACGTTATAACGTATGACGGTATGTAGTATTACGTTATTCCGTATAACGTTATATAGTGTTACGTTATAAAGTATGACGTCGTGTAGTATTACGTTATAACGTATGACGTTATGGAGTATTACGTTATAACGTATGAGGTCATGTGGTATTACATTATTACGAATATCGTAATATTGTGTTACTTTATGACGTACGACGTCATGTAGTATTACTTTATGACGTATGACGTCATGTGGTATTACGTTATTGCGGATAACGTTATATTATGTTACTTTATGTAGTATGACTTATGTAGTATGACGTGATGTAGTATTACTTTATAATGTATGACGTTATGTAGCATTACCGTATTACGAGTAACGTTGTATTGTGTTACTTTATGACGTATGACGTCATGTAGTATTACGTTATAACGTATGACGGTATGTAGTATTACGTTATTCCGTATAACGTTATATAGTGTTACGTTATAAAGTATGACGTCGTGTAGTATTACGTTATAACGTATGACGTCATGTAGTATTACGATATAACGTACAACGTTATTTCGTATTACGTTATAACGTATCATGTCATGTAGTATTACGTTATAACGTACGACGTTATGGAGTATTACTTTATGACGTATGACGTCATGTAGTATTAGGTTACAACTTATGACTTCATGTAGTATTACGTTATAACGTATGACGTCATGTAGTATTACGATATAACGTACAACGTTATTTCGTATTACGTTATAACGTATCATGTCATGTAGTATTACGTTATAACGTACGACGTTATGGAGTATTACTTTATGACGTATGACGTCATGTAGTATTAGGTTACAACTTATGACGTTATGTATTATTACGATATAACGTATGACGTTATGTATTATTACGATATAACGTATGACGTTATGTAGTATTACGATATAACGTATGACGTCATGTGGTGTTACGTAATTGCGAATAACGTTATATTGTGTTACTGTATGACGTATGACGTCATGTAGTATTAGGTTACAACGTATGACGTTATGTATTATTACGTTATAACGTAGGACGTTATGTATTATTACGATATAACTATGACGTCATGTAGTATTACGTTATAACGTATGACGTCATGTAGTATTACGTTATTGCGAATATCGTAATATTGTGTTACTTTATGACGTATGACGTCATGTAGTATTACTTTATGACGTATGACGTCATGTGGTATTACTTTATGACGTATGACGTCATGTAGTATTACTTTATGACGTATGACGTCATGTAGTATTAGGTTACAACGTATGACGTCATGTAGTATTAGGTTACAACGTATGACGTTATGTATTATTACGATATAACGTATGACGTTATGCAGTATTAGGTTATAACGTATGACGTCATGTAGTTTTGCGTTATAACGTATGACGTTATGTAGTACTACGATATAACGTATGACGTCATGTGGTGTTACGTTATTGCGAATAACGTTATATTGTGTTACTTTATTACGTATGACGTCATGTATTATTACGTTATAACATATGACGGTATGTAGTATTACGTTATTCCGTATAACGTTATATAGTGTTACTTTATGAAGTATGACGTTATGGAGCATTACGTTATAACGTATGAGGTCATGTGGTATTACATTAGTACGAATATCGTAATATAGTGTTACTTTATGACGTGTGACGTCATGTAGTATTAGGTTACAACGTATGACGTTATGTATTATTACGATATAACGTATGACGTTATGCAGTATTAGGTTATAACGTATGACGTCATGTAGTTTTGCGTTATAACGTATGACGTTATGTAGTATTACGATATAACGTATGACGTCATGTGGTGTTACGTTATTGCGAATAACGTTATATTGTGCTGCTTTATGACGTATGACGTCATGTAGTACTACGTTATAACATATGACGGTATGTAGTATTACGTTATTCCGTATAACGTTATATAGTGTTACTTTATGACGTATGACGTCATGTAGTATTAGGTTACAACGTATGACGTTATGTATTATTACGATATAACGTATGACGTTATGCAGCATTAGGTTATAACGTATGACGTCATGTAGTTTTGCGTTATAACGTATGACGTTATGTAGTATTACGCTATATCGTATGACGTCATTTGGTATTACGTTATTGCGAATAACGTTATATTGTGTTACTTTATGACGTATGACGTCATGTAGTATTACGTTATTCCGTATAACGTCATGTAGTATTACGATATAACGTACAACGTTATATTGAATTACGATATAACGCACAACGTTATGTCGTAATACGTTATAACGTATCATGTCATGTAGTATTACGTTATAAAGTATGACGTTATGGAGTATTACGTTATAAGGTATGAGGTCATGTGGTATTACGTTATTACGAATATCGTAATATTGTGTTACTTTATGTCGTATGACGTCATGTAGTATTACTAAATGACGTATGACGTCATGTAGTATTAGGTTACAACGTATGACTTTATGTATTATTACGATATAACGTATGACGTTATGTAGTATTATGTTATAACGTATGCCGTCATGTAGTATTACGTTATAACATATGACGTTATGTATTATTACGATATAACGTATGACGTTATGTAGTATTACGATGACGTCATAACGTATGACGTCATGTGGTGTTACGTAGTTGCGAATAACGTTATATTGTGTTACTTTATGACGTATGACGTCATGTAGTATTACGTTATAGCGTATGACGGTATGTAGTATTACGTTATTCCGTATAACGTTATATAGTGTTACTTTATGAAGTATGACGTTATGTTGTATTACGTTATAGCGTATGACGCTATGGAGTATTACGTTATAACGTATGAGGTCATGTGGTATTACATTATTACGAATATCGTAATATTGTGTTACTTTATGATGTACGACGTCATGTAGTATTACTTTATGACGTACGACGTCATGTGGTATTACGTTATTACGAATAACGTTATATTGTGTTACTTTATGTAGTATGACTTATGTAGTATGACGTGATGTAGTATTACTTTATAATGTATGACGTTATGTAGCATTACGCTATTACGAATAACGTTGTACTGTGTTACTTTATAACGTATGACGTTATGTAGTGTTACGTTATAACGTATGACGTCGTGTAGTATTACGTTATAACGTATGACGTTATGTATTATTACGATATAACGTAATACGTTGTGCAGAATTGGGTTATAACGTATGACGTCATGTAGTATTACGTTATAACGTATGACGTCATGTAGTATTACGATATAACGTACAACGTTATGTCGTATTACGATATAACGTATGACGTCATGTGGTATTACGTTACAACGTATGACGTCATGTAGTATTAGGTTACAACGTATGACGTTATGTATTATTACGATATAACGTATGACGTTATGTAGTATTATGTTATAACGTATGCCGTCATGTAGTATTACGTTATAACATATGACGTTATGTATTATTACGATATAACGTATGACGTTATGTAGTATTATGTTATAACGTATGCCGTCGTGTAGTATTACGATATAACGTATGACGTTATGTATTATTACGATATAACGTAATACGTTATGCAGAATTGGGTTATAACGTATGACGTCATGTAGTATTACGTTATAACGTATGACGTCATGTAGTATTACGATATAACGTACAACGTTATGTCGTATTACGTTATAACGTATCATGTCATGTAGTATAACGTTATAACGTATGACGTTATGGAGTATTACGTTATAACGTATGATGTCATGTGGTATTACGTTATTACGAATATCGTAATATTGTTTTACTTTATGACGTATGACGTCATGTAGTATTACTTTATGACGTATGACGTCATGTAGTATTACTTTATGACGTATGACGTCATGTAGTATTAGGTTACAACGTATGACGTCATGTAGTATTACGATATAACGTATGACGTTATGTAGTATTACGATATAACGTATGACGTCATGTGGTGTTACGTAATTGCGAATAACGTTATATTGTGTTACTTTATGACGTATGACGTCATGTAGTATTAGGTTACAACGTATGACGTTATGTATTATTACGTTATAACGTAGGACGTTATGTATTATTACGATATAACGTATGACGTCATGTAGTATTACGTTATAACGTATGACGTCATGTAGTATTACGTTATTACGAATATCGTAATATTGTGTTACTTTATGACGTATGACGTCATCTAGTATTACTTTATGACGTATGACGTCATGTAGTATTACTTTATGACGTATGACGTCATGTAGTATTAGGTTACAACGTATGACGTCATGTAGTATTAGGTTACAACGTATGACGTTATGTATTATTACGATATAACGTATGACGTTATGCAGTATTAGGCTATAACGTATGACGTCATGTAGTTTTGCGTTATAACGTATGACGTTATGTAGTATTACGATATAACGTATGACGTCATGTGGTGTTACGTTATTGCGAATAACGTTATATTGTGTTACTTTATGACGTATGACGTCATGTAGTATTAGGTTAAACGTATGACGTCGTGTAGTATTACGTTATAACGTATGACGTTATGTATAATTACGACATAACGTATGACTTCATGTAGTATTACGTTATAACGTATGACGTTATGTAGTATTACGATATAACGTACAACGTTATTTCGTATTACGTTATAACGTATCATGTCATGTAGTATTACGTTATAACGTACGACGTTATGGAGTATTACTTTATGACGTATGACGTCATGTAGTATTAGGTTACAACTTATGACGTTATGTATTATTACGATATAACGTATGACGTTATGTAGTGTTACGATATAACGTATGACGTCATGTGGTATTACGTTATTACGAATATCGTAATATTGTGTTACTTTATGACGTATGACGTCATGTAGTATTAGGTTACAACGTATGACGTTATGTATTATTACGTTATAACGTAGGACGTTATGTATTATTACGATATAACGTATGACGTCATGTAGTATTACGTTATAACGTATGACGTCATGTAGTATTACGTTATTGCGAATATCGTAATATTGTGTTACTTTATGACGTATGACGTCATGTAGTATTACTTTATGACGTATGACGTCATAAAGTATTACTTTATGACGTATGACGTCATGTAGTATTACTTTATGACGTATGACGTCATGTAGTATTAGGTTACAACGTATGACGTCATGTAGTATTAGGTTACAACGTATGACGTTATGTATTATTACGATATAACGTATGACGTTATGCAGTATTAGGTTATAACGTATGACGTCATGTAGTTTTGCGTTATAACGTATGACGTTATGTAGTATTACGATATAACGTATGACGTCATGTGGTGTTACGTTATTGCGAATAACGTTATATTGTGCTACTTTATGACGTATGACGTAATGTAGTATTACGTTATAACATATGACGGTATGTAGTATTACGTTATTCCGTATAACGTTATATAGTGTTACTTTATGACGTAGGACGTCATGTAGTATTAGGTTACAACGTATGACGTTATGTATTATTACGATATAACGTATGACGTTATGCAGTATTAGGTTATAACGTATGACGTCATGTAGTTTTGCGTTATAACGTATGACGTTATGTAGTATTACGATATAACGTATGACGTCATGTGGTATTACGTTATTGCGAATAATGTTATATTGTGTTACTTTATAACGTATGACGTTATGGATTATTACGTTATAACGTATGAGGTCATGTGGTATTACGTTATTACGAATATCGTAATATTGTGTTACTTTATGACGTATGACGTCATGTAGTATTAGGTTACAACGTATGACGTTATGTATTATTACGATATAACGTATGACGTTATGCAGTATTAGGTTATAACGTATGACGTCATGTAGTTTTGCGTTATAACGTATGACGTTATGTAGTAACGTATGACGTTATGTAGTATTACGATATAACGTATGACGTCATGTGGTGTTACGTAATTGCGAATAACGTTATATTGTGCTACTTTGTGACGTATGACGTAATGTAGTATTACGTTATAACATATGACGGTATGTAGTATTACGTTATTCGGTAAAACGTTATATAGTGTTACTTTATGAAGTATGACGTTATGTTGTATTACGTTATAGCGTATGACGTTATGGAGCATTACGTTATAACGTATGAGGTCATGTGGTATTACATTAGTACGAATATCGTAATATTGTGTTACTTTATGACGTACGACGTCATGTATTATTACTTTATGACGTATGACGTCGTGTAGTATTACGTTATAACGTATGACGTTATGTATTATTACGATATAACGTAATACGTTATGCAGAATTGGGTTATAACGTATGACGTCATGTAGTATTACGTTATAACGTATGACGTCATGTAGTATTACGATATAACGTAAAACGTTATGTCGTATTACGTTATAACGTATCATGTTATGTAGTATAACGTTATAACGTATTACGTTATGGAGTATTACGTTATAACGTATGATGTCATGTGGTATTACGTTATTACGAATATCGTAATATTGTTTTACTTTATGACGTATGACGTCATGTAGTATTACTTTATGACGTATGACGTTATGCAGTATTAGGTTATAACGTATGACGTCATGTAGTTTTGCGTTATAACGTATGACGTTATGTAGTATTACGATATAACGTATGACGTTATGTATTATTACGATATAACGTATGACGTCATGTGGTGTTACGTAATTGCGAATAACGTTATATTGTGCTACTTTGTGACGTATGACGTAATGTAGTATTACGTTATAACATATGACGGTATGTAGTATTACGTTATTCGGTAAAACGTTATATAGTGTTACTTTATGAAGTATGACGTTATGTTGTATTACGTTATAGCGTATGACGTTATGGAGCATTACGTTATAACGTATGAGGTCATGTGGTATTACATTAGTACGAATATCGTAATATTGTGTTACTTTATGACGTACGACGTCATGTATTATTACTTTATGACGTATGACGTCGTGTAGTATTACGTTATAACGTATGACGTTATGTATTATTACGATATAACGTAATACGTTATGCAGAATTGGGTTATAACGTATGACGTCATGTAGTATTACGTTATAACGTATGACGTCATGTAGTATTACGATATAACGTACAACGTTATGTCGTATTACGTAATTGCGAATAACGTTATATTGTGTTACTTTATGACGTATGACGTCATGTAGTATTAGGTTACAACGTATGACGTTATGTATTATTACGTTATAACGTAGGACGTTATGTATTATTACGATATAACGTATGACGTCATGTAGTATTACGTTATAACGTATGACGTCATGTAGTATTACGTTATTACGAATATCGTAATATTGTGTTACTTTATGACGTATGACGTCATCTAGTATTACTTTATGACGTATAACGTCATGTAGTATTACTTTATGACGTATGACGTCATGTAGTATTAGGTTACAACGTATGACGTCATGTAGTATTAGGTTACAACGTATGACGTTATGTATTATTACGATATAACGTATGACGTTATGCAGTATTAGGCTATAACGTATGACGTCATGTAGTTTTGCGTTATAACGTATGACGTTATGTAGTATTACGATATAACGTATGACGTCATGTGGTGTTACGTTATTGCGAATAACGTTATATTGTGTTACTTTATGACGTATGACGTCATGTAGTATTAGGTTAAACGTATGACGTCGTGTAGTATTACGTTATAACGTATGACGTTATGTATTATTACGACATAACGTATGACTTCATGTAGTATTACGTTATAACGTATGACGTTATGTAGTATTACGATATAACGTACAACGTTATTTCGTATTACGTTATAACGTATCATGTCATGTAGTATTACGTTATAACGTACGACGTTATGGAGTATTACTTTATGACGTATGACGTCATGTAGTATTAGGTTACAACTTATGACGTTATGTATTATTACGATATAACGTATGACGTTATGTAGTGTTACGATATAACGTATGACGTCATGTGGTATTACGTTATTACGAATATCGTAATATTGTGTTACTTTATGACGTATGACGTCATGTAGTATTAGGTTACAACGTATGACGTTATGTATTATTACGTTATAACGTATGACGTTATGTATTATTACGATATAACGTATGACGTCATGTAGTATTACGTTATAACGTATGACGTCATGTAGTATTACGTTATTGCGAATATCGTAATATTGTGTTACTTTATGACGTATGACGTCATGTAGTATTACTTTATGACGTATGACGTCATGTAGTATTACTTTATGACGTATGACGTCATGTAGTATTACTTTATGACGTATGACGTCATGTAGTATTAGGTTACAACGTATGACGTCATGTAGTATTAGGTTACAACGTATGACGTTATGTATTATTACGATATAACGTATGACGTTATGCAGTATTAGGTTATAACGTATGACGTCATGTAGTTTTGCGTTATAACGTATGACGTTATGTAGTATTACGATATAACGTATGACGTCATGTGGTGTTACGTTATTGCGAATAACGTTATATTGTGCTACTTTATGACGTATGACGTAATGTAGTATTACGTTATAACATATGACGGTATGTAGTATTACGTTATTCCGTATAACGTTATATAGTGTTACTTTATGACGTATGACGTCATGTAGTATTAGGTTACAACGTATGACGTTATGTATTATTACGATATAACGTATGACGTTATGCAGTATTAGGTTATAACGTATGACGTCATGTAGTTTTGCGTTATAACGTATGACGTTATGTAGTATTACGATATAACGTATGACGTCATGTGGTATTACGTTATTGCGAATAATGTTATATTGTGTTACTTTATAACGTATGACGTTATGGATTATTACGTTATAACGTATGAGGTCATGTGGTATTACGTTATTACGAATATCGTAATATTGTGTTACTTTATGACGTATGACGTCATGTAGTATTAGGTTACAACGTATGACGTTCTGTATTATTACGATATAGCGTATGACGTTATGCAGTATTAGGTTATAACGTATGACGTCATGTAGTTTTGCGTTATAACGTATGACGTTATGTAGTATTACGATATAACGTATGACGTTATGTAGTATTACGATATAACGTATGACGTCATGTGGTGTTACGTAATTGCGAATAACGTTATATTGTGCTACTTTGTGACGTATGACGTAATGTAGTATTACGTTATAACATATGACGGTATGTAGTATTACGTTATTCGGTAAAACGTTATATAGTGTTACTTTATGAAGTATGACGTTATGTTGTATTACGTTATAGCGTATGACGTTATGGAGCATTACGTTATAACGTATGAGGTCATGTGGTATTACATTAGTACGAATATCGTAATATTGTGTTACTTTATGACGTATGACGTCATGTATTATTACTTTATGACGTATGACGTCGTGTAGTATTACGTTATAACGTATGACGTTATGTATTATTACGATATAACGTAATACGTTATGCAGAATTGGGTTATAACGTATGACGTCATGTAGTATTACGTTATAACGTATGACGTCATGTAGTATTACGATATAACGTACAACGTTATGTCGTATTACGTTATAACGTATCATGTTATGTAGTATAACGTTATAACGTATGACGTTATGGAGCATTACGTTATAACGTATGATGTCATGTGGTATTACGTTATTACGAATATCGTAATATTGTGTTTCTTTATGACGTATGACGTCATGTAGTATTACTTTATGACGTATGACGTTATGCAGTATTAGGTTATAACGTATGACGTCATGTAGTTTTGCGTTATAACGTATGACGTTATGTAGTATTACGATATAACGTATGACGTTATGTAGTATTACGATATAACGTATGACGTCATTTGGTGTTACGTAATTGCGAATAACGTTATATTGTGCTACTTTGTGACGTATGACGTAATGTAGTATTACGTTATAACATATGACGGTATGTAGTATTACGTTATTCGGTAAAACGTTATATAGTGTTACTTTATGAAGTATGACGTTATGTTGTATTACGTTATAGCGTATGACGTTATGGAGCATTACGTTATAACGTATGAGGTCATGTGGTATTACATTAGTACGAATATCGTAATATTGTGTTACTTTATGACGTACGACGTCATGTATTATTACTTTATGACGTATGACGTCGTGTAGTATTACGTTATAACGTATGACGTTATGTATTATTACGATATAACGTAATACGTTATGCAGAATTGGGTTATAACGTATGACGTCATGTAGTATTACGTTATAACGTATGACGTCATGTAGTATTACGATATAACGTACAACGTTATGTCGTATTACGTTATAACGTATCATGTTATGTAGTATAACGTTATAACGTATGACGTTATGGAGTATTACGTTATAACGTATGATGTGATGTGGTATTACGTTATTACGAATATCGTAATATTGTTTTACTTTATGACGTATGACGTCATGTAGTATTACTTTATGACGTATGACGTCATGTAGTATTACTTTATGACGTATGACGTCATGTAGTATTAGGTTACAACGTATGACGTCATGTAGTATTACGATATAACGTATGACGTTATGTAGTATTACGATATAACGTATGACGTCATGTGGTGTTACGTAATTGCGAATAACGTTATGTTGTGTTACTTTATGACGTATGACGTCATGTAGTATTAGGTTACAACGTATGACGTTATGTATTATTACGTTATAACGTAGGACGTTATGTATTATTACGATATAACGTATGACGTCATGTAGTATTACGTTATAACTTATGACGTCATGTAGTATTACGTTATTACGAATATCGTAATATTGTGTTACTTTATGACGTATGACGTCATCTAGTATTACTTTATGACGTATGACGTCATGTAGTATTACTTTATGACGTATGACGTCATGTAGTATTAGGTTACAACGTATGACGTCATGTAGTATTAGGTTACAACGTATGACGTTATGTATTATTACGATATAACGTATGACGTTATGCAGTATTAGGCTATAACGTATGACGTCATGTAGTTTTGCGTTATAACGTATGACGTTATGTAGTATTACGATATTACGTATGACGTCATGTGGTGTTACGTTATTGCGAATAACGTTATATTGTGTTACTTTATGACGTATGACGTCATGTAGTATTAGGTTAAACGTATGACGTCATGTAGTATTAGGTTACAACGTATGACGTTATGTATTATTACGATATAACGTATGACGTTATGCAGTATTAGGCTATAACGTATGACGTCATGTAGTTTTGCGTTATAACGTATGACGTTATGTAGTATTACGATATAACGTATGAGGTCATGTGGTATTACATTAGTACGAATATCGTAATATTGTGTTACTTTATGACGTACGACGTCATGTAGTATTACGTTATAACGTATGACGGTATGTAGTATTATGTTATTCCGTATAACGTTATGTATTATTACGATATAACGTACAACGTCATATAGAATTACGATATAACGCACAACGTTATGTCGTATTACGTTATAACGTATCATGTCATGTAGTATTACGTTATAACGTATGACGTTATGGAGTATTACGTTATAACGTATGACGTTATGGAGTATGACGTTATAACGTATGAGGTCATGTGGTATTACATTATTACGAATATCGTAATATTGTGTTACTTTATGACGTACGACGTCATGTAGTATTACTTTATGACGTATGACGTCATGTGGTATTACGTTATTGCGAATAACGTTATATTATGTTACTTTATGTAGTATGACTTATGTAGTATGACGTGATGTAGTATTACCTTATAATGTATGACGTTATGTAGCATTACCGTATTACGAGTAACGTTGTATTGTGTTACTTTATGACGTATGACGTCATGTAGTATTAGGTTACAACGTATGACGTTATGTATTATTACGATATAACGTATGACGTTATGCAGTATTAGGTTATAACGTATGACGTCATGTAGTTTTGCGTTATAACGTATGACGTTATGTAGTATTACGCTATATCGTATGACGTCATGTGGTATTACGTTATTGCGAATAACTTTATATTGTGTTACTTCATGACGTATGACGTCATGTAGTATTACGATATAACGTACAACGTTATGTCGTATTACGTTATAACCTATCATGTCATGTAGTATAACGTTATAACGTATGACGTTATGGAGTATTACGTTATAACGTATGATGTCATGTGGTATTACGTTATTACGAATATCGTAATATGGTTTTACTTTATGACGTATGACGTCATGTAGTATTACTTTATGACGTATGACGTCATGTAGTATTAGGTTACAACGTATGACGTCATGTAGTATTACGATATAACGTACAACGTTATGTCGTATTACGTTATAACGTATCATGTCATGTAGTATTGCGTTATAAAGTATGACGTTATGGAGTATTACGTTATAAGGTATGAGGTCATGTGGTATTACGTTATTACGAATATCGTAATATTGTGTTACTTTATGACGTATGACGTCATGTAGTATTACTAAATGACGTATGACGTCATGTAGTATTAGGTTACAACGTATGACTTTATGTATTATTACGATATAACGTATGACGTTATGTAGTATTATGTTATAACGTATGCCGTCATGTAGTATTACGTTATAACATATGACGTTATGTATTATTACGATATAACGTATGACGTTATGTAGTATTACGATATAACGAATGACGTCATGTGGTGTTACGTAGTTGCGAATAACGTTATATTGTGTTACTTTATGACGTATGACGTCATGTAGTATTACGTTATAGCGTATGACGGTATGTAGTATTACGTTATTCCGTATAACGTTATATAGTGTTACTTTATGAAGTATGACGTTATGTTGCATTACGTTATAGCGTATGACGCTATGGAGTATCACGTTATAACGTATGAGGTCATGTGGTATTACATTATTACGAATATCGTAATATTGTGTTACTTTATGATGTACGACGTCATGTAGTATTACTTTATGACGTATGACGTCATGTGGTATTACGTTATTACGAATAACGTTATATTGTGTTACTTTATGTAGTATGACTTATGTAGTATGACGTGATGTAGTATTACTTTATAATGTATGACGTTATGCAGCATTACGCTATTACGAATAACGTTGTACTGTGTTACTTTATAACGTATGACGTTATGTAGTGTTACGTTATAACGTATGACGTCGTGTAGTATTACGTTATAACGTATGACGTTATGTATTATTAAGATATAACGTAATACGTTGTGCAGAATTGGGTTATAACGTATGACGTCATGTAGTATTACGTTATAACATATGACGTCATGTAGTATTACGATAAAACGTACAACGTTATATAGAATTACGATATAACGCACAACGTTATGTCGTATTACGTTATAACGTATCATGTCATGTAGTATTACGTTATAACGTATGACGTTATGGAGTATTACGTTATAACGTATGAGGTCATGTGTTATTACGTTATTACGAATATCGTAATATTGTGTTACTTTACGACGTATGACGTCATGTAGTATTACTTTATTACGTATGACGTCATGTAGTATTACTTTATTACGTATGACGACATGTAGTATTAGGTTACAACGTATGACGTTATGTAATAATACGATATAACGTATGACGTTATGCAGTATTATGTTATAACATATGACGTCATGTAGTTTTGCGTTATAACGTATGACGTTATGTAGTATTACGATATAACGTATGACGTCATGTGGTATTACGTTATTGCGAATAACGCTGTATTGTGTTACTTTATGACGTATGACGTCATGTAGTGTTACGTTATAACGTATGACGGTATGTAGTATTACGTTATTCCGTATAACGTTATATAGTGTTACGTTATAAAGTATGACGTCGTGTAGTATTACGTTATAACGTATGACGTTATGGAGTATTACGTTATAACGTATGAGGTCATGTGGTATTACATTATTACGAATATCGTAATATTGTGTTACTTTATGACGTACGACGTCATGTAGTATTACTTTATGACGTATGACGTCATGTGGTATTACGTTATTGCGGATAACGTTATATTATGTTACTTTATGTAGTATGACTTATGTAGTATGACGTGATGTAGTATTACTTTATAATGTATGACGTTATGTAGCATTACCGTATTACGAGTAACGTTGTATTGTGTTACTTTATGACGTATGACGTCATGTAGTATTACGTTATAACGTATGACGGTATGTAGTATTACGTTATTCCGTATAACGTTATATAGTGTTACGTTATAAAGTATGACGTCGTGTAGTATTACGTTATAACGTATGACGTTATGTATTATTACGACATAACGTATGACTTCATGTAGTATTACGTTATAACGTATGACGTCATGTAGTATTACGATATAACGTACAACGTTATTTCGTATTACGTTATAACGTATCATGTCATGTAGTATTACGTTATAACGTACGACGTTATGGAGTATTACTTTATGACGTATGACGTCATGTAGTATTAGGTTACAACTTATGACGTTATGTATTATTACGATATAACGTATGACGTTATGTAGTATTACGATATAACGTATGACGTCATGTGGTATTACGTTATTACGAATATCGTAATATTGTGTTACTTTATGACGTATGACGTCATGTAGTATTACTTTATGACGTATGACGTCATGTAGTATTACTTTATGACGTATGACGTCATGTAGTATTACTTTATGACGTATGACTTCATGTAGTATTAGGTTACAACTTATGACGTTATGTATTATTACGATATAACGTATGACGTTATGTAGTATTACGATATAACGTATGACGTCATGTGGTGTTACGTAATTGCGAATAACGTTATATTGTGTTACTGTATGACGTATGACGTCATGTAGTATTAGGTTACAACGTATGACGTTATGTATTATTACGTTATAACGTAGGACGTTATGTATTATTACGATATAACGTATGACGTCATGTAGTATTACGTTATAACGTATGACGTCATGTAGTATTACGTTATTGCGAATATCGTAATATTGTGTTACTTTATGACGTATGACGTCATGTAGTATTACTTTATGACGTATGACGTCATGTGGTATTACTTTATGACGTATGACGTCATGTAGTATTACTTTATGACGTATGACGTCATGTAGTATTAGGTTACAACGTATGACGTCATGTAGTATTAGGTTACAACGTATGACGTTATGTATTATTACGATATAACGTATGACGTTATGTAGTATTACGATATAACGTATGACGTCATGTGGTGTTACGTAGTTGCGAATAGCGTTATATTGTGTTACTTTATGACGTATGACGTCATGTAGTATTACGTTATAACGTATGACGGTATGTAGTATTACTTTATTCCGTATAACGTTATATCGTGTTACGTTATAAAGTATGACGTCGTGTAGTATTACGTTATAACGTATGACGTTATGTATTATTACGATTTAACGTATGACGTCATGTAGTATTAAGTTATAACGTATGCCGTCATGTAGTATTACGTTATAACATATGGCGTCATGTAGTATTACGATATAACGTACAACGTTATATTGAATTACGATATAACGCACAACGTTATGTCGTAATACGTTATAACGTATCATGTCATGTAGTATTACGTTATAAAGTATGACGTTATGGAGTATTACGTTATAAGGTATGAGGTCATGTGGTATTACGTTATTACGAATATCGTAATATTGTGTTACTTTATGACGTATGACGTCATGTAGTATTACTAAATGACGTATGACGTCATGTAGTATTAGGTTACAACGTATGACTTTATGTATTATTACGATATAACGTATGACGTCATGTAGTATTATGTTATAACGTATGCCGTCATGTAGTATTACGTTATAACATATGACGTTATGTATTATTACGATATAACGTATGACGTTATGTAGTATTACGATATAAGGTATGACGTCATGTGGTGTTACGTAGTTGCGAATAACGTTATATTGTGTTACTTTATGACGTATGACGTCATGTAGTATTACGTTATAGCGTATGACGGTATGTAGTATTACGTTATTCCGTATAATGTTATATAGTGTTACTTTATGAAGTATGACGTTATGTTGTATTACGTTATAGCGTATGACGCTATGGAGTATTACGTTATAACGTATGAGGTCATGTGGTATTACATTATTACGAATATCGTAATATTGTGTTACTTTATGATGTACGACGTCATGTAGTATCACTTTATGACGTATGACGTCATGTGGTATTACGTTATTACGAATAACGTTATATTGTGTAACTTTATGTAGTATGACTTATGTAGTATGACGTGATGTAGTATTACTTTATAATGTATGACGTTATGTAGCATTACGCTATTACGAATAACGTTGTACTGTGTTACTTTATAACGTATGACGTTATGTAGTGTTACGTTATAACGTATGACGTCGTGTAGTATTACGTTATAACGTATGACGTTATGTATTATTACGATATAACGTAATACGTTGTGCAGAATTGGGTTATAACGTATGACGTCATGTAGTATTACGTTATAACATATGACGTCATGTAGTATTACGATATAACGTACAACGTTATATAGAATTACGATATAACGCACAACGTTATGTCGTATTACGTTATAACGTATAATGTCATGTAGTATTACGTTATATCGTATGACGTTATGTAGTATTACGATATAACGTATGACGTCATGTGGTGTTACGAATTGCGAATAACGTTATATTGTGTTACTTTATGACGTATGACGTCATGTAGTATTACGTTATAACGTATGAGGTCATGTGGTATTACATTATTACGAATATCGTAATATTGTGTTACTTTATGACGTACGACGTCATGTAGTATTACTTTATGACGTATGACGTCATGTGGTATTACGTTATTGCGAATAACGTTATATTATGTTGCTTTATGTAGTATGACTTATGTAGTATGGCGTGATGTAGTATTACTTTATAATGTATGACGTTATGTAGCATTACCGTGTTACGAGTAACGTTGTATTGTGTTACTTTATGACGTATGACGTCATGTAGTATTAGGTTACAACGTATGACGTTATGTATTATTACGATATAACGTATGACGTTATGCAGTATTAGGTTATAACGTATGACGTCATGTAGTTTTGCGTTATAACGTATGACGTTATGTAGTATTACGCTATATCGTATGACGTCATGTGGTATTACGTTATTGCGAATAACGTTATATTGTGTTACTTTATGACGTATGACGTCATGTAGTATTACGTTATAACGTATGACGGTATGTAGTATTACGTTATAACGTATGACGTTATGCAGTATTACGTTATAACGTATGAGGTCATGTGGTATTATGTTATTACGAATATCGTAATGTTGTGTTACGTTATGACGTATGACGTCATGTAGTATTACTTTATGACGTATGACGTCATGTAGTATTAGGTTACAACGTATGACGTTATGTATTATTACGATATAACGTATGACGTTATGTAGTATTACGATATAACGTATGTCGTCATGTGGTGTTACGTAATTGCGAATAACGTTATATTGTGTTACTTTATGACGTATGACGTCATGTAGTATTACGTTATAACGTATGACGGTATGTAGTATTACGTTATTCCGTATAACGTTATGTATTATTACGTTATGACGTATGACGTCATGTAGTATTACGATATAACGTACAACGTTATGTCGTATTACGTTATAACGTATCTTGTCATGTAGTATAACGTTATAACGTATGACGTTATGGAGTATTACGTTATAACGTATGATGTCATGTGGTATTACGTTATTACGAATATCGTAATATTGTTTTACTTTATGACGTATGACGTCATGTAGTATTACTTTATGACGTATGACGTCATGTAGTATTAGGTTACAACGTATGACGTCATGTAGTATTACGATATAACGTACAACGTTATGTCGTATTACGTTATAACGTATCATGTCATGTAGTATTACGTTATAACATATGACGTTATGGAGTATTACGTTTTAACGTATGAGGTCATGTGGTATTACGTTATTACGAATATCGTAATATTGTGTTACTTTATGACGTATGACGTTATGTTGTATTACGTTATAACGTATGACGGTATGTAGTATTACTTTATTCCGTATAACGTCATATCGTGTTACGTTATAAAGTATGACGTCGTGTAGTATTACGTTATAACGTATGACGTTATGTATTATTACGATATAACGTATGACGTCATGTAGTATTAAGTTATAACGTATGCCGTCATGTAGTATTACGTTATAACATATGACGTCATGTAGTATTACGATATAACGTACAACGTTATATTGAATTACGATATAACGCACAACGTTATGTCGTAATACGTTATAACGTATCATGTCATGTAGTATTACGTTATAAGTATGACGTTATGGAGTATTACGTTATAAGGTATGAGGTCATGTGGTATTACGTTATTACGAATATCGTAATATTGTGTTACTTTATGACGTATGACGTCATGTAGTATTACTAAATGACGTATGACGTCATGTAGTATTAGGTTACAACGTATGACTTTATGTATTATTACGATATAACGTATGACGTCATGTAGTATTATGTTATAACGTATGCCGTCATGTAGTATTACGTTATAACATATGACGTTATGTATTATTACGATATAACGTATGACGTTATGTAGTATTACGATATAAGGTATGACGTCATGTGGTGTTACGTAGTTGCGAATAACGTTATATTGTGTTACTTTATGACGTATGACGTCATGTAGTATTACGTTATAGCGTATGACGGTATGTAGTATTACGTTATTCCGTATAATGTTATATAGTGTTACTTTATGAAGTATGACGTTATGTTGTATTACGTTATAGCGTATGACGCTATGGAGTATTACGTTATAACGTATGAGGTCATGTGGTATTACATTATTACGAATATCGTAATATTGTGTTACTTTATGATGTACGACGTCATGTAGTATCACTTTATGACGTATGACGTCATGTGGTATTACGTTATTACGAATAACGTTATATTGTGTTACTTTATGTAGTATGACTTATGTAGTATGACGTGATGTAGTATTACTTTATAATGTATGACGTTATGTAGCATTACGCTATTACGAATAACGTTGTACTGTGTTACTTTATAACGTATGACGTTATGTAGTGTTACGTTATAACGTATGACGTCGTGTAGTATTACGTTATAACGTATGACGTTATGTATTATTACGATATAACGTAATACGTTGTGCAGAATTGGGTTATAACGTATGACGTCATGTAGTATTACGTTATAACATATGACGTCATGTAGTATTACGATATAACGTACAACGATATATAGAATTACGATATAACGCACAACGTTATGTCGTATTACGTTATAACGTATAATGTCATGTAGTATTACGTTATATCGTATGACGTTATGGAGTATTACGTTATAACGTATGAGGTCATGTGGTATTACATTATTACGAATATCGTAATATTGTGTTACTTTATGACGTACGACGTCATGTAGTATTACTTTATTACGTATGACGTCATGTAGTATTACTTTATGACGTATGACGTCAAGTAGTATTAGGTTACAACTTATGACGTTATGTATTATTACGATATAACGTATGACGTTATGTAGTATTACGATATAACGTATGACGTCATGTGGTGTTACGTTATTACGAATATCGTAATATTGTGTTACTTTATGACGTATGACGTCATGTAGTATTACTTTATTACGTATGACGTCATGTAGTATTAGGTTACAACGTATGACGTTATGTATTATTACGATATAACGTATGACGTTATGCAGTATTATGTTATAACGTATGATGTCATGTAGTTTTGCGTTATAACGTATGACGTTATGTAGTATTACGATATAACGTATGACGTCATGTGGTATTACGTTATTGCGAATAACGTTATATTGTGTTACTTTATGACGTATGACGTCATGGAGTATTACTTTATGACGTATGATGTTATGGAGTATTACGTTATAACGTATGACGTCATGTAGTATTACGATATAACGTACTACGTTATATAGAATTACGATATAACGCACAACGTTATGTCGTATTACGTTATAACGTATCATGTCATGTAGTATTACTTTATGACGTATGACGTCATGTAGTATTAGGTTATAACGTATGACGTTATGTACTATTACGATATAACGTATGGCGTTATGTAGTATTACGATATAACGTATGACGTCATGTGGTATTACTTTATTACGAATAACGTTATATTGTGTTTCTTTATGACGTATGACGTCATGTAGTATTAGGTTACAACGTATGACGTTATGTATTATTACGATATAACGTATGACGTTATGCAGTATTAGGTTATAACGTATGACGTCATGTAGTTTTGCGTTATAACGTATGACGTTATGTAGTATTACGATATAACGTATGACGTCATGTGGTGTTACGTTATTGCGAATAACGTTATATTGTGTTACTTTATGACGTATGACGTCATGTAGTACTACGTTATAACGTATGACGGTATGAAGTATTACGTTATTCCGTATAACGTTATATAGTGTTACTTTATGAAGTATGACGTTATGTTGTATTACGTTATAACGTATGACGTCATGTAGCATTAGGATATAACTTATTACGTTATGTAGTATTACGTTATTGCGAATAACGTTATATTGTGTTACTTTATGTAGTATGACTTATGTAGTATGGCGTGATATAGTATTACCTTATAATGTATGACGTTATGTAGCATTACGGTATTACGAATAACGTTGTATTGTGTTACTTTATAACGTATGACGTTATTAAGTGTTACGTTATGACGCTTGACGTCGTGTAGTAATACATTATAACGTATGACGTTATGTATTATTACGATATAACGTAATACGTTATGCAGTATTGGGTTATAACGTATGACGACATGTAGTTTTGAGTTACAACGTATGACGTTATGCAGTATTACGTTATAACTTATGATGTTATGGAGTATTACGTTATAACATATGACGTCATGTGGTATTACTTTACTACGAATAACGTTATATTGTGTTACTTTATAACGTATGGCGTTATGTAGTGTTACGTTATAACGTATGACGTCGTGTAGTATTACGTTATAACGTATGACGTTATGTATTATTACGATATAACGTAATACGTTATGCAGTATTAGGTTATAACGTATGACGTTATGGAGTATTACGTTATAACGTATGACGTCATGCGGTATTACGATATAACGTACAACGTTGCATAGAATTACGATATAACGCACAACGTTATGTCGTATTAGGTTATAACGTATCATGTCATGTAGTATTACGTTATAACGTATGACGTTATGGAGTATTACGATATAACGTAATACGTTATGCAGTATTGGGTTATAACGTATGACGTCATGTAGTTTTGAGTTACAACGTATGACGTTACGCAGTATTACGTTATAACGTATGATGTTATGGAGTATTACGTTATAACGTATGACGTCATGTGGTATTACTTTACTACGAATAACGTTATATTGTGTTACTTTATAACGTATGGCGTTATGTAGTGTTACGTTATAACGTATGACGTCGTGTAGTATTACGTTATAACGTATGACGTTATGTATTATTACGATATAACGTAATACGTTATGCAGTATTAGGTTATATCGTATGACGTTATGGAGTATTACGTTATAACGCATGACGTCATGTGGTATTACGTTATTACGAATAACGTTATATTGTGTTACTTTATAACGTATGATGTTATGGAGAATTGCGTTATAACGTATGACGTCATGTGGTATTACTTTACTACGAATAACGTTATATTGTGTTACTTTATAACGTATGGCGTTATGTAGTGTTACGTTATAACGTATGACGTCGTGTAGTATTACGTTATAACGTATTACGTTATGTATTATTACGATATAACGTAATACGTTATAAAGTATTAGGTTATAACGTATGACGTTATGGAGTATTACGTTATAACGTATGGCGTTATGTAGTATTACTATAAAACGTATGACGTCATGTGGTATTACGTTATTGCTAATAACGGTATATTGTGCTACTTTATGGCGTATGACGTCATGTAGTTTTACGTCATAACGTATGACGGTATGAAATATTACGTTATTCCGTATAACGTTATATAGTCTTACTTTATGAAGTATGACGTTATGTTGTATTACGTTATAACGTATGCCGTCATGTAGTATTAGGATATAACTTATTACGTTATGTAGTATTACGTTATTACGAATAACATTATATACTCATACTTTATAACGTATGACCTTATGTTGTGTTACGTTATAACATATGACGTCGTGTAGTATTACGTTATTACGAATATCGTTACATTGTGTAACTTTATAACGTATGACGTCATGTAGTAGTACGTTATAACGTATGGCGATATGTAGTATTACGATATAACGTATGACGTCATGTGGAATTACGTTATTGCGAATAACGTTTTATTGTGTTACTTTATGACGTATGACGTCATGTACTATTACGTTACAACGTATGACGGTATGTAATATTACGCTATTCCGTATAACGTTATATAGTCTTACTTAATGAAGTATGACGTTATGTTGTATTACGTTATAACGTATGCCGTCATGTAGTATTAGGATATAACTTATTACGTTATGTAGTATTACGTTATTACGAATAACGTTATATAGTGATACTTTATAACGTATGACCTTATGTTGTGTTACGTTATAACGTATGACGTCATGTAGTATTACGATATAACGTACTACGTTATATAGAATTACGATATAACGCACAACGTTATGTCGTATTACGTTATAACGTATCATGTCATGTAGTTTTGCGTTATAACGTATGACGTTACGCAGTATTACGTTATAACGTATGACGTCATGTAGTATTACGTTATAACGTATGACGTTATGTATTATTACGATATAGCGTACTACGTTATATAGAATTGCGATATAACGCACAACGTTATGTCGTATTACGTTATAACGTATCATGTCATGTAGTTTTGCGTTATAACGTATGACGTTACGCAGTATTACGTTATAACGTATGATGTTATGGAGTATTACGTTATAACGTATGACGTTATGTATTATTACGATATAGCGTACAACGTTATATAGAATAACGATATAACGCACAACGTTATGTCGTGTTACGTTATAACGTATGACGTTACGCAGTATTACGTTATAACGTATGATGTTATGGAGTATTACGTTATAACGTATGACGTCATGTGGTATTACTTTACTGCGAATAACGTTATATTGTGTTACATTATAACGTATGGCGTTATGTAGTGTTACGTTATAACGTATGACGTCGTGTAGTATTACGTTATAACGTATGACGTTATGTATTATTATGATATAACGTAATACGTTATGCAGTATTAGGTTATAACGTATGACGTTATGTTGTATTACGTTATAACGTATGACGTCATGTAGCATTACGTTATAACGTATGATGTTATGGAGTATTACGTTATAACGTATGACGTCATGTGGTATTACTTTACTACGAATAACGTTATATTGTGTTACTTTATAACGTATGGCGTTATGTAGTGTTACGTTATAACGTATGACGGTATGCAGTATTAGGCTATAACGTATGACGTTATGTAGTATTACTATATAACGTATGACGTCATGTGGTATTACGTTATTGCTAATAACGGTATATTGTGCTACTTTATGACGTATGACGTCATGTAGTACTACGTCATAACGTATGACGGTACGAAATATTACGTTATTCCGTATAACGTTATATAGTGTTACTTTATGAAGTATGACGTTATGTTGTATTACGTTATAACGTATGCCGTCATGTAGTATTAGGATATAACTTATTACGTTATGTAGTATTACGTTATTACGAATAACATTATATAGTGATACTTTATAACGTATGACCTTATGTTGTGTTACGTTATAACATATGACGTCATGTAGTATTACGTTATTACGAATATCGTTACGTTGTGTTACTTTATAACGTACGACGTCATGTAGTATTACGTTATAACGTATGACGGTATGTAATATTACGTTATTCCGTATAACGTTATATAGTGTTACTTTATGAAGTATGACGTTATGTTGTATTACGTTATAACGTATGACGTTATGGGGCATTTCGTTATAACGTATGACGTCATGTGGTATTACGTTATTACGAATAACGTTATATTGTGTTACTTTATGTAGTATGACTTATGTAGTATGACGTGATGTAGTATTACTTTATAATGTATGACGTTATGTAGCATTACGGTATTACGAATGACGTTGTATTGTGTTACCTTATAACGTATTTAGTCGTGTAGTATTACGTTATAACGTATGACGTTATGTATTATTACGATATAACGTAATAAGTTATGCAGTATTGGGTTATAACGAAGGACGTCATGTTGTATTACGTTATAACGTATGCCGTCATGTAGTATTACGTTATAACGTATGACGTTACGCAGTATTACGTTATAACGTATGACGTTACGCAGTATTACGTTATAACGTATGACGTTATGGGGCATTACGTTATAACGTATGACGTCATGTGGTATTACGTTATTAGGAATAACGTTATATTGTGTTACGTTATGTAGTATGACTTATGTAGTACGACGTGATGTAGCATTACTTTGTAATGTATGACGTTATGTAGCATTACGGTATTACGAATAACGTTGTATTGTGTTACTTTATAACGTATGACGTTATGTAGTGTTACGTTATAACGTATGACGTTATGGAGTATTACGTTATAACGTATGAGGTCATGTGATATTACGTTATCACGAATATCGTAATATTGTGTTACTTTATGACGTATGACGTCATGTAGTATTACTTTATGACGTATGACGTGATGTAGTAATACGTTATAACATATGACGTCATGTAGTATTACGATGTAACGTACAACGTTGCATAGAATTACGATATAACGCACAACGTTATGTCGTATTAGGTTATAACGTATCATGTCATGTAGTATTACGTTATAACGTATGACGTTATGGAGTATTACGATATAACGTAATACGCTATGCAGTATTGGGTTATAGCGTATGACGTCATGTAGTTTTGAGTTATAACGTATGACGTTACGCAGTATTACGTTATAACGTATGATGTTATGGAGTATTACGTTATAACGTATGACGTCATGTGGTATTGCTTTATTACGAATAACATTATATTGTGTTACTTTATGTAGTATGACTTATGTAGTATGACGTGATGTAGTATTACTTTATAATGTATGACGTTATGTAGCATTACGGTATTACGAGTAACGTTGTATTGAGTTACTTTATAACGTATGACGTCATGTAGTATTACGATATAACGTATGACGTTATGTATTATTACGATAT
The DNA here is from genome assembly GCF_910591885.1 of Bombus terrestris. Classification (NCBI taxonomy): domain Eukaryota; kingdom Metazoa; phylum Arthropoda; class Insecta; order Hymenoptera; family Apidae; genus Bombus; species Bombus terrestris. Next base: position 1,435,965 of record NW_025963557.1, read on the forward strand.
AGCGTACAACGTTATATAGAATTACGATATAACGCACTACGTTATGTCGTATTACGTTATAACGTATGAGGTCATGTGGTATTACGTTATTACGAATATCGTAATATTCTGTTACTGTATAACGTATGACGTCATGTAGTATTACGTTATTACGAATATCGTAATATTCTGTTACTTCATGTAGTATGACTTATGTAGTATGACGTGATGTAGTATTACTTTATAATGTATGACGTTATGTAGCATTAGGTATTACGAGTAATGTTGTATTGTGTTACTTTATAACGTGTGACGTTATGTAGTGTTACGTTATAACGTATGACGTCGTGTAGTATTACGTTATAACGTATGACGTTATGTATTATTACGATATAACGTATGACGTCATGTAGTATTACGCTATAACGTATGCCGTCATGTAGTATTACGTTATAAGATATGACGTCATGTACTATTACGATATAACGCACAACGTTATATAGAATAACGATATAACGCACAAGGTTATGTCGTATTACGTTATAACGTATCATGTCATGTAGTATTACGTTATAACGTATGACGTTACGCAGTATTACGTTATAACGTATGATGTTATGGAGTATTACGTTATAACGTATGACGTCATGTGGTATTACTTTACTACGAATAACGTTATATTGTGTTACTTTATAACGTATGGCGTTATGTAGTGTTACGTTATAACGTATGACGTCGTGTAGTATTACGTTATAACGTATAACGTTATGTATTATTACGATATATCGTAATACGTTATGCAGTATTAGGTTATAACGTATGACGTTATGGAGTATTACGTTATAACGTATGACGTCATGTGGTATTACGTTATTACGAATAACGTTATATTGTGTTACTTTATAACGTATGGCGTTATGGAGTGTTACGTTATAACGTATGACGTCGTGTAGTATTACGTTATAACGTATGACGTTATGTATTATTACGATATAACGTAATACGTTATGCAGTATTAGGTTATAACGTATGACGTCATGTAGCATTACGTTATAACGTATGGCGTTATGTAGTATTACTATATAACGTATGACGTCATGTGGTATTACGTTATTGCTAATAACGGTATATTGTGCTACTTTATGACGTATGACGCCCTGTAGTATTACGTCATAACGTATGACGGTATGAAATATTACGTTATTCCGTATAACGTTATATAATCTTACTTTATGAAGTATGACGTTATGTTGTATTACGTTATAACGTATGCCGTCATGTAGTATTAGGATATAACTTATTACGTTATGTAGTATTACGTTATTACGAATAACATTATATAGTGATACTTTATAACGTATGACCTTATGTTGTGTTACGTTATAACATATGACGTCATGTAGTATTACGTTATTACGAATATCGTTACATTGTGTTACTTTATAACGTATGACGTCATGTAGTAGTACGTTATAACGTATGGCGATATGTAGTATTACGATATAACGTATGACGTCATGTGGTATTACGTTATTGCGAATAACGTTTTATTGTGTTACTTTATGACGTATGACGTCATGTAGTATTACGTTACAACGTATGATGGTATGTAATATTACGTTATTCCGTACAACGTTATATAGTGTTACTTTATGAAGTATGACGTTATGTTGTATTACGTTATAACGTATGACGTCATGTAGCATTAGGATATAACTTATTACGTTATGTAGTATTAGGTTATTACGAATAACGTTATATAGTGATACTTTATAACGTATGACCTTATGTTGTGTTACGTTATAACGTATGAGGTCATGTTGTATTACGTTATCACGAATATCGTAATATTGTGTTACTTTATGACGTATGACGTCATGTAGTATTACTTTATGACGTATGACGTCATGTAGTATTACGTTATAACATATGACGTCATGTAGTATTACGATATAACGTACAACGTTGCATAGAATTACGATATAACGCACAACGTTATGTCGCATTACGTTATAACGTATCATGTCATGTAGTATTACGCTATAACGTATGACGTTATGGAGTATTACGTTATAACGTATGACGTCATGTGGTATTGCTTTATTACGAATAACATTATATTGTGTTACTTTATAACGTATGACGTCATGTAGTATTACGCTATAACGTATGCCGTCATTTAGTATTACGTTAGAACATATGACGTCATGTGCTATTACGATATAACGTACAACGTTATATAGAATAACGATATAACGCACAACGTTATGTCGTGTTACGTTATAACGTATGACGTTACGCAGTATTACGTTATAACGTATGATGTTATGTAGTATTACGTTATAACGTATGACGTCATGTGGTATTACTTTACTACGAATAACGTTATATTGTGTTACTTTATAACGTATGGCGTTATGTAGTGTTACGTTATAACGTATGACGTCGTGTAGTATTACGTTATAACGTATGACGTTATGTATTATTACGATATAACGTAATACGTTATGCAGTATTAGGTTATATCGTATGACGTTATGGAGTATTGCGTTATAACGTATGACGTCAGGTGGTATTACGTTATTACGAATAACGTTATATTGTGTTACTTTATAACGTATGGCGTTATGTAGTGTTACGTTATTACGAATATCGTTACATTGTGTTACGTTATAACGTATGACGGTTTGTAATATTACGTTATTCCGTATAACGTTATATAGTGTTACTTTATGAAGTATGACGTTATGTTGTATTACGTTATAACGTATGACGTTATGGGGCATTTCGTTATAACGTATGACGTCATGTGGTATTACGCTATTACGAATAACGTTGTATTGTGTTACTTTATGTAGTATGACTTATGTAGTATGACGTGATGTAGTATTACTTTATAATGTATGACGTTATGTAGCATTGCGGTATTACGAATGACGTTGTATTGTGTTACTTTATAACGTATTTAGTCGTGTAGTATTACGTTATAACGTATGACGTTATGTATTATTACGATATAACGTAATACGTTATGCAGTATTGGGTTATAACGAATGACGTCATGTTGTATTACGTTATAACGTGTGCCGTCATGTAGTATTACGTTATAACGTATGACGTTACGCAGTATTACGTTATAACGTATGACGTTATGGGGCATTACGTTATAACGTATGACGTCATGTGGTATTGCGTTATAACGAATAACGTTATATTGTGTTACTTTATGTAGTATGACTTATGTAGTACGACGTGATGTAGTATTACTTTATAATGTATGACGTTATGTAGCATTACGGTATTACGAGTAACGTTGTATTGAGTTACTTTATAACGTATGACGTCATGTAGTATTACGATATAACGTATGACGTTATGTATTATTACGATATAGCGTACAACGTTATATAGAATTACGATATAACGCACAACGTTATGTCGTATTACGTTATAACGTATGAGGTCATGTGGTATTACGTTATTACGAATATCGTAATATTGTGTTACTGTATAACGTATGACGTCATGTAGTATTACGTTATTACGAATATCGTAATATTGTGTTACTTTATGACGTATGACGTCATGTAGTATTACGTTATAACGTATGACGGTTTGTAATATTACGTTATTCCGTATAACGTTATATAGTGTTACTTTATGAAGTATGACGTTATGTTGTATTACGTTATAACGTATGACGTTATGGGGCATTTCGTTATGACGTATGACGTCATGTGGTATTACGCTATTACGAATAACGTTGTATTGTGTTACTTTATGTAGTATGACTTATGTAGTATGACGTGATGTAGTATTACTTTATAATGTATGACGTTATGTAGCATTACGGTATTACGAATGACGTTGTATTGTGTTACTTTATAACGTATTTAGTCGTGTAGTATTACGTTATAACGTATGACGTTATGTATTATTACGATATAACGTAATACGTTATGCAGTATTGGGTTATAACGAATGACGTCATGTTGTATTACGTTATAACGTGTGCCGTCATGTAGTATTACGTTATAACGTATGACGTTACGCAGTATTACGTTATAACGTATGACGTTATGGGGCATTACGTTATAACGTATGGCGTTATGTAGAATTACGATATAACGTATGACGTCATGTGGTATTACGTTATTGCTAATAACGGTATATTGTGTTACTTTATGACGTATGACGTCATGTAGTATTACGTTATAACATATGACGTCATGTAGTATTACGATATAACGTACAACGTTGCATAGAATTACGATATAACGCACAACGTTATGTCGTATTAGGTTATAACGTATCATGTCATGTAGTATTACGTTATAACGTATGACGTTATGGAGTATTACGATATAACGTAATACGTTATGCAGTATTGGGTTATAACGTATGACGTCATGTAGTATTTCTTTATGACGTATGACGTTATGTATTATTACGATATAACGTATGACGTTATGTATTATTACGATATAACGTATGACGTTATGCAGTATTAGGTTATAACGTATGACGTCATGCAGTTTTGCGTTATAACGTATGACGTCATGTAGTATTACTTTATGACGTATGACGTTATGTATTATTACGATATAACGTATGACGTTATGTATTATTACGATATAACGTATGACGCCATGCAGTATTAGGTTATAACGTATGACGTCATGTAGTATTACGTTATAATGTATGGCGATATGTAGTATTACGATATAACGTATGACGTCATGTGGTATTACGTTATTACGAATAACGTTATATTGTGTTACTTTATATCGTATGACGTCATGTAGTATTACGATATAACGTATGACGCTATGTATTATTACGATATAACGTATGACGTTATGTATTATTACGATATAACGTATGACGTTATGCAGTATTAGGTTATAACGTATGGCGCTATGTAGTATTACGATATAACGTATGACGTCATGTGGTATTACGTTATTACGAATAACGTTATATTGTGTTACTTTATATCGTATGACGTCATGTAGTATTACGATATAACGTATGACGCTATGTATTATAACGATATAACGTACAACGTTATATAGAATTACGATATAACGCACAACGTTATGTTGTATTACGTTATAACGTATGACGTCATGTAGCATTAGGATATAACTTATTACGTTATGTAGTATTAGGTTATTACGAATAACGTTATATAGTGATACTTTATAACGTATGACCTTTTGTTGTGTTACGTTATAACGTATGAGGTCATGTTGTATTACGTTATCACGAATATCGTAATATTGTGTTACTTTATGACGTATGACGTCATGTAGTATTACTTTATGACGTATGACGTCATGTAGTATTACGTTATAACATATGACGTCATGTAGTATTACGATATAACGTACAACGTTGCATAGAATTACGATATAACGCACAACGTTATGTCGCATTACGTTATAACGTATCATGTCATGTAGTATTACGCTATAACGTATGACGTTATGGAGTATTACGTTATAACGTATGACGTCATGTGGTATTGCTTTATTACGAATAACATTATATTGTGTTACTTTATAACGTATGACGTCATGTAGTATTACGCTATAACGTATGCCGTCATTTAGTATTACGTTAGAACATATGACGTCATGTGCTATTACGATATAACGTACAACGTTATATAGAATAACGATATAACGCACAACGTTATGTCGTGTTACGTTATAACGTATGACGTTACGCAGTATTACGTTATAACGTATGATGTTATGTAGTATTACGTTATAACGTATGACGTCATGTGGTATTACTTTACTACGAATAACGTTATATTGTGTTACTTTATAACGTATGGCGTTATGTAGTGTTACGTTATAACGTATGACGTCGTGTAGTATTACGTTATAACGTATGACGTTATGTATTATTACGATATAACGTAATACGTTATGCAGTATTAGGTTATATCGTATGACGTTATGGAGTATTGCGTTATAACGTATGACGTCAGGTGGTATTACGTTATTACGAATAACGTTATATTGTGTTACTTTATAACGTATGGCGTTATGTAGTGTTACGTTATTACGAATATCGTTACATTGTGTTACGTTATAACGTATGACGGTTTGTAATATTACGTTATTCCGTATAACGTTATATAGTGTTACTTTATGAAGTATGACGTTATGTTGTATTACGTTATAACGTATGACGTTATGGGGCATTTCGTTATAACGTATGACGTCATGTGGTATTACGCTATTACGAATAACGTTGTATTGTGTTACTTTATGTAGTATGACTTATGTAGTATGACGTGATGTAGTATTACTTTATAATGTATGACGTTATGTAGCATTACGGTATTACGAATGACGTTGTATTGTGTTACTTTATAACGTATTTAGTCGTGTAGTATTACGTTATAACGTATGACGTTATGTATTATTACGATATAACGTAATACGTTATGCAGTATTGGGTTATAACGAATGACGTCATGTTGTATTACGTTATAACGTGTGCCGTCATGTAGTATTACGTTATAACGTATGACGTTACGCAGTATTACGTTATAACGTATGACGTTATGGGGCATTACGTTATAACGTATGACGTCATGTGGTATTGCGTTATAACGAATAACGTTATATTGTGTTACTTTATGTAGTATGACTTATGTAGTACGACGTGATGTAGTATTACTTTATAATGTATGACGTTATGTAGCATTACGGTATTACGAGTAACGTTGTATTGAGTTACTTTATAACGTATGACGTCATGTAGTATTACGATATAACGTATGACGTTATGTATTATTACGATATAGCGTACAACGTTATATAGAATTACGATATAACGCACAACGTTATGTCGTATTACGTTATAACGTATGAGGTCATGTGGTATTACGTTATTACGAATATCGTAATATTGTGTTACTGTATAACGTATGACGTCATGTAGTATTACGTTATTACGAATATCGTAATATTGTGTTACTTTATGACGTATGACGTCATGTAGTATTACGTTATAACGTATGACGGTTTGTAATATTACGTTATTCCGTATAACGTTATATAGTGTTACTTTATGAAGTATGACGTTATGTTGTATTACGTTATAACGTATGACGTTATGGGGCATTTCGTTATAACGTATGACGTCATGTGGTATTACGCTATTACGAATAACGTTGTATTGTGTTACTTTATGTAGTATGACTTATGTAGTATGACGTGATGTAGTATTACTTTATAATGTATGACGTTATGTAGCATTACGGTATTACGAATGACGTTGTATTGTGTTACTTTATAACGTATTTAGTCGTGTAGTATTACGTTATAACGTATGACGTTATGTATTATTACGATATAACGTAATACGTTATGCAGTATTGGGTTATAACGAATGACGTCATGTTGTATTACGTTATAACGGGTGCCGTCATTTAGTATTACGTTATAACGTATGACGTTATGGGGCATTACGTTATAACGTATGACGTCATGTGGTATTGCGTTATAACAAATAACGTTATATTGTGTTACTTTATGTAGTATGACTTATGTAGTACGACGTGATGTAGTATTACTTTATAATGTATGACGTTATGTAGCATTACGGTATTACGAGTAACGTTGTATTGAGTTACTTTATAACGTATGACGTCATGTAGTATTACGATATAACGTATGACGTTATGTATTATTACGATATAGCGTACAACGTTATATAGAATTACGATATAACGCACAACGTTATGTCGTATTACGTTATAACGTATGAGGTCATGTGGTATTACGTTATTACGAATATCGTAATATTGTGTTACTGTATAACGTATGACGTCATGTAGTATTACGTTATTACGAATATCGTAATATTGTGTTACTTTATGACGTATGACGTCATGTAGTATTACGTCATAACGTATGACGGTGTGAAATATTATGTTATTCCGTATAACGTTATATAGTGTTACCTTATGAAGTATGACGTTATGTTGTATTACGTTATAACGTATGATGTTATGGAGTATTACGTTATAACGTATGACGTCATGTGGTATTGCTTTATTACGAATAACGTTATATTCTGTTACTTCATGTAGTATGACTTATGTAGTATGACGTGATGTAGTATTACTTTATAATGTATGACGTTATGTAGCATTAGGTATTACGAGTAATGTTGTATTGTGTTACTTTATAACGTATGACGTTATGTAGTGTTACGTTATAACGTATGACGTCGTGTAGTATTACGTTATAACGTATGACGTTTTGTATTATTACGATATAACGTATGACGTCATGTAGTATTACGCTATAACGTATGCCGTCATGTAGTATTACGTTATAACATATGACGTCATGTACTATAACGATATAACGCACAACGTTATATAGAATAACGATATAACGCACAACGTTATGTCGTATTACGTTATAACGTATCATGTCATGCAGTATTACGTTATAACGTATGACGTTACGCAGTATTACGTTATAACGTATGATGTTATGGAGTATTACGTTATAACGTATGACGTCATGTGGTATTACTTTACTACGAATAACGTTATATTGTGTTACTTTATAACGTATGGCGTTATGTAGTGTTACGTTATAACGTATGACGTCGTGTAGTATTACGTTATAACGTATGACGTTATGTATTATTACGATATAACGTAATACGTTATGCAGTATTAGGTTATAACGTATGACGTTATGGAGTATTACGTTATAACGTATGACGTCATGTGGTATTACGTTATTACGAATAACGTTATATTGTGTTACTTTATAACGTATGGCGTTATGGAGTGTTAGGTTATAACGTATGACGTCGTGTAGTATTACGTTATAACGTATGGCGTTATGTAGTATTACTATATAACGTGTGACGTCATGAGGTATTACGTTATTGCTAATAACGGTATGTTGTGCTACTTTATGACGTATGACGCCATGTAGTATTACGTCATAACGTATGACGGTATGAAATATTACGTTATTCCGTATAACGTTATATAATCTTACTTTATGATGTATGACGTTATGTTGTATTACGTTATAACGTATGCCGTCATGTAGTATTAGGATATAACTTATTACGTTATGTAGTATTACGTTATTACGAATAACATTATATAGTGATACTTTATAACGTATGACCGCATGTTGTGTTACGTTATAACATATGACGTCATGTAGTATTACGTTATTACGAATATCGTTACATTGTGTTACGTTATAACGTATGACGGTTTGTAATATTACGTTATTCCGTATAACGTTATATAGTGTTACTTTATCAAGTATGACGTTATGTTGTATTACGTTATAACGTATGACGTTATGGGGCATTTCGTTATAACGTATGACGTCATGTGGTATTACGCTATTACGAATAACGTTATATTGTGTTACTTTATGTAGTATGACTTATGTAGTATGACGTGATGTAGTATTACTTTATAATGTATGACGTTATGTAGCATTACGGTATTACGAATGACGTTGTATTGTGTTACTTTATAACGTATTTAGTCGTGTAGTATTACGTTATAACGTATGACGTTATGTATTATTACGATATAACGTAATACGTTATGCAGTATTGGGTTATAACGAATGACGTCATGTTGTATTACGTTATAACGTGTGCCGTCAGGTAGTATTACGATATAACGTATGACGCTATGTATTATAACGATATAACGTACAACGTTATATAGAATTACGATATAACGCACAACGTTATGTCGTATTACGTTATAACGTATCATGTCATGTAGTATTACGTTATTACGAATAACGTTATATTGTGTTACTTTATATCGTATGACGTCATGTAGTATTACGTTATAACGTATGGCGTTATGTAGTATTACGATATAACGTATGACGTCATGTGGTATTACGTTATTACGAATAACGTTATATTGTGTTACTTTATATCGTATGACGTCATATAGTATTACCTTATAACGTATGACGACGTGTAGTATTACGTTATAACGTATGACGTTATGTATTATTACGATATAACGTAATACGTTATGCAGTATTAGGTTATATCGTATGACGTTATGGAGTATTGCGTTATAACGTATGACGTCATGTGGTATTACGTTATTACGAATAACGTTATATTGTGTTACTTTATAACGTATGGCGTTATGTAGTGTTACGTTATAACGTATGACGTCGTGTAGTATTACGTTATAACGTATGACGTTATGTATTATTACGATATAACGTAATACGTTATATAGTGATACTTTATAACGTATGACCTTATGTTGTGTTACGTTATAACGTATGACGTCATGTAGTATTACTTTATGACGTATGACGTCATGTAGTATTACGTTATTACGAATATCGTAATATTGTGTTACATTATAACGTATGACGTCGTGTAGTATTACGTTATAACGTATGACGTTACGCAGTATTACGTTATAACGTATGATGTTATGTAGTATTACGTTATAAAGTATGACGTTATGGAGTATTACGTTATAACGTATGAGGTCATGTGATATTACGTTATCACGAATATCGTAATATTGTGTTACTTTATGACGTATGACGTCATGTAGTATTACGTTATAAAATATAACGTCATGTAGTATTACGATATAACGTACAACGTTGCATGGAATTACGATATAACGCACAACGTTATGTCGTATTACGTTATAACGTATCATGTCATGTAGTATTACGTTATAACGTATGACGTCATGTGGTATTACGTTATTGCTAATAACGGTATATTGTGCTACTTTATGACGTATGCCGTCATGTAGTATTAGGATATATCTTATTACGTTATGTAGTATTACGTTATTACGAATAACATTATATAGTGATACTTTATAACGTATGACCTTATGTTGTGTTACGTTATAACATATGACGTCATGTAGTATTACGTTATTACGAATATCGTTACAATGTGTTACTTTATTACGTATGACGTCATGTAGTCTTACGTTATAACGTATGGCGATATGTAGTATTACGATATAACGTATCACGTCATGTGGTATTACGTTATTGCGAATAAAGTTTTATTCTGTTACTTTATGACGTATGACGTCATGTAGTATTACGTTATAACGTATGACGGTATGTAATATTACGTTATTCCGTATAACGTTATATAGTGTTACTTTATGAAGTATGACGTTATGTTGTATTACGTTATAACGTTTGACGTTATGGGGCATTTCGTTATAACGTATGACGTCATGTGGCATTACGTTATTACGAATAACGTTATATTGTGTTACTTTATGTAGTATGACTTATGCAGTATGACGTGACGTAGTATTACTTTATAATGTATGACCTTATGTAGCATTACAGTATTACGAATGACGTTGTATTGTGTTACTTTATAACGTATGACGTTATTTAGTGTTACGTCATAATGTATGACGTCGTGTAGTATTACGTTATAACGTATGACGTTATGTATTATTACGATATAACGTAATACGTTATGCAGTATTGGGTTATAACGTATGACGTCATGTACTTTGCGTTATAACGTATGACGTTACGCAGTATTACGTTATAACGTATGATGTTATGGAGTATTACGTTATAACGTATGACGTTATGTATTATTAAGAAATAGCGTACAACGTTATATAGAATTACGATATAACGCACAACGTTATGTCGTATTACGTTATAACGTATGAGGTCATGTGGTATTACGTTATTACGAATATCGTAATATTGTGTTACTTCATGAGGTATGACTTCATGTAGTATTACTTTATGACGTATGACGTCATGTAGTATTACTTTATGACGTATGACGTTATGTATTATTACGATATAACGTATGACGTTATGCAGTATTAGGTTATAACGTATGACGTCATGCAGTTTTGCGTTATAACGTATGACGTTATGGAGTATTACGTTATAACGTATGGCGTTATGTAGTATTACGATATAACGTATGACGTCATGTGGTATTACGTTATAGCTAATAACGGTATATTGTGTTACTTTATGACGTATGACGTCATGTAGTATTACTTTATGACGTATGACGTCATGTAGCATTAGGATATAATTTATTACGTTATGTAGTATTACGTTATTACGAATAACGTTACATAGTGATACTTTATAACGTATGACCTTATGTTGTGTTATGTTATAACGTATGACGTCATGTGGTATTACGTTATTACGAATAACGTTATATTGTGTTACTTTATGTAGTATGACTTATGCAGTATGACGTGACGTAGTATTACTTTATAATGTATGACGTTATGTAGCATTACGGTATTACGAATAACATGGTATTGTGTTACTTTATAACGTATGGCGTTATTTAGTGTTACGTTATAACGTATGACGTCGTGTAGTATTACGTTATAACGTATGACGTTATGTATTATTACGATATAACGTAATACGTTATGCAGTATTGGGTTATAACGTATGACGTCATGTAGTTTTGCGTTATAACGTATGACGTTACGCAGTATTACGTTATAACGTATGATGTTATGAAGTATTACGTTATAACGTATGACGTTATGTATTATTACGATATAGCGTACAACGTTATATAGATTTACGATATAACGCATAACGTTATGTCGTATTACGTTATAAGGTATGAGGTCATGTGGTATTACGTTATTACGAATATCGTAATGTTGTGTTACTTTATGAGGTATGACGTCATGTAGTATTACTTTATGACGTATGATGTCATGTAGTATTACGTTATAACGTATGACGCCATGCAGTATTAGGTTATAACGTATGACGTCATGTAATATTACGTTATAACGTATGGCGTTATGTAGAATTACGATATAACGTATGACGTCATGTGGTATTACGTTATTGCTAATAACGGTATATTGTGTTACTTTATGACGTATGACGTCATGTAGTATTACGTTATAACATATGACGTCATGTAGTATTACGATATAACGTACAACGTTGCATAGAATTACGATATAACGCACAACGTTATGTCGTATTAGGTTATAACGTATCATGTCATGTATTATTACGATATAACGTATGACGTTATGTATTATTACGATATAACGTATGACGTTATGCAGTATTAGGTTATAACGTATGACGTCATGCAGTTTTGCGTTATAACGTATGACGTCATGTAGTATTACTTTATGACGTATGACGTTATGTATTATTACGATATAACGTATGACGTTATGTATTATTACGATATAACGTATGACGCCATGCAGTATTAGGTTATAACGTATGACGTCATGTAGTATTACGTTATAATGTACGGCGATATGTAGTATTACGATATAAGGTATGACGTCATGTGGTATTACGTTATTACGAATAACGTTATATTGTGTTACTTTATATCGTATGACGTCATGTAGTATTACGTTATAACGTATGGCGCTATGTAGTATTACGATATAACGTATGACGTCATGTGGTATTGCGTTATTGCTAATAACGGTATATTGTGCTACTTTATGACGTATGACGTCATGTAGTATTACGTCATAACGTATGACGGTATGAAATATTACGTTATTCCGTATAACGTTATATAGTCTTACTTTATGTAGTATGACGTTATGTTGTATTACGTTATAACGTATGCCGTCATGTAGTATTAGGATATAACTTATTACGTTATGTAGTATTACGTTATTACGAATAACATTATATAGTGATACTTTATAACGTATGACCTTATGTTGTGTTACGTTATAACATATGACGTCATGTAGTATTACGTTATTACGAATATCGTTACATTGTGTTACTTTATAACGTATGACGTCATGTAGTAGTACGTTATAACGTATGGCGATATGTAGTATTACGATATAACGTATGACGTCATGTGGTATTACGTTATTGCGAATAACGTTTTATTGTGTTACTTTATGTAGTATGACTTATGTAGTACGACGTGATGTAGTATTACTTTATAATGTATGACGTTATGTAGCATTACGGTATTACGAGTAACGTTGTATTGAGTTACTTTATAACGTATGACGTCATGTAGTATTACGATATAACGTATGACGTTATGTATTATTACGATATAGCGTACAACGTTATATAGAATTACGATATAACGCACAACGTTATGTCGTATTACGTTATAACGTATGAGGTCATGTGGTATTACGTTATTACGAATATCGTAATATTGTGTTACTGTATAACGTATGACGTCATGTAGTATTACGTTATTACGAATATCGTAATATTGTGTTACTTTATGACGTATGACGTCATGTAGTATTACGTTATAACGTATGACGGTTTGTAATATTACGTTATTCCGTATAACGTTATATAGTGTTACTTTATGAAGTATGACGTTATGTTGTATTACGTTATAACGTATGACGTTATGGGGCATTTCGTTATAACGTATGACGTCATGTGGTATTACGCTATTACGAATAACGTTGTATTGTGTTACTTTATGTAGTATGACTTATGTAGTATGACGTGATGTAGTATTACTTTATAATGTATGACGTTATGTAGCATTACGGTATTACGAATGACGTTGTATTGTGTTACTTTATAACGTATTTAGTCGTGTAGTATTACGTTATAACGTATGACGTTATGTATTATTACGATATAACGTAATACGTTATGCAGTATTGGGTTATAACGAATGACGTCATGTTGTATTACGTTATAACGTGTGCCGTCATGTAGTATTACGTTATAACGTATGACGTTACGCAGTATTACGTTATAACGTATGACGTTATGGGGCATTACGTTATAACGTATGGCGTTATGTAGAATTACGATATAACGTATGACGTCATGTGGTATTACGTTATTGCTAATAACGGTATATTGTGTTACTTTATGACGTATGACGTCATGTAGTATTACGTTATAACATATGACGTCATGTAGTATTACGATATAACGTACAACGTTGCATAGAATTACGATATAACGCACAACGTTATGTCGTATTAGGTTATAACGTATCATGTCATGTAGTATTACGTTATAACGTATGACGTTATGGAGTATTACGATATAACGTAATACGTTATGCAGTATTGGGTTATAACGTATGACGTCATGTAGTATTTCTTTATGACGTATGACGTTATGTATTATTACGATATAACGTATGACGTTATGTATTATTACGATATAACGTATGACGTTATGCAGTATTAGGTTATAACGTATGACGTCATGCAGTTTTGCGTTATAACGTATGACGTCATGTAGTATTACTTTATGACGTATGACGTTATGTATTATTACGATATAACGTATGACGTTATGTATTATTACGATATAACGTATGACGCCATGCAGTATTAGGTTATAACGCATGACGTCATGTAGTATTACGTTATAATGTAAGGCGATATGTAGTATTACGATATAACGTATGACGTCATGTGGTATTACGTTATTACGAATAACGTTATATTGTGTTACTTTATATCGTATGACGTCATGTAGTATTACGTTATAACGTATGGCGCTATGTAGTATTACGATATAACGTATGACGTCATGTGGTATTACGTTATTACGAATAACGTTATATTGTGTTACTTTATATCGTATGACGTCATGTAGTATTACGATATAACGTATGACGCTATGTATTATAACGATATAACGTACAACGTTATATAGAATTACGATATAACGCACAACGTTATGTTGTATTACGTTATAACGTATGACGTCATGTAGCATTAGGATATAACTTATTACGTTATGTAGTATTAGGTTATTACGAATAACGTTATATAGTGATACTTTATAACGTATGACCTTATGTTGTGTTACGTTATAACGTATGAGGTCATGTTGTATTACGTTATCACGAATATCGTAATATTGTGTTACTTTATGACGTATGACGTCATGTAGTATTACTTTATGACGTATGACGTCATGTAGTATTACGTTATAACATATGACGTCATGTAGTATTACGATATAACGTACAACGTTGCATGGAATTACGATATAACGCACAACGTTATGTCGCATTACGTTATAACGTATCATGTCATGTAGTATTACGCTATAACGTATGACGTTATGGAGTATTACGTTATAACGTATGACGTCATGTGGTATTGCTTTATTACGAATAACATTATATTGTGTTACTTTATAACGTATGACGTCATGTAGTATTACGCTATAACGTATGCCGTCATTTAGTATTACGTTAGAACATATGACGTCATGTGCTATTACGATATAACGTACAACGTTATATAGAATAACGATATAACGCACAACGTTATGTCGTGTTACGTTATAACGTATGACGTTACGCAGTATTACGTTATAACGTATGATGTTATGTAGTATTACGTTATAACGTATGACGTCATGTGGTATTACTTTACTACGAATAACGTTATATTGTGTTACTTTATAACGTATGGCGTTATGTAGTGTTACGTTATAACGTATGACGTCGTGTAGTATTACGTTATAACGTATGACGTTATGTATTATTACGATATAACGTAATACGTTATGCAGTATTAGGTTATATCGTATGACGTTATGGAGTATTGCGTTATAACGTATGACGTCAGGTGGTATTACGTTATTACGAATAACGTTATATTGTGTTACTTTATAACGTATGGCGTTATGTAGTGTTACGTTATTACGAATATCGTTACATTGTGTTACGTTATAACGTATGACGGTTTGTAATATTACGTTATTCCGTATAACGTTATATAGTGTTACTTTATGAAGTATGACGTTATGTTGTATTACGTTATAACGTATGACGTTATGGGGCATTTCGTTATAACGTATGACGTCATGTGGTATTACGCTATTACGAATAACGTTGTATTGTGTTACTTTATGTAGTATGACTTATGTAGTATGACGTGATGTAGTATTACTTTATAATGTATGACGTTATGTAGCATTACGGTATTACGAATGACGTTGTATTGTGTTACTTTATAACGTATTTAGTCGTGTAGTATTACGTTATAACGTATGACGTTATGTATTATTACGATATAACGTAATACGTTATGCAGTATTGGGTTATAACGAATGACGTCATGTTGTATTACGTTATAACGTGTGCCGTCATGTAGTATTACGTTATAACGTATGACGTTACGCAGTATTACGTTATAACGTATGACGTTATGGGGCATTACGTTATAACGTATGACGTCATGTGGTATTACGTTATAACGAATAACGTTATATTGTGTTACTTTATGTAGTATGACTTATGTAGTACGACGTGATGTAGTATTACTTTATAATGTATGACGTTATGTAGCATTACGGTATTACGAGTAACGTTGTATTGAGTTACTTTATAACGTATGACGTCATGTAGTATTACGATATAACGTATGACGTTATGTATTATTACGATATAGCGTACAACGTTATATAGAATTACGATATAACGCACAACGTTATGTCGTATTACGTTATAACGTATGAGGTCATGTGGTATTACGTTATTACGAATATCGTAATATTGTGTTACTGTATAACGTATGACGTCATGTAGTATTACGTTATTACGAATATCGTAATATTGTGTTACTTTATGACGTATGACGTCATGTAGTATTACGTTATAACGTATGACGGTGTGAAATATTATGTTATTCCGTATAACGTTATATAGTGTTACCTTATGAAGTATGACGTTATGTTGTATTACGTTATAACGTATGATGTTATGGAGTATTACGTTATAACGTATGACGTCATGTGGTATTGCTTTATTACGAATAACGTTATATTCTGTTACTTCATGTAGTATGACTTATGTAGTATGACGTGATGTAGTATTACTTTATAATGTATGACGTTATGTAGCATTAGGTATTACGAGTAATGTTGTATTGTGTTACTTTATAACGTATGACGTTATGTAGTGTTACGTTATAACGTATGACGTCGTGTAGTATTACGTTATAACGTATGACGTTATGTATTATTACGATATAACGTATGACGTCATGTAGTATTACGCTATAACGTATGCCGTCATGTAGTATTACGTTATAACATATGACGTCATGTACTATAACGATATAACGCACAACGTTATATAGAATAACGATATAACGCACAACGTTATATAGAATAACGATATAACGCACAACGTTATGTCGTATTACGTTATAACGTATCATGTCATGCAGTATTACGTTATAACGTATGACGTTACGCAGTATTACGTTATAACGTATGATGTTATGGAGTATTACGTTATAACGTATGACGTCATGTGGTATTACTTTACTACGAATAACGTTATATTGTGTTACTTTATAACGTATGGCGTTATGTAGTGTTACGTTATAACGTATGACGTCGTGTAGTATTACGTTATAACGTATGACGTTATGTATTATTACGATATAACGTAATACGTTATGCAGTATTAGGTTATAACGTATGACGTTATGGAGTATTACGTTATAACGTATGACGTCATGTGGTATTACGTTATTACGAATAACGTTATATTGTGTTACTTTATAACGTATGGCGTTATGGAGTGTTAGGTTATAACGTATGACGACGTGTAGTATTACGTTGTAACGTATGGCGTTATGTAGTATTACTATATAACGTGTGACGTCATGTGGTATTACGTTATTGCTAATAACGGTATATTGTGCTACTTTATGACGTATGACGCCATGTAGTATTACGTCATAACGTATGACGGTATGAAATATTACGTTATTCCGTATAACGTTATATAATCTTACTTTATGATGTATGACGTTATGTTGTATTACGTTATAACGTATGCCGTCATGTAGTATTAGGATATAACTTATTACGTTATGTAGTATTACGTTATTACGAATAACATTATATAGTGATACTTTATAACGTATGACCTCATGTTGTGTTACGTTATAACATATGACGTCATGTAGTATTACGTTATTACGAATATCGTTACATTGTGTTACGTTATAACGTATGACGGTTTGTAATATTACGTTATTCCGTATAACGTTATATAGTGTTACTTTATCAAGTATGACGTTATGTTGTATTACGTTATAACGTATGACGTTATGGGGCATTTCGTTATAACGTATGACGTCATGTGGTATTACGCTATTACGAATAACGTTATATTGTGTTACTTTATGTAGTATGACTTATGTAGTATGACGTGATGTAGTATTACTTTATAATGTATGACGTTATGTAGCATTACGGTATTACGAATGACGTTGTATTGTGTTACTTTATAACGTATTTAGTCGTGTAGTATTACGTTATAACGTATGACGTTATGTATTATTACGATATAACGTAATACGTTATGCAGTATTGGGTTATAACGAATGACGTCATGTTGTATTACGTTATAACGTGTGCCGTCAGGTAGTATTACGTTATAACGTATGACGTTACGCAGTATTACCTTATAACGTATGACGTTATGGGGCATTACGTTATAACGTATGACGTCATGTGGTATTGCGTTATTACGAATAACGTTATATTGTGTTACTTTATGTAGTATGACTTATGTAGTACGACGTGATGTAGTATTACTTTATAATGTATGACGTTATGTAGCATTACGGTATTACGAGTAACGTTGTATTGAGTTACTTTATAACGTATGACGTCATGTAGTATTACGATATAACGTATGACGTTATGTATTATTACGATATAGCGTACAACGTTATATAGAATTACGATATAACGCACAACGTTATGTCGTATTACGTTATAACGTATGAGGTCATGTGGTATTACGTTATTACGAATATCGTAATATTGTGTTACTTTATGACGTATGACGTCATGTAGTATTACGTCATAACGTATGACGGTGTGAAATATTATGTTATTCCGTATAACGTTATATAGTGTTACCTTATGAAGTATGACGTTATGTTGTATTACGTTATAACGTATGATGTTATGGAGTATTACGTTATAACGTATGACGTCATGTGGTATTGCTTTATTACGAATAACGTTATATTCTGTTACTTCATGTAGTATGACTTATGTAGTATGACGTGATGTTGTATTACTTTATAATGTATGACGTTATGTAGCATTAGGTATTACGAGTAATGTTGTATTGTGTTACTTTATAACGTATGACGTTATGTAGTGTTACGTTATAACGTATGACGTTATGTATTATTACGATATAACGTATGACGCCATGCAGTATTAGGTTATAACGTATGACGTCATGTAGTATTACTTTATGACGTATGACGTCATGTAGTATTACGTTATAACTTATGACGGTATGAAATATTACGTTATTCCGTATAACGTTATATTGTGTTACCTTATGAAGTGTGACCTTATGTTGTATTACGTTATAACGTATGCCGTCATGTAGTATTAGGATATAACTTATTACGTTATGTAGTATTACGTTATTACGAATAACGTTACATAGTGATACTTTATAACGTATGACCTTATCTTGTGTTACGTTATAACGTATGACGTCATGTGGTATTACGTTATTACGAATAACGTTATATTGTGTTACTTTATGTAGTATGACTTATGCAGTATGACGTGACGTAGTATTACTTTATAATGTATGACGTTATGTAGCATTACGGTATTACGAATAACGTTGTATTGTGTTACTTTATAACGTATGGCGTTATTTAGTGTTACGTTATAACGTATGACGTCGTGTAGTATTACGTTATAACGTATGACGTTATGTATTATTACGATATAACGTAATACGTTATGCAGTATTGGGTTATAACGTATGACGTCATGTAGTATTACTTTATGACGTAAGACGTTATGTATTATTACGATATAACGTATGACGTTATGTATTATTACGATATAACGTATGACGCCATGCAGTATTAGGTTATAACGTATGACGTCATGTAGTATTACTTTATGACGTATGACGTCATGTAGTATTACGTTATAACGTATGCCGGTATGAAACATTACGTTATTCCGTATAACGTTATATTGTGTTACCTTATGAAGTGTGACCTTATGTTGTATTACGTTATAACGTATGCCGTCATGTAGTATTAGGATATAACTTATTACGTTATGTAGTATTACGTTATTACGAATAACGTTATATAGTGATACTTTATATCGTATGACCTTATCTTGTGTTACGTTATAACGTATGACGTCATGTAGTATTATTTTATGACGTATGACGTCATGTAGTATTACTTTATGACGTAAGACGTTATGTATTATTACGATATAACGTATGACGTTATGTATTATTACGATATAACGTATGACGCCATGCAGTATTAGGTTATAACGTATGACGTCATGTAATATTACGTTATAACGTATGGCGTTATGTAGAATTACGATATAACGTATGACGTCATGTGGTATTACGTTATTGCTAATAACGGTATATTGTGCTACTTTATGACGTATGACGTCATGTAGTATTACGTCATAACGTATGACGGTATGAAATATTACGTTATTCCGTATAACTTTATATAGTCTTACTTTATGAAGTATGACGTTATGTTGTATTACGTTATAACGTATGCCGTCATGTAGTATTAGGATATAACTTATTACGTTATGTAGTATTACGTTATTACGAATAACATTATATAGTGATACTTTATAACGTATGACCTTATGTTGTGTTACGTTATAACATATGACGTCATGTAGTATTACGTTATTACGAATATCGATACATTGTGTTACTTTATAACGTATGACGTCATGTGGTATTACTTTACTACGAATAACGTTATATTGTGTTACTTTATAACGTATGGCGTTATGTAGTGTTACGTTATAACGTATGACGTCGTGTAGTATTACGTTATAACGTATTACGTTATGTATTATTACGATATAACGTAATACGTTATATAGTGATACTTTATAACGTATGACCTTATGTTGTGTTACGTTATAACGTATGACGTCATGTAGTATTACGATATAACGTACTACGTTATATAGAATTACGATATAACGCACAACGTTATGTCGTATTACGTTATAACGTATCATGTCATGTAGTTTTTCGTTATAACGTATGACGTTACGCAGTATTACGATATAACGTATGATGTTATGGAGTATTACGTTATAACGTATGACGTTATGTATTATTACGATATAGCGTACTACGCTATATAGAATTACGATATAACGCACAACGTTATGTCGTATTACGTTATAACGTATGAGGTCATGTTGTATTACGTTATCACGAATATCGTAATATTGTGTTACTTTATGACGTATGACGTCATGTAGTATTACTTTATGACGTATGACGTCATGTAGTATTACGTTATAACATATGACGTCATGTAGTATTACGATATAACGTACAACGTTGCATAGAATTACGATATAACGCACAACGTTATGTCGTATTACGTTATAACGTATCATGTCATGTAGTATTACGTTATAACGTATGACGTCATGTGGTATTACGTTATTGCGAATAACGTTTTATTGTGTTACTTTATGACGTATGACGTCATGTAGTATTACGTTATAACGTATGACGGTATGTAATATTACGTTATTCCGTATAACGTTATATAGTGTTACTTTATGTAGTATGACTTATGTAGTATGACGTGATGTATTATTACTTTATAATGTATGACCTTATGTAGCATTACGGTATTACGAATGACGTTGTATTGTGTTACTTTATAACGTATGACGTTATTTAGTGTTACGTTATAATGTATGACGTCGTGTAGTATTACGTTATAACGTATGACGTTATGTATTATTACGATATAACGTAATACGTTATGCAGTATTGGGTTATAACGTATGACGTCATGTAGTTTTGCGTTATAACGTATGACGTTACGCAGTATTACGTTATAACGTATGATGTTATGGAGTATTACAATATAACGTATGACGTTATGTATTATTAAGAAATAGCGTACAACGTTATATAGAATTACGATATAACGCACAACGTTATGTCGTATTACGTTATAACGTATGAGGTCATGTGGTATTACGTTATTACGAATATCGTAATATTGTGTTACTTCATGGGGTATGACGTCATGTAGTATTACTTTATGACATATGACGTCATGTAGTATTACTTTATGACGTATGACGTCATGTAGCATTAGGATATAACTTATTACGTTATGTAGTATTACGTTATTACGAATAACGTTACATAGTGATACTTTATAACGTATGACCTTATGTTGTGTTATGTTATAACGTATGACGTCATGTGGTATTACGTTATTACGAATAACGTTATATTGTGTTACTTTATGTAGTATGACTTATGCAGTATGACGTGACGTAGTATTACTTTATAATGTATGACGTTATGTAGCATTACGGTATTACGAATAACGTTGTATTTTGTTACTTTATAACGTATGGCGTTATTTAGTGTTACGTTATAACGTATGACGTCGTGTAGTATTACGTTATAACGTATGACGTTATGTATTATTACGATATAACGTAATACGTTATGCAGTATTGGGTTATAACGTATGACGTCATGTAGTTTTGCGTTATAACGTATGACGTTACGCAGTATTACGTTATAACGTATGATGTTATGGAGTATTACGTTATAACGTATGACGTTATGTATTATTACGATATAGCGTACAACGTTATATAGAGTTACGATATAACGCATAACGTTATGTCGTATTACGTTATAAGGTATGAGGTCATGTGGTATTACGTTATTACGAATATCGTAATGTTGTGTTACTTTATGAGGTATGACGTCATGTAGTATTACTTTATGACGTATGACGTCATGTAGTATTACGTTATAACGTATGACGTTACGCAGTATTACGTTATAACGTATGATGTTATGGAGTATTACGTTATAACGTATGACGTCATGTGGTATTACTTTACTACGAATAACGTTATATTGTGTTACTTTATAACGTATGGCGTTATGTAGTGTTACGTTATAACGTATGACGTCGTGTAGTATTACGTTATAACGTATGACGTTATGTATTATTACGATATAACGTAATACGTTATGCAGTATTAGGTTATAACGTATGACGTTATGGAGTATTACGTTATAACGTATGACGTCATGTGGTATTACGTTATTACGAATAACGTTATATTGTGTTACTTTATATCGTATGGCGTTATGGAGTGTTAGGTTATAACGTATGACGTCGTGTAGTATTACGTTATAACGTATGGGGTTATGTAGTATTACTATATAACGTGTGACGTCATGTGGTATTACGTTATTGCTAATAACGGTATATTGTGCTACTTTATGACGTATGACGCCATGTAGTATTACGTCATAACGTATGACGGTATGAAATATTACGTTATTCCGTATAACGTTATATAATCTTACTTTATGATGTATGACGTTATGTTGTATTACGTTATAACGTATGCCGTCATGTAGTATTAGGATATAACTTATTACGTTATGTAGTATTACGTTATTACGAATAACATTATATAGTGATACTTTATAACGTATGACCTCATGTTGTGTTACGTTATAACATATGACGTCATGTAGTATTACGTTATTACGAATATCGTTACATTGTGTTACGTTATAACGTATGACGGTTTGTAATATTACGTTATTCCGTATAACGTTATATAGTGTTACTTTATCAAGTATGACGTTATGTTGTATTACGTTATAACGTATGACGTTATGGGGCATTTCGTTATAACGTATGACGTCATGTGGTATTACGCTATTACGAATAACGTTATATTGTGTTACTTTATGTAGTATGACTTATGTAGTATGACGTGATGTAGTATTACTTTATAATGTATGACGTTATGTAGCATTACGGTATTACGAATGACGTTGTATTGTGTTACTTTATAACGTATTTAGTCGTGTAGTATTACGTTATAACGTATGACGTTATGTATTATTACGATATAACGTAATACGTTATGCAGTATTGGGTTATAACGAATGACGTCATGTTGTATTACGTTATAACGTGTGCCGTCAGGTAGTATTACGTTATAACGTATGACGTTACGCAGTATTACGTTATAACGTATGACGTTATGGGGCATTACGTTATAACGTATGACGTCATGTGGTATTGCGTTATTACGAATAACGTTATATTGTGTTACTTTATGTACTATGACTTATGTAGTACGACGTGATGTAGTATTACTTTATAATGTATGACGTTATGTAGCATTACGGTATTACGAGTAACGTTGTATTGAGTTACTTTATAACGTATGACGTCATGTAGTATTACGATATAACGTATGACGTTATGTATTATTACGATATAGCGTACAACGTTATATAGAATTACGATATAACGCACAACGTTATGTCGTATTACGTTATAACGTATGAGGTCATGTGGTATTACGTTATTACGAATATCGTAATATTGTGTTACTTTATGACGTATGACGTCATGTAGTATTACGTCATAACGTATGACGGTGTGAAATATTATGTTATTCCGTATAACGTTATATAGTGTTACCTTATGAAGTATGACGTTATGTTGTATTACGTTATAACGTATGATGTTATGGAGTATTACGTTATAACGTATGACGTCATGTGGTATTGCTTTATTACGAATAACGTTATATTCTGTTTCTTCATGTAGTATGACTTATGTAGTATGACGTGATGTTGTATTACTTTATAATGTATGACGTTATGTAGCATTAGGTATTACGAGTAATGTTGTATTGTGTTACTTTATAACGTATGACGTTATGTAGTGTTACGTTATAACGTATGACGTTATGTATTATTACGATATAACGTATGACGCCATGCAGTATTAGGTTATAACGTATGACGTCATGTAGTATTACTTTATGACGTATGACGTCATGTAGTATTACGTTATAACTTATGACGGTATGAAATATTACGTTATTCCGTATAACGTTATATTGTGTTACCTTATGAAGTGTGACCTTATGTTGCATTACGTTATAACGTATGCCGTCATGTAGTATTAGGATATAACTTATTACGTTATGTAGTATTACGTTATTACGAATAACGTTACATAGTGATACTTTATAACGTATGACCTTATCTTGTGTTACGTTATAACGTATGACGTCATGTGGTATTACGTTATTACGAATAACGTTATATTGTGTTACTTTATGTAGTATGACTTATGCAGTATGACGTGACGTAGTATTACTTTATAATGTATGACGTTATGTAGCATTACGGTATTACGAATAACGTTGTATTGTGTTACTTTATAACGTATGGCGTTATTTAGTGTTACGTTATAACGTATGACGTCGTGTAGTATTACTTTATGACGTAAGACGTTATGTATTATTACGATATAACGTATGACGTTATGTATTATTACGATATAACGTATGACGCCATGCAGTATTAGGTTATAACGTATGACGTCATGTAGTATTACTTTATGACGTATGACGTCATGTAGTATTACGTTATAACGTATGCCGGTATGAAACATTACGTTATTCCGTATAACGTTATATTGTGTTACCTTATGAAGTGTGACCTTATGTTGTATTACGTTATAACGTATGCCGTCATGTAGTATTAGGATATAACTTATTACGTTATGTAGTATTACGTTATTACGAATAACGTTATATAGTGATACTTTATATCGTATGACCTTATCTTGTGTTACGTTATAACGTATGACGTCATGTAGTATTATTTTATGACGTATGACGTCATGTAGTATTACTTTATGACGTAAGACGTTATGTATTATTACGATATAACGTATGACGTTATGTATTATTACGATATAACGTATGACGCCATGCAGTATTAGGTTATAACGTATGACGTCATGTAATATTACGTTATAACGTATGGCGTTATGTAGAATTACGATATAACGTATGACGTCATGTGGTATTACGTTATTGCTAATAACGGTATATTGTGCTACTTTATGACGTATGACGTCATGTAGTATTACGTCATAACGTATGACGGTATGAAATATTACGTTATTCCGTATAACTTTATATAGTCTTACTTTATGAAGTATGACGTTATGTTGTATTACGTTATAACGTATGCCGTCATGTAGTATTAGGATATAACTTATTACGTTATGTAGTATTACGTTATTACGAATAACATTATATAGTGATACTTTATAACGTATGACCTTATGTTGTGTTACGTTATAACATATGACGTCATGTAGTATTACGTTATTACGAATATCGATACATTGTGTTACTTTATAACGTATGACGTCATGTGGTATTACTTTACTACGAATAACGTTATATTGTGTTACTTTATAACGTATGGCGTTATGTAGTGTTACGTTATAACGTATGACGTCGTGTAGTATTACGTTATAACGTATTACGTTATGTATTATTACGATATAACGTAATACGTTATATAGTGATACTTTATAACGTATGACCTTATGTTGTGTTACGTTATAACGTATGACGTCATGTAGTATTACGATATAACGTACTACGTTATATAGAATTACGATATAACGCACAACGTTATGTCGTATTACGTTATAACGTATCATGTCATGTAGTTTTTCGTTATAACGTATGACGTTACGCAGTATTACGATATAACGTATGATGTTATGGAGTATTACGTTATAACGTATGACGTTATGTATTATTACGATATAGCGTACTACGCTATATAGAATTACGATATAACGCACAACGTTATGTCGTATTACGTTATAACGTATGAGGTCATGTTGTATTACGTTATCACGAATATCGTAATATTGTGTTACTTTATGACGTATGACGTCATGTAGTATTACTTTATGACGTATGACGTCATGTAGTATTACGTTATAACATATGACGTCATGTAGTATTACGATATAACGTACAACGTTGCATAGAATTACGATATAACGCACAACGTTATGTCGTATTACGTTATAACGTATCAGGTCATGTAGTATTACGTTATAACGTATGACGTCATGGAGTATTACGTTATAACGTATGAGGTCATGTGGTATTACGTTATTACGAATATCGTAATGTTGTGTTACTTTATGAGGTATGACGTCATGTAGTATTACGTTATTACGAATATCGTAATATTGTGTTACGTTATAACGTATGACGTCGTGTAGTATTACGTTATAACGTATGACGTTACGCAGTATTACGTTATAACGTATGATGTTATGTAGTATTACGTTATAAAGTATGACGTTATGGAGTATTACGTTATAACGTATGAGGTCATGTGATATTACGTTATCACGAATATCGTAATATTGTGTTACTTTATGACGTATGACGTCATGTAGTATTACGTTATAACATATAACGTCATGTAGTATTACGATATAACGCACAACGTTGCATAGAATTACGATATAACGCACAACGTTATGTCGTATTACGTTATAACGTATCATGTCATGTAGTATTACGTTATAACGTATGACGTCATGTGGTATTACGTTATTACGAATAACGTTTTATTGTGTTACTTTATGACGTATGACGTCATGTAGTATTACGTTATAACGTATGACGGTATGTAATATTACGTTATTCCGTATAACGTTATATAGTGTTACTTTATGTAGTATGACTTATGTAGTATGACGTGATGTATTATTACTTTATAATGTATGACCTTATATAGCATTACGGTATTACGAATGACGTTGTATTGTGTTACTTTATAACGTATGACGTTATTTAGTGTTACGTTATAATGTATGACGTCGTGTAGTATTACGTTATAACGTATGACGTTATGTATTATTACGATATAACGTAATACGTTATGCAGTATTGGGTTATAACGTATGACGTCATGTAGTTTTGCGTTATAACGTATGACGTTACGCAGTATTACGTTATAACGTATGATGTTATGGAGTATTACAATATAACGTATGACGTTATGTATTATTAAGAAATAGCGTACAACGTTATATAGAATTACGATATAACGCACAACGTTATGTCGTATTACGTTATAACGTATGAGGTCATGTGGTATTACGTTATTACGAATATCGTAATATTGTGTTACTTCATGAGGTATGACGTCATGTAGTATTACTTTATGACATATGACGTCATGTAGTATTACTTTATGACGTATGACGTCATGTAGCATTAGGATATAACTTATTACGTTATGTAGTATTACGTTATTACGAATAACGTTACATAGTGATACTTTATAACGTATGACCTTATGTTGTGTTATGTTATAACGTATGACGTCATGTGGTATTACGTTATTACGAATAACGTTATATTGTGTTACTTTATGTAGTATGACTTATGCAGTATGACGTGACGTAGTATTACTTTATAATGTATGACGTTATGTAGCATTACGGTATTACGAATAACGTTGTGTTTTGTTACTTTATAACGTATGGCGTTATTTAGTGTTACGTTATAACGTATGACGTCGTGTAGTATTACGTTATAACGTATGACGTTATGTATTATTACGATATAACGTAATACGTTATGCAGTATTGGGTTATAACGTATGACGTCATGTAGTTTTGCGTTATAACGTATGACGTTACGCAGTATTACGTTATAACGTATGATGTTATGGAGTATTACGTTATAACGTATGACGTTATGTATTATTACGATATAGCGTACAACGTTATATAGAGTTACGATATAACGCATAACGTTATGTCGTATTACGTTATAAGGTATGAGGTCATGTGGTATTACGTTATTACGAATATCGTAATGTTGTGTTACTTTATGAGGTATGACGTCATGTAGTATTACTTTATGACGTATGACGTCATGTAGTATTACGTTATAACGTATGACGGTATGAAATATTACGTTATTCCGTATAACGTTATATTGTGTTACCTTATGAAGTGTGACCTTATGTTGTATTACGTTATAACGTATGCCGTCATGTAGTATTAGGATATAACTTATTACGTTATGTAGTATTACGTTATTACGAATAACGTTATATAGTGATACTTTATATCGTATGACCTTATCTTGTGTTACGCTATAACGTATGACGTCATGTAGTATTACTTTATGACGTATGACGTCATGTAGTATTACTTTATGACGTATGACGTCATGTAGTATTACTTTATGACGTATGACGTTATGTATTATTACGATATAACGTATGACGTTATGTATTATTACGATATAACGTATGACGTTATGTATTATTACGATATAACGTATGACGCCATGCAGTATTAGGTTATAACGTATGACGTCATGTAATATTACGTTATAACGTATGGCGTTATGTAGAATTACGATATAACGTATGACGTCATGTGGTATTACGTTATTGCTAATAACGGTATATTGTGTTACTTTATGACGTATGACGTCATGTAGTATTACGTTATAACATATGACGTCATGTAGTATTACGATATAACGTACAACGTTGCATAGAATTACGATATAACGCACAACGTTATGTCGTATTAGGTTATAACGTATCATGTCATGTAGTATTACGTTATAACGTATGACGTTATGGAGTATTACGATATAACGTAATACGTTATGCAGTATTGGGTTATAACGTATGACGTCATGTAGTATTACTTTATGACGTATGACGTTATGTATTATTACGATATAACGTATGACGTTATGTATTATTACGATATAACGTATGACGTTATGCAGTATTAGGTTATAACGTATGACGTCATGCAGTTTTGCGTTATAACGTATGACGTCATGTAGTATTACTTTATGACGTATGACGTCATGTAGTATTACTTTATGACGTATGACGTTATGTATTATTACGATATAACGTATGACGTTATGTATTATTACGATATAACGTATGACGCCATGCAGTATTAGGTTATAACGTATGACGTCATGTGGTATTACGTTATTACGAATAACGTTATATTGTGTTACTTTATATCGTATGACGTCATGTAGTATTACGTTATAACGTATGGCGTTATGTAGTATTACGATATAACGTATGACGTCATGTGGTATTACGTTATTGCGAATAACGTTAAATTGTGCTACTTTATAACGTATGACGTTATGTAGTGTTACGTTCTAACGTATGACGTCATGTAGTATTACGATATAACGTATGACGCTATGTATTATAACGATATAACGTACAACGTTATATAGAATTACGATATAACGCACAACGTTATGTCGTATTACGTTATAACGTATCATGTCATGTAGTATTACGTTATTACGAATAACGTTATATTGTGTTACTTTATAACATATGCCGTCATGTAGTATTACGTTATAACGTATGGCGTTATGTAGTATTACGATATAACGTATGACGTCATGTGGTATTACGTTATTACGAATAACGTTATATTGTGTTACTTTATATCGTATGACGTCATCTAGTATTACGTTATAACGTATGACGACGTGTAGTATTACGTTATAACGTATGACGTTATGTATTATTACGATATAACGTAATACGTTATGCAGTATTAGGTTATATCGTATGACGTTATGGAGTATTGCGTTATAACGTATGACGTCATGTGGTATTACGTTATTACGAATAACGTTATATTGTGTTACTTTATAACGTATGGCGTTATGTAGTGTTACGTTATAACGTATGACGTCGTGTAGTATTACGTTATAACGTATGACGTTATGTATTATTACGATATAACGTAATACGTTATATAGTGATACTTTATAACGTATGACCTTATGTTGTGTTACGTTATAACGTATGACGTCATGTAGTATTACGATATAACGTACTACGTTATATAGAATTACGATATAACGCACAACGTTATGTCGTATTACCTTATAACGTATCATGTCATGTAGTTTTTCGTTATAACGTATGACGTTACGCAGTATTACGATATAACTTATGATGTTATGGAGTATTACGTTATAACGTATGACGTTATGTATTATTACGATATAGCGTACTACGCTATATAGAATTACGATATAACGCACAACGTTATGTCGTATTACGTTATAACGTATGAGGTCATGTTGTATTACGTTATCACGAATATCGTAATATTGTGTTACTTTATGACGTATGACGTCATGTAGTATTACTTTATGACGTATGACGTCATGTAGTATTACGTTATAACGTATGACGTTACGCAGTATTACGTTATAACGTATGATGTTATGTAGTATTACGTTATAAAGTATGACGTTATGGAGTATTACGTTATAACGTATGAGGTCATGTGATATTACGTTATCACGAATATCGTAATATTGTGTTACTTTATGACGTATGACGTCATGTAGTATTACGTTATAAAATATAACGTCATGTAGTATTACGATATAACGTACAACGCTGCATGGAATTACGATATAACGCACAACGTTATGTCGTATTACGTTATAACGTATCATGTCATGTAGTATTACGTTATAACGTATGACGTCATGTGGTATTACGTTATTGCTAATAACGGTATATTGTGCTACTTTATGACGTATGCCGTCATGTAGTATTAGGATATATCTTATTACGTTATGTAGTATTACGTTATTACGAATAACATTATATAGTGATACTTTATAACGTATGACCTTATGTTGTGTTACGTTATAACATATGACGTCATGTAGTATTACGTTATTACGAATATCGTTACAATGTGTTACTTTATTACGTATGACGTCATGTAGTCTTACGTTATAACGTATGGCGATATGTAGTATTACGATATAACGTATCACGTCATGTGGTATTACGTTATTGCGAATAAAGTTTTATTGTGTTACTTTATGACGTATGACGTCATGTAGTATTACGTTGTAACGTATGACGGTATGTAATATTACGTTATTCCGTATAACGTTATATAGTGTTACTTTATGAAGTATGACGTTATGTTGTATTACGTTATAACGTTTGACGTTATGGGGCATTTCGTTATAACGTATGACGTCATGTGGCATTACGTTATTACGAATAACGTTATATTGTGTTACTTTATGTAGTATGACTTATGTAGTATGACGTGATGTAATATTACTTTATAATGTATGACCTTATGTAGCATTACGGTATTACGAATGACGTTGTATTGTGTTACTTTATAACGTATGACGTTATTTAGTGTTACGTTATAATGTATGACGTCGTGTAGTATTACGTTATAACGTATGACGTTATGTATTATTACGATATAACGTAATACGTTATGCAGTATTGGGTTATAACGTATGACGTCATGTACTTTGCGTTATAACGTATGACGTTACGCAGTATTACGTTATAACGTATGATGTTATGGAGTATTACGTTATAACGTATGACGTTATGTATTATTAAGAAATAGCGTACAACGTTATATAGAATTACGATATAACGCACAACGTTATGTCGTATTACGTTATAACGTATGAGGTCATGTGGTATTACGTTATTACGAATATCGTAATATTGTGTTACTTCATGAGGTATGACTTCATGTAGTATTACTTTATGACGTATGACGTTATGTATTATTACGATATAACGTATGACGTTATGCAGTATTAGGTTATAACGTATGACGTCATGCAGTTTTGCGTTATAACGTATGACGTTATGGAGTATTACGTTATAACGTATGGCGTTATGTAGTATTACGATATAACGTATGACGTCATGTGGTATTACGTTATAGCTAATAACGGTATATTGTGTTACTTTATGACGTATGACGTCATGTAGTATTACTTTATGACGTATGACGTCATGTAGCATTAGGATATAACTTATTACGTTATGTAGCATTACGTTATTACGAATAACGTTACATAGTGATACTTTATAACGTATGACCTTATGTTGTGTTATGTTATAACGTATGACGTCATGTGGTATTACGCTATTACGAATAACGTTGTATTGTGTTACTTTATGTAGTATGACTTATGTAGTATGACGTGGTGTAGTATTACTTTATAATGTATGACGTTATGTAGCATTACGGTATTACGAATGACGTTGTATTGTGTTACTTTATAACGTATTTAGTCGTGTAGTATTACGTTATAACGTATGACGTTATGTATTATTACGATATAACGTAATACGTTATGGAGTATTGGGTTATAACGAAAGACGTCATGTTGTATTACGTTATAACGTGTGCCGTCATGTAGTATTACGTTATAACGTATGACGTTACGCAGTATTACGTTATAACGTATGACGTTATGGGGCATTACGTTATAACGTATGACGTCATGTGGTATTGCGTTATAACGAATAACGTTATATTGTGTTACTTTATGTAGTATGACTTATGTAGTACGACGTGATGTAGTATTACTTTATAATGTATGACGTTATGTAGCATTACGGTATTACGAGTAACGTTGTATTGAGTTACTTTATAACGTATGACGTCATGTAGTATTACGATATAACGTATGACGTTATGTATTATTACGATATAGCGTACAACGTTATATAGAATTACGATATAACGCACAACGTTATGTCGTATTACGTTATAACGTATGAGGTCATGTGGTATTACGTTATTACGAATATCGTAATATTGTGTTACTGTATAACGTATGACGTCATGTAGTATTACGTTATTACGAATATCGTAATATTGTGTTACTTTATGACGTATGACGTCATGTAGTATTACGTTATAACGTATGACGGTTTGTAATATTACGTTATTCCGTATAACGTTATATAGTGTTACTTTATGAAGTATGACGTTATGTTGTATTACGTTATAACGTATGACGTTATGGGGCATTTCGTTATAACGTATGACGTCATGTGGTATTACGCTATTACGAATAACGTTGTATTGTGTTACTTTATGTAGTATGACTTATGTAGTATGACGTGATGTAGTATTACTTTATAATGTATGACGTTATGTAGCATTACGGTATTACGAATGACGTTGTATTGTGTTACTTTATAACGTATTTAGTCGTGTAGTATTACGTTATAACGTATGACGTTATGTATTATTACGATATAACGTAATACGTTATGCAGTATTGGGTTATAACGAATGACGTCATGTTGTATTACGTTATAACGTGTGCCGTCATTTAGTATTACGTTATAACGTATGACGTTATGGGGCATTACGTTATAACGTATGACGTCATGTGGTATTGCGTTATAACAAATAACGTTATATTGTGTTACTTTATGTAGTATGACTTATGTAGTACGACGTGATGAAGTATTACTTTATAATGTATGACGTTATGTAGCATTACGGTATTACGAGTAACGTTGTATTGAGTTACTTTATAACGTATGACGTCATGTAGTATTACGATATAACGTATGACGTTATGTATTATTACGATATAGCGTACAACGTTATATAGAATTACGATATAACGCACAACGTTATGTCGTATTACGTTATAACGTATGAGGTCATGTGGTATTACGTTATTACGAATATCGTAATATTGTGTTACTGTATAACGTATGACGTCATGTAGTATTACGTTATTACGAATATCGTAATATTGTGTTACTTTATGACGTATGACGTCATGTAGTATTACGTCATAACGTATGACGGTGTGAAATATTATGTTATTCCGTATAACGTTATATAGTGTTACCTTATGAAGTATGACGTTATGTTGTATTACGTTATAACGTATGATGTTATGGAGTATTACGTTATAACGTATGACGTCATGTGGTATTGCTTTATTACGAATAACGTTATATTCTGTTACTTCATGTAGTATGACTTATGTAGTATGACGTGATGTAGTATTACTTTATAATGTATGACGTTATGTAGCATTAGGTATTACGAGTAATGTTGTATTGTGTTACTTTATAACGTATGACGTTATGTAGTGTTACGTTATAACGTATGACGTCGTGTAGTATTACGTTATAACGTATGACGTTATGTATTATTACGATATAACGTATGACGTCATGTAGTATTACGCTATAACGTATGCCGTCATGTAGTATTACGTTATAACATATGACGTCATGTACTATAACGATATAACGCACAACGTTATATAGAATAACGATATAACGCACAACGTTATGTCGTATTACGTTATAACGTATCATGTCATGCAGTATTACGTTATAACGTATGACGTTACGCAGTATTACGTTATAACGTATGATGTTATGGAGTATTACGTTATAACGTATGACGTCATGTGGTATTACTTTACTACGAATAACGTTATATTGTGTTACTTTATAACGTATGGCGTTATGTAGTGTTACGTTATAACGTATGACGTCGTGTAGTATTACGTTATAACGTATGACGTTATGTATTATTACGATATAACGTAATACGTTATGCAGTATTAGGTTATAACGTATGACGTTATGGAGTATTACGTTATAACGTATGACGTCATGTGGTATTACGTTATTACGAATAACGTTATATTGTGTTACTTTATAACGTATGGCGTTATGGAGTGTTAGGTTATAACGTATGACGTCGTGTAGTATTACGTTATAACGTATGGCGTTATGTAGTATTACTATATAACGTGTGACGTCATGTGGTATTACGTTATTGCTAATAACGGTATATTGTGCTACTTTGTGACGTATGACGCCATGTAGTATTACGTCATAACGTATGACGGTATGAAATATTACGTTATTCCGTATAACGTTATATAATCTTACTTTATGATGTATGACGTTATGTTGTATTACGTTATAACGTATGCCGTCATGTAGTATTAGGATATAACTTATTACGTTATGTAGTATTACGTTATTACGAATAACATTATATAGTGATACTTTATAACGTATGACCTCATGTTGTGTTACGTTATAACATATGACGTCATGTAGTATTACGTTATTACGAATATCGTTACATTGTGTTACGTTATAACGTATGACGGTTTGTAATATTACGTTATTCCGTATAACGTTATATAGTGTTACTTTATCAAGTATGACGTTATGTTGTATTACGTTATAACGTATGACGTTATGGGGCATTTCGTTATAACGTATGACGTCATGTGGTATTACGCTATTACGAATAACGTTATATTGTGTTACTTTATGTAGTATGACTTATGTAGTATGACGTGATGTAGTATTACTTTATAATGTATGACGTTATGTAGCATTACGGTATTACGAATGACGTTGTATTGTGTTACTTTATAACGTATTTAGTCGTGTAGTATTACGTTATAACGTATGACGTTATGTATTATTACGATATAACGTAATACGTTATGCAGTATTGGGTTATAACGAATGACGTCATGTTGTATTACGTTATAACGTGTGCCGTCAGGTAGTATTACGTTATAACGTATGACGTTACGCAGTATTACGTTATAACGTATGACGTTATGGGGCATTACGTTATAACGTATGACGTCATGTGGTATTGCGTTATTACGAATAACGTTATATTGTGTTACTTTATGTAGTATGACTTATGTAGTACGACGTGATGTAGTATTACTTTATAATGTATGACGTTATGTAGCATTACGGTATTACGAGTAACGTTGTATTGAGTTACTTTATAACGTATGACGTCATGTAGTATTACGATATAACGTATGACGTTATGTATTATTACGATATAGCGTACAACGTTATATAGAATTACGATATAACGCACAACGTTATGTCGTATTACGTTATAACGTATGAGGTCATGTGGTATTACGTTATTACGAATATCGTAATATTGTGTTACTGTATAACGTATGACGTCATGTAGTATTACGTTATTACGAATATCGTAATATTGTGTTACTTTATGACGTATGACGTCATGTAGTATTACGTCATAACGTATGACGGTGTGAAATATTATGTTATTCCGTATAACGTTATATAGTGTTACCTTATGAAGTATGACGTTATGTTGTATTACGTTATAACGTATGATGTTATGGAGTATTACGTTATAACGTATGACGTCATGTGGTATTGCTTTATTACGAATAACGTTATATTCTGTTACTTCATGTAGTATGACTTATGTAGTATGACGTGATGTTGTATTACTTTATAATGTATGACGTTATGTAGCATTAGGTATTACGAGTAATGTTGTATTGTGTTACTTTATAACGTATGACGTTATGTAGTGTTACGTTATAACGTATGACGTTATGTATTATTACGATATAACGTATGACGCCATGCAGTATTAGGTTATAACGTATGACGTCATGTAGTATTACTTTATGACGTATGACGTCATGTAGTATTACGTTATAACTTATGACGGTATGAAATATTACGTTATTCCGTATAACGTTATATTGTGTTACCTTATGAAGTGTGACCTTATGTTGTATTACGTTATAACGTATGCCGTCATGTAGTATTAGGATATAACTTATTACGTTATGTAGTATTACGTTATTACGAATAACGTTACATAGTGATACTTTATAACGTATGACCTTATCTTGTGTTACGTTATAACGTATGACGTCATGTGGTATTACGTTATTACGAATAACGTTATATTGTGTTACTTTATGTAGTATGACTTATGCAGTATGACGTGACGTAGTATTACTTTATAATGTATGACGTTATGTAGCATTACGGTATTACGAATAACGTTGTATTGTGTTACTTTATAACGTATGGCGTTATTTAGTGTTACGTTATAACGTATGACGTCGTGTAGTATTACGTTATAACGTATGACGTTATGTATTATTACGATATAACGTAATACGTTATGCAGTATTGGGTTATAACGTATGACGTCATGTAGTATTACTTTATGACGTAAGACGTTATGTATTATTACGATATAACGTATGACGTTATGTATTATTACGATATAACGTATGACGCCATGCAGTATTAGGTTATAACGTATGACGTCATGTAGTATTACTTTATGACGTATGACGTCATGTAGTATTACGTTATAACGTATGCCGGTATGAAACATTACGTTATTCCGTATAACGTTATATTGTGTTACCTTATGAAGTGTGACCTTATGTTGTATTACGTTATAACGTATGCCGTCATGTAGTATTAGGATATAACTTATTACGTTATGTAGTATTACGTTATTACGAATAACGTTATATAGTGATACTTTATATCGTATGACCTTATCTTGTGTTACGTTATAACGTATGACGTCATGTAGTATTATTTTATGACGTATGACGTCATGTAGTATTACTTTATGACGTAAGACGTTATGTATTATTACGATATAACGTATGACGTTATGTATTATTACGATATAACGTATGACGCCATGCAGTATTAGGTTATAACGTATGACGTCATGTAATATTACGTTATAACGTATGGCGTTATGTAGAATTACGATATAACGTATGACGTCATGTGGTATTACGTTATTGCTAA
The DNA here is from genome assembly GCF_910591885.1 of Bombus terrestris. Classification (NCBI taxonomy): domain Eukaryota; kingdom Metazoa; phylum Arthropoda; class Insecta; order Hymenoptera; family Apidae; genus Bombus; species Bombus terrestris. Next base: position 1,475,418 of record NW_025963557.1, read on the forward strand.
TAACGGTATATTGTGCTACTTTATGACGTATGACGTCATGTAGTATTACGTCATAACGTATGACGGTATGAAATATTACGTTATTCCGTATAACTTTATATAGTCTTACTTTATGAAGTATGACGTTATGTTGTATTACGTTATAACGTATGCCGTCATGTAGTATTAGGATATAACTTATTACGTTATGTAGTATTACGTTATTACGAATAACATTATAGTGATACTTTATAACGTATGACCTTATGTTGTGTTACGTTATAACATATGACGTCATGTAGTATTACGTTATTACGAATATCGATACATTGTGTTACTTTATAACGTATGACGTCATGTGGTATTACTTTACTACGAATAACGTTATATTGTGTTACTTTATAACGTATGACCTTATGTTGTGTTACGTTATAACGTATGACGTCATGTAGTATTACGATATAACGTACTACGTTATATAGAATTACGATATAACGCACAACGTTATGTCGTATTACGTTATAACGTATCATGTCATGTAGTTTTTCGTTATAACGTATGACGTTACGCAGTATTACGATATAACGTATGATGTTATGGAGTATTACGTTATAACGTATGACGTTATGTATTATTACGATATAGCGTACTACGCTATATAGAATTACGATATAACGCACAACGTTATGTCGTATTACGTTATAACGTATGAGGTCATGTTGTATTACGTTATCACGAATATCGTAATATTGAGTTACTTTATGACGTATGACGTCATGTAGTATTACTTTATGACGTATGACGTCATGTAGTATTACGTTATAACATATGACGTCATGTAGTATTACGATATAACGTACAACGTTGCATAGAATTACGATATAACGCACAACGTTATGTCGTATTACGTTATAACGTATCATGTCATGTAGTATTACGTTATAACGTATGACGTCATGGAGTATTACGTTATAACGTATGAGGTCATGTGGTATTACGTTATTACGAATATCGTAATGTTGTGTTACTTTATGAGGTATGACGTCATGTAGTATTACGTTATTACGAATATCGTAATATTGTGTTACGTTATAACGTATGACGTCGTGTAGTATTACGTTATAACGTATGACGTTACGCAGTATTACGTTATAACGTATGATGTTATGTAGTATTACGTTATAAAGTATGACGTTATGGAGTATTACGTTATAACGTATGAGGTCATGTGATATTACGTTATCACGAATATCGTAATATTGTGTTACTTTATGACGTATGACGTCATGTAGTATTACGTTATAACATATAACGTCATGTAGTATTACGATATAACGCACAACGTTGCATAGAATTACGATATAACGCACAACGTTATGTCGTATTACGTTATAACGTATCATGTCATGTAGTATTACGTTATAACGTATGACGTCATGTGGTATTACGTTATTGCGAATAACGTTTTATTGTGTTACTTTATGACGTATGACGTCATGTAGTATTACGTTATAACGTATGACGGTATGTAATATTACGTTATTCCGTATAACGTTATATAGTGTTACTTTATGTAGTATGACTTATGTAGTATGACGTGATGTATTATTACTTTATAATGTATGACCTTATGTAGCATTACGGTATTACGAATGACGTTGTATTGTGTTACTTTATAACGTATGACGTTATTTAGTGTTACGTTATAATGTATGACGTCGTGTAGTATTACGTTATAACGTATGACGTTATGTATTATTACGATATAACGTAATACGTTATGCAGTATTGGGTTATAACGTATGACGTCATGTAGTTTTGCGTTATAACGTATGACGTTACGCAGTATTACGTTATAACGTATGATGTTATGGAGTATTACAATATAACGTATGACGTTATGTATTATTAAGAAATAGCGTACAACGTTATATAGAATTACGATATAACGCACAACGTTATGTCGTATTACGTTATAAAGTATGAGGTCATGTGGTATTACGTTATTACGAATATCGTAATATTGTGTTACTTCATGAGGTATGACGTCATGTAGTATTACTTTATGACATATGACGTCATGTAGTATTACTTTATGACGTATGACGTCATGTAGCATTAGGATATAACTTATTACGTTATGTAGTATTACGTTATTACGAATAACGTTACATAGTGATACTTTATAACGTATGACCTTATGTTGTGTTATGTTATAACGTATGACGTCATGTGGTATTACGTTATTACGAATAACGTTATATTGTGTTACTTTATGTAGTATGACTTATGCAGTATGACGTGACGTAGTATTACTTTATAATGTATGACGTTATGTAGCATTACGGTATTACGAATAACGTTGTATTTTGTTACTTTATAACGTATGGCGTTATTTAGTGTTACGTTATAACGTATGACGTCGTGTAGTATTACGTTATAACGTATGACGTTATGTATTATTACGATATAACGTAATACGTTATGCAGTATTGGGTTATAACGTATGACGTCATGTAGTTTTGCGTTATAACGTATGACGTTACGCAGTATTACGTTTTAACGTATGATGTTATGGAGTATTACGTTATAACGTATGACGTTATGTATTATTACGATATAGCGTACAACGTTATATAGAGTTACGATATAACGCATAACGTTATGTCGTACTACGTTATAAGGTATGAGGTCATGTGGTATTACGTTATTACGAATATCGTAATGTTGTGTTACTTTATGAGGTATGACGTCATGTAGTATTACTTTATGACGTATGACGTCATGTAGTATTACGTTATAACGTATGACGGTATGAAATATTACGTTATTCCGTATAACGTTATATTGTGTTACCTTATGAAGTGTGACCTTATGTTGTATTACGTTATAACGTATGCCGTCATGTAGTATTAGGATATAACTTATTACGTTATGTAGTATTACGTTATTACGAATAACGTTATATAGTGATACTTTATATCGTATGACCTTATCTTGTGTTACGCTATAACGTATGACGTCATGTAGTATTACTTTATGACGTATGACGTCATGTAGTATTACTTTATGACGTATGACGTCATGTAGTATTACTTTATGACGTATGACGTTATGTATTATTACGATATAACGTATGACGTTATGTATTATTACGATATAACGTATGACGCCATGCAGTATTAGGTTATAACGTATGACGTCATGTAATATTACGTTATAACGTATGGCGTTATGTAGAATTACGATATAACGTATGACGTCATGTGGTATTACGTTATTGCTAATAACGGTATATTGTGTTACTTTATGACGTATGACGTCATGTAGTATTACGTTATAACATATGACGTCATGTAGTATTACGATATAACGTACAACGTTGCATAGAATTACGATATAACGCACAACGTTATGTCGTATTAGGTTATAACGTATCATGTCATGTAGTATTACGTTATAACGTATGACGTTATGGAGTATTACGATATAACGTAATACGTTATGCAGTATTGGGTTATAACGTATGACGTCATGTAGTATTACTTTATGACGTATGACGTTATGTATTATTACGATATAACGTATGACGTTATGTATTATTACGATATAACGTATGACGTTATGCAGTATTAGGTTATAACGTATGACGTCATGCAGTTTTACGTTATAACGTATGACGTCATGTAGTATTACTTTATGACGTATGACGTCATGTAGTATTACTTTATGACGTATGACGTTATGTATTATTACGATATAACGTATGACGTTATGTATTATTACGATATAACGTATGACGCCATGCAGTATTAGGTTATAACGTATGACGTCATGTGGTATTACGTTATTACGAATAACGTTATATTGTGTTACTTTATATCGTATGACGTCATGTAGTATTACGTTATAACGTATGGCGTTATGTAGTATTACGATATAACGTATGACGTCATGTGGTATTACGTTATTGCGAATAACGTTAAATTGTGCTACTTTATAACGTATGACGTTATGTAGTGTTACGTTCTAACGTATGACGTCATGTAGTATTACGATATAACGTATGACGCTATGTATTATAACGATATAACGTACAACGTTATATAGAATTACGATATAACGCACAACGTTATGTCGTATTACGTTATAACGTATCATGTCATGTAGTATTACGTTATTACGAATAACGTTATATTGTGTTACTTTATATCGTATGACGTCATGTAGTATTACGTTATTACGTATGGCGTTATGTAGTATTACGATATAACGTATGACGTCATGTGGTATTACGTTATTACGAATAACGTTATATTGTGTTACTTTATATCGTATGACGTCATCTAGTATTACGTTATAACGTATGACGACGTGTAGTATTACGTTATAACGTATGACGTTATGTATTATTACGATATAACGTAATACGTTATGCAGTATTAGGTTATATCGTATGACGTTATGGAGTATTGCGTTATAACGTATGACGTCATGTGGTATTACGTTATTACGAATAACGTTATATTGTGTTACTTTATAACGTATGGCGTTATGTAGTGTTACGTTATAACGTATGACGTCGTGTAGTATTACGTTATAACGTATGACGTTATGTATTATTACGATATAACGTAATACGTTATATAGTGATACTTTATAACGTATGACCTTATGTTGTGTTACGTTATAACGTATGACGTCATGTAGTATTACGATATAACGTACTACGTTATATAGAATTACGATATAACGCACAACGTTATGTCGTATTACCTTATAACGTATCATGTCATGTAGTTTTTCGTTATAACGTATGACGTTACGCAGTATTACGATATAACTTATGATGTTATGGAGTATTACGTTATAACGTATGACGTTATGTATTATTACGATATAGCGTACTACGCTATATAGAATTACGATATAACGCACAACGTTATGTCGTATTACGTTATAACGTATGAGGTCATGTTGTATTACGTTATCACGAATATCGTAATATTGTGTTACTTTATGACGTATGACGTCATGTAGTATTACTTTATGACGTATGACGTCATGTAGTATTACGTTATAACGTATGACGTTACGCAGTATTACGTTATAACGTATGATGTTATGTAGTATTACGTTATAAAGTATGACGTTATGGAGTATTACGTTATAACGTATGAGGTCATGTGATATTACGTTATCACGAATATCGTAATATTGTGTTACTTTATGACGTATGACGTCATGTAGTATTACGTTATAAAATATAACGTCATGTAGTATTACGATATAACGTACAACGCTGCATGGAATTACGATATAACGCACAACGTTATGTCGTATTACGTTATAACGTATCATGTCATGTAGTATTACGTTATAACGTATGACGTCATGTGGTATTACGTTATTGCTAATAACGGTATATTGTGCTACTTTATGACGTATGCCGTCATGTAGTATTAGGATATATCTTATTACGTTATGTAGTATTACGTTATTACGAATAACATTATATAGTGATACTTTATAACGTATGACCTTATGTTGTGTTACGTTATAACATATGACGTCATGTAGTATTACGTTATTACGAATATCGTTACAATGTGTTACTTTATTACGTATGACGTCATGTAGTCTTACGTTATAACGTATGGCGATATGTAGTATTACGATATAACGTATCACGTCATGTGGTATTACGTTATTGCGAATAAAGTTTTATTGTGTTACTTTATGACGTATGACGTCATGTAGTATTACGTTGTAACGTATGACGGTATGTAATATTACGTTATTCCGTATAACGTTATATAGTGTTACTTTATGAAGTATGACGTTATGTTGTATTACGTTATAACGTTTGACGTTATGGGGCATTTCGTTATAACGTATGACGTCATGTGACATTACGTTATTACGAATAACGTTATATTGTGTTACTTTATGTAGTATGACTTATGTAGTATGACGTGATGTATTATTACTTTATAATGTATGACCTTATGTAGCATTACGGTATTACGAATGACGTTGTATTGTGTTACTTTATAACGTATGACGTTATTTAGTGTTACGTTATAATGTATGACGTCGTGTAGTATTACGTTATAACGTATGACGTTATGTATTATTACGATATAACGTAATACGTTATGCAGTATTGGGTTATAACGTATGACGTCATGTACTTTGCGTTATAACGTATGACGTTACGCAGTATTACGTTATAACGTATGATGTTATGGAGTATTACGTTATAACGTATGACGTTATGTATTATTAAGAAATAGCGTACAACGTTATATAGAATTACGATATAACGCACAACGTTATGTCGTATTACGTTATAACGTATGAGGTCATGTGGTATTACGTTATTACGAATATCGTAATATTGTGTTACTTCATGAGGTATGACTTCATGTAGTATTACTTTATGACGTATGACGTTATGTATTATTACGATATAACGTATGACGTTATGCAGTATTAGGTTATAACGTATGACGTCATGCAGTTTTGCGTTATAACGTATGACGTTATGGAGTATTACGTTATAACGTATGGCGTTACGTAGTATTACGATATAACGTATGTCGTCATGTGGTATTACGTTATAGCTAATAACGGTATATTGTGTTACTTTATGACGTATGACGTCATGTAGTATTACTTTATGACGTATGACGTCATGTAGCATTAGGATATAACTTATTACGTTATGTAGTATTACGTTATTACGAATAACGTTACAAAGTGATACTTTATAACGTATGACCTTATGTTGTGTTATGTTATAACGTATGACGTCATGTGGTATTACGTTATTACGAATAACGTTATATTGTGTTACTTTATGTAGTATGACTTATGCAGTATGACGTGACGTAGTATTACTTTATAATGTATGACGTTATGTAGCATTACGGTATTACGAGTAACATTGTATTGTGTTACTTTATAACGTATGGCGTTATTTAGTGTTACGTTATAGCGTATGACGTCGTGTAGTATTACGTTATAACGTATGACGCCATGCAGTATTAGGTTATAACGTATGACGTCATGTAATATTACGTTATAACGTATGGCGTTATGTAGAATTACGATATAACGTATGACGTCATGTGGTATTACGTTATTGCTAATAACGGTATATTGTGTTACTTTATGACGTATGACGTCATGTAGTATTACGTTATAACGTATGACGCCATGCAGTATTAGGTTATAACGTATGACGTCATGTAATATTACGTTATAACGTATGGCGTTATGTAGAATTACGATATAACGTATGACGTCATGTGGTATTACGTTATTGCTAATAACGGTATATTGTGTTACTTTATGACGTATGACGTCATGTAGTATTACGTTATAACATATGACGTCATGTAGTATTACGATATAACGTACAACGTTGCATAGAATTACGATATAACGCACAACGTTATGTCGTATTAGGTTATAACGTATCATGTCATGTAGTATTACGTTATAACGTATGACGTTATGGAGTATTACGATATAACGTAATACGTTATGCAGTATTGGGTTATAACGTATGACGTCATGTAGTATTTCTTTATGACGTATGACGTTATGTATTATTACGATATAACGTATGACGTTATGTATTATTACGATATAACGTATGACGTTATGCAGTATTATGTTATAACGTATGACGTCATGCAGTTTTGCGTTATAACGTATGACGTCATGTAGTATTACTTTATGACGTATGACGTTATGTATTATTACGATATAACGTATGACGTTATGTATTATTACGATATAACGTATGACGCCATGCAGTATTAGGTTATAACGTATGACGTCATGTAGTATTACGTTATAATGTATGGCGATATGTAGTATTACGATATAACGTATGACGTCATGTGGTATTACGTTATTACGAATAACGTTATATTGTGTTACTTTATATCGTATGACGTCATGTAGTATTACGATATAACGTATGACGCTATGTATTATAACGATATAACGTACAACGTTATATAGAATTACGATATAACGCACAACGTTATGTCGTATTACGTTATAACGTATCATGTCATGTAGTATTACGTTATTACGAATAACGTTATATTGTGTTACTTTATATCGTATGACGTCATGTAGCATTACTTTATAACGTATGACGTCATGTAGCATTACGTTATAACGTATGGCGTTATGTAGTATTACTATATAACGTATGACGTCATGTGGTATTGCGTTATTGCTAATAACGGTATATTGTGCTACTTTATGACGTATGACGTCATGTAGTATTACGTTATTACGAATATCGTTACATTGTGTTACTTTATAACGTATGACGTCATGTAGTAGTACGTTATAACGTATGGCGATATGTAGTATTACGATATAACGTATGACGTCATGTGGTATTACGTTATTGCGAATAACGTTTTATTGTGTTACTTTATGACGTATGACGTCATGTAGTATTACGTTACAACGTATGATGGTATGTAATATTACGTTATTCCGTACAACGTTATATAGTGTTACTTTATGAAGTATGACGTTATGTTGTATTACGTTATAACGTATGACGTCATGTAGCATTAGGATATAACTTATTACGTTATGTAGTATTAGGTTATTACGAATAACGTTATATAGTGATACTTTATAACGTATGACCTTATGTTGTGTTACGTTATAACGTATGAGGTCATGTTGTATTACGTTATCACGAATATCGTAATATTGTGTTACTTTATGACGTATGACGTCATGTAGTATTACTTTATGACGTATGACGTCATGTAGTATTACGTTATAACATATGACGTCATGTAGTATTACGATATAACGTACAACGTTGCATAGAATTACGATATAACGCACAACGTTATGTCGCATTACGTTATAACGTATCATGTCATGTAGTATTACGCTATAACGTATGACGTTATGGAGTATTACGTTATAACGTATGACGTCATGTGGTATTGCTTTATTACGAATAACATTATATTGTGTTACTTTATAACGTATGACGTCATGTAGTATTACGCTATAACGTATGCCGTCATTTAGTATTACGTTAGAACATATGACGTCATGTGCTATTACGATATAACGTACAACGTTATATAGAATAAGGATATAACGCACAACGTTATGTCGTGTTACGTTATAACGTATGACGTTACGCAGTATTACGTTATAACGTATGATGTTATGTAGTATTACGTTATAACGTATGACGTCATGTGGTATTACTTTACTACGAATAACGTTATATTGTGTTACTTTATAACGTATGGCGTTATGTAGTGTTACGTTATAACGTATGACGTCGTGTAGTATTACGTTATAACGTATGACGTTATGTATTATTACGATATAACGTAATACGTTATGCAGTATTAGGTTATATCGTATGACGTTATGGAGTATTGCGTTATAACGTATGACGTCAGGTGGTATTACGTTATTACGAATAACGTTATATTGTGTTACTTTATAACGTATGGCGTTATGTAGTGTTACGTTATAACGTATGACGTCGTGTAGTATTACGTTATAACGTATGACGTTATGTATTATTACGATATAACGTAATACGTTATGCAGTATTAGGTTATAACGTATGACGTCATTTAGTTTTGCGTTTTAACGTATGACGTTACGCAGTATTACGTTATAACGTATTATGTTATGGAGTATTGCGTTATAACGTATGACGTCATGTGGTATTACTTTACTACGAATAACGTTATATTGTGTTACTTTATAACGTATGGCGTTATGTAGTGTTACGTTATAACGTATGACGTCGTGTAGTATTACGTTATAACGTATTACGTTATGTATTATTATGATATAACGTAATACGTTATATAGTGATACTTTATAACGTATGACCTTATGTTGTGTTACGTTATAACGTATGACGTCATGTAGTATTACGATATAACGTACTACGTTATATAGAATTACGATATAACGCACAACGTTATGTCGTATTACGTTATAACGTATCATGTCATGTAGTTTTTCGTTATAACGTATGACGTTACGCAGTATTACGATATAACGTATGATGTTATGGAGTATTACGTTATAACGTATGACGTTATGTATTATTACGATATAGCGTACTACGCTATATAGAATTACGATATAACGCACAACGTTATGTCGTATTACGTTATAACGTATGAGGTCATGTTGTATTACGTTATCACGAATATCGTAATATTGTGTTACTTTATGACGTATGACGTCAAGTAGTATTACTTTATGACGTATGACGTCATGTAGTATTACGTTATAACATATGACGTCATGTAGTATTACGATATAACGTACAACGTTGCATAGAATTACGATATAACGCACAACGTTATGTCGTATTACGTTATAACGTAACATGTCATGTAGTATTACGCTATAACGTATGACGTTATGGAGTATTACGTTATAACGTATGACGTCATGTGGTATTGCTTTATTACGAATAACATTATATTGTGTTACTTTATAACGTATGACGTCATGTAGTATTACGCTATAACGTATGCCGTCATGTAGTATTACGTTATAGCATATGACGTCATGTGCTATTACGATATAACGTACAACGTTATATAGAATAACGATATAACGCACAACGTTATGTCGTGTTACGTTATAACGTATGACGTTACGCAGTATTACGTTATAACGTATGCTGTTATGGAGTATTACGTTATAACGTATGACGTCATGTGGTATTACGTTATTACGAATAACGTTATATTGTGTTACTTTATAACGTATGATGTTATGGAGTATTGCGTTATAACGTATGCCGTCATGTAGTATTAGGATATAACTTATTACGTTATGTAGTATTACGTTATTACGAATAACGTTATATAGTGATACTTTATAACGTATGACCTTATGTTGTGTTACGTTATAACGTATGACGTCATGTAGTATTACGATATAACGTACTACGTTATATAGAATTACGATATAACGCACAACGTTATGTCGTATTACGTTATAACGTATCATGTCATGTAGTTTTGCGTTATAACGTATGACGTTACGCAGTATTACGTTATAACGTATGACGTCATGTAGTATTACGTTATAACGTATGACGTTATGTATTATTACGATATAGCGTACTACGTTATATAGAATTGCGATATAACGCACAACGTTATGTCGTATTACGTTATAACGTATGAGGTCATGTTGTATTACGTTATCACGAATATCGTAATATTGTGTTACTTTATGACGTATGACGTCATGTAGTATTACTTTATGACGTATGACGTCATGTAGTATTACGTTATAACATATGACGTCATGTAGTATTACGATATAACGTACAACGTTGCATAGAATTACGATATAACGCACAACGTTATGTCGTATTAGGTTATAACGTATCATGTCATGTAGTATTACGTTATAACGTATGACGTTATGGAGTATTACGATATAACGTAATACGTTATGCAGTATTGGGTTATAACGTATGACGTCATGTAGTTTTGAGTTATAACGTATGACGTTACGCAGTATTACGTTATAACGTATGATGTTATGGAGTATTATGTTATAACGTATGACTTCATGTGGTATTGCTTTATTACGAATAACATTATATTGTGTTACTTTATGTAGTATGACTTATGTAGTATGACGTGATGTAGTATTACTTTATAATGTATGACGTTATGTAGCATTACGGTATTGCGAGTAACGTTGTATTGTGTTACTTTATAACGTATGACGTTATGTAGTGTTACGTTATAACGTATGACGTTATGTATTATTACGATATAACGTATGACGTTATGTATTATTACGATATAACGTACAACGTTATATAGAATTACGATATAACGCACAACGTTATGTCGTATTACGTTATAACGTATCATGTCATGTAGTTTTGCGTTATAACGTATGACGTTACGCAGTATTACGTTATAACGTATGACGTCATGTAGTATTACGTTATAAAGTATGACGTTATGGAGTATTACGTTATAACGTATGAGGTCATGTGGTATTACGTTATCACGAATATCGTAATATTGTGTTACTTTATGACGTATGACGTCATGTAGTATTACGTCATAACGTATGACGGCGTGATATATTACGTTATTCGGTATAACGTTATATAGTGTTACCTTATGAAGTATGACGTTATGTTGTATTACGTTATAACGTATGACGTCATGTAGCATTACGTTATAACGTATGATGTTATGGAGTATTACGTTATAACGTATGACGTCATGTGGTATTACTTTACTGCGAATAACGTTATATTGTGTTACTTTATGACGTATGACGTCATGTAGTATTACGTCATAACGTATGACGGTATGAAATATTACGCTATTCCGTATAACGTTATATAGTCTTACTTAATGAAGTATGACGTTATGTTGTATTACGTTATAACGTATGCCGTCATGTAGTATTAGGATATAACTTATTACGTTATGTAGTATTACGTTATTACGAATAACGTTATATAGTGATACTTTATAACGTATGACCTTATGTTGTGTTACGTTATAACGTATGACGTCATGTAGTATTACGATATAACGTACTACGTTATATAGAATTACGATATAACGCACAACGTTATGTCGTATTACGTTATAACGTATCATGTCATGTAGTTTTTCGTTATAACGTATGACGTTACGCAGTATTACGATATAACGTATGATGTTATGGAGTATTACGTTATAACGTATGACGTTATGTATTATTACGATATAGCGTACTACGCTATATAGAATTACGATATAACGCACAACGTTATGTCGTATTACGTTATAACGTATGAGGTCATGTTGTATTACGTTATCACGAATATCGTAATATTGTGTTACTTTATGCTGTATGACGTCAAGTAGTATTCATTTATGACGTATGACGTCATGTAGTATTACGTTATAACATATGACGTCATGTAATATTACGATATAACGTACAACGTTGCATAGAATTACGATATAACGCACAACGTTATGTCGTATTACGTTATAACGTAACATGTCATGTAGTATTACGCTATAACGTATGACGTTATGGAGTATTACGTTATAACGTATGACGTCATGTGGTATTGCTTTATTACGAATAACAATATATTGTGTTACTTTATAACGTATGACGTCATGTAGTATTACGCTATAACGTATGCCGTCATGTAGTATTACGTTATAGCATATGACGTCATGTGCTATTACGATATAACGTACAACGTTATATAGAATAACGATATAACGCACAACGTTATGTCGTGTTACGTTATAACGTATGACGTTACGCAGTATTACGTTATAACGTATGCTGTTATGGAGTATTACGTTATAACGTATGACGTCATGTGGTATTACTTTACTACGAATAACGTTATATTGTGTTACTTTATAACGTATGGCGTTATGTAGTGTTACGTTATAACGTATGACGTCGTGTAGTATTACGTTGTAACGTATGACGTTATGTATTATTACGATATAACGTAATACGTTATGCAGTATTAGGTTATAACGTATGACGTTATGGAGTATTACGTTATAACGTATGACGTCATGTGGTATTACGATATTACGAATAACGTTATATTGTGTTACTTTATAACGTATGATGTTATGGAGTATTGCGTTATAACGTATGACGTCATGTGGTATTACTTTACTACGAATAACCTTATATTGTGTTACTTTATAACGTATGGCGTTATGTAGTGTTACGTTATAACGTATGACGTCGTGTAGTATTACGTTATAACGTATTACGTTATATCGTAATAATACATAACGTAATACGTTATAAAGTATTAGGTTATAACGTATGACGTTATGGAGCATTACGTTATAACGTATGGCGTTATGTAGTATTACTATAAAACGTATGACGTCATGTGGTATTACGTTATTGCTAATAACGGTATATTGTGCTACTTTATGGCGTATGACGTCATGTAGTATTACGTCATAACGTATGACGGTATGAAATATTACGTTATTCCGTATAACGTTATATAGTCTTACTTTATGAAGTATGACGTTATGTTGTATTACGTTAACGTATGCCGTCATGTAGTATTAGGATATAACTTATTACGTTATGTAGTATTACGTTATTACGAATAACATTATATACTGATACTATATAACGTATGACCTTATGTTGTGTTACGTTATAACATATGACGTCGTGTAGTATTACGTTATTACGAATATCGTTACATTGTGTTACTTTATAACGTATGACGTCATGTAGTAGTACGTTATAACGTATGGCGATATGTAGTATTACGATATAACGTATGACGTCATGTGGTATTACGTTACTGCGAATGACGTTTTATTGTGTTACTTTATGACGTATGACGTCATGTAGTATTACGTTACAACGTATGACGGTATGTAATATTACGTTATTCCGTACAACGTTATATAGTGTTACTTTATGAAGTATGACGTTATGTTGTATTACGTTATAACGCATGACGTCATGTAGCATTAGGATATAACTTATTACGTTATGCAGTATTACTTTATTACGAATAACGTTATATAGTGATACTTTATAACGTATGACCTTATGTTGTGTTACGTTATAACGTATGACGTCATGTAGTATTACGATATAACGTACTACGTTATATAGAATTACGATATAACGCACAACGTTATGTCGTATTACGTTATAACGTATCATGTCATGTAGTTTTGCGTTATAACGTATGACGTTACGCAGTATTACGTTATAACGTATGACGTCATGTGGTATTACGTTATTACGAATAACGTTATATTGTGTTACTTTATATCGTATGATGTCATCTAGTATTACGTTATAACGTATGACGGTATGCAGTATTAGGCTATAACGTATGACGTTATGCATTTTTACGATATAACGTATGACGCTATGCAGTATTAGGTTATAACGTATGACGTCATGTAGCACTACTTTATAACGTATGACGTCATGTAGCATTACGTTATAACGTATGGCGTTATGTAGTATTACTATATAACGTATGACGTCATGTGGTATTACGTTATTGCTAATAACGGTATATTGTGCTACTTTATGACGTATGACGTCATGTAGTATTACGTCATAACGTATGACGGTATGAAATATTACGCTATTCCGTATAACGTTATATAGTCTTACTTAATGAAGTATGACCTTATGTTGTATTACGTTATAACGTATGCCGTCATGTAGTATTAGGATATAACCTATTACGTTATGTAGTATTACGTTATTACGAATAACATTATATAGTGATACTTTATAACGTATGACCTTATGTTGTGTTGCGTTATAACATATGACGTCATGTAGTATTACGTTATTACGAATATCGTTACATTGTGATACTTTATAACGTATGACGTCATGTAGTAGTACGTTATAACGTATGGCGATATGTAGTATTACGATATAACGTATGACGTCATGTGGTATTACGTTATTGCGAATAACGTTTTATTGTGTTACTTTATGACGTATGACGTCATGTAGTATTACGTTACAACGTATGACGGTATGTAATATAACGTTATTCCGTACAACGTTATATAGTGTTACTTTATGAAGTATGACGTTATGTTGTATTACGTTATAACGTATGACGTCATGTAGCATTAGGATATAACTTATTACGTTATGTAGTATTACGTTATTACGAATAACGTTATATAGTGATACTTTATAACGTATGACCTTATGTTGTGTTACGTTATAACGTATGACGTCATGTAGTATTACGATATAACGTACTACGTTATATAGAATTACGATATAACGCACAACGTTATGTCGTATTACGTTATAACGTATCATGTCATGTAGTTTTGCGTTATAACGTATGACGTTACGCAGTATTACGTTATAACGTATGATGTTATGGAGTATTACGTTATAACGTATGACGTTATGTATTATTACGATATAGCGTACAACGTTATATAGAATTACGATATACCGCACAACGTTATGTCGTATTACGTTATAACGTATGAGGTCATGTTGTATTACGTTATCACGAATATCGTAATATTGTGTTACTTTATGACGTATGACGTCATGTAGTATTACTTTATGACGTATGACGTCATGTAGTATTACGTTATAACATATGACGTCATGTAGTATTACGATATAACGTACAACGTTGCATAGAATTACGATATAACGCACAACGTTATGTCGTATTAGGTTATAACGTATCATGTCATGTAGTATTACGTTATAACGTATGACGTTATGGAGTATTACGATATAACGTAATACGTTATGCAGTATTGGGTTATAACGTATGACGTCATGTAGTTTTGAGTTATAACGTATGACGTTACGCAGTATTACGTTATAACGTATGATGTTATGGAGTATTATGTTATAACGTATGACTTCATGTGGTATTGCTTTATTACGAATAACATTATATTGTGTTACTTTATGTAGTATGACTTATGTAGTATGACGTGATGTAGTATTACTTTATAATGTATGACGTTATGTAGCATTACGGTATTGCGAGTAACGTTGTATTGTGTTACTTTATAACGTATGACGTTATGTAGTGTTACGTTATAACGTATGACGTTATGTATTATTACGATATAACGTATGACGTTATGTATTATTACGATATAACGTACAACGTTATATAGAATTACGATATAACGCACAACGTTATGTCGTATTACGTTATAACGTATCATGTAATGTAGTATTACGTTATAAAGTATGACGTTATGGAGTATTACGTTATAACGTATGAGGTCATGTGGTATTACGTTATCACGAATATCGTAATATTGTGTTACTTTATGACGTATGACGTCATGTAGTATTACGTCATAACGTATGACGGTGTGATATATTACGTTATTCGGTATAACGTTATATAGTGTTACCTTATGAAGTATGACGTTATGTTGTATTACGTTATAACGTATGACGTCATGTAGCATTACGTTATAACGTATGATGTTATGGAGTATTACGTTATAACGTATGACGTCATGTGGTATTACTTTACTGCGAATAACGTTATATTGTGTTACTTTATGACGTATGACGTCATGTAGTATTACGTCATAACGTATGACGGTATGAAATATTACGCTATTCCGTATAACGTTATATAGTCTTACTTAATGAAGTATGACGTTATGTTGTATTACGTTATAACGTATGCCGTCATGTAGTATTAGGATATAACTTATTACGTTATGTAGTATTACGTTATTACGAATAACATTATATAGTGATACTTTATAACGTATGACCTTATGTTGTGTTGCGTTATAACATATGACGTCATGTAGTATTACGTTATTACGAATATCGTTACATTGTGATACTTTATAACGTATGACGTCATGTAGTAGTACGTTATAACGTATGGCGATATGTAGTATTACGATATAACGTATGACGTCATGTGGTATTACGTTATTGCGAATAACGTTTTATTGTGTTACTTTATGACGTATGACGTCATGTAGTATTACGTTACAACGTATGACGGTATGTAATATAACGTTATTCCGTACAACGTTATATAGTGTTACTTTATGAAGTATGACGTTATGTTGTATTACGTTATAACGTATGACGTCATGTAGCATTAGGATATAACTTATTACGTTATGTAGTATTACTTTATTACGAATAACATTATATTGTGTTACTTTATAACGTATGACGTCATGTAGTATTACGCTATAACGTATGCCGTCATGTAGTATTACGTTATAGCATATGACGTCATGTGCTATTACGATATAACGTACAACGTTATATAGAATAACGATATAACGCACAACGTTATGTCGTGTTACGTTATAACGTATGACGTTACGCAGTATTACGTTATAACGTATGCTGTTATGGAGTATTACGTTATAACGTATGACGTCATGTGGTATTACTTTACTACGAATAACGTTATATTGTGTTACTTTATAACGTATGGCGTTATGTAGTGTTACGTTATAACGTATGACGTCGTGTAGTATTACGTTATAACGTATGACGTTATGTATTATTACGATATAACGTAATACGTTATGCAGTATTAGGTTATAACGTATGACGTTATGGAGCATTACGTTATAACGTATGACGTCATGTGGTATTACGATATTACGAATAACGTTATATTGTGTTACTTTATAACGTATGATGTTATGGAGTATTGCGTTATAACGTATGACGTCATGTGGTATTACTTTACTACGAATAACGTTATATTGTGTTACTTTATAACGTATGGCGTTATGTAGTGTTACGTTATAACGTATGACGTCGTGTAGTATTACGTTATAACGTATTACGTTATGTATTATTACGATATAACGTAATACGATATAAAGTATTAGGTTATAACGTATGACGTTATGGAGCATTACGTTATAACGTATGGCGTTATGTAGTATTACTATAAAACGTATGACGTCATGTGGTATTACGTTATTGCTAATAACGGTATATTGTGCTACTTTATGGCGTATGACGTCATGTAGTATTACGTCATAACGTATGACGGTATGAAATATTACGTTATTCCGTATAACGTTATATAGTCTTACTTTATGAAGTATGACGTTATGTTGTATTACGTTATAACGTATGCCGTCATGTAGTATTAGGATATAACTTATTACGTTATGTAGTATTACGTTATTACGAATAACATTATATACTGATACTATATAACGTATGACCTTATGTTGTGTTACGTTATAACATATGACGTCGTGTAGTATTACGTTATTACGAATATCGTTACATTGTGTTACTTTATAACGTATGACGTCATGTAGTAGTACGTTATAACGTATGGCGATATGTAGTATTACGATATAACGTATGACGTCATGTGGTATTACGTTATTGCGAATGACGTTTTATTGTGTTACTTTATGACGTATGACGTCATGTAGTATTACGTTACAACGTATGACGGTATGTAATATTACGTTATTCCGTACAACGTTATATAGTGTTACTTTATGAAGTATGACGTTATGTTGTATTACGTTATAACGCATGACGTCATGTAGCATTAGGATATAACTTATTACGTTATGTAGTATTACTTTATTACGAATAACGTTATATAGTGATACTTTATAACGTATGACCTTATGTTGTGTTACGTTATAACGTATGACGTCATGTAGTATTACGATATAACGTACTACGTTATATAGAATTACGATATAACGCACAACGTTATGTCGTATTACGTTATAACGTATCATGTCATGTAGTTTTGCGTTATAACGTATGACGTTACGCAGTATTACGTTATAACGTATGACGTCATGTGGTATTACGTTATTACGAATAACGTTATATTGTGTTACTTTATATCGTATGATGTCATCTAGTATTACGTTATAACGTATGACGGTATGCAGTATTAGGCTATAACGTATGACGTTATGCATTTTTACGATATAACGTATGACGCTATGCAGTATTAGGTTATAACGTATGACGTCATGTAGCATTACTTTATAACGTATGACGTCATGTAGCATTACGTTATAACGTATGGCGTTATGTAGTATTACTATATAACGTATGACGTCATGTGGTATTACGTTATTGCTAATAACGGTATATTGTGCTACTTTATGACGTATGACGTCATGTAGTATTACGTCATAACGTATGACGGTATGAAATATTACGCTATTCCGTATAACGTTATATAGTCTTACTTAATGAAGTATGACGTTATGTTGTATTACGTTATAACGTATGCCGTCATGTAGTATTAGGATATAACCTATTACGTTATGTAGTATTACGTTATTACGAATAACATTATATAGTGATACTTTATAACGTATGACCTTATGTTGTGTTGCGTTATAACATATGACGTCATGTAGTATTACGTTATTACGAATATCGTTACATTGTGATACTTTATAACGTATGACGTCATGTAGTATTACGTTATAACGTATGGCGTTATGTAGTATTACGATATAACGTATGACGTCATGTGGTATTACGTTATTGCGAATAACGTTTTATTGTGTTACTTTATGACGTATGACGTCATGTAGTATTACGTTACAACGTATGACGGTATGTAATATAACGTTATTCCGTACAACGTTATATAGTGTTACTTTATGAAGTATGACGTTATGTTGTATTACGTTATAACGTATGACGTCATGTAGCATTAGGATATAACTTATTACGTTATGTAGTATTACGTTATTACGAATAACGTTATATAGTGATACTTTATAACGTATGACCTTATGTTGTGTTACGTTATAACGTATGACGTCATGTAGTATTACGATATAACGTACTACGTTATATAGAATTACGATATAACGCACAACGTTATGTCGTATTACGTTATAACGTATCATGTCATGTAGTTTTGCGTTATAACGTATGACGTTACGCAGTATTACGTTATAACGTATGATGTTATGGAGTATTACGTTATAACGTATGACGTTATGTATTATTACGATATAGCGTACAACGTTATATAGAATTACGATATACCGCACAACGTTATGTCGTATTACGTTATAACGTATGAGGTCATGTTGTATTACGTTATCACGAATATCGTAATATTGTGTTACTTTATGACGTATGACGTCATGTAGTATTACTTTATGACGTATGACGTCATGTAGTATTACGTTATAACATATGACGTCATGTAGTATTACGATATAACGTACAACGTTGCATAGAATTACGATATAACGCACAACGTTATGTCGTATTAGGTTATAACGTATCATGTCATGAAGTATTACGTTATAACGTATGACGTTATGGAGTATTACGATATAACGTAATACGTTATGCAGTATTGGGTTATAACGTATGACGTCATGTAGTTTTGAGTTATAACGTATGACGTTACGCAGTATTACGTTATAACGTATGATGTTATGGAATATTATGTTATAACGTATGACTTCATGTGGTATTGCTTTATTACGAATAACATTATATTGTGTTACTTTATGTAGTATGACTTATGTAGTATGACGTGATGTAGTATTACTTTATAATGTATGACGTTATGTAGCATTACGGTATTGCGAGTAACGTTGTATTGTGTTACTTTATAACGTATGACGTTATGTAGTGTTACGTTATAACGTATGACGTTATGTATTATTACGATATAACGTATGACGTTATGTATTATTACGATATAACGTACAACGTTATATAGAATTACGATATAACGCACAACGTTATGTCGTATTACGTTATAACGTATCATGTAATGTAGTATTACGTTATAAAGTATGACGTTATGGAGTATTACGTTATAACGTATGAGGTCATTTGGTATTACGTTATCACGAATATCGTAATATTGTGTTACTTTATGACGTATGACGTCATGTAGTATTACGTCATAACGTATGACGGTGTGATATATTACGTTATTCGGTATAACGTTATATAGTGTTACCTTATGAAGTATGACGTTATGTTGTATTACGTTATAACGTATGACGCCATGTAGCATTACGTTATAACGTATGATGTTATGGAGTATTACGTTATAACGTATGACGTCATGTGGTATTACTTTACTGCGAATAACGTTATATTGTGTTACTTTATGACGTATGACGTCATGTAGTATTACGTCATAACGTATGACGGTATGAAATATTACGCTATTCCGTATAACGTTATATAGTCTTACTTAATGAAGTATGACGTTATGTTGTATTACGTTATAACGTATGCCGTCATGTAGTATTAGGATATAACTTATTACGTTATGTAGTATTACGTTATTACGAATAACGTTATATAGTGATACTTTATAACGTATTACCTTATGTTGTGTTACGTTATAACGTATGACGTCATGTAGTATTACGATATAACGTACTACGTTATATAGAATTACGATATAACGCACAACGTTATGTCGTATTACGTTATAACGTATCATGCCATGTAGTTTTGCGTTATAACGTATGACGTTACGCAGTATTACGTTATAACGTATGACGTCATGTAGTATTACGTTATAACGGATGACGTTATGTATTATTACGATATAGCGTACTACGTTATATAGAATTGCGATATAACGCACAACGTTATGTCGTATTACGTTATAACGTATCATGTCATGTAGTTTTGCGTTATAACGTATGACGTTACGCAGTATTACGTTATAACGTATGATGTTATGGGGTATTACGTTATAACGTATGACGTTATGTATTATTACGATATAGCGTACAACGTTATATAGAATAACGATATAACGCACAACGTTATGTCGTGTTACGTTATAACGTATGACGTTACGCAGTATTACGTTATAACGTATGATGTTATGGAGTATTACGTTATAACGTATGACGTCATGTGGTATTACTTTACTGCGAATAACGTTATATTGTGTTACTTTATAACGTATGGCGTTATGTAGTGTTACGTTATAACGTATGACGTCGTGTAGTATTACGTTATAACGTATGACGTTATGTATTATTACGATATAACGTAATACGTTATGCAGTATTAGGTTATATCGTATGACGTTATGGAGTATTACGTTATAACGTATGACGTCATGTGGTATTACGTTATTACGAATAACGTTATATTGTGTTACTTTATACCGTGTGGCGTTATGTAGTGTTACGTTATAACGTATGACGTCGTGTAGTATTACGTTATAACGTATGACGTTATGTATTATTATGATATAACGTAATACGTTATGCAGTATTAGGTTATAACGTATGACGTCATGTAGTTTTGCGTTTTAACGTATGACGTTACGCAGTATTACGTTATAACGTATGATGTTATGGAGTATTGCGTTATAACGTATGACGTCATGTGGTATTACGTTATTGCTAATAACGGTATATTGTGCTACTTTATGACGTATGACGCCCTGTAGTATTACGTCATAACGTATGACGGTATGAAATATTACGTTATTCCGTATAACGTTATATAATCTTACTTTATGAAGTATGACGTTATGTTGTATTACGTTATAACGTATGCCGTCATGTAGTATCAGGATATAACTTATTACGTTATGTAGTATTACGTTATTACGAATAACATTATATAGTGATACTTTATAACGTATGACCTTATGTTGTGTTACGTTATAACATATGACATCATGTAGTATTACGTTATTACGAACATCGTTACATTGTGTTACGTTATAACGTATGACGGTTTGTAATATTACGTTATTCCGTATAACGTTATATAGTGTTACTTTATGAAGTATGACGTTATGTTGTATTACGTTATAACGTATGACGTTATGGGGCATTTCGTTATAACGTATGACGTCATGTGGTATTACGCTATTACGAATAACGTTATATTGTGTTACTTTATGTAGTATGACTTATGTAGTATGACGTGATGTAGTATTACTTTATAATGTATGACGTTATGTAGCATTACGGTATTACGAATGACGTTGTATTGTGTTACTTTATAACGTATTTAGTCGTGTAGTATTACGTTATAACGTATGACGTTATGTATTATTACGATATAACGTAATACGTTATGCAGTATTGGGTTATAACGAATGACGTCATGTTGTATTACGTTATAACGTGTGCCGTCATGTAGTATTACGTTATAACGTATGACGTTACGCAGTATTACGTTATAACGTATGACGTTATGGGGCATTACGTTATAACGTATGACGTCATGTGGTATTGCGTTATAACGAATAACGTTATATTGTGTTACTTTATGTAGTATGACTTATGTAGTACGACGTGATGTAGTATTACTTTATAATGTATGACGTTATGTAGCATTACGGTATTACGAGTAACGTTGTATTGAGTTACTTTATAACGTATGACGTCATGTAGTATTACGATATAACGTATGACGTTATGTATTATTACGATATAGCGTACAACGTTATATAGAATTACGATATAACGCACAACGTTATGTCGTATTACGTTATAACGTATGAGGTCATGTGGTATTACGTTATTACGAATATCGTAATATTGTGTTACCGTATAACGTCATGTAGTATTACGTTATTACGAATATCGTAATATTGTGTTACTTTATGACGTATGACGTCATGTAGTATTACGTCATAACGTATGACGGTGTGAAATTTTATGTTATTCCGTATAACGTTATATAGTGTTACCTTATGAAGTATGACGTTATGTTGTATTACGTTATAACGTATGATGTTATGGAGTATTACGTTATAACGTATGACGTCATGTGGTATTGCTTTATTACGAATAACGTTATATTCTGTTACTTCATGTAGTATGACTTATGTAGTATGACGTGATGTAGTATTACTTTATAATGTATGACGTTATGTAGCATTAGGTATTACGAGTAATGTTGTATTGTGTTACTTTATAACGTATGACGTTATGTAGTGTTACGTTATAACGTATGACGTCGTGTAGTATTACGTTATAACGTATGACGTTATGTATTATTACGATATAACGTATGACGTCATGTAGTATTACGCTATAACGTATGCCGTCATGTAGTATTACGTTATAACGTATGCCGTCATGTAGTATTACGTTATAACGTATGACGTTACGCAATATTACGTTATAACGTATGATGTTATGGAGTATTACGTTATAACGTATGACGTCGTGTAGTATTACGTT
This sequence comes from Bombus terrestris, assembly GCF_910591885.1. Taxonomy (NCBI): domain Eukaryota; kingdom Metazoa; phylum Arthropoda; class Insecta; order Hymenoptera; family Apidae; genus Bombus; species Bombus terrestris. The sequence continues at coordinate 1,500,167 of NW_025963557.1, forward strand.
ATAACGTATGACGTTATGTATTATTACGATATAACGTAATACGTTATGCAGTATTAGGTTATAACGTATGACGTCATGTAGTTTTGCGTTTTAACGTATAACGTTACGCAGTATTACGTTATAACGTATGATGTTATGGAGTATTGCGTTATAACGTATGACGTCATGTGGTATTACTTTACTACGAATAACGTTATATTGTGTTACTTTATAACGTATGACGTTATGTAGTGTTACGTTATAACGTATGACGTCGTGTAGTATTACGTTATAACGTATTACGTTATGTATTATTACGATATAACGTAATACGTTATGCAGTATTAGGTTATAACGTATGACGTTATGGAGTATTACGTTATAACGTATGACGTCATGTGGTATTACGTTATTACGAATAACGTTATATTGTGTTACTTTATAACGTATGGCGTTATGGAGTGTTACGTTATAACGTATGACGTCGTGTAGTATTACGTTATAACGTATGACGTTATGTATTATTACGATATAACGTAATACGTTATGCAGTATTAGGTTATAACGTATGACGTCATGTAGTTTTGCGTTTTAACGTATAACGTTACGCAGTATTACGTTATAACGTATGATGTTATGGAGTATTGCGTTATAACGTATGACGTCATGTGGTATTACTTTACTACGAATAACGTTATATTGTGTTACTTTATAACGTATGACGTTATGTAGTGTTACGTTATAACGTATGACGTCGTGTAGTATTACGTTATAACGTATTACGTTATGTATTATTACGATATAACGTAATACGTTATGCAGTATTAGGTTATAACGTATGACGTCATGTAGCATTACGTTATAACGTATGGCGTTATGTAGTATTACTATATAACGTGTGACGTCATGTGGTATTACTTTACTACGAATAACGTTATATTGTGTTACTTTATAACGTATGACGTTATGTAGTGTTACGTTATAACGTATGACGTCGTGTAGTATTACGTTATAACGTATGACGTTATGTATTATTACGATATAACGTAATACGTTATGCAGTATTAGGTTATATCGTATGACGTTATGGAGTATTACGTTATAACGTATGACGTTATGTGACGTCATGTGGTATTACGTTATTACGAATAACGTTATATTGTGTTACTTTATACCGTATGGCGTTATGTATTGTTACGTTATAACGTATGACGTCGTGTAGTATTACGTTATAACGTATGACGTTATGTATTATTATGATATAACGTAATACGTTATGCAGTATTAGGTTATAACGTATGACGTCATGTAGTTTTGCGTTTTAACGTATGACGTTACGCAGTATTACGTTATAACGTATGATGTTATGGAGTATTGCGTTATAACGTATGACGTCATGTGGTATTACGTTATTGCTAATAACGGTATATTGTGCTACTTTATGACGTATGACGCCCTGTAGTATTACGTCATAACGTATGACGGTATGAAATATTACGTTATTCCGTATAACGTTATATAATCTTACTTTATGAAGTATGACCTTATGTTGTATTACGTTATAACGTATGCCGTCATGTAGTATCAGGATATAACTTATTACGTTATGTAGTATTACGTTATTACGAATAACATTATATAGTGATACTTTATAACGTATGACCTTATGTTGTGTTACGTTATAACATATGACATCATGTAGTATTACGTTATTACGAACATCGTTACATTGTGTTACGTTATAACGTATGACGGTTTGTAATATTACGTTATTCCGTATAACGTTATATAGTGTTACTTTATGAAGTATGACGTTATGTTGTATTACGTTATAACGTATGACGTTATGGGGCATTTCGTTATAACGTATGACGTCATGTGGTATTACGCTATTACGAATAACGTTATATTGTGTTACTTTATGTAGTATGACTTATGTAGTATGACGTGATGTAGTATTACTTTATAATGTATGACGTTATGTAGCATTACGGTATTACGAATGACGTTGTATTGTGTTACTTTATAACGTATTTAGTCGTGTAGTATTACGTTATAACGTATGACGTTATGTATTATTACGATATAACGTAATACGTTATGCAGTATTGGGTTATAACGAATGACGTCATGTTGTATTACGTTATAACGTGTGCCGTCATGTAGTATTACGTTATAACGTATGACGTTACGCAGTATTACGTTATAACGTATGACGTTATGGGGCATTACGTTATAACGTATGACGTCATGTGGTATTGCGTTATAACGAATAACGTTATATTGTGTTACTTTATGTAGTATGACTTATGTAGTACGACGTGATGTAGTATTACTTTATAATGTATGACGTTATGTAGCATTACGGTATTACGAGTAACGTTGTATTGAGTTACTTTATAACGTATGACGTCATGTAGTATTACGATATAACGTATGACGTTATGTATTATTACGATATAGCGTACAACGTTATATAGAATTACGATATAACGCACAACGTTATGTCGTATTACGTTATAACGTATGAGGTCATGTGGTATTACGTTATTACGAATATCGTAATATTGTGTTACCGTATAACGTCATGTAGTATTACGTTATTACGAATATCGTAATATTGTGTTACTTTATGACGTATGACGTCATGTAGTATTACGTCATAACGTATGACGGTGTGAAATATTATGTTATTCCGTATAACGTTATATAGTGTTACCTTATGAAGTATGACGTTATGTTGTATTACGTTATAACGTATGATGTTATGGAGTATTACGTTATAACGTATGACGTCATGTGGTATTGCTTTATTACGAATAACGTTATATTCTGTTACTTCATGTAGTATGACTTATGTAGTATGACGTGATGTAGTATTACTTTATAATGTATGACGTTATGTAGCATTACGGTATTACGAGTAACGTTGTATTGAGTTACTTTATAACGTATGACGTCATGTAGTATTACGATATAACGTATGACGTTATGTATTATTACGATATAGCGTACAACGTTATATAGAATTACGATATAACGCACAACGTTATGTCGTATTACGTTATAACGTATGAGGTCATGTGGTATTACGTTATTACGAATATCGTAATATTGTGTTACCGTATAACGTCATGTAGTATTACGTTATTACGAATATCGTAATATTGTGTTACTTTATGACGTATGACGTCATGTAGTATTACGTCATAACGTATGACGGTGTGAAATTTTATGTTATTCCGTATAACGTTATATAGTGTTACCTTATGAAGTATGACGTTATGTTGTATTACGTTATAACGTATGATGTTATGGAGTATTACGTTATAACGTATGACGTCATGTGGTATTGCTTTATTACGAATAACGTTATATTCTGTTACTTCATGTAGTATGACTTATGTAGTATGACGTGATGTAGTATTACTTTATAATGTATGACGTTATGTAGCATTAGGTATTACGAGTAATGTTGTATTGTGTTACTTTATAACGTATGACGTTATGTAGTGTTACGTTATAACGTATGACGTCGTGTAGTATTACGTTATAACGTATGACGTTATGTATTATTACGATATAACGTATGACGTCATGTAGTATTACGCTATAACGTATGCCGTCATGTAGTATTACGTTATAACGTATGCCGTCATGTAGTATTACGTTATAACGTATGACGTTACGCAATATTACGTTATAACGTATGATGTTATGGAGTATTACGTTATAACGTATGACGTCGTGTAGTATTACGTTATAACGTATGACGTTATGTATTATTACGATATAACGTAATACGTTATGCAGTATTAGGTTATAACGTATGACGTCATGTAGTTTTGCGTTTTAACGTATAACGTTACGCAGTATTACGTTATAACGTATGATGTTATGGAGTATTGCGTTATAACGTATGACGTCATGTGGTATTACTTTACTACGAATAACGTTATATTGTGTTACTTTATAACGTATGACGTTATGTAGTGTTACGTTATAACGTATGACGTCGTGTAGTATTACGTTATAACGTATTACGTTATGTATTATTACGATATAACGTAATAAATTATGCAGTATTAGGTTATAACGTATGACGTTATGGAGTATTACGTTATAACGTATGACGTCATGTGGTATTACGTTATTACGAATAACGTTATATGGTGTTACTTTATAACGTATGGCGTTATGGAGTGTTACGTTATAACGTATGACGTCGTGTAGTATTACGTTATAACGTATGACGTTATGTATTATTACGATATAACGTAATACGTTATGCAGTATTAGGTTATAACGTATGACGTCATGTAGTTTTGCGTTTTAACGTATAACGTTACGCAGTATTACGTTATAACGTATGATGTTATGGAGTATTGCGTTATAACGTATGACGTCATGTGGTATTACTTTACTACGAATAACGTTATATTGTGTTACTTTATAACGTATGACGTTATGTAGTGTTACGTTATAACGTATGACGTCGTGTAGTATTACGTTATAACGTATTACGTTATGTATTATTACGATATAACGTAATACGTTATGCAGTATTAGGTTATAACGTATGACGTCATGTAGCATTACGTTATAACGTATGGCGTTATGTAGTATTACTATATAACGTGTGACGTCATGTGGTATTACTTTACTACGAATAACGTTATATTGTGTTACTTTATAACGTATGACGTTATGTAGTGTTACGTTATAACGTATGACGTCGTGTAGTATTACGTTATAACGTATGACGTTATGTATTATTACGATATAACGTAATACGTTATGCAGTATTAGGTTATATCGTATGACGTTATGGAGTATTACGTTATAACGTATGACGTCATGTGGTATTACGTTATTACGAATAACGTTATATTGTGTTACTTTATACCGTATGGCGTTATGTATTGTTACGTTATAACGTATGACGTCGTGTAGTATTACGTTATAACGTATGACGTTATGTATTATTATGATATAACGTAATACGTTATGCAGTATTAGGTTATAACGTATGACGTCATGTAGTTTTGCGTTTTAACGTATGACGTTACGCAGTATTACGTTATAACGTATGATGTTATGGAGTATTGCGTTATAACGTATGACGTCATGTGGTATTACGTTATTGCTAATAACGGTATATTGTGCTACTTTATGACGTATGACGCCCTGTAGTATTACGTCATAACGTATGACGGTATGAAATATTACGTTATGCCGTATAACGTTATATAATCTTACTTTATGAAGTATGACGTTATGTTGTATTACGTTATAACGTATGCCGTCATGTAGTATCAGGATATAACTTATTACGTTATGTAGTATTACGTTATTACGAATAACATTATATAGTGATACTTTATAACGTATGACCTTATGTTGTGTTACGTTATAACATATGACATCATGTAGTATTACGTTATTACGAACATCGTTACATTGTGTTACGTTATAACGTATGACGGTTTGTAATATTACGTTATTCCGTATAACGTTATATAGTGTTACTTTATGAAGTATGACGTTATGTTGTATTACGTTATAACGTATGACGTTATGGGGCATTTCGTTATAACGTATGACGTCATGTGGTATTACGCTATTGCGAATAACGTTATATTGTGTTACTTTATGACGTACGACGTCATGTAGTATTACGTTATAACGTATGACGGTATGTAGTATTATGTTATTCCGTATAACGTCATGTAGTATTACGATATAACGTACAACGTTATATTGAATTACGATATAACGCACAACGTTATGTCGTAATACGTTATAACGTATCATGTCATGTAGTATTACGTTATAAAGAATGACGTTATGTATTATTACGATATAACGTATGACGTTATGTAGTATTACGATATAACGTATGACGTCATGTGGTGTTACGTAGTTGCGAATAGCGTTATATTGTGTTACTTTATGACGTATGACGTCATGTAGTATTACGTTATAACGTATGACGGTATGTAGTATTACTTTATTCCGTATAACGTTATATCGTGTTACGTTATAAAGTATGACGTCGTGTAGTATTACGTTATAACGTATGACGTTATGTATTATTACGATATAACGTATGACGTCATGTAGTATTACGTTATAACGTATGCCGTCATGTAGTATTACGTTATAACATATGAAGTTATGTATTATTACGATATAACGTATGACGTTATGTAGTATTACGATATAACGTATGACGTCATGTGGTGTTACGTAGTTGCGAATAACGTTATATTGTGTTACTTTATGACGTATGACGTCATGTAGTATTACGTTATAGCGTATGACGGTATGTAGTATTGCGTTATTGCGGATAACGTTATATTATGTTACTTTATGTAGTATGACTTATGTAGTATGACGTGATGTAGTATTACTTTATAATGTATGACGTTATGTAGCATTACCGTATTACGAGTAACGTTGTATTGTGTTACTTTATGACGTATGACGTCATGTAGTATTACGTTATAACGTATGACGGTATGTAGTATTACGTTATTCCGTATAACGTTATATAGTGTTACGTTATAAAGTATGACGTCGTGTAGTATTACGTTATAACGTATGACGTTATGTATTATTACGACATAACGTATGACTTCATGTAGTATTACGTTATAACGTATGACGTTATGTAGTATTACGATATAACGTACAACGTTATTTCGTATTACGTTATAACGTATCATGTCATGTAGTATTACGTTATAACGTACGACGTTATGGAGTATTACTTTATGACGTATGACGTCATGTAGTATTAGGTTACAACTTATGACGTTATGTATTATTACGATATAACGTATGACGTCATGTAGTATTACGTTATAACGTATGACGTCATGTAGTATTACGTTATTGCGAATATCGTAATATTGTGTTACTTTATGACGTATGACGTCATGTAGTATTACTTTATGACGTATGACGTCATGTAGTATTACTTTATGACGTATGACGTCATGTAGTATTACTTCATGACGTATGACGTCATGTAGTATTTGGTTACAACGTATGACGTCATGTAGTATTAGGTTACGACGTATGACGTTATGTATTATTACGATATAACGTATGACGTTATGCAGTATTAGGTTATAACGTATGACGTCATGTAGTTTTGCGTTATAACGTATGACGTTATGTAGTACTACGATATAACGTATGACGTCATGTGGTGTTACGTTATTGCGAATAACGTTATATTGTGCTACTTTATGACGTATGACGTAATGTAGTATTACGTTATAACATATGACGGTATGTAGTATTACGTTATTCCGTATAACGTTATATAGTGTTACTTTATGACGTATGACGTCATGTAGTATTAGGTTACAACGTATGACGTTATGTATTATTACGATATAACGTATGACGTTATGCAGCATTAGGTTATAACGTATGACGTCATGTAGTTTTGCGTTATAACGTATGACGTTATGTAGTATTACGCTATATCGTATGACGTCATTTGGTATTACGTTATTGCGAATAACGTTATATTGTGTTACTTTATGACGTATGACGTCATGTAGTATTACGTTATAACGTATGACGTCATGTGGTATTACTTTATTACGAATAACGTTATGTTGTGTTTCTTTATGACGTATGACGTCATGTAGTATTACTTTATGACGTATGACGTCATGTAGTGTTAGGTTACAACGTATGACGTTATGTATTATTACGATATAACGTATGACGTTATGCAGTATTAGGTTATAACGTATGACGTCATGTAGTTTTGCGTTATAACGTATGACGTTATGTAGTATTACGATATAACGTATGACGTCATGTGGTATTACGTTATTGCGAATAATGTTATATTGTGTTACTTTATAACGTATGACGTTATGGATTATTACGTTATAACGTATGAGGTCATGTGGTATTACGTTATTACGAATATCGTAATATTGTGTTACTTTATGACGTATGACGTCATGTAGTATTAGGTTACAACGTATGACGTTCTGTATTATTACGATATAACGTATGACGTTATGCAGTATTAGGTTATAACGTATGACGTCATGTAGTTTTGCGTTATAACGTATGACGTTATGTAGTATTACGATATAACGTATGACGTTATGTAGTATTACGATATAACGTATGACGTCATGTGGTGTTACGTTATTGCGAATAACGTTATATTGTGCTACTTTGTGACGTATGACGTAATGTAGTATTACGTTATAACATATGACGGTATGTAGTATTACGTTATTCGGTAAAACGTTATATAGTGTTACTTTATGAAGTATGACGTTATGTTGTATTACGTTATAGCGTATGACGTTATGGAGCATTACGTTATAACGTATGAGGTCATGTGGTATTACATTAGTACGAATATCGTAATATTGTGTTACTTTATGACGTACGACGTCATGTATTATTACTTTATGACGTATGACGTCGTGTAGTATTACGTTATAACGTATGACGTTATGTATTATTACGATATAACGTAATACGTTATGCAGAATTGGGTTATAACGTATGACGTCATGTAGTATTACGTTATAACGTATGACGTCATGTAGTATTACGATATAACGTACAACGTTATGTCGTATTACGTTATAACGTATCATGTTATGTAGTATAACGTTATAACGTATGACGTTATGGAGTATTACGTTATAACGTATGATGTCATGTGGTATTACGTTATTACGAATATCGTAATATTGTTTTACTTTATGACGTATGACGTCATGTAGTATTACTTTATGACGTATGACGTCATGTAGTATTACTTTATGACGTATGACGTCATGTAGTATTAGGTTACAACGTATGACGTCATGTAGTATTACGATATAACGTATGACGTTATGCAGTATTAGGTTATAACGTATGACGTCATGTTGTTTTGCGTTATAACGTATGACGTTATGTAGTATTACGCTATATCGTATGACGTCATGTGGTATTACGTTATTGCGAATAACTTTATATTGTGTTACTTCATGACGTATGACGTCATGTAGTATTACGATATAACGTACAACGTTATGTCGTATTACGTTATAACCTATCATGTCATGTAGTATAACGTTATAACGTATGACGTTATGGAGTATTACGTTATAACGTATGATGTCATGTGGTATTACGTTATTACGAATATCGTAATATTGTTTTACTTTATGACGTATGACGTCATGTAGTATTACTTTATGACGTATGACGTCATGTAGTATTAGGTTACAACGTATGACGTCATGTAGTATTACGATATAACGTACAACGTTATGTCGTATTACGTTATAACGTATCATGTCATGTAGTATTGCGTTATAAAGTATGACGTTATGGAGTATTACGTTATAAGGTATGAGGTCATGTGGTATTACGTTATTACGAATATCGTAATATTGTGTTACTTTATGACGTATGACGTCATGTAGTATTACTAAATGACGTATGACGTCATGTAGTATTAGGTTACAACGTATGACTTTATGTATTATTACGATATAACGTATGACGTTATGTAGTATTATGTTATAACGTATGCCGTCATGTAGTATTACGTTATAACATATGACGTTATGTATTATTACGATATAACGTATGACGTTATGTAGTATTAAGAATATAACGAATGACGTCATGTGGTGTTACGTAGTTGCGAATAACGTTATATTGTGTTACTTTATGACGTATGACGTCATGTAGTATTACGTTATAGCGTATGACGGTATGTAGTATTACGTTATTCCGTATAACGTTATATAGTGTTACTTTATGAAGTATGACGTTATGTTGTATTACGTTATAGCGTATGAGGCTATGGAGTATCACGTTATAACGTATGAGGTCATGTGGTATTACATTATTACGAATATCGTAATATTGTGTTACTTTATGATGTACGACGTCATGTAGTATTACTTTATGACGTATGACGTCATGTGGTATTACGTTATTACGAATAACGTTATATTGTGTTACTTTATGTAGTATGACTTATGTAGTATGACGTGATGTAGTATTACTTTATAATGTATGACGTTATGCAGCATTACGCTATTACGAATAACGTTGTACTGTGTTACTTTATAACGTATGACGTTATGTAGTGTTACGTTATAACGTATGACGTCGTGTAGTATTACGTTATAACGTATGACGTTATGTATTATTAAGATATAACGTAATACGTTGTGCAGAATTGGGTTATAACGTATGACGTCATGTAGTATTACGTTATAACATATGACGTCATGTAGTATTACGATAAAACGTACAACGTTATATAGAATTACGATATAACGCACAACGTTATGTCGTATTACGTTATAACGTATCATGTCATGTAGTATTACGTTATAACGTATGACGTTATGGAGTATTACGTTATAACGTATGAGGTCATGTGTTATTACGTTATTACGAATATCGTAACATTGTGTTACTTTACGACGTATGACGTCATGTAGTATTACTTTATTACGTATGACGTCATGTAGTATTACTTTATTACGTATGACGACATGTAGTATTAGGTTACAACGTATGACGTTATGTATTATTACGATATAACGTATGACGTTATGCAGTATTATGTTATAACATATGACGTCATGTAGTTTTGCGTTATAACGTATGACGTTATGTAGTATTACGATATAACGTATGACGTCATGTGGTATTACGTTATTGCGAATAACGTTGTATTGTGTTACTTTATGACGTATGACGTCGTGTAGTATTACGTTATAACGTATGACGTTATGGAGTATTACGTTATAACGTATGAGGTCATGTGGTATTACATTATTACGAATATCGTAATATTGTGTTACTTTATGACGTACGACGTCATGTAGTATTACTTTATGACGTATGACGTCATGTGGTATTACGTTATTGCGGATAACGTTATATTATGTTACTTTATGTAGTATGACTTATGTAGTATGACGTGATGTAGTATTACTTTATAATGTATGACGTTATGTAGCATTACCGTATTACGAGTAACGTTGTATTGTGTTACTTTATGACGTATGACGTCATGTAGTATTACGTTATAACGTATGACGTTACGCAATATTACGTTATAACGTATGATGTTATGGAGTATTACGTTATAACGTATGACGTCGTGTAGTATTACGTTATAACGTATGACGTTATGTATTATTACGATATAACGTAATACGTTATGCAGTATTAGGTTATAACGTATGACGTCATGTAGTTTTGCGTTTTAACGTATAACGTTACGCAGTATTACGTTATAACGTATGATGTTATGGAGTATTGCGTTATAACGTATGACGTCATGTGGTATTACTTTACTACGAATAACGTTATATTGTGTTACTTTATAACGTATGACGTTATGTAGTGTTACGTTATAACGTATGACGTCGTGTAGTATTACGTTATAACGTATTACGTTATGTATTATTACGATATAACGTAATACGTTATGCAGTATTAGGTTATAACGTATGACGTTATGGAGTATTACGTTATAACGTATGACGTCATGTGGTATTACGTTATTACGAATAACGTTATATGGTGTTACTTTATAACGTATGGCGTTATGGAGTGTTACGTTATAACGTATGACGTCGTGTAGTATTACGTTATAACGTATGACGTTATGTATTATTACGATATAACGTAATACGTTATGCAGTATTAGGTTATAACGTATGACGTCATGTAGTTTTGCGTTTTAACGTATAACGTTACGCAGTATTACGTTATAACGTATGATGTTATGGAGTATTGCGTTATAACGTATGACGTCATGTGGTATTACTTTACTACGAATAACGTTATATTGTGTTACTTTATAACGTATGACGTTATGTAGTGTTACGTTATAACGTATGACGTCGTGTAGTATTACGTTATAACGTATTACGTTATGTATTATTACGATATAACGTAATACGTTATGCAGTATTAGGTTATAACGTATGACGTCATGTAGCATTACGTTATAACGTATGGCGTTATGTAGTATTACTATATAACGTGTGACGTCATGTGGTATTACTTTATTACGAATAACGTTATATTGTGTTACTTTATAACGTATGACGTTATGTAGTGTTACGTTATAACGTATGACGTCGTGTAGTATTACGTTATAACGTATGACGTTATGTATTATTACGATATAACGTAATACGTTATGCAGTATTAGGTTATATCGTATGACGTTATGGAGTATTACGTTATAACGTATGACGTCATGTGGTATTACGTTATTACGAATAACGTTATATTGTGTTACTTTATACCGTATGGCGTTATGTAGTGTTACGTTATAACGTATGACGTCGTGTAGTATTACGTTATAACGTATGACGTTATGTATTATTATGATATAACGTAATACGTTATGCAGTATTAGGTTATAACGTATGACGTCATGTAGTTTTGCGTTTTAACGTATGACGTTACGCAGTATTACGTTATAACGTATGATGTTATGGAGTATTGCGTTATAACGTATGACGTCATGTGGTATTACGTTATTGCTAATAACGGTATATTGTGCTACTTTATGACGTATGACGCCCTGTAGTATTACGTCATAACGTATGACGGTATGAAATATTACGTTATGCCGTATAACGTTATATAATCTTACTTTATGAAGTATGACGTTATGTTGTATTACGTTATAACGTATGCCGTCATGTAGTATCAGGATATAACTTATTACGTTATGTAGTATTACGTTATTACGAATAACATTATATAGTGATACTTTATAACGTATGACCTTATGTTGTGTTACGTTATAACATATGACATCATGTAGTATTACGTTATTACGAACATCGTTACATTGTGTTACGTTATAACGTATGACGGTTTGTAATATTACGTTATTCCGTATAACGTTATATAGTGTTACTTTATGAAGTATGACGTTATGTTGTATTACGTTATAACGTATGACGTTATGGGGCATTTCGTTATAACGTATGACGTCATGTGGTATTACGCTATTGCGAATAACGTTATATTGTGTTACTTTATGACGTACGACGTCATGTAGTATTACGTTATAACGTATGACGGTATGTAGTATTATGTTATTCCGTATAACGTCATGTAGTATTACGATATAACGTACAACGTTATATTGAATTACGATATAACGCACAACGTTATGTCGTAATACGTTATAACGTATCATGTCATGTAGTATTACGTTATAAAGAATGACGTTATGTATTATTACGATATAACGTATGACGTTATGTAGTATTACGATATAACGTATGACGTCATGTGGTGTTACGTAGTTGCGAATAGCGTTATATTGTGTTACTTTATGACGTATGACGTCATGTAGTATTACGTTATAACGTATGACGGTATGTAGTATTACTTTATTCCGTATAACGTTATATCGTGTTACGTTATAAAGTATGACGTCGTGTAGTATTACGTTATAACGTATGACGTTATGTATTATTACGATATAACGTATGACGTCATGTAGTATTACGTTATAACGTATGCCGTCATGTAGTATTACGTTATAACATATGAAGTTATGTATTATTACGATATAACGTATGACGTTATGTAGTATTACGATATAACGTATGACGTCATGTGGTGTTACGTAGTTGCGAATAACGTTATATTGTGTTACTTTATGACGTATGACGTCATGTAGTATTACGTTATAGCGTATGACGGTATGTAGTATTGCGTTATTGCGGATAACGTTATATTATGTTACTTTATGTAGTATGACTTATGTAGTATGACGTGATGTAGTATTACTTTATAATGTATGACGTTATGTAGCATTACCGTATTACGAGTAACGTTGTATTGTGTTACTTTATGACGTATGACGTCATGTAGTATTACGTTATAACGTATGACGGTATGTAGTATTACGTTATTCCGTATAACGTTATATAGTGTTACGTTATAAAGTATGACGTCGTGTAGTATTACGTTATAACGTATGACGTTATGTATTATTACGACATAACGTATGACTTCATGTAGTATTACGTTATAACGTATGACGTTATGTAGTATTACGATATAACGTACAACGTTATTTCGTATTACGTTATAACGTATCATGTCATGTAGTATTACGTTATAACGTACGACGTTATGGAGTATTACTTTATGACGTATGACGTCATGTAGTATTAGGTTACAACTTATGACGTTATGTATTATTACGATATAACGTATGACGTCATGTAGTATTACGTTATAACGTATGACGTCATGTAGTATTACGTTATTGCGAATATCGTAATATTGTGTTACTTTATGACGTATGACGTCATGTAGTATTACTTTATGACGTATGACGTCATGTAGTATTACTTTATGACGTATGACGTCATGTAGTATTACTTCATGACGTATGACGTCATGTAGTATTTGGTTACAACGTATGACGTCATGTAGTATTAGGTTACGACGTATGACGTTATGTATTATTACGATATAACGTATGACGTTATGCAGTATTAGGTTATAACGTATGACGTCATGTAGTTTTGCGTTATAACGTATGACGTTATGTAGTACTACGATATAACGTATGACGTCATGTGGTGTTACGTTATTGCGAATAACGTTATATTGTGCTACTTTATGACGTATGACGTAATGTAGTATTACGTTATAACATATGACGGTATGTAGTATTACGTTATTCCGTATAACGTTATATAGTGTTACTTTATGACGTATGACGTCATGTAGTATTAGGTTACAACGTATGACGTTATGTATTATTACGATATAACGTATGACGTTATGCAGCATTAGGTTATAACGTATGACGTCATGTAGTTTTGCGTTATAACGTATGACGTTATGTAGTATTACGCTATATCGTATGACGTCATTTGGTATTACGTTATTGCGAATAACGTTATATTGTGTTACTTTATGACGTATGACGTCATGTAGTATTACGTTATAACGTATGACGTCATGTGGTATTACTTTATTACGAATAACGTTATGTTGTGTTTCTTTATGACGTATGACGTCATGTAGTATTACTTTATGACGTATGACGTCATGTAGTGTTAGGTTACAACGTATGACGTTATGTATTATTACGATATAACGTATGACGTTATGCAGTATTAGGTTATAACGTATGACGTCATGTAGTTTTGCGTTATAACGTATGACGTTATGTAGTATTACGATATAACGTATGACGTCATGTGGTATTACGTTATTGCGAATAATGTTATATTGTGTTACTTTATAACGTATGACGTTATGGATTATTACGTTATAACGTATGAGGTCATGTGGTATTACGTTATTACGAATATCGTAATATTGTGTTACTTTATGACGTATGACGTCATGTAGTATTAGGTTACAACGTATGACGTTCTGTATTATTACGATATAACGTATGACGTTATGCAGTATTAGGTTATAACGTATGACGTCATGTAGTTTTGCGTTATAACGTATGACGTTATGTAGTATTACGATATAACGTATGACGTTATGTAGTATTACGATATAACGTATGACGTCATGTGGTGTTACGTAATTGCGAATAACGTTATATTGTGCTACTTTGTGACGTATGACGTAATGTAGTATTACGTTATAACATATGACGGTATGTAGTATTACGTTATTCGGTAAAACGTTATATAGTGTTACTTTATGAAGTATGACGTTATGTTGTATTACGTTATAGCGTATGACGTTATGGAGCATTACGTTATAACGTATGAGGTCATGTGGTATTACATTAGTACGAATATCGTAATATTGTGTTACTTTATGACGTACGACGTCATGTATTATTACTTTATGACGTATGACGTCGTGTAGTATTACGTTATAACGTATGACGTTATGTATTATTACGATATAACGTAATACGTTATGCAGAATTGGGTTATAACGTATGACGTCATGTAGTATTACGTTATAACGTATGACGTCATGTAGTATTACGATATAACGTATGACGTCATGTGGTGTTACGTAATTGCGAATAACGTTATATTGTGCTACTTTGTGACGTATGACGTAATGTAGTATTACGTTATAACATATGACGGTATGTAGTATTACGTTATTCGGTAAAACGTTATATAGTGTTACTTTATGAAGTATGACGTTATGTAGTATAACGTTATAACGTATGACGTTATGGAGTATTACGTTATAACGTATGATGTCATGTGGTATTACGTTATTACGAATATCGTAATATTGTTTTACTTTATGACGTATGACGTCATGTAGTATTACTTTATGACGTATGACGTCATGTAGTATTACTTTATGACGTATGACGTCATGTAGTATTAGGTTACAACGTATGACGTCATGTAGTATTACGATATAACGTATGACGTTATGCAGTATTAGGTTATAACGTATGACGTCATGTTGTTTTGCGTTATAACGTATGACGTTATGTAGTATTACGCTATATCGTATGACGTCATGTGGTATTACGTTATTGCGAATAACTTTATATTGTGTTACTTCATGACGTATGACGTCATGTAGTATTACGATATAACGTACAACGTTATGTCGTATTACGTTATAACCTATCATGTCATGTAGTATAACGTTATAACGTATGACGTTATGGAGTATTACGTTATAACGTATGATGTCATGTGGTATTACGTTATTACGAATATCGTAATATTGTTTTACTTTATGACGTATGACGTCATGTAGTATTACTTTATGACGTATGACGTCATGTAGTATTAGGTTACAACGTATGACGTCATGTAGTATTACGATATAACGTACAACGTTATGTCGTATTACGTTATAACGTATCATGTCATGTAGTATTGCGTTATAAAGTATGACGTTATGGAGTATTACGTTATAAGGTATGAGGTCATGTGGTATTACGTTATTACGAATATCGTAATATTGTGTTACTTTATGACGTATGACGTCATGTAGTATTACTAAATGACGTATGACGTCATGTAGTATTAGGTTACAACGTATGACTTTATGTATTATTACGATATAACGTATGACGTTATGTAGTATTATGTTATAACGTATGCCGTCATGTAGTATTACGTTATAACATATGACGTTATGTATTATTACGATATAACGTATGACGTTATGTAGTATTAAGAATATAACGAATGACGTCATGTGGTGTTACGTAGTTGCGAATAACGTTATATTGTGTTACTTTATGACGTATGACGTCATGTAGTATTACGTTATAGCGTATGACGGTATGTAGTATTACGTTATTCCGTATAACGTTATATAGTGTTACTTTATGAAGTATGACGTTATGTTGTATTACGTTATAGCGTATGAGGCTATGGAGTATCACGTTATAACGTATGAGGTCATGTGGTATTACATTATTACGAATATCGTAATATTGTGTTACTTTATGATGTACGACGTCATGTAGTATTACTTTATGACGTATGACGTCATGTGGTATTACGTTATTACGAATAACGTTATATTGTGTTACTTTATGTAGTATGACTTATGTAGTATGACGTGATGTAGTATTACTTTATAATGTATGACGTTATGCAGCATTACGCTATTACGAATAACGTTGTACTGTGTTACTTTATAACGTATGACGTTATGTAGTGTTACGTTATAACGTATGACGTCGTGTAGTATTACGTTATAACGTATGACGTTATGTATTATTAAGATATAACGTAATACGTTGTGCAGAATTGGGTTATAACGTATGACGTCATGTAGTATTACGTTATAACATATGACGTCATGTAGTATTACGATAAAACGTACAACGTTATATAGAATTACGATATAACGCACAACGTTATGTCGTATTACGTTATAACGTATCATGTCATGTAGTATTACGTTATAACGTATGACGTTATGGAGTATTACGTTATAACGTATGAGGTCATGTGTTATTACGTTATTACGAATATCGTAACATTGTGTTACTTTACGACGTATGACGTCATGTAGTATTACTTTATTACGTATGACGTCATGTAGTATTACTTTATTACGTATGACGACATGTAGTATTAGGTTACAACGTATGACGTTATGTATTATTACGATATAACGTATGACGTTATGCAGTATTATGTTATAACATATGACGTCATGTAGTTTTGCGTTATAACGTATGACGTTATGTAGTATTACGATATAACGTATGACGTCATGTGGTATTACGTTATTGCGAATAACGTTGTATTGTGTTACTTTATGACGTATGACGTCATGTAGTGTTACGTTATAACGTATGACGGTATGTAGTATTACGTTATTCCGTATAACGTTATATAGTGTTACGTTATAAAGTATGACGTCGTGTAGTATTACGTTATAACGTATGACGTTATGGAGTATTACGTTATAACGTATGAGGTCATGTGGTATTACATTATTACGAATATCGTAATATTGTGTTACTTTATGACGTACGACGTCATGTAGTATTACTTTATGACGTATGACGTCATGTGGTATTACGTTATTGCGGATAACGTTATATTATGTTACTTTATGTAGTATGACTTATGTAGTATGACGTGATGTAGTATTACTTTATAATGTATGACGTTATGTAGCATTACCGTATTACGAGTAACGTTGTATTGTGTTACTTTATGACGTATGACGTCATGTAGTATTACGTTATAACGTATGACGGTATGTAGTATTACGTTATTCCGTATAACGTTATATAGTGTTACGTTATAAAGTATGACGTCGTGTAGTATTACGTTATAACGTATGACGTCATGTAGTATTACGATATAACGAACAACGTTATTTCGTATTACGTTATAACGTATCATGTCATGTAGTATTACGTTATAACGTACGACGTTATGGAGTATTACTTTATGACGTATGACGTCATGTAGTATTAGGTTACAACTTATGACTTCATGTAGTATTACGTTATAACGTATGACGTCATGTAGTATTACGATATAACGTACAACGTTATTTCGTATTACGTTATAACGTATCATGTCATGTAGTATTACGTTATAACGTACGACGTTATGGAGTATTACTTTATGACGTATGACGTCATGTAGTATTAGGTTACAACTTATGACGTTATGTATTATTACGATATAACGTATGACGTTATGTAGTATTACGATATAACGTATGACGTCATGTGGTGTTACGTAATTGCGAATAACGTTATATTGTGTTACTGTATGACGTATGACGTCATGTAGTATTAGGTTACAACGTATGACGTTATGTATTATTACGTTATAACGTAGGACGTTATGTATTATTACGATATAACTATGACGTCATGTAGTATTACGTTATAACGTATGACGTCATGTAGTATTACGTTATTGCGAATATCGTAATATTGTGTTACTTTATGACGTATGACGTCATGTAGTATTACTTTATGACGTATGACGTCATGTGGTATTACTTTATGACGTATGACGTCATGTAGTATTACTTTATGACGTATGACGTCATGTAGTATTAGGTTACAACGTATGACGTCATGTAGTATTAGGTTACAACGTATGACGTTATGTATTATTACGATATAACGTATGACGTTATGCAGTATTAGGTTATAACGTATGACGTCATGTAGTTTTGCGTTATAACGTATGACGTTATGTAGTACTACGATATAACGTATGACGTCATGTGGTGTTACGTTATTGCGAATAACGTTATATTGTGTTACTTTATTACGTATGACGTCATGTATTATTACGTTATAACATATGACGGTATGTAGTATTACGTTATTCCGTATAACGTTATATAGTGTTACTTTATGAAGTATGACGTTATGGAGCATTACGTTATAACGTATGAGGTCATGTGGTATTACATTAGTACGAATATCGTAATATAGTGTTACTTTATGACGTGTGACGTCATGTAGTATTAGGTTACAACGTATGACGTTATGTATTATTACGATATAACGTATGACGTTATGCAGTATTAGGTTATAACGTATGACGTCATGTAGTTTTGCGTTATAACGTATGACGTTATGTAGTATTACGATATAACGTATGACGTCATGTGGTGTTACGTTATTGCGAATAACGTTATATTGTGCTGCTTTATGACGTATGACGTCATGTAGTATTACGTTATAACATATGACGGTATGTAGTATTACGTTATTCCGTATAACGTTATATAGTGTTACTTTATGACGTATGACGTCATGTAGTATTAGGTTACAACGTATGACGTTATGTATTATTACGATATAACGTATGACGTTATGCAGCATTAGGTTATAACGTATGACGTCATGTAGTTTTGCGTTATAACGTATGACGTTATGTAGTATTACGCTATATCGTATGACGTCATTTGGTATTACGTTATTGCGAATAACGTTATATTGTGTTACTTTATGACGTATGACGTCATGTAGTATTACGTTATTCCGTATAACGTCATGTAGTATTACGATATAACGTACAACGTTATATTGAATTACGATATAACGCACAACGTTATGTCGTAATACGTTATAACGTATCATGTCATGTAGTATTACGTTATAAAGTATGACGTTATGGAGTATTACGTTATAAGGTATGAGGTCATGTGGTATTACGTTATTACGAATATCGTAATATTGTGTTACTTTATGTCGTATGACGTCATGTAGTATTACTAAATGACGTATGACGTCATGTAGTATTAGGTTACAACGTATGACTTTATGTATTATTACGATATAACGTATGACGTTATGTAGTATTATGTTATAACGTATGCCGTCATGTAGTATTACGTTATAACATATGACGTTATGTATTATTACGATATAACGTATGACGTTATGTAGTATTACGATGACGTCATAACGTATGACGTCATGTGGTGTTACGTAGTTGCGAATAACGTTATATTGTGTTACTTTATGACGTATGACGTCATGTAGTATTACGTTATAGCGTATGACGGTATGTAGTATTTCGTTATTCCGTATAACGTTATATAGTGTTACTTTATGAAGTATGACGTTATGTTGTATTACGTTATAGCGTATGACGCTATGGAGTATTACGTTATAACGTATGAGGTCATGTGGTATTACATTATTACGAATATCGTAATATTGTGTTACTTTATGATGTACGACGTCATGTAGTATTACTTTATGACGTACGACGTCATGTGGTATTACGTTATTACGAATAACGTTATATTGTGTTACTTTATGTAGTATGACTTATGTAGTATGACGTGATGTAGTATTACTTTATAATGTATGACGTTATGTAGCATTACGCTATTACGAATAACGTTGTACTGTGTTACTTTATAACGTATGACGTTATGTAGTGTTACGTTATAACGTATGACGTCGTGTAGTATTACGTTATAACGTATGACGTTATGTATTATTACGATATAACGTAATACGTTGTGCAGAATTGGGTTATAACGTATGACGTCATGTAGTATTACGTTATAACGTATGACGTCATGTAGTATTACGATATAACGTACAACGTTATGTCGTATTACGATATAACGTATGACGTCATGTGGTATTACGTTACAACGTATGACGTCATGTAGTATTAGGTTACAACGTATGACGTTATGTATTATTACGATATAACGTATGACGTTATGTAGTATTATGTTATAACGTATGCCGTCATGTAGTATTACGTTATAACATATGACGTTATGTATTATTACGATATAACGTATGACGTTATGTAGTATTATGTTATAACGTATGCCGTCGTGTAGTATTACGATATAACGTATGACGTTATGTATTATTACGATATAACGTAATACGTTATGCAGAATTGGGTTATAACGTATGACGTCATGTAGTATTACGTTATAACGTATGACGTCATGTAGTATTACGATATAACGTACAACGTTATGTCGTATTACGTTATAACGTATCATGTCATGTAGTATAACGTTATAACGTATGACGTTATGGAGTATTACGTTATAACGTATGATGTCATGTGGTATTACGTTATTACGAATATCGTAATATTGTTTTACTTTATGACGTATGACGTCATGTAGTATTACTTTATGACGTATGACGTCATGTAGTATTACTTTATGACGTATGACGTCATGTAGTATTAGGTTACAACGTATGACGTCATGTAGTATTACGATATAACGTATGACGTTATGTAGTATTACGATATAACGTATGACGTCATGTGGTGTTACGTAATTGCGAATAACGTTATATTGTGTTACTTTATGACGTATGACGTCATGTAGTATTAGGTTACAACGTATGACGTTATGTATTATTACGTTATAACGTAGGACGTTATGTATTATTACGATATAACGTATGACGTCATGTAGTATTACGTTATAACGTATGACGTCATGTAGTATTACGTTATTACGAATATCGTAATATTGTGTTACTTTATGACGTATGACGTCATCTAGTATTACTTTATGACGTATGACGTCATGTAGTATTACTTTATGACGTATGACGTCATGTAGTATTAGGTTACAACGTATGACGTCATGTAGTATTAGGTTACAACGTATGACGTTATGTATTATTACGATATAACGTATGACGTTATGCAGTATTAGGCTATAACGTATGACGTCATGTAGTTTTGCGTTATAACGTATGACGTTATGTAGTATTACGATATAACGTATGACGTCATGTGGTGTTACGTTATTGCGAATAACGTTATATTGTGTTACTTTATGACGTATGACGTCATGTAGTATTAGGTTAAACGTATGACGTCGTGTAGTATTACGTTATAACGTATGACGTTATGTATAATTACGACATAACGTATGACTTCATGTAGTATTACGTTATAACGTATGACGTTATGTAGTATTACGATATAACGTACAACGTTATTTCGTATTACGTTATAACGTATCATGTCATGTAGTATTACGTTATAACGTACGACGTTATGGAGTATTACTTTATGACGTATGACGTCATGTAGTATTAGGTTACAACTTATGACGTTATGTATTATTACGATATAACGTATGACGTTATGTAGTGTTACGATATAACGTATGACGTCATGTGGTATTACGTTATTACGAATATCGTAATATTGTGTTACTTTATGACGTATGACGTCATGTAGTATTAGGTTACAACGTATGACGTTATGTATTATTACGTTATAACGTAGGACGTTATGTATTATTACGATATAACGTATGACGTCATGTAGTATTAGGTTATAACGTATGACGTCATGTAGTATTACGTTATTGCGAATATCGTAATATTGTGTTACTTTATGACGTATGACGTCATGTAGTATTACTTTATGACGTATGACGTCATGAAGTATTACTTTATGACGTATGACGTCATGTAGTATTACTTTATGACGTATGACGTCATGTAGTATTAGGTTACAACGTATGACGTCATGTAGTATTAGGTTACAACGTATGACGTTATGTATTATTACGATATAACGTATGACGTTATGCAGTATTAGGTTATAACGTATGACGTCATGTAGTTTTGCGTTATAACGTATGACGTTATGTAGTATTACGATATAACGTATGACGTCATGTGGTGTTACGTTATTGCGAATAACGTTATATTGTGCTACTTTATGACGTATGACGTAATGTAGTATTACGTTATAACATATGACGGTATGTAGTATTACGTTATTCCGTATAACGTTATATAGTGTTACTTTATGACGTAGGACGTCATGTAGTATTAGGTTACAACGTATGACGTTATGTATTATTACGATATAACGTATGACGTTATGCAGTATTAGGTTATAACGTATGACGTCATGTAGTTTTGCGTTATAACGTATGACGTTATGTAGTATTACGATATAACGTATGACGTCATGTGGTATTACGTTATTGCGAATAATGTTATATTGTGTTACTTTATAACGTATGACGTTATGGATTATTACGTTATAACGTATGAGGTCATGTGGTATTACGTTATTACGAATATCGTAATATTGTGTTACTTTATGACGTATGACGTCATGTAGTATTAGGTTACAACGTATGACGTTCTGTATTATTACGATATAACGTATGACGTTATGCAGTATTAGGTTATAACGTATGACGTCATGTAGTTTTGCGTTATAACGTATGACGTTATGTAGTATTACGATATAACGTATGACGTTATGTAGTATTACGATATAACGTATGACGTCATGTGGTGTTACGTAATTGCGAATAACGTTATATTGTGCTACTTTGTGACGTATGACGTAATGTAGTATTACGTTATAACATATGACGGTATGTAGTATTACGTTATTCGGTAAAACGTTATATAGTGTTACTTTATGAAGTATGACGTTATGTTGTATTACGTTATAGCGTATGACGTTATGGAGCATTACGTTATAACGTATGAGGTCATGTGGTATTACATTAGTACGAATATCGTAATATTGTGTTACTTTATGACGTACGACGTCATGTATTATTACTTTATGACGTATGACGTCGTGTAGTATTACGTCATAACGTATGACGTTATGTATTATTACGATATAACGTAATACGTTATGCAGAATTGGGTTATAACGTATGACGTCATGTAGTATTACGTTATAACGTATGACGTCATGTAGTATTACGATATAACGTACAACGTTATGTCGTATTACGTTATAACGTATCATGTTATGTAGTATAACGTTATAACGTATGACGTTATGGAGTATTACGTTATAACGTATGATGTCATGTGGTATTACGTTATTACGAATATCGTAATATTGTTTTACTTTATGACGTATGACGTCATGTAGTATTACTTTATGACGTATGACGTTATGCAGTATTAGGTTATAACGTATGACGTCATGTAGTTTTGCGTTATAACGTATGACGTTATGTAGTATTACGATATAACGTATGACGTTATGTAGTATTACGATATAACGTATGACGTCATGTGGTGTTACGTAATTGCGAATAACGTTATATTGTGCTACTTTGTGACGTATGACGTAATGTAGTATTACGTTATAACATATGACGGTATGTAGTATTACGTTATTCGGTAAAACGTTATATAGTGTTACTTTATGAAGTATGACGTTATGTTGTATTACGTTATAGCGTATGACGTTATGGAGCATTACGTTATAACGTATGAGGTCATGTGGTATTACATTAGTACGAATATCGTAATATTGTGTTACTTTATGACGTACGACGTCATGTATTATTACTTTATGACGTATGACGTCGTGTAGTATTACGTTATAACGTATGACGTTATGTATTATTACGATATAACGTAATACGTTATGCAGAATTGGGTTATAACGTATGACGTCATGTAGTATTACGTTATAACGTATGACGTCATGTAGTATTACGATATAACGTACAACGTTATGTCGTATTACGTAATTGCGAATAACGTTATATTGTGTTACTTTATGACGTATGACGTCATGTAGTATTAGGTTACAACGTATGACGTTATGTATTATTACGTTATAACGTAGGACGTTATGTATTATTACGATATAACGTATGACGTCATGTAGTATTACGTTATAACGTATGACGTCATGTAGTATTACGTTATTACGAATATCGTAATATTGTGTTACTTTATGACGTATGACGTCATCTAGTATTACTTTATGACGTATAACGTCATGTAGTATTACTTTATGACGTATGACGTCATGTAGTATTAGGTTACAACGTATGACGTCATGTAGTATTAGGTTACAACGTATGACGTTATGTATTATTACGATATAACGTATGACGTTATGCAGTATTAGGCTATAACGTATGACGTCATGTAGTTTTGCGTTATAACGTATGACGTTATGTAGTATTACGATATAACGTATGACGTCATGTGGTGTTACGTTATTGCGAATAACGTTATATTGTGTTACTTTATGACGTATGACGTCATGTAGTATTAGGTTAAACGTATGACGTCGTGTAGTATTACGTTATAACGTATGACGTTATGTATTATTACGACATAACGTATGACTTCATGTAGTATTACGTTATAACGTATGACGTTATGTAGTATTACGATATAACGTACAACGTTATTTCGTATTACGTTATAACGTATCATGTCATGTAGTATTACGTTATAACGTACGACGTTATGGAGTATTACTTTATGACGTATGACGTCATGTAGTATTAGGTTACAACTTATGACGTTATGTATTATTACGATATAACGTATGACGTTATGTAGTATTACGATATAACGTATGACGTCATGTGGTATTACGTTATTACGAATATCGTAATATTGTGTTACTTTATGACGTATGACGTCATGTAGTATTAGGTTACAACGTATGACGTTATGTATTATTACGTTATAACGTAGGACGTTATGTATTATTACGATATAACGTATGACGTCATGTAGTATTACGTTATAACGTATGACGTCATGTAGTATTACGTTATTGCGAATATCGTAATATTGTGTTACTTTATGACGTATGACGTCATGTAGTATTACTTTATGACGTATGACGTCATGAAGTATTACTTTATGACGTATGACGTCATGTAGTATTACTTTATGACGTATGACGTCATGTAGTATTAGGTTACAACGTATGACGTCATGTAGTATTAGGTTACAACGTATGACGTTATGTATTATTACGATATAACGTATGACGTTATGCAGTATTAGGTTATAACGTATGACGTCATGTAGTTTTGCGTTATAACGTATGACGTTATGTAGTATTACGATATAACGTATGACGTCATGTGGTGTTACGTTATTGCGAATAACGTTATATTGTGCTACTTTATGACGTATGACGTAATGTAGTATTACGTTATAACATATGACGGTATGTAGTATTACGTTATTCCGTATAACGTTATATAGTGTTACTTTATGACGTATGACGTCATGTAGTATTAGGTTACAACGTATGACGTTATGTATTATTACGATATAACGTATGACGTTATGCAGTATTAGGTTATAACGTATGACGTCATGTAGTTTTGCGTTATAACGTATGACGTTATGTAGTATTACGATATAACGTATGACGTCATGTGGTATTACGTTATTGCGAATAATGTTATATTGTGTTACTTTATAACGTATGACGTTATGGATTATTACGTTATAACGTATGAGGTCATGTGGTATTACGTTATTACGAATATCGTAATATTGTGTTACTTTATGACGTATGACGTCATGTAGTATTAGGTTACAACGTATGACGTTCTGTATTATTACGATATAGCGTATGACGTTATGCAGTATTAGGTTATAACGTATGACGTCATGTAGTTTTGCGTTATAACGTATGACGTTATGTAGTATTACGATATAACGTATGACGTTATGTAGTATTACGATATAACGTATGACGTCATGTGGTGTTACGTAATTGCGAATAACGTTATATTGTGCTACTTTGTGACGTATGACGTAATGTAGTATTACGTTATAACATATGACGGTATGTAGTATTACGTTATTCGGTAAAACGTTATATAGTGTTACTTTATGAAGTATGACGTTATGTTGTATTACGTTATAGCGTATGACGTTATGGAGCATTACGTTATAACGTATGAGGTCATGTGGTATTACATTAGTACGAATATCGTAATATTGTGTTACTTTATGACGTACGACGTCATGTATTATTACTTTATGACGTATGACGTCGTGTAGTATTACGTTATAACGTATGACGTTATGTATTATTACGATATAACGTAATACGTTATGCAGAATTGGGTTATAACGTATGACGTCATGTAGTATTACGTTATAACGTATGACGTCATGTAGTATTACGATATAACGTACAACGTTATGTCGTATTACGTTATAACGTATCATGTTATGTAGTATAACGTTATAACGTATTACGTTATGGAGTATTACGTTATAACGTATGATGTCATGTGGTATTACGTTATTACGAATATCGTAATATTGTTTTACTTTATGACGTATGACGTCATGTAGTATTACTTTATGACGTATGACGTTATGCAGTATTAGGTTATAACGTATGACGTCATGTAGTTTTGCGTTATAACGTATGACGTTATGTAGTATTACGATATAACGTATGACGTTATGTAGTATTACGATATAACGTATGACGTCATGTGGTGTTACGTAATTGCGAATAACGTTATATTGTGCTACTTTGTGACGTATGACGTAATGTAGTATTACGTTATAACATATGACGGTATGTAGTATTACGTTATTCGGTAAAACGTTATATAGTGTTACTTTATGAAGTATGACGTTATGTTGTATTACGTTATAGCGTATGACGTTATGGAGCATTACGTTATAACGTATGAGGTCATGTGGTATTACATTAGTACGAATATCGTAATATTGTGTTACTTTATGACGTACGACGTCATGTATTATTACTTTATGACGTATGACGTCGTGTAGTATTACGTTATAACGTATGACGTTATGTATTATTACGATATAACGTAATACGTTATGCAGAATTGGGTTATAACGTATGACGTCATGTAGTATTACGTTATAACGTATGACGTCATGTAGTATTACGATATAACGTACAACGTTATGTCGTATTACGTTATAACGTATCATGTTATGTAGTATAACGTTATAACGTATGACGTTATGGAGTATTACGTTATAACGTATGATGTGATGTGGTATTACGTTATTACGAATATCGTAATATTGTTTTACTTTATGACGTATGACGTCATGTAGTATTACTTTATGACGTATGACGTCATGTAGTATTACTTTATGACGTATGACGTCATGTAGTATTAGGTTACAACGTATGACGTCATGTAGTATTACGATATAACGTATGACGTTATGTAGTATTACGATATAACGTATGACGTCATGTGGTGTTACGTAATTGCGAATAACGTTATGTTGTGTTACTTTATGACGTATGACGTCATGTAGTATTAGGTTACAACGTATGACGTTATGTATTATTACGTTATAACGTAGGACGTTATGTATTATTACGATATAACGTATGACGTCATGTAGTATTACGTTATAACTTATGACGTCATGTAGTATTACGTTATTACGAATATCGTAATATTGTGTTACTTTATGACGTATGACGTCATCTAGTATTACTTTATGACGTATGACGTCATGTAGTATTACTTTATGACGTATGACGTCATGTAGTATTAGGTTACAACGTATGACGTCATGTAGTATTAGGTTACAACGTATGACGTTATGTATTATTACGATATAACGTATGACGTTATGCAGTATTAGGCTATAACGTATGACGTCATGTAGTTTTGCGTTATAACGTATGACGTTATGTAGTATTACGATATTACGTATGACGTCATGTGGTGTTACGTTATTGCGAATAACGTTATATTGTGTTACTTTATGACGTATGACGTCATGTAGTATTAGGTTAAACGTATGACGTCATGTAGTATTAGGTTACAACGTATGACGTTATGTATTATTACGATATAACGTATGACGTTATGCAGTATTAGGCTATAACGTATGACGTCATGTAGTTTTGCGTTATAACGTATGACGTTATGTAGTATTACGATATAACGTATGAGGTCATGTGGTATTACATTAGTACGAATATCGTAATATTGTGTTACTTTATGACGTACGACGTCATGTAGTACTACGTTATAACGTATGACGGTATGTAGTATTATGTTATTCCGTATAACGTTATGTATTATTACGATATAACGTACAACGTCATATAGAATTACGATATAACGCACAACGTTATGTCGTATTACGTTATAACGTATCATGTCATGTAGTATTACGTTATAACGTATGACGTTATGGAGTATTACGTTATAACGTATGACGTTATGGAGTATGACGTTATAACGTATGAGGTCATGTGGTATTACATTATTACGAATATCGTAATATTGTGTTACTTTATGACGTACGACGTCATGTAGTATTACTTTATGACGTATGACGTCATGTGGTATTACGTTATTGCGAATAACGTTATATTATGTTACTTTATGTAGTATGACTTATGTAGTATGACGTGATGTAGTATTACCTTATAATGTATGACGTTATGTAGCATTACCGTATTACGAGTAACGTTGTATTGTGTTACTTTATGACGTATGACGTCATGTAGTATTAGGTTACAACGTATGACGTTATGTATTATTACGATATAACGTATGACGTTATGCAGTATTAGGTTATAACGTATGACGTCATGTAGTTTTGCGTTATAACGTATGACGTTATGTAGTATTACGCTATATCGTATGACGTCATGTGGTATTACGTTATTGCGAATAACTTTATATTGTGTTACTTCATGACGTATGACGTCATGTAGTATTACGATATAACGTACAACGTTATGTCGTATTACGTTATAACCTATCATGTCATGTAGTATAACGTTATAACGTATGACGTTATGGAGTATTACGTTATAACGTATGATGTCATGTGGTATTACGTTATTACGAATATCGTAATATTGTTTTACTTTATGACGTATGACGTCATGTAGTATTACTTTATGACGTATGACGTCATGTAGTATTAGGTTACAACGTATGACGTCATGTAGTATTACGATATAACGTACAACGTTATGTCGTATTACGTTATAACGTATCATGTCATGTAGTATTGCGTTATAAAGTATGACGTTATGGAGTATTACGTTATAAGGTATGAGGTCATGTGGTATTACGTTATTACGAATATCGTAATATTGTGTTACTTTATGACGTATGACGTCATGTAGTATTACTAAATGACGTATGACGTCATGTAGTATTAGGTTACAACGTATGACTTTATGTATTATTACGATATAACGTATGACGTTATGTAGTATTATGTTATAACGTATGCCGTCATGTAGTATTACGTTATAACATATGACGTTATGTATTATTACGATATAACGTATGACGTTATGTAGTATTACGATATAACGAATGACGTCATGTGGTGTTACGTAGTTGCGAATAACGTTATATTGTGTTACTTTATGACGTATGACGTCATGTAGTATTACGTTATAGCGTATGACGGTATGTAGTATTACGTTATTCCGTATAACGTTATATAGTGTTACTTTATGAAGTATGACGTTATGTTGCATTACGTTATAGCGTATGACGCTATGGAGTATCACGTTATAACGTATGAGGTCATGTGGTATTACATTATTACGAATATCGTAATATTGTGTTACTTTATGATGTACGACGTCATGTAGTATTACTTTATGACGTATGACGTCATGTGGTATTACGTTATTACGAATAACGTTATATTGTGTTACTTTATGTAGTATGACTTATGTAGTATGACGTGATGTAGTATTACTTTATAATGTATGACGTTATGCAGCATTACGCTATTACGAATAACGTTGTACTGTGTTACTTTATAACGTATGACGTTATGTAGTGTTACGTTATAACGTATGACGTCGTGTAGTATTACGTTATAACGTATGACGTTATGTATTATTAAGATATAACGTAATACGTTGTGCAGAATTGGGTTATAACGTATGACGTCATGTAGTATTACGTTATAACATATGACGTCATGTAGTATTACGATAAAACGTACAACGTTATATAGAATTACGATATAACGCACAACGTTATGTCGTATTACGTTATAACGTATCATGTCATGTAGTATTACGTTATAACGTATGACGTTATGGAGTATTACGTTATAACGTATGAGGTCATGTGTTATTACGTTATTACGAATATCGTAATATTGTGTTACTTTACGACGTATGACGTCATGTAGTATTACTTTATTACGTATGACGTCATGTAGTATTACTTTATTACGTATGACGACATGTAGTATTAGGTTACAACGTATGACGTTATGTAATAATACGATATAACGTATGACGTTATGCAGTATTATGTTATAACATATGACGTCATGTAGTTTTGCGTTATAACGTATGACGTTATGTAGTATTACGATATAACGTATGACGTCATGTGGTATTACGTTATTGCGAATAACGCTGTATTGTGTTACTTTATGACGTATGACGTCATGTAGTGTTACGTTATAACGTATGACGGTATGTAGTATTACGTTATTCCGTATAACGTTATATAGTGTTACGTTATAAAGTATGACGTCGTGTAGTATTACGTTATAACGTATGACGTTATGGAGTATTACGTTATAACGTATGAGGTCATGTGGTATTACATTATTACGAATATCGTAATATTGTGTTACTTTATGACGTACGACGTCATGTAGTATTACTTTATGACGTATGACGTCATGTGGTATTACGTTATTGCGGATAACGTTATATTATGTTACTTTATGTAGTATGACTTATGTAGTATGACGTGATGTAGTATTACTTTATAATGTATGACGTTATGTAGCATTACCGTATTACGAGTAACGTTGTATTGTGTTACTTTATGACGTATGACGTCATGTAGTATTACGTTATAACGTATGACGGTATGTAGTATTACGTTATTCCGTATAACGTTATATAGTGTTACGTTATAAAGTATGACGTCGTGTAGTATTACGTTATAACGTATGACGTTATGTATTATTACGACATAACGTATGACTTCATGTAGTATTACGTTATAACGTATGACGTCATGTAGTATTACGATATAACGTACAACGTTATTTCGTATTACGTTATAACGTATCATGTCATGTAGTATTACGTTATAACGTACGACGTTATGGAGTATTACTTTATGACGTATGACGTCATGTAGTATTAGGTTACAACTTATGACGTTATGTATTATTACGATATAACGTATGACGTTATGTAGTATTACGATATAACGTATGACGTCATGTGGTATTACGTTATTACGAATATCGTAATATTGTGTTACTTTATGACGTATGACGTCATGTAGTATTACTTTATGACGTATGACGTCATGTAGTATTACTTTATGACGTATGACGTCATGTAGTATTACTTTATGACGTATGACTTCATGTAGTATTAGGTTACAACTTATGACGTTATGTATTATTACGATATAACGTATGACGTTATGTAGTATTACGATATAACGTATGACGTCATGTGGTGTTACGTAATTGCGAATAACGTTATATTGTGTTACTGTATGACGTATGACGTCATGTAGTATTAGGTTACAACGTATGACGTTATGTATTATTACGTTATAACGTAGGACGTTATGTATTATTACGATATAACGTATGACGTCATGTAGTATTACGTTATAACGTATGACGTCATGTAGTATTACGTTATTGCGAATATCGTAATATTGTGTTACTTTATGACGTATGACGTCATGTAGTATTACTTTATGACGTATGACGTCATGTGGTATTACTTTATGACGTATGACGTCATGTAGTATTACTTTATGACGTATGACGTCATGTAGTATTAGGTTACAACGTATGACGTCATGTAGTATTAGGTTACAACGTATGACGTTATGTATTATTACGATATAACGTATGACGTTATGTAGTATTACGATATAACGTATGACGTCATGTGGTGTTACGTAGTTGCGAATAGCGTTATATTGTGTTACTTTATGACGTATGACGTCATGTAGTATTACGTTATAACGTATGACGGTATGTAGTATTACTTTATTCCGTATAACGTTATATCGTGTTACGTTATAAAGTATGACGTCGTGTAGTATTACGTTATAACGTATGACGTTATGTATTATTACGATTTAACGTATGACGTCATGTAGTATTAAGTTATAACGTATGCCGTCATGTAGTATTACGTTATAACATATGGCGTCATGTAGTATTACGATATAACGTACAACGTTATATTGAATTACGATATAACGCACAACGTTATGTCGTAATACGTTATAACGTATCATGTCATGTAGTATTACGTTATAAAGTATGACGTTATGGAGTATTACGTTATAAGGTATGAGGTCATGTGGTATTACGTTATTACGAATATCGTAATATTGTGTTACTTTATGACGTATGACGTCATGTAGTATTACTAAATGACGTATGACGTCATGTAGTATTAGGTTACAACGTATGACTTTATGTATTATTACGATATAACGTATGACGTCATGTAGTATTATGTTATAACGTATGCCGTCATGTAGTATTACGTTATAACATATGACGTTATGTATTATTACGATATAACGTATGACGTTATGTAGTATTACGATATAAGGTATGACGTCATGTGGTGTTACGTAGTTGCGAATAACGTTATATTGTGTTACTTTATGACGTATGACGTCATGTAGTATTACGTTATAGCGTATGACGGTATGTAGTATTACGTTATTCCGTATAATGTTATATAGTGTTACTTTATGAAGTATGACGTTATGTTGTATTACGTTATAGCGTATGACGCTATGGAGTATTACGTTATAACGTATGAGGTCATGTGGTATTACATTATTACGAATATCGTAATATTGTGTTACTTTATGATGTACGACGTCATGTAGTATCACTTTATGACGTATGACGTCATGTGGTATTACGTTATTACGAATAACGTTATATTGTGTAACTTTATGTAGTATGACTTATGTAGTATGACGTGATGTAGTATTACTTTATAATGTATGACGTTATGTAGCATTACGCTATTACGAATAACGTTGTACTGTGTTACTTTATAACGTATGACGTTATGTAGTGTTACGTTATAACGTATGACGTCGTGTAGTATTACGTTATAACGTATGACGTTATGTATTATTACGATATAACGTAATACGTTGTGCAGAATTGGGTTATAACGTATGACGTCATGTAGTATTACGTTATAACATATGACGTCATGTAGTATTACGATATAACGTACAACGTTATATAGAATTACGATATAACGCACAACGTTATGTCGTATTACGTTATAACGTATAATGTCATGTAGTATTACGTTATATCGTATGACGTTATGTAGTATTACGATATAACGTATGACGTCATGTGGTGTTACGAATTGCGAATAACGTTATATTGTGTTACTTTATGACGTATGACGTCATGTAGTATTACGTTATAACGTATGAGGTCATGTGGTATTACATTATTACGAATATCGTAATATTGTGTTACTTTATGACGTACGACGTCATGTAGTATTACTTTATGACGTATGACGTCATGTGGTATTACGTTATTGCGAATAACGTTATATTATGTTGCTTTATGTAGTATGACTTATGTAGTATGGCGTGATGTAGTATTACTTTATAATGTATGACGTTATGTAGCATTACCGTGTTACGAGTAACGTTGTATTGTGTTACTTTATGACGTATGACGTCATGTAGTATTAGGTTACAACGTATGACGTTATGTATTATTACGATATAACGTATGACGTTATGCAGTATTAGGTTATAACGTATGACGTCATGTAGTTTTGCGTTATAACGTATGACGTTATGTAGTATTACGCTATATCGTATGACGTCATGTGGTATTACGTTATTGCGAATAACGTTATATTGTGTTACTTTATGACGTATGACGTCATGTAGTATTACGTTATAACGTATGACGGTATGTAGTATAACGTTATAACGTATGACGTTATGCAGTATTACGTTATAACGTATGAGGTCATGTGGTATTATGTTATTACGAATATCGTAATGTTGTGTTACGTTATGACGTATGACGTCATGTAGTATTACTTTATGACGTATGACGTCATGTAGTATTAGGTTACAACGTATGACGTTATGTATTATTACGATATAACGTATGACGTTATGTAGTATTACGATATAACGTATGTCGTCATGTGGTGTTACGTAATTGCGAATAACGTTATATTGTGTTACTTTATGACGTATGACGTCATGTAGTATTACGTTATAACGTATGACGGTATGTAGTATTACGTTATTCCGTATAACGTTATGTATTATTACGTTATGACGTATGACGTCATGTAGTATTACGATATAACGTACAACGTTATGTCGTATTACGTTATAACGTATCTTGTCATGTAGTATAACGTTATAACGTATGACGTTATGGAGTATTACGTTATAACGTATGATGTCATGTGGTATTACGTTATTACGAATATCGTAATATTGTTTTACTTTATGACGTATGACGTCATGTAGTATTACTTTATGACGTATGACGTCATGTAGTATTAGGTTACAACGTATGACGTCATGTAGTATTACGATATAACGTACAACGTTATGTCGTATTACGTTATAACGTATCATGTCATGTAGTATTACGTTATAACATATGACGTTATGGAGTATTACGTTTTAACGTATGAGGTCATGTGGTATTACGTTATTACGAATATCGTAATATTGTGTTACTTTATGACGTATGACGTTATGTTGTATTACGTTATAACGTATGACGGTATGTAGTATTACTTTATTCCGTATAACGTCATATCGTGTTACGTTATAAAGTATGACGTCGTGTAGTATTACGTTATAACGTATGACGTTATGTATTATTACGATATAACGTATGACGTCATGTAGTATTAAGTTATAACGTATGCCGTCATGTAGTATTACGTTATAACATATGGCGTCATGTAGTATTACGATATAACGTACAACGTTATATTGAATTACGATATAACGCACAACGTTATGTCGTAATACGTTATAACGTATCATGTCATGTAGTATTACGTTATAAGTATGACGTTAT
Organism: Bombus terrestris; assembly: GCF_910591885.1. Classification (NCBI taxonomy): domain Eukaryota; kingdom Metazoa; phylum Arthropoda; class Insecta; order Hymenoptera; family Apidae; genus Bombus; species Bombus terrestris. Next base: position 1,537,005 of record NW_025963557.1, read on the forward strand.
GGAGTATTACGTTATAAGGTATGAGGTCATGTGGTATTACGTTATTACGAATATCGTAATATTGTGTTACTTTATGACGTATGACGTCATGTAGTATTACTAAATGACGTATGACGTCATGTAGTATTAGGTTACAACGTATGACTTTATGTATTATTACGATATAACGTATGACGTCATGTAGTATTATGTTATAACGTATGCCGTCATGTAGTATTACGTTATAACATATGACGTTATGTATTATTACGATATAACGTATGACGTTATGTAGTATTACGATATAAGGTATGACGTCATGTGGTGTTACGTAGTTGCGAATAACGTTATATTGTGTTACTTTATGACGTATGACGTCATGTAGTATTACGTTATAGCGTATGACGGTATGTAGTATTACGTTATTCCGTATAATGTTATATAGTGTTACTTTATGAAGTATGACGTTATGTTGTATTACGTTATAGCGTATGACGCTATGGAGTATTACGTTATAACGTATGAGGTCATGTGGTATTACATTATTACGAATATCGTAATATTGTGTTACTTTATGATGTACGACGTCATGTAGTATCACTTTATGACGTATGACGTCATGTGGTATTACGTTATTACGAATAACGTTATATTGTGTTACTTTATGTAGTATGACTTATGTAGTATGACGTGATGTAGTATTACTTTATAATGTATGACGTTATGTAGCATTACGCTATTACGAATAACGTTGTACTGTGTTACTTTATAACGTATGACGTTATGTAGTGTTACGTTATAACGTATGACGTCGTGTAGTATTACGTTATAACGTATGACGTTATGTATTATTACGATATAACGTAATACGTTGTGCAGAATTGGGTTATAACGTATGACGTCATGTAGTATTACGTTATAACATATGACGTCATGTAGTATTACGATATAACGTACAACGATATATAGAATTACGATATAACGCACAACGTTATGTCGTATTACGTTATAACGTATAATGTCATGTAGTATTACGTTATATCGTATGACGTTATGGAGTATTACGTTATAACGTATGAGGTCATGTGGTATTACATTATTACGAATATCGTAATATTGTGTTACTTTATGACGTACGACGTCATGTAGTATTACTTTATTACGTATGACGTCATGTAGTATTACTTTATGACGTATGACGTCAAGTAGTATTAGGTTACAACTTATGACGTTATGTATTATTACGATATAACGTATGACGTTATGTAGTATTACGATATAACGTATGACGTCATGTGGTGTTACGTTATTACGAATATCGTAATATTGTGTTACTTTATGACGTATGACGTCATGTAGTATTACTTTATTACGTATGACGTCATGTAGTATTAGGTTACAACGTATGACGTTATGTATTATTACGATATAACGTATGACGTTATGCAGTATTATGTTATAACGTATGATGTCATGTAGTTTTGCGTTATAACGTATGACGTTATGTAGTATTACGATATAACGTATGACGTCATGTGGTATTACGTTATTGCGAATAACGTTATATTGTGTTACTTTATGACGTATGACGTCATGTAGTGTTACGTTATAACGTATGACGGTATGTAGTATTACGTTATAACGTACGACGTTATGGAGTATTACGTTATAACGTATGAGGTCATGTGGTATTACGTTATTACGAATATCGTAATATTGTGTTACTTTATGACGTATGACGTCATGTAGTATTACTTTATGACGTATGACGTCATGTAGTATTACTTTATGACGTATGACGTCATGTAGTATTACTTTATGACGTATGACGTCATGTAGTATTACTTTATGACGTATGACGTCATGTAGTATTACTTTATGACGTATGACGTCATGTAGTATTACTTTATGACGTATGACGTCAAGTAGTATTAGGTTACAACTTATGACGTTATGTATTATTACGATATAACGTATGACGTTATGTAGTATTACGATATAACGTATGACGTCATGTGGTGTTACGTAATTGCGAATAACGTTATATTGTGTTACTGTATGACGTATGACGTCATGTAGTATTAGGTTACAACGTATGACGTTATGTATTATTATGTTATAACGTAGGACGTTATGTATTATTACGATATAACGTATGACGTCATGTAGTATTACGTTATAACGTATGACGTCATGTAGTATTACGTTATTGCGAATATCGTAATATTGTGTTACTTTATAACGTATGACGTCATGTAGTATTACTTTATGACGTATGACGTCATGTAGTATTAGGTTACAACGTATGACGTCATGTAGTATTACGATATAACGTATGACGTCATGTAGTATTAGGTTACAACGTATGACGTTATGTATTATTACGATATAACGTATGACGTTATGCAGTATTAGGTTATAACGTATGACGTCATGTAGTTTTGCGTTATAACGTATGACGTTATGTAGTATTACGATATAACGTATGACGTCATGTAGTTTTGCATTATAACGTATGACGTTATGTAGTATTACGATATAACGTATGACGTCATGTGGTGGTACGTTATTGCGAATAACGTTATATTGTGCTACTTTATGACGTATGACGTCATGTAGTATTACGTTATAACATATGACGGTATGTAGTATTACGTTATTCCGTATAACGTGATATAGTGTTACTTTATGACGTATGACGTCATGTAGTATTACTTTATGACGTATGACGTCATGTAGTATTAGGTTACAACGTATGACGTCATGTAGTATTACGATATAACGTATGACGTCATGTGGTGTTACGTTAATGCGAATAACGTTATATTGTGTTACTTTATGACGTATGACGTAATGTAGTATTACGTTATAACATATGACGGTACGTAGCATTACGTTATTCCGTATAACGTTATATAGTGTTACTTTATGAAGTATGACGTTATGTTGTATTACGTTATAGCGTATGACGTTATGGAGCATTACGTTATAATGTATGAGGTCATGTGGTATTACATTAGTACGAATAACGTTATATTGTGTTACTTTATGTAGTATGACTTATGTAGTATGACGTGATGTAGTATTACTTTATAATGTATGACGTTATGTAGCATTACGGTATTACGAATAACGTTGTAATGTGTTACTTTATAACGTATGACGTTATGTAGTGTTACGTTATAACGTATGACGTCGTGTAGTATTACGTTATAACGTATGAGGTTATGTATTATTACGATATAACGTATGACGTTATGTAGTATTACGATATAACGTATGACGTTATGTAGTATTACGATATAACGTATGACGTTATGTAGTATTACGATATAACGTATGACGTTATGTAGTATTACGATATAACGTATGACGTCATGTGGTGTTACGAATTGCGAATAACGTTATATTGTGTTACTTTATGACGTATGACGTCATGTAGTATTACGTTATAACGTATGAGGTCATGTGGTATTACATTATTACGAATATCGTAATATTGTGTTACTTTATGACGTACGACGTCATGTAGTATTACTTTATGACGTATGACGTCATGTGGTATTACGTTATTGCGAATAACGTTATATTGTGTTACTTTATGACGTATGACGTCATGTAGTATTACGTTATAACGTATGACGGTATGTAGTATAACGTTATAACGTATGACGTTATGCAGTATTACGTTATAACGTATGAGGTCATGTGGTATTATGTTATTACGAATATCGTAATGTTGTGTTACGTTATGACGTATGACGTCATGTAGTATTACTTTATGACGTATGACGTCATGTAGTATTAGGTTACAACGTATGACGTTATGTATTATTACGATATAACGTATGACGTTATGTAGTATTACGATATAACGTATGTCGTCATGAGGTGTTACGTAATTGCGAATAACGTTATATTGTGTTACTTTATGACGTATGACGTCATGTAGTATTACGTTATAACGTATGACGGTATGTAGTATTACGTTATTCCGTATAACGTTATGTATTATTACGTTATGACGTATGACGTCATGTAGTATTACGATATAACGTACAACGTTATGTCGTATTACGTTATAACGTATCATGTCATGTAGTATAACGTTATAACGTATGACGTTATGGAGTATTACGTTATAACGTATGATGTCATGTGGTATTACGTTATTACGAATATCGTAATATTGTTTTACTTTATGACGTATGACGTCATGTAGTATTACTTTATGACGTATGACGTCATGTAGTATTAGGTTACAACGTATGACGTCATGTAGTATTACGATATAACGTACAACGTTATGTCGTATTACGTTATAACGTATCATGTCATGTAGTATTACGTTATAACGTATGACGTTATGGAGTATTACGTTATAACGTATGAGGTCATGTGGTATTACGTTATTACGAATATCGTAATATTGTGTTACTTTATGACGTATGACGTTATGTTGTATTACGTTATAACGTATGACGGTATGTAGTATTACTTTATTCCGTATAACGTCATATCGTGTTACGTTATAAAGTATGACGTCGTGTAGTATTACGTTATAACGTATGACGTTATGTATTATTACGATATAACGTATGACGTCATGTAGTATTAAGTTATAACGTATGCCGTCATGTAGTATTACGTTATAACATATGGCGTCATGTAGTATTACGATATAACGTACAACGTTATATTGAATTACGATATAACGCACAACGTTATGTCGTAATACGTTATAACGTATCATGTCATGTAGTATTACGTTATAAAGTATGACGTTATGGAGTATTACGTTATAAGGTATGAGGTCATGTGGTATTACGTTATTACGAATATCGTAATATTGTGTTACTTTATGACGTATGACGTCATGTAGTATTACTAAATGACGTATGACGTCATGTAGTATTAGGTTACAACGTATGACTTTATGTATTATTACGATATAACGTATGACGTCATGTAGTATTATGTTATAACGTATGCCGTCATGTAGTATTACGTTATAACATATGACGGTATGTAGTATTACGTTATTCGGTAAAACGTTATATAGTGTTACTTTATGAAGTATGACGTTATGTTGTATTACGTTATAGCGTATGACGTTATGGAGCATTACGTTATAACGTATGAGGTCATGTGGTATTACATTAGTACGAATATCGTAATATTGTGTTACTTTATGACGTACGACGTCATGTATTATTACTTTATGACGTATGACGTCGTGTAGTATTACGTTATAACGTATGACGTTATGTATTATTACGATATAACGTAATACGTTATGCAGAATTGGGTTATAACGTATGACGTCATGTAGTATTACGTTATAACGTATGACGTCATGTAGTATTACGATATAACGTACAACGTTATGTCGTATTACGTAATTGCGAATAACGTTATATTGTGTTACTTTATGACGTATGACGTCATGTAGTATTAGGTTACAACGTATGACGTTATGTATTATTACGTTATAACGTAGGACGTTATGTATTATTACGATATAACGTATGACGTCATGTAGTATTACGTTATAACGTATGACGTCATGTAGTATTACGTTATTACGAATATCGTAATATTGTGTTACTTTATGACGTATGACGTCATCTAGTATTACTTTATGACGTATAACGTCATGTAGTATTACTTTATGACGTATGACGTCATGTAGTATTAGGTTACAACGTATGACGTCATGTAGTATTAGGTTACAACGTATGACGTTATGTATTATTACGATATAACGTATGACGTTATGCAGTATTAGGCTATAACGTATGACGTCATGTAGTTTTGCGTTATAACGTATGACGTTATGTAGTATTACGATATAACGTATGACGTCATGTGGTGTTACGTTATTGCGAATAACGTTATATTGTGTTACTTTATGACGTATGACGTCATGTAGTATTAGGTTAAACGTATGACGTCGTGTAGTATTACGTTATAACGTATGACGTTATGTATTATTACGACATAACGTATGACTTCATGTAGTATTACGTTATAACGTATGACGTTATGTAGTATTACGATATAACGTACAACGTTATTTCGTATTACGTTATAACGTATCATGTCATGTAGTATTACGTTATAACGTACGACGTTATGGAGTATTACTTTATGACGTATGACGTCATGTAGTATTAGGTTACAACTTATGACGTTATGTATTATTACGATATAACGTATGACGTTATGTAGTGTTACGATATAACGTATGACGTCATGTGGTATTACGTTATTACGAATATCGTAATATTGTGTTACTTTATGACGTATGACGTCATGTAGTATTAGGTTACAACGTATGACGTTATGTATTATTACGTTATAACGTAGGACGTTATGTATTATTACGATATAACGTATGACGTCATGTAGTATTACGTTATAACGTATGACGTCATGTAGTATTACGTTATTGCGAATATCGTAATATTGTGTTACTTTATGACGTATGACGTCATGTAGTATTACTTTATGACGTATGACGTCATGAAGTATTACTTTATGACGTATGACGTCATGTAGTATTACTTTATGACGTATGACGTCATGTAGTATTAGGTTACAACGTATGACGTCATGTAGTATTAGGTTACAACGTATGACGTTATGTATTATTACGATATAACGTATGACGTTATGCAGTATTAGGTTATAACGTATGACGTCATGTAGTTTTGCGTTATAACGTATGACGTTATGTAGTATTACGATATAACGTATGACGTCATGTGGTGTTACGTTATTGCGAATAACGTTATATTGTGCTACTTTATGACGTATGACGTAATGTAGTATTACGTTATAACATATGACGGTATGTAGTATTACGTTATTCCGTATAACGTTATATAGTGTTACTTTATGACGTATGACGTCATGTAGTATTAGGTTACAACGTATGACGTTATGTATTATTACGATATAACGTATGACGTTATGCAGTATTAGGTTATAACGTATGACGTCATGTAGTTTTGCGTTATAACGTATGACGTTATGTAGTATTACGATATAACGTATGACGTCATGTGGTATTACGTTATTGCGAATAATGTTATATTGTGTTACTTTATAACGTATGACGTTATGGATTATTACGTTATAACGTATGAGGTCATGTGGTATTACGTTATTACGAATATCGTAATATTGTGTTACTTTATGACGTATGACGTCATGTAGTATTAGGTTACAACGTATGACGTTCTGTATTATTACGATATAGCGTATGACGTTATGCAGTATTAGGTTATAACGTATGACGTCATGTAGTTTTGCGTTATAACGTATGACGTTATGTAGTATTACGATATAACGTATGACGTTATGTAGTATTACGATATAACGTATGACGTCATGTGGTGTTACGTAATTGCGAATAACGTTATATTGTGCTACTTTGTGACGTATGACGTAATGTAGTATTACGTTATAACATATGACGGTATGTAGTATTACGTTATTCGGTAAAACGTTATATAGTGTTACTTTATGAAGTATGACGTTATGTTGTATTACGTTATAGCGTATGACGTTATGGAGCATTACGTTATAACGTATGAGGTCATGTGGTATTACATTAGTACGAATATCGTAATATTGTGTTACTTTATGACGTACGACGTCATGTATTATTACTTTATGACGTATGACGTCGTGTAGTATTACGTTATAACGTATGACGTTATGTATTATTACGATATAACGTAATACGTTATGCAGAATTGGGTTATAACGTATGACGTCATGTAGTATTACGTTATAACGTATGACGTCATGTAGTATTACGATATAACGTACAACGTTATGTCGTATTACGTTATAACGTATCATGTTATGTAGTATAACGTTATAACGTATGACGTTATGGAGTATTACGTTATAACGTATGATGTCATGTGGTATTACGTTATTACGAATATCGTAATATTGTTTTACTTTATGACGTATGACGTCATGTAGTATTACTTTATGACGTATGACGTTATGCAGTATTAGGTTATAACGTATGACGTCATGTAGTTTTGCGTTATAACGTATGACGTTATGTAGTATTACGATATAACGTATGACGTTATGTAGTATTACGATATAACGTATGACGTCATGTGGTGTTACGTAATTGCGAATAACGTTATATTGTGCTACTTTGTGACGTATGACGTAATGTAGTATTACGTTATAACATATGACGGTATGTAGTATTACGTTATTCGGTAAAACGTTATATAGTGTTACTTTATGAAGTATGACGTTATGTTGTATTACGTTATAGCGTATGACGTTATGGAGCATTACGTTATAACGTATGAGGTCATGTGGTATTACATTAGTACGAATATCGTAATATTGTGTTACTTTATGACGTACGACGTCATGTATTATTACTTTATGACGTATGACGTCGTGTAGTATTACGTTATAACGTATGACGTTATGTATTATTACGATATAACGTAATACGTTATGCAGAATTGGGTTATAACGTATGACGTCATGTAGTATTACGTTATAACGTATGACGTCATGTAGTATTACGATATAACGTACAACGTTATGTCGTATTACGTTATAACGTATCATGTTATGTAGTATAACGTTATAACGTATGACGTTATGGAGTATTACGTTATAACGTATGATGTGATGTGGTATTACGTTATTACGAATATCGTAATATTGTTTTACTTTATGACGTATGACGTCATGTAGTATTACTTTATGACGTATGACGTCATGTAGTATTACTTTATGACGTATGACGTCATGTAGTATTAGGTTACAACGTATGACGTCATGTAGTATTACGATATAACGTATGACGTCATGTGGTGTTACGTAATTGCGAATAACGTTATGTTGTGTTACTTTATGACGTATGACGTCATGTAGTATTAGGTTACAACGTATGACGTTATGTATTATTACGTTATAACGTAGGACGTTATGTATTATTACGATATAACGTATGACGTCATGTAGTATTACGTTATAACTTATGACGTCATGTAGTATTACGTTATTACGAATATCGTAATATTGTGTTACTTTATGACGTATGACGTCATCTAGTATTACTTTATGACGTATGACGTCATGTAGTATTACTTTATGACGTATGACGTCATGTAGTATTAGGTTACAACGTATGACGTCATGTAGTATTAGGTTACAACGTATGACGTTATGTATTATTACGATATAACGTATGACGTTATGCAGTATTAGGCTATAACGTATGACGTCATGTAGTTTTGCGTTATAACGTATGACGTTATGTAGTATTACGATATTACGTATGACGTCATGTGGTGTTACGTTATTGCGAATAACGTTATATTGTGTTACTTTATGACGTATGACGTCATGTAGTATTAGGTTAAACGTATGACGTCATGTAGTATTAGGTTACAACGTATGACGTTATGTATTATTACGATATAACGTATGACGTTATGCAGTATTAGGCTATAACGTATGACGTCATGTAGTTTTGCGTTATAACGTATGACGTTATGTAGTATTACGATATAACGTATGAGGTCATGTGGTATTACATTAGTACGAATATCGTAATATTGTGTTACTTTATGACGTACGACGTCATGTAGTATTACGTTATAACGTATGACGGTATGTAGTATTATGTTATTCCGTATAACGTTATGTATTATTACGATATAACGTACAACGTCATATAGAATTACGATATAACGCACAACGTTATGTCGTATTACGTTATAACGTATCATGTCATGTAGTATTACGTTATAACGTATGACGTTATGGAGTATTACGTTATAACGTATGACGTTATGGAGTATGACGTTATAACGTATGAGGTCATGTGGTATTACATTATTACGAATATCGTAATATTGTGTTACTTTATGACGTACGACGTCATGTAGTATTACTTTATGACGTATGACGTCATGTGGTATTACGTTATTGCGAATAACGTTATATTATGTTACTTTATGTAGTATGACTTATGTAGTATGACGTGATGTAGTATTACCTTATAATGTATGACGTTATGTAGCATTACCGTATTACGAGTAACGTTGTATTGTGTTACTTTATGACGTATGACGTCATGTAGTATTAGGTTACAACGTATGACGTTATGTATTATTACGATATAACGTATGACGTTATGCAGTATTAGGTTATAACGTATGACGTCATGTAGTTTTGCGTTATAACGTATGACGTTATGTAGTATTACGCTATATCGTATGACGTCATGTGGTATTACGTTATTGCGAATAACTTTATATTGTGTTACTTCATGACGTATGACGTCATGTAGTATTACGATATAACGTACAACGTTATGTCGTATTACGTTATAACCTATCATGTCATGTAGTATAACGTTATAACGTATGACGTTATGGAGTATTACGTTATAACGTATGATGTCATGTGGTATTACGTTATTACGAATATCGTAATATTGTTTTACTTTATGACGTATGACGTCATGTAGTATTACTTTATGACGTATGACGTCATGTAGTATTAGGTTACAACGTATGACGTCATGTAGTATTACGATATAACGTACAACGTTATGTCGTATTACGTTATAACGTATCATGTCATGTAGTATTGCGTTATAAAGTATGACGTTATGGAGTATTACGTTATAAGGTATGAGGTCATGTGGTATTACGTTATTACGAATATCGTAATATTGTGTTACTTTATGACGTATGACGTCATGTAGTATTACTAAATGACGTATGACGTCATGTAGTATTAGGTTACAACGTATGACTTTATGTATTATTACGATATAACGTATGACGTTATGTAGTATTATGTTATAACGTATGCCGTCATGTAGTATTACGTTATAACATATGACGTTATGTATTATTACGATATAACGTATGACGTTATGTAGTATTACGATATAACGAATGACGTCATGTGGTGTTACGTAGTTGCGAATAACGTTATATTGTGTTACTTTATGACGTATGACGTCATGTAGTATTACGTTATAGCGTATGACGGTATGTAGTATTACGTTATTCCGTATAACGTTATATAGTGTTACTTTATGAAGTATGACGTTATGTTGCATTACGTTATAGCGTATGACGCTATGGAGTATCACGTTATAACGTATGAGGTCATGTGGTATTACATTATTACGAATATCGTAATATTGTGTTACTTTATGATGTACGACGTCATGTAGTATTACTTTATGACGTATGACGTCATGTGGTATTACGTTATAACATATGACGTTATGTATTATTACGATATAACGTATGACGTTATGTAGTATTACGATATAACGAATGACGTCATGTGGTGTTACGTAGTTGCGAATAACGTTATATTGTGTTACTTTATGACGTATGACGTCATGTAGTATTACGTTATAGCGTATGACGGTATGTAGTATTACGTTATTCCGTATAACGTTATATAGTGTTACTTTATGAAGTATGACGTTATGTTGCATTACGTTATAGCGTATGACGCTATGGAGTATCACGTTATAACGTATGAGGTCATGTGGTATTACATTATTACGAATATCGTAATATTGTGTTACTTTATGATGTACGACGTCATGTAGTATTACTTTATGACGTATGACGTCATGTGGTATTACGTTATTACGAATAACGTTATATTGTGTTACTTTATGTAGTATGACTTATGTAGTATGACGTGATGTAGTATTACTTTATAATGTATGACGTTATGCAGCATTACGCTATTACGAATAACGTTGTACTGTGTTACTTTATAACGTATGACGTTATGTAGTGTTACGTTATAACGTATGACGTCGTGTAGTATTACGTTATAACGTATGACGTTATGTATTATTAAGATATAACGTAATACGTTGTGCAGAATTGGGTTATAACGTATGACGTCATGTAGTATTACGTTATAACATATGACGTCATGTAGTATTACGATAAAACGTACAACGTTATATAGAATTACGATATAACGCACAACGTTATGTCGTATTACGTTATAACGTATCATGTCATGTAGTATTACGTTATAACGTATGACGTTATGGAGTATTACGTTATAACGTATGAGGTCATGTGTTATTACGTTATTACGAATATCGTAATATTGTGTTACTTTACGACGTATGACGTCATGTAGTATTACTTTATTACGTATGACGTCATGTAGTATTACTTTATTACGTATGACGACATGTAGTATTAGGTTACAACGTATGACGTTATGTAATAATACGATATAACGTATGACGTTATGCAGTATTATGTTATAACATATGACGTCATGTAGTTTTGCGTTATAACGTATGACGTTATGTAGTATTACGATATAACGTATGACGTCATGTGGTATTACGTTATTGCGAATAACGCTGTATTGTGTTACTTTATGACGTATGACGTCATGTAGTGTTACGTTATAACGTATGACGGTATGTAGTATTACGTTATTCCGTATAACGTTATATAGTGTTACGTTATAAAGTATGACGTCGTGTAGTATTACGTTATAACGTATGACGTTATGGAGTATTACGTTATAACGTATGAGGTCATGTGGTATTACATTATTACGAATATCGTAATATTGTGTTACTTTATGACGTACGACGTCATGTAGTATTACTTTATGACGTATGACGTCATGTGGTATTACGTTATTGCGGATAACGTTATATTATGTTACTTTATGTAGTATGACTTATGTAGTATGACGTGATGTAGTATTACTTTATAATGTATGACGTTATGTAGCATTACCGTATTACGAGTAACGTTGTATTGTGTTACTTTATGACGTATGACGTCATGTAGTATTACGTTATAACGTATGACGGTATGTAGTATTACGTTATTCCGTATAACGTTATATAGTGTTACGTTATAAAGTATGACGTCGTGTAGTATTACGTTATAACGTATGACGTTATGTATTATTACGACATAACGTATGACTTCATGTAGTATTACGTTATAACGTATGACGTCATGTAGTATTACGATATAACGTACAACGTTATTTCGTATTACGTTATAACGTATCATGTCATGTAGTATTACGTTATAACGTACGACGTTATGGAGTATTACTTTATGACGTATGACGTCATGTAGTATTAGGTTACAACTTATGACGTTATGTATTATTACGATATAACGTATGACGTTATGTAGTATTACGATATAACGTATGACGTCATGTGGTATTACGTTATTACGAATATCGTAATATTGTGTTACTTTATGACGTATGACGTCATGTAGTATTACTTTATGACGTATGACGTCATGTAGTATTACTTTATGACGTATGACGTCATGTAGTATTACTTTATGACGTATGACTTCATGTAGTATTAGGTTACAACTTATGACGTTATGTATTATTACGATATAACGTATGACGTTATGTAGTATTACGATATAACGTATGACGTCATGTGGTGTTACGTAATTGCGAATAACGTTATATTGTGTTACTGTATGACGTATGACGTCATGTAGTATTAGGTTACAACGTATGACGTTATGTATTATTACGTTATAACGTAGGACGTTATGTATTATTACGATATAACGTATGACGTCATGTAGTATTACGTTATAACGTATGACGTCATGTAGTATTACGTTATTGCGAATATCGTAATATTGTGTTACTTTATGACGTATGACGTCATGTAGTATTACTTTATGACGTATGACGTCATGTGGTATTACTTTATGACGTATGACGTCATGTAGTATTACTTTATGACGTATGACGTCATGTAGTATTAGGTTACAACGTATGACGTCATGTAGTATTAGGTTACAACGTATGACGTTATGTATTATTACGATATAACGTATGACGTTATGTAGTATTACGATATAACGTATGACGTCATGTGGTGTTACGTAGTTGCGAATAGCGTTATATTGTGTTACTTTATGACGTATGACGTCATGTAGTATTACGTTATAACGTATGACGGTATGTAGTATTACTTTATTCCGTATAACGTTATATCGTGTTACGTTATAAAGTATGACGTCGTGTAGTATTACGTTATAACGTATGACGTTATGTATTATTACGATATAACGTATGACGTCATGTAGTATTACGTTATAACGTATGCCGTCATGTAGTATTACGTTATAACATATGACGTCATGTAGTATTACGATATAACGTACAACGTTATATTGAATTACGATATAACGCACAACGTTATGTAGTATTATGTTATAACGTATGCCGTCATGTAGTATTACGTTATAACATATGACGTTATGTAGTATTACGATATAACGTATGACGTCATGTGGTGTTACGTAGTTGCGAATAACGTTATATTGTGTTACTTTATGACGTATGACGTCATGTAGTATTACGTTATAGCGTATGACGGTATGTAGTATTACGTTATTCCGTATAACGTTATATAGTGTTACTTTATGAAGTATGACGTTATGTTGTATTACGTTATAGCGTATGACGCTATGGAGTATTACGTTATAACGTATGAGGTCATGTGGTATTACATTATTACGAATATCGTAATATTGTGTTACTTTATGATGTACGACGTCATGTAGTATTACTTTATGACGTATGACGTCATGTGGTATTACGTTATTACGAATAACGTTATATTGTGTTACTTTATGTAGTATGACTTATGTAGTATGACGTGATGTAGTATTACTTTATAATGTATGACGTTATGTAGCATTACGCTATTACGAATAACGTTGTACTGTGTTACTTTATAACGTATGACGTTATGTAGTATTACGTTATAACATATGACGTCATGTGGTATTACGTTATAACGTATGACGTTATGGAGTATTACGTTATAACGTATGAGGTCATGTGGTATTACGATATAACGTATGACGTCATGTGGTATTACGTTATTGCGAATAACGTTATATTGTGTTACTTTATGACGTACGACGTCATGTAGTATTACGTTATAACGTATGACGGTATGTAGTATTATGTTATTCCGTATAACGTCATGTAGTATTACGATATAACGTACAACGTTATATTGAATTACGATATAACGCATAACGTTATGTCGTAATACGTTATAACGTATCATGTCATGTAGTATTACGTTATAAAGTATGACGTTATGGAGTATTACGTTATAAGGTATGAGGTCATGTGGTATTACGTTATTACGAATATCGTAATATTGTGTTACTTTATGACGTATGACGTCATGTAGTATTACTAAATGACGTATGACGTCATGTAGTATTAGGTTACAACGTATGACTTTATGTATTATTACGATATAACGTATGACGTTATGTAGTATTATGTTATAACGTATGCCGTCATGTAGTATTACGTTATAACATATGACGTTATGTATTATTACGATATAACGTATGACGTTATGTAGTATTACGATATAACGTATGACGTCATGTGGTGTTACGTAGTTGCGAATAACGTTATATTGTGTTACTTTATGACGTATGACGTCATGTAGTATTACGTTATAGCGTATGACGGTATGTAGTATTACGTTATTCCGTATAACGTTATATAGTGTTACTTTATGAAGTATGACGTTATGTTGTATTACGTTATAGCGTATGACGCTATGGAGTATTACGTTATAACGTATGAGGTCATGTGGTATTACATTATTACGAATATCGTAATATTGTGTTACTTTATGATGTACGACGTCATGTAGTATTACTTTATGACGTATGACGTCATGTGGTATTACGTTATTACCAATAACGTTATATTGTGTTACTTTATGTAGTATGACTTATGTAGTATGACGTGATGTAGTATTACTTTATAATGTATGACGTTATGTAGCATTACGCTATTACGAATAACGTTGTACTGTGTTACTTTATAACGTATGACGTTATGTAGTGTTACGTTATAACGTATGACGTCGTGTAGTATTACGTTATAACGTATGACGTTATGTATTATTACGATATAACGTAATACGTTGTGCAGAATTGGGTTATAACGTATGACGTCATGTAGTATTACGTTATAACATATGACGTCATGTAGTATTACGATAAAACGTACAACGTTATATAGAATTACGATATAACGCACAACGTTATGTCGTATTACGTTATAACGTATCATGTCATGTAGTATTACGTTATAACGTATGACGTTATGGAGTATTACGTTATAACGTATGAGGTCATGTGTTATTACGTTATTACGAATATCGTAATATTGTGTTACTTTACGACGTATGACGTCATGTAGTATTACTTTATTACGTATGACGTCATGTAGTATTACTTTATTACGTATGACGACATGTAGTATTAGGTTACAACGTATGACGTTATGTATTATTACGATATAACGTATGACGTTATGCAGTATTAGGTTATAACGTATGACGTCATGTAGTTTTGCGTTATAACGTATGACGTTATGTAGTATTACGATATAACGTATGACGTCATGTGGTGTTACGTTATTGCGAATAACGTTATATTGTGCTACTTTATGACGTATGACGTCATGTAGTATTACGTTATAACATATGACGGTATGTAGTATTACGTTATTCCGTATAACGTTATATAGTGTTACTTTATGACGTATGACGTCATGTAGTATTAGGTTACAACGTATGACGTCATATAGTATTACGATATAACGTATGACGTTATGTAGTATTACGATATAACGTATGACGTCATGTGGTGTTACGTAATTGCGAATAACGTTATATTGTGTTACTTTATGACGTATGACGTCATGTAGTATTAGGTTACAACGTATGACGTTATGTATTATTACGTTATAACGTAGGACGTTATGTATTATTACGATATAACGTATGACGTCATGTAGTATTACGTTATAACGTATGACGTCATGTAGTATTACGTTATTACGAATATCGTAATATTGTGTTACTTTATGACGTATGACGTCATCTAGTATTACTTTATGACGTATGACGTCATGTAGTATTACTTTATGACGTATGACGTCATGTAGTATTAGGTTACAACGTATGACGTCATGTAGTATTAGGTTACAACGTATGACGTTATGTATTATTACGATATAACGTATGACGTTATGCAGTATTAGGCTATAACGTATGACGTCATGTAGTTTTGCGTTATAACGTATGACGTTATGTAGTATTACGATATAACGTATGACGTCATGTGGTGTTACGTTATTGCGAATAACGTTATATTGTGTTACTTTATGACGTATGACGTCATGTAGTATTACGTTATAACGTATGACGGTATGTAGTATTATGTTATTCCGTATAACGTTATGTATTATTACGATATAACGTACAACGTCATATAGAATTACGATATAACGCACAACGTTATGTCGTATTACGTTATAACGTATCATGTCATGTAGTATTAGGTTACAACGTATGACGTTATGTATTATTACGATATAACGTATGACGTTATGCAGTATTAGGCTATAACGTATGACGTCATGTAGTTTTGCGTTATAACGTATGACGTTATGGAGTATTACGTTATAACGTATGACGTTATGGAGTATTACGTTATAACGTATGAGGTCATGTGGTATTACATTATTACGAATATCGTAATATTGTGTTACTTTATGACGTACGACGTCATGTAGTATTACTTTATGACGTATGACGTCATGTGGTATTACGTTATAGCGTATGACGCTATGGAGTATTACGTTATAACGTATGAGGTCATGTTGTATTACATTATTACGAATATCGTAATATTGTGTTACTTTATGATGTACGACGTCATGTAGTATTACTTTATGACGTATGACGTCATGTGGTATTACGTTATTACGAATAACGTTATATTGTGTTACTTTATGTAGTATGACTTATGTAGTATGACGTGATGTAGTATTACTTTATAATGTATGACGTTATGTAGCATTACGCTATTACGAATAACGTTGTACTGTGTTACTTTATAACGTATGACGTTATGTAGTGGTACGTTATAACGTATGACGTCGTGTAGTATTACGTTATAACGTATGACGTTATGTATTATTACGATATAACGTAATACGTTGTGCAGAATTGGGTTATAACGTATGACGTCATGTAGTATTACGTTATAACATATGACGTCATGTAGTATTACGATAAAACGTACAACGTTATATAGAATTACGATATAACGCACAACGTTATGTCGTATTACGTTATAACGTATCATGTCATGTAGTATTACGTTATAACGTATGACGTTATGGAGTATTACGTTATAACGTATGAGGTCATGTGTTATTGCGTTATTACGAATATCGTAATATTGTGTTACTTTACGACCTATGACGTCATGTAGTATTACTTTATTACGTATGACGTCATGTAGTATTACTTTATTACGTATGACGACATGTAGTATTAGGTTACAACGTATGACGTTATGTATTATTACGATATAACGTATGACGTTATGCAGTATTAGGTTATAACGTATGACGTCATGTAGTTTTGCGTTATAACGTATGACGTTATGTAGTATTACGATATAACGTATGACGTCATGTGGTGTTACGTTATTGCGAATAACGTTATATTGTGCTACTTTATGACGTATGACGTCATGTAGTATTAGGTTACAACGTATGACGTTATGTATTATTACGATATAACGTATGACGTTATGCAGTATTAGGTTATAACGTATGACGTCATGTAGTTTTGCGTTATAACGTATGACGTTATGTAGTATTACGATATAACGTATGATGTCATGTGGTGTTACGTTATTGCGAATAACGTTATATTGTGCTACTTTATGACGTATGACGTCATGTAGTATTACGTTATAACATATGACGGTATGTAGTATTACGTTATTCCGTATGACGTTATATAGTGTTACATTATGACGTATCACGTCATGTAGTATTAGGTTACAACGTATGACGTTATGTATTGTTACGATATAACGTATGACGTTATGCAGCATTAGGTTATAACGTATGACGTCATGTAGTTTTGCGTTATAACGTCTGACGTTATGTAGTATTACGCTATATCGTATGACGTCATTTCGTATTACGTTATTGCGAATAACGTTATATTGTGTTACTTTATGACGTATGACGTCATGTAGTATTACGTTATAACGTATGACGTCATGTGGTATTACTTTATTACGAATAACGTTATGTTGTGTTTCTTTATGACGTATGACGTCATGTAGTATTACTTTATGACGTATGACGTCATGTAGTATTAGCTTACAACGTATGACGTTATGTATTATTACGATATAACGTATGACGTTATGCAGTATTAGGTTACAACGTATGACGTTATGTATTATTACGATATAACGTATGACGTTATGCAGTATTAGGTTATAACGTATGACGTCATGTAGTTTTGCGTTATAACGTATGACGTTATGTAGTATTACGATATAACGTATGACGTCATGTGGTATTACGTTATTGCGAATAACGTTATATTGTGTTACTTTATAACGTATGACGTTATGGATTATTACGTTATAACGTATGAGGTCATGTGGTATTACGTTATTACGAATATCGTAATATTGTGTTACTTTATGACGTATGACGTCATGTAGTATTAGGTTACAACGTATGACGTTCTGTATTATTACGATATAACGTATGACGTTATGCAGTATTAGGTTATAACGTATGACGTCATGTAGTTTTGCGTTATAACGTATGACGTTATGTAGTATTACGATATAACGTATGACGTCAAGTGGTGTTACGTTATTGCGAATAACGTTATATTGTGCTACTTTGTGACGTATGACGTAATGTAGTATTACGTTATAACATATGACGGTATGTAGTATTACGTTATTCGGTATAACGTTATATAGTGTTACTTTATGAAGTATGACGTTATGTTGTATTACGTTATAGCGTATGACGTTATGGAGCATTACGTTATAACGTATGAGGTCATGTGGTATTACATTAGTACGAATATCGTAATATTGTGTTACTTTATGACGTACGACGTCATGTATTATTACTTTATGACGTATGACGTCGTGTAGTATTACGTTATAACGTATGACGTTATGTATTATTACGATATAACGTAATACGTTATGCAGAATTGGGTTATAACGTATGACGTCATGTAGTATTATGTTATAACGTATGACGTCATGTAGTATTACGATATAACGTACAACGTTATGTCGTATTACGTTATAACGTATCATGTCATGTAGTATAACGTTATAACGTATGACGTTATGGAGTATTACGTTATAACGTATGATGTCATGTGGTATTACGTTATTACGAATATCGTAATATTGTTTTACTTTATGACGTATGACGTCATGTAGTATTACTTTATGACGTATGACGTCATGTAGTATTAGGTTACAACGTATGACGTCATGTAGTATTACGATATAACGTATGACGTTATGTAGTATTACGATATAACGTATGACGTCATGTGGTGTTACGTAATTGCGAATAACGTTATATTGTGTTACTTTATGACGTATGACGTCATGTAGTATTAGGTTACAACGTATGACGTCATGTAGTATTAGGTTACAACGTATGACGTCATGTAGTATTAGGTTACAACGTATGACGTTATGTATTATTACGATATAACGTATGACGTTATGCAGTATTAGGCTATAACGTATGACGTCATGTAGTTTTGCGTTATAACGTATGACGTTATGTAGTATTACGATATAACGTATGACGTCATGTGGTGTTACGTTATTGCGAATAACGTTATATTGTGTTACTTTATGACGTATGACGTCATGTAGTATTAGGTTAAACGTATGACGTCATGTAGTATTAGGTTACAACGTATGACGTTATGTATTATTACGATATAACGTATGACGTTATGCAGTATTAGGCTATAACGTATGACGTCATGTAGTTTTGCGTTATAACGTATGACGTTATGTAGTATTACGATATAACGTATGAGGTCATGTGGTATTACATTATTACGAATATCGTAATATTGTGTTACTTTATGACGTACGACGTCATGTAGTATTACTTTATGACGTATGACGTCATGTGGTATTACGTTATTGCGAATAACGTTATATTATGTTACTTTATGTAGTATGACTTATGTAGTATGACGTGATGTAGTATTACCTTATAATGTATGACGTTATGTAGCATTACCGTATTACGAGTAACGTTGTATTGTGTTACTTTATGACGTATGACGTCATGTAGTATTAGGTTACAACGTATGACGTTATGTATTATTACGATATAACGTATGACGTTATGCAGTATTAGGTTATAACGTATGACGTCATGTAGTTTTGCGTTATAACGTATGACGTTATGTAGTATTACGCTATATCGTATGACGTCATGTGGTATTACGTTATTGCGAATAACTTTATATTGTGTTACTTCATGACGTATGACATCATGTAGTATTACGATATAACGTACAACGTTATGTTGTATTACGTTATAACCTATCATGTCATGTAGTATAACGTTATAACGTATGACGTTATGGAGTATTACGTTATAACGTATGATGTCATGTGGTATTACGTTATTACGAATATCGTAATATTGTTTTACTTTATGACGTATGACGTCATGTAGTATTACTTTATGACGTATGACGTCATGTAGTATTAGGTTACGACGTATGACGTCATGTAGTATTACGATATAACGTACAACGTTATGTCGTATTACGTTATAACGTATCATGTCATGTAGTATTACGTTATAACATATGACGTTATGGAGTATTACGTTTTAACGTATGAGGTCATGTGGTATTACGATATAACGTATGACGTCATGTGGTGTTACGTAGTTGCGAATAACGTTATATTGTGTTACTTTATGACGTATGACGTCATGTAGTATTAGGTTACAACGTATGACGTTATGTATTATTACGATATAACGTATGACGTTATGTAGTATTACGATATAACGTATGACGTCATGTGGTGTTACGTAGTTGCGAATAGCGTTATATTGTGTTACTTTATGACGTATGACGTCATGTAGTATTACGTTATAACGTATGACGGTATGTAGTATTACTTTATTCCGTATAACGTTATATCGTGTTACGTTATAAAGTATGACGTCGTGTAGTATTACGTTATAACGTATGACGTTATGTATTATTACGATATAACGTATGACGTCATGTAGTATTACGTTATAACGTATGCCGTCATGTAGTATTACGTTATAACATATGACGTCATGTAGTATTACGATATAACGTACAACGTTATATTGAATTACGATATAACGCACAACGTTATGTCGTAATACGTTATAACGTATCATGTCATGTAGTATTACGTTATAAAGTATGACGTTATGGAGTATTGCGTTATAAGGTATGAGGTCATGTGGTATTACGTTATTACGAATATCGTAATATTGTGTTACTTTATGACGTATGACGTCATGTAGTATTAGGTTACAACGTATGACTTTATGTATTATTGCGATATAACGTATGACGTTATGTAGTATTATGTTATAACGTATGCCGTCATGTAGTATTACGTTATAACATATGACGTTATGTATTATTACGATATAACGTATGACGTTATGTAGTATTACGATATAACGTATGACGTCATGTGGTGTTACGTAGTTGCGAATAACGTTATATTGTGTTACTTTATGACGTATGACGTCATGTAGTATTACGTTATAGCGTATGACGGTATGTAGTATTACGTTATTCCGTATAACGTTATATAGTGTTACTTTATGAAGTATGACGTTATGTTGTATTACGTTATAGCGTATGACGCTATGGAGTATTACGTTATAACGTATGAGGTCATGTGGTATTACATTATTACGAATATCGTAATATTGTGTTACTTTATGATGTACGACGTCATGTAGTATTACTTTATGACGTATGACGTCATGTGGTATTACGTTATTACCAATAACGTTATATTGTGTTACTTTATGTAGTATGACTTATGTAGTATGACGTGATGTAGTATTACTTTATAATGTATGACGTTATGTAGCATTACGCTATTACGAATAACGTTGTACTGTGTTACTTTATAACGTATGACGTTATGTAGTGTTACGTTATAACGTATGACGTCGTGTAGTATTACGTTATAACGTATGACGTTATGTATTATTACGATATAACGTAATACGTTGTGCAGAATTGGGTTATAACGTATGACGTCATGTAGTATTACGTTATAACATATGACGTCATGTAGTATTACGATAAAACGTACAACGTTATATAGAATTACGATATAACGCACAACGTTATGTCGTATTACGTTATAACGTATCATGTCATGTAGTATTACGTTATAACGTATGACGTTATGGAGTATTACGTTATAACGTATGAGGTCATGTGTTATTACGTTATTACGAATATCGTAATATTGTGTTACTTTACGACGTATGACGTCATGTAGTATTACTTTATTACGTATGACGTCATGTAGTATTACTTTATTACGTATGACGACATGTAGTATTAGGTTACAACGTATGACGTTATGTATTATTACGATATAACGTATGACGTTATGCAGTATTAGGTTATAACGTATGACGTCATGTAGTTTTGCGTTATAACGTATGACGTTATGTAGTATTACGATATAACGTATGACGTCATGTGGTGTTACGTTATTGCGAATAACGTTATATTGTGCTACTTTATGACGTATGACGTCATGTAGTATTACGTTATAACATATGACGGTATGTAGTATTACGTTATTCCGTATAACGTTATATAGTGTTACTTTATGACGTATGACGTCATGTAGTATTAGGTTACAACGTATGACGTCATATAGTATTACGATATAACGTATGACGTTATGTAGTATTACGATATAACGTATGACGTCATGTGGTGTTACGTAATTGCGAATAACGTTATATTGTGTTACTTTATGACGTATGACGTCATGTAGTATTAGGTTACAACGTATGACGTTATGTATTATTACGTTATAACGTAGGACGTTATGTATTATTACGATATAACGTATGACGTCATGTAGTATTACGTTATAACGTATGACGTCATGTAGTATTACGTTATTACGAATATCGTAATATTGTGTTACTTTATGACGTATGACGTCATCTAGTATTACTTTATGACGTATGACGTCATGTAGTATTACTTTATGACGTATGACGTCATGTAGTATTAGGTTACAACGTATGACGTCATGTAGTATTAGGTTACAACGTATGACGTTATGTATTATTACGATATAACGTATGACGTTATGCAGTATTAGGCTATAACGTATGACGTCATGTAGTTTTGCGTTATAACGTATGACGTTATGTAGTATTACGATATAACGTATGACGTCATGTGGTGTTACGTTATTGCGAATAACGTTATATTGTGTTACTTTATGACGTATGACGTCATGTAGTATTACGTTATAACGTATGACGGTATGTAGTATTATGTTATTCCGTATAACGTTATGTATTATTACGATATAACGTACAACGTCATATAGAATTACGATATAACGCACAACGTTATGTCGTATTACGTTATAACGTATCATGTCATGTAGTATTAGGTTACAACGTATGACGTTATGTATTATTACGATATAACGTATGACGTTATGCAGTATTAGGCTATAACGTATGACGTCATGTAGTTTTGCGTTATAACGTATGACGTTATGGAGTATTACGTTATAACGTATGACGTTATGGAGTATTACGTTATAACGTATGAGGTCATGTGGTATTACATTATTACGAATATCGTAATATTGTGTTACTTTATGACGTACGACGTCATGTAGTATTACTTTATGACGTATGACGTCATGTGGTATTACGTTATAGCGTATGACGCTATGGAGTATTACGTTATAACGTATGAGGTCATGTTGTATTACATTATTACGAATATCGTAATATTGTGTTACTTTATGATGTACGACGTCATGTAGTATTACTTTATGACGTATGACGTCATGTGGTATTACGTTATTACGAATAACGTTATATTGTGTTACTTTATGTAGTATGACTTATGTAGTATGACGTGATGTAGTATTACTTTATAATGTATGACGTTATGTAGCATTACGCTATTACGAATAACGTTGTACTGTGTTACTTTATAACGTATGACGTTATGTAGTGGTACGTTATAACGTATGACGTCGTGTAGTATTACGTTATAACGTATGACGTTATGTATTATTACGATATAACGTAATACGTTGTGCAGAATTGGGTTATAACGTATGACGTCATGTAGTATTACGTTATAACATATGACGTCATGTAGTATTACGATAAAACGTACAACGTTATATAGAATTACGATATAACGCACAACGTTATGTCGTATTACGTTATAACGTATCATGTCATGTAGTATTACGTTATAACGTATGACGTTATGGAGTATTACGTTATAACGTATGAGGTCATGTGTTATTGCGTTA
Organism: Bombus terrestris; assembly: GCF_910591885.1. Taxonomy (NCBI): domain Eukaryota; kingdom Metazoa; phylum Arthropoda; class Insecta; order Hymenoptera; family Apidae; genus Bombus; species Bombus terrestris. The sequence continues at coordinate 1,562,549 of NW_025963557.1, forward strand.
TTACGAATATCGTAATATTGTGTTACTTTACGACCTATGACGTCATGTAGTATTACTTTATTACGTATGACGTCATGTAGTATTACTTTATTACGTATGACGACATGTAGTATTAGGTTACAACGTATGACGTTATGTATTATTACGATATAACGTATGACGTTATGCAGTATTAGGTTATAACGTATGACGTCATGTAGTTTTGCGTTATAACGTATGACGTTATGTAGTATTACGATATAACGTATGACGTCATGTGGTGTTACGTTATTGCGAATAACGTTATATTGTGCTACTTTATGACGTATGACGTCATGTAGTATTAGGTTACAACGTATGACGTTATGTATTATTACGATATAACGTATGACGTTATGCAGTATTAGGTTATAACGTATGACGTCATGTAGTTTTGCGTTATAACGTATGACGTTATGTAGTATTACGATATAACGTATGATGTCATGTGGTGTTACGTTATTGCGAATAACGTTATATTGTGCTACTTTATGACGTATGACGTCATGTAGTATTACGTTATAACATATGACGGTATGTAGTATTACGTTATTCCGTATGACGTTATATAGTGTTACATTATGACGTATCACGTCATGTAGTATTAGGTTACAACGTATGACGTTATGTATTGTTACGATATAACGTATGACGTTATGCAGCATTAGGTTATAACGTATGACGTCATGTAGTTTTGCGTTATAACGTCTGACGTTATGTAGTATTACGCTATATCGTATGACGTCATTTGGTATTACGTTATTGCGAATAACGTTATATTGTGTTACTTTATGACGTATGACGTCATGTAGTATTACGTTATAACGTATGACGTCATGTGGTATTACTTTATTACGAATAACGTTATGTTGTGTTTCTTTATGACGTATGACGTCATGTAGTATTACTTTATGACGTATGACGTCATGTAGTATTAGCTTACAACGTATGACGTTATGTATTATTACGATATAACGTATGACGTTATGCAGTATTAGGTTACAACGTATGACGTTATGTATTATTACGATATAACGTATGACGTTATGCAGTATTAGGTTATAACGTATGACGTCATGTAGTTTTGCGTTATAACGTATGACGTTATGTAGTATTACGATATAACGTATGACGTCATGTGGTATTACGTTATTGCGAATAACGTTATATTGTGTTACTTTATAACGTATGACGTTATGGATTATTACGTTATAACGTATGAGGTCATGTGGTATTACGTTATTACGAATATCGTAATATTGTGTTACTTTATGACGTATGACGTCATGTAGTATTAGGTTACAACGTATGACGTTCTGTATTATTACGATATAACGTATGACGTTATGCAGTATTAGGTTATAACGTATGACGTCATGTAGTTTTGCGTTATAACGTATGACGTTATGTAGTATTACGATATAACGTATGACGTCAAGTGGTGTTACGTTATTGCGAATAACGTTATATTGTGCTACTTTGTGACGTATGACGTAATGTAGTATTACGTTATAACATATGACGGTATGTAGTATTACGTTATTCGGTATAACGTTATATAGTGTTACTTTATGAAGTATGACGTTATGTTGTATTACGTTATAGCGTATGACGTTATGGAGCATTACGTTATAACGTATGAGGTCATGTGGTATTACATTATTACGAATATCGTAATATTGTGTTACTTTATGACGTACGACGTCATGTATTATTACTTTATGACGTATGACGTCGTGTAGTATTACGTTATAACGTATGACGTTATGTATTATTACGATATAACGTAATACGTTATGCAGAATTGGGTTATAACGTATGACGTCATGTAGTATTACGTTATAACGTATGACGTCATGTAGTATTACGATATAACGTACAACGTTATGTCGTATTACGTTATAACGTATCATGTCATGTAGTATAACGTTATAACGTATGACGTTATGGAGTATTACGTTATAACGTATGATGTCATGTGGTATTACGTTATTACGAATATCGTAATATTGTTTTACTTTATGACGTATGACGTCATGTAGTATTACTTTATGACGTATGACGTCATGTAGTATTAGGTTACAACGTATGACGTCATGTAGTATTACGATATAACGTATGACGTTATGTAGTATTACGATATAACGTATGACGTCATGTGGTGTTACGTAATTGCGAATAACGTTATATTGTGTTACTTTATGACGTATGACGTCATGTAGTATTAGGTTACAACGTATGACGTCATGTAGTATTAGGTTACAACGTATGACGTCATGTAGTATTAGGTTACAACGTATGACGTTATGTATTATTACGATATAACGTATGACGTTATGCAGTATTAGGCTATAACGTATGACGTCATGTAGTTTTGCGTTATAACGTATGACGTTATGTAGTATTACGATATAACGTATGACGTCATGTGGTGTTACGTTATTGCGAATAACGTTATATTGTGTTACTTTATGACGTATGACGTCATGTAGTATTAGGTTAAACGTATGACGTCATGTAGTATTAGGTTACAACGTATGACGTTATGTATTATTACGATATAACGTATGACGTTATGCAGTATTAGGCTATAACGTATGACGTCATGTAGTTTTGCGTTATAACGTATGACGTTATGTAGTATTACGATATAACGTATGAGGTCATGTGGTATTACATTATTACGAATATCGTAATATTGTGTTACTTTATGACGTACGACGTCATGTAGTATTACTTTATGACGTATGACGTCATGTGGTATTACGTTATTGCGAATAACGTTATATTATGTTACTTTATGTAGTATGACTTATGTAGTATGACGTGATGTAGTATTACCTTATAATGTATGACGTTATGTAGCATTACCGTATTACGAGTAACGTTGTATTGTGTTACTTTATGACGTATGACGTCATGTAGTATTAGGTTACAACGTATGACGTTATGTATTATTACGATATAACGTATGACGTTATGCAGTATTAGGTTATAACGTATGACGTCATGTAGTTTTGCGTTATAACGTATGACGTTATGTAGTATTACGCTATATCGTATGACGTCATGTGGTATTACGTTATTGCGAATAACTTTATATTGTGTTACTTCATGACGTATGACATCATGTAGTATTACGATATAACGTACAACGTTATGTTGTATTACGTTATAACCTATCATGTCATGTAGTATAACGTTATAACGTATGACGTTATGGAGTATTACGTTATAACGTATGATGTCATGTGGTATTACGTTATTACGAATATCGTAATATTGTTTTACTTTATGACGTATGACGTCATGTAGTATTACTTTATGACGTATGACGTCATGTAGTATTAGGTTACGACGTATGACGTCATGTAGTATTACGATATAACGTACAACGTTATGTCGTATTACGTTATAACGTATCATGTCATGTAGTATTACGTTATAACATATGACGTTATGGAGTATTACGTTTTAACGTATGAGGTCATGTGGTATTACGATATAACGTATGACGTCATGTGGTGTTACGTAGTTGCGAATAACGTTATATTGTGTTACTTTATGACGTATGACGTCATGTAGTATTAGGTTACAACGTATGACGTTATGTATTATTACGATATAACGTATGACGTTATGTAGTATTACGATATAACGTATGACGTCATGTGGTGTTACGTAGTTGCGAATAGCGTTATATTGTGTTACTTTATGACGTATGACGTCATGTAGTATTACGTTATAACGTATGACGGTATGTAGTATTACTTTATTCCGTATAACGTTATATCGTGTTACGTTATAAAGTATGACGTCGTGTAGTATTACGTTATAACGTATGACGTTATGTATTATTACGATATAACGTATGACGTCATGTAGTATTACGTTATAACGTATGCCGTCATGTAGTATTACGTTATAACATATGACGTCATGTAGTATTACGATATAACGTACAACGTTATATTGAATTACGATATAACGCACAACGTTATGTCGTAATACGTTATAACGTATCATGTCATGTAGTATTACGTTATAAAGTATGACGTTATGGAGTATTGCGTTATAAGGTATGAGGTCATGTGGTATTACGTTATTACGAATATCGTAATATTGTGTTACTTTATGACGTATGACGTCATGTAGTATTAGGTTACAACGTATGACTTTATGTATTATTGCGATATAACGTATGACGTTATGTAGTATTATGTTATAACGTATGCCGTCATGTAGTATTACGTTATAACATATGACGTTATGTATTATTACGATATAACGTATGACGTTATGTAGTATTACGATATAACGTATGACGTCATGTGGTGTTACGTAGTTGCGAATAACGTTATATTGTGTTACTTTATGACGTATGACGTCATGTAGTATTACGTTATAGCGTATGACGGTATGTAGTATTACGTTATTCCGTATAACGTTATATAGTGTTACTTTATGAAGTATGACGTTATGTTGTATTACGTTATAGCGTATGACGCTATGGAGTATTACGTTATAACGTATGAGGTCATGTGGTATTACATTATTACGAATATCGTAATATTGTGTTACTTTATGATGTACGACGTCATGTAGTATTACTTTATGACGTATGACGTCATGTGGTATTACGTTATTACGAATAACGTTATATTGTGTTACTTTATGTAGTATGACTTATGTAGTATGACGTGATGTAGTATTACTTTATAATGTATGACGTTATGTAGCATTACGCTATTACGAATAACGTTGTACTGTGTTACTTTATAACGTATGACGTTATGTAGTATTACGTTATAACATATGACGTCATGTGGTATTACGTTATAACGTATGACGTTATGGAGTATTACGTTATAACGTATGAGGTCATGTGGTATTACGATATAACGTATGACGTCATGTGGTATTACGTTATTGCGAATAACGTTATATTGTGTTACTTTATGACGTACGACGTCATGTAGTATTACGTTATAACGTATGACGGTATGTAGTATTATGTTATTCCGTATAACGTCATGTAGTATTACGATATAACGTACAACGTTATATTGAATTACGATATAACGCACAACGTTATGTCGTAATACGTTATAACGTATCATGTCATGTAGTATTACGTTATAAAGTATGACGTTATGGAGTATTACGTTATAAGGTATGAGGTCATGTGGTATTACGTTATTACGAATATCGTAATATTGTGTTACTTTATGACGTATGACGTCATGTAGTATTACTAAATGACGTATGACGTCATGTAGTATTAGGTTACAACGTATGACTTTATGTATTATTACGATATAACGTATGACGTTATGTAGTATTATGTTATAACGTATGCCGTCATGTAGTATTACGTTATAACATATGACGTTATGTATTATTACGATATAACGTATGACGTTATGTAGTATTACGATATAACGTATGACGTCATGTGGTGTTACGTAGTTGCGAATAACGTTATATTGTGTTACTTTATGACGTATGACGTCATGTAGTATTACGTTATGGCGTATGACGGTATGTAGTATTACGTTATTCCGTATAACGTTATATAGTGTTACTTTATGAAGTATGACGTTATGTTGTATTACGTTATAGCGTATGACGCTATGGAGTATTACGTTATAACGTATGAGGTCATGTGGTATTACATTATTACGAATATCGTAATATTGTGTTACTTTATGATGTACCACGTCATGTAGTATTACTTTATGACGTATGACGTCATGTGGTATTACGTTATTACCAATAACGTTATATTGTGTTACTTTATGTAGTATGACTTATGTAGTATGACGTGATGTAGTATTACTTTATAATGTATGACGTTATGTAGCATTACGCTATTACGAATAACGTTGTACTGTGTTACTTTATAACGTATGACGTTATGTAGTGTTACGTTATAACGTATGACGTCGTGTAGTATTACGTTATAACGTATGACGTTATGTATTATTACGATATAACGTAATACGTTGTGCAGAATTGGGTTATAACGTATGACGTCATGTAGTATTACGTTATAACATATGACGTCATGTAGTATTACGATAAAACGTACAACGTTATATAGAATTACGATATAACGCACAACGTTATGTCGTATTACGTTATAACGTATCATGTCATGTAGTATTACGTTATAACGTATGACGTTATGGAGTATTACGTTATAACGTATGAGGTCATGTGTTATTACGTTATTACGAATATCGTAATATTGTGTTACTTTACGACGTATGACGTCATGTAGTATTACTTTATTACGTATGACGTCATGTAGTATTACTTTATTACGTATGACGACATGTAGTATTAGGTTACAACGTATGACGTTATGTATTATTACGATATAACGTATGACGTTATGCAGTATTAGGTTATAACGTATGACGTCATGTAGTTTTGCGTTATAACGTATGACGTTATGTAGTATTACGATATAACGTATGATGTCATGTGGTGTTACGTTATTGCGAATAACGTTATATTGTGCTACTTTATGACGTATGACGTCATGTAGTATTACGTTATAACATATGACGGTATGTAGTATTACGTTATTCCGTATAACGTTATATAGTGTTACATTATGACGTATCACGTCATGTAGTATTAGGTTACAACGTATGACGTTATGTATTATTACGATATAACGTATGACGTTATGCAGCATTAGGTTATAACGTATGACGTCATGTAGTTTTGCGTTATAACGTATGACGTTATGTAGTATTACGCTATATCGTATGACGTCATTTGGTATTACGTTATTGCGAATAACGTTATATTGTGTTACTTTATGACGTATGACGTCATGTAGTATTACGTTATAACGTATGACGTCATGTGGTATTACTTTATTACGAATAACGTTATGTTGTGTTTCTTTATGACGTATGACGTCATGTAGTATTACTTTATGACGTATGACGTCATGTAGTATTAGGTTACAACGTATGACGTTATGTATTATTACGATATAACGTATGACGTTATGCAGTATTAGGTTATAACGTATGACGTCATGTGGTATTACGTTATTGCGAATAACGTTATATTGTGTTACTTTATAACGTATGACGTTATGGATTATTACGTTATAACGTATGAGGTCATGTGGTATTACGTTATTACGAATATCGTAATATTGTGTTACTTTATGACGTATGACGTCATGTAGTATTAGGTTACAACGTATGACGTTCTGTATTATTACGATATAACGTATGACGTTATGCAGTATTAGGTTATAACGTATGACGTCATGTAGTTTTGCGTTATAACGTATGACGTTATGTAGTATTACGATATAACGTATGACGTCAAGTGGTGTTACGTTATTGCGAATAACGTTATTTTGTGCTACTTTGTGACGTATGACGTAATGTAGTATTACGTTATAACATATGACGGTATGTAGTATTACGTTATTCGGTATAACGTTATATAGTGTTACTTTATGAAGTATGACGTTATGTTGTATTACGTTATAGCGTATGACGTTATGGAGCATTACGTTATAACGTATGAGGTCATGTGGTATTACATTAGTACGAATATCGTAATATTGTGTTACTTTATGACGTACGACGTCATGTATTATTACTTTATGACGTATGACGTCGTGTAGTATTACGTTATAACGTATGACGTTATGTATTATTACGATATAACGTAATACGTTATGCAGAATTGGGTTATAACGTATGACGTCATGTAGTATTACGTTATAACGTATGACGTCATGTAGTATTACGATATAACGTACAACGTTATGTCGTATTACGTTATAACGTATCATGTCATGTAGTATAACGTTATAACGTATGACGTTATGGAGTATTACGTTATAACGTATGATGTCATGTGGTATTACGTTATTACGAATATCGTAATATTGTTTTACTTTATGACGTATGACGTCATGTAGTATTACTTTATGACGTATGACGTCATGTAGTATTAGGTTACAACGTATGACGTCATGTAGTATTACGATATAACGTATGACGTTATGTAGTATTACGATATAACGTATGACGTCATGTGGTGTTACGTAATTGCGAATAACGTTATATTGTGTTACTTTATGACGTATGACGTGATGTAGTATTAGGTTACAACGTATGACGTTATGTATTATTACGTTATAACGTAGGACGTTATGTATTATTACGATATAACGTATGACGTCATGTAGTATTACGTTATAACGTATGACGTCATGTAGTATTACGTTATTACGAATATCGTAATATTGTGTTACTTTATGACGTATGACGTCATCTAGTATTACTTTATGACGTATGACGTCATGTAGTATTACTTTATGACGTATGACGTCATGTAGTATTAGGTTACAACGTATGACGTCATGTAGTATTAGGTTACAACGTATGACGTTATGTATTATTACGATATAACGTATGACGTTATGCAGTATTAGGCTATAACGTATGACGTCATGTAGTTTTGCGTTATAACGTATGACGTTATGTAGTATTACGATATAACGTATGACGTCATGTGGTGTTACGTTATTGCGAATAACGTTATATTGTGTTACTTTATGACGTATGACGTCATGTAGTATTAGGTTAAACGTATGACGTCATGTAGTATTAGGTTACAACGTATGACGTTATGTATTATTACGATATAACGTATGACGTTATGCAGTATTAGGCTATAACGTATGACGTCATGTAGTTTTGCGTTATAACGTATGACGTTATGTAGTATTACGATATAACGTATGAGGTCATGTGGTATTACATTAGTACGAATATCGTAATATTGTGTTACTTTATGACGTACGACGTCATGTAGTATTACGTTATAACGTATGACGGTATGTAGTATTATGTTATTCCGTATAACGTTATGTATTATTACGATATAACGTACAACGTCATATAGAATTACGATATAACGCACAACGTTATGTCGTATTACGTTATAACGTATCATGTCATGTAGTATTACGTTATAACGTATGACGTTATGGAGTATTACGTTATAACGTATGACGTTATGGAGTATTACGTTATAACGTATGAGGTCATGTGGTATTACATTATTACGAATATCGTAATATTGTGTTACTTTATGACGTACGACGTCATGTAGTATTACTTTATGACGTATGACGTCATGTGGTATTACGTTATTGCGAATAACGTTATATTATGTTACTTTATGTAGTATGACTTATGTAGTATGACGTGATGTAGTATTACCTTATAATGTATGACGTTATGTAGCATTACCGTATTACGAGTAACGTTGTATTGTGTTACTTTATGACGTATGACGTCATGTAGTATTAGGTTACAACGTATGACGTTATGTATTATTACGATATAACGTATGACGTTATGCAGTATTAGGTTATAACGTATGACGTCATGTAGTTTTGCGTTATAACGTATGACGTTATGTAGTATTACGCTATATCGTATGACGTCATGTGGTATTACGTTATTGCGAATAACTTTATATTGTGTTACTTCATGACGTATGACATCATGTAGTATTACGATATAACGTACAACGTTATGTCGTATTACGTTATAACCTATCATGTCATGTAGTATAACGTTATAACGTATGACGTTATGGAGTATTACGTTATAACGTATGATGTCATGTGGTATTACGTTATTACGAATATCGTAATATTGTTTTACTTTATGACGTATGACGTCATGTAGTATTACTTTATGACGTATGACGTCATGTAGTATTAGGTTACAACGTATGACGTCATGTAGTATTACGATATAACGTACAACGTTATGTCGTATTACGTTATAACGTATCATGTCATGTAGTATTACGTTATAACATATGACGTTATGGAGTATTACGTTTTAACGTATGAGGTCATGTGGTATTACGTTATTACGAATATCGTAATATTGTGTTACTTTATGACGTATTACTTCATGTAGTATTACGTTATAACGTATGACGGTATGTAGTATTACGTTATTCCGTATAACGTTATATAGTGTTACTTTATGTAGTATGACTTATGTAGTATGACGTGATGTAGTATTACTTTATAATGTATGACGTTATGTAGCATTACGCTATTACGAATAACGTTGTACTGTGTTACTTTATAACGTATGACGTTATGTAGTGTTACGTTATAACGTATGACGTCGTGTAGTATTACGTTATAACGTATGACGTTATGTATTATTACGATATAACGTAATACGTTGTGCAGAATTGGGTTATAACGTATGACGTCATGTAGTATTACGTTATAACATATGACGTCATGTAGTATTACGATAAAACGTACAACGTTATATAGAATTACGATATAACGCACAACGTTATGTCGTATTACGTTATAACGTATCATGTCATGTAGTATTACGTTATAACGTATGACGTTATGGAGTATTACGTTATAACGTATGAGGTCATGTGTTATTACGTTATTACGAATATCGTAATATTGTGTTACTTTACGACGTATGACGTCATGTAGTATTACTTTATTACGTATGACGTCATGTAGTATTACTTTATTACGTATGACGACATGTAGTATTAGGTTACAACGTATGACGTTATGTATTATTACGATATAACGTATGACGTTATGCAGTATTAGGTTATAACGTATGACGTCATGTAGTTTTGCGTTATAACGTATGACGTTATGTAGTATTACGATATAACGTATGACGTCATGTGGTGTTACGTTATTGCGAATAACGTTATATTGTGCTACTTTATGACGTATGACGTCATGTAGTATTACGTTATAACATATGACGGTATGTAGTATTACGTTATTCCGTATAACGTTATATAGTGTTACTTTATGACGTATGACGTCATGTAGTATTAGGTTACAACGTATGACGTTATGTATTATTACGATATAACGTATGACGTTATGCAGCATTAGGTTATAACGTATGACGTCATGTAGTTTTGCGTTATAACGTATGACGTTATGTAGTATTACGATATAACGTATGACGTCATGTGGTGTTACGTTATTGCGAATAACGTTATATTGTGCTACTTTATGACGTATGACGTCATGTAGTATTAGGTTACAACGTATGACGTTATGTATTATTACGATATAACGTATGACGTTATGCAGTATTAGGTTATAACGTATGACGTCATGTAGTTTTGCGTTATAACGTATGACGTTATGTAGTATTACGATATAACGTATGATGTCATGTGGTGTTACGTTATTGCGAATAACGTTATATTGTGCTACTTTATGACGTATGACGTCATGTAGTATTACGTTATAACATATGACGGTATGTAGTATTACGTTATTCCGTATAACGTTATATAGTGTTACATTATGACGTATCACGTCATGTAGTATTAGGTTACAACGTATGACGTTATGTATTATTACGATATAACGTATGACGTTATGCAGCATTAGGTTATAACGTATGACGTCATGTAGTTTTGCGTTATAACGTATGACGTTATGTAGTATTACGCTATATCGTATGACGTCATTTGGTATTACGTTATTGCGAATAACGTTATATTGTGTTACTTTATGACGTATGACGTCATGTAGTATTACGTTTTAACGTATGACGTCATGTGGTATTACTTTATTACGAATAACGTTATGTTGTGTTTCTTTATGACGTATGACGTCATGTAGTATTACTTTATGACGTATGACGTCATGTAGTATTAGGTTACAACGTATGACGTTATGTATTATTACGATATAACGTATGACGTTATGCAGTATTAGGTTATAACGTATGACGTCATGTAGTATTGCGTTATAACGTATGACGTTATGTAGTATTACGATATAACGTATGACGTCATGTGGTATTACGTTATTGCGAATAACGTTATATTGTGTTACTTTATAACGTATGACGTTATGGATTATTACGTTATAACGTATGAGGTCATGTGGTATTACGTTATTACGAATATCGTAATATTGTGTTACTTTATGACGTATGACGTCATGTAGTATTAGGTTACAGCGTATGACGTTCTGTATTATTACGATATAACGTATGACGTTATGCAGTATTAGGTTATAACGTATGACGTCATGTAGTTTTGCGTTATAACGTATGACGTTATGTAGTATTACGATATAACGTATGACGTCAAGTGGTGTTACGTTATTGCGAATAACGTTATATTGTGCTACTTTGTGACGTATGACGTAATGTAGTATTACGTTATAACATATGACGGTATGTAGTATTACGTTATTCGGTATAACGTTATATAGTGTTACTTTATGAAGTATGACGTTATGTTGTATTACGTTATAGCGTATGACGTTATGGAGCATTACGTTATAACGTATGAGGTCATGTGGTATTACATTAGTACGAATATCGTAATATTGTGTTACTTTATGACGTACGACGTCATGTATTATTACTTTATGACGTATGACGTCGTGTAGTATTACGTTATAACGTATGACGTTATGTATTATTACGATATAACGTAATACGTTATGCAGAATTGGGTTATAACGCATGACGTCATGTAGTATTACGTTATAACGTATGACGTCATGTAGTATTACGATATAACGTACAACGTTATGTCGTATTACGTTATAACGTATCATGTCATGTAGTATAACGTTATAACGTATGACGTTATGGAGTATTACGTTATAACGTATGATGTCATGTGGTATTACGTTATTACGAATATCGTAATATTGTTTTACTTTATGACGTATGACGTCATGTAGTATTACTTTATGACGTATGACGTCATGTAGTATTAGGTTACAACGTATGACGTCATGTAGTATTACGATATAACGTATGACGTTATGTAGTATTACGATATAACGTATGACGTCATGTGGTGTTACGTAATTGCGAATAACGTTATATTGTGTTACTTTATGACGTATGACGTCATGTAGTATTAGGTTACAACGTATGACGTTATGTATTATTACGTTATAACGTAGGACGTTATGTATTATTACGATATAACGTATGACGTCATGTAGTATTACGTTATAACGTATGACGTCATGTAGTATTACGTTATTACGAATATCGTAATATTGTGTTACTTTATGACGTATGACGTCATCTAGTATTACTTTATGACGTATGACGTCATGTAGTATTACTTTATGACGTATGACGTCATGTAGTATTAGGTTACAACGTATGACGTCATGTAGTATTAGGTTACAACGTATGACGTTATGTATTATTACGATATAACGTATGACGTTATGCAGCATTAGGCTATAACGTATGACGTCATGTAGTTTTGCGTTATAACGTATGACGTTATGTAGTATTACGATATAACGTATGACGTCATGTGGTGTTACGTTATTGCGAATAACGTTATATTGTGTTACTTTATGACGTATGACGTCATGTAGTATTAGGTTGAACGTATGACGTCATGTAGTATTAGGTTACAACGTATGACGTTATGTATTATTACGATATAACGTATGACGTTATGCAGTATTAGGCTATAACGTATGACGTCATGTAGTTTTGCGTTATAACGTATGACGTTATGTAGTATTACGATATAACGTATGAGGTCATGTGGTATTACATTAGTACGAATATCGTAATATTGTGTTACTTTATGACGTACGACGTCATGTAGTATTACGTTATAACGTATGACGGTATGTAGTATTATGTTATTCCGTATAACGTTATGTATTATTACGATATAACGTACAACGTCATATAGAATTACGATATAACGCACAACGTTATGTCGTATTACGTTATAACGTATCATGTCATGTAGTATTACGTTATAACGTATGACGTTATGGAGTATTACGTTATAACGTATGACGTTATGGAGTATTACGTTATAACGTATGAGGTCATGTGGTATTACATTATTACGAATATCGTAATATTGTGTTACTTTATGACGTACGACGTCATGTAGTATTACTTTATGACGTATGACGTCATGTGGTATTACGTTATTGCGAATAACGTTATATTATGTTACTTTATGTAGTATGACTTATGTAGTATGACGTGATGTTGTATTACCTTATAATGTATGACGTTATGTAGCATTACGCTATTACGAGTAACGTTGTATTGTGTTACTTTATGACGTATGACGTCATGTAGTATTAGGTTACAACGTATGACGTTATGTATTATTACGATATAACGTATGACGTTATGCAGTATTAGGTTATAACGTATGACGTCATGTAGTTTTGCGTTATAACGTATGACGTTATGTAGTATTACGCTATATCGTATGACGTCATGTGGTATTACGTTATTGCGAATAACTTTATATTGTGTTACTTCATGACGTATGACATCATGTAGTATTACGATATAACGTACAACGTTATGTCGTATTACGTTATAACCTATCATGTCATGTAGTATAACGTTATAACGTATGACGTTATGGAGTATTACGTTATAACGTATGATGTCATGTGGTATTACGTTATTACGAATATCGTAATATTGTTTTACTTTATGACGTATGACGTCATGTAGTATTACTTTATGACGTATGACGTCATGTAGTATTAGGTTACAACGTATGACGTCATGTAGTATTACGATATAACGTACAACGTTATGTCGTATTACGTTATAACGTATCATGTCATGTAGTATTACGTTATAACATATGACGTTATGGAGTATTACGTTTTAACATATGAGGTCATGTGGTATTACGTTATTACGAATATCGTAATATTGTGTTACTTTATGACGTATTACTTCATGTAGTATTACGTTATAACGTATGACGGTATGTAGTATTACGTTATTCCGTATAACGTTATATAGTGTTACTTTATGTAGTATGACTTATGTAGTATGACGTGATGTAGTATTACTTTATAATGTATGACGTTATGTAGCATTACGCTATTACGAATAACGTTGTACTGTGTTACTTTATAACGTATGACGTTATGTAGTGTTACGTTATAACGTATGACGTCGTGTAGTATTACGTTATAACGTATGACGTTATGTATTATTACGATATAACGTAATACGTTGTGCAGAATTGGGTTATAACGTATGACGTCATGTAGTATTACGTTATAACATATGACGTCATGTAGTATTACGATAAAACGTACAACGTTATATAGAATTACGATATAACGCACAACGTTATGTCGTATTACGTTATAACGTATCATGTCATGTAGTATTACGTTATAACGTATGACGTTATGGAGTATTACGTTATAACGTATGAGGTCATGTGTTATTACGTTATTACGAATATCGTAATATTGTGTTACTTTACGACGTATGACGTCATGTAGTATTACTTTATTACGTATGACGTCATGTAGTATTACTTTATTACGTATGACGACATGTAGTATTAGGTTACAACGTATGACGTTATGTATTATTACGATATAACGTATGACGTTATGCAGTATTAGGTTATAACGTATGACGTCATGTAGTTTTGCGTTATAACGTATGACGTTATGTAGTATTACGATATAACGTATGACGTCATGTGGTGTTACGTTATTGCGAATAACGTTATATTGTGCTACTTTATGACGTATGACGTCATGTAGTATTACGTTATAACATATGACGGTATGTAGTATTACGTTATTCCGTATAACGTTATATAGTGTTACTTTATGACGTATGACGTCATGTAGTATTAGGTTACAACGTATGACGTTATGTATTATTACGATATAACGTATGACGTTATGCAGCATTAGGTTATAACGTATGACGTCATGTAGTTTTGCGTTATAACGTATGACGTTATGTAGTATTACGATATAACGTATGACGTCATGTGGTGTTACGTTATTGCGAATAACGTTATATTGTGCTACTTTATGACGTATGACGTCATGTAGTATTAGGTTACAACGTATGACGTTATGTATTATTACGATATAACGTATGACGTTATGCAGTATTAGGTTATAACGTATGACGTCATGTAGTTTTGCGTTATAACGTATGACGTTATGTAGTATTACGATATAACGTATGATGTCATGTGGTGTTACGTTATTGCGAATAACGTTATATTGTGCTACTTTATGACGTATGACGTCATGTAGTATTACGTTATAACATATGACGGTATGTAGTATTACGTTATTCCGTATAACGTTATATAGTGTTACATTATGACGTATCACGTCATGTAGTATTAGGTTACAACGTATGACGTTATGTATTATTACGATATAACGTATGACGTTATGCAGCATTAGGTTATAACGTATGACGTCATGTAGTTTTGCGTTATAACGTATGACGTTATGTAGTATTACGCTATATCGTATGACGTCATTTGGTATTACGTTATTGCGAATAACGTTATATTGTGTTACTTTATGACGTATGACGTCATGTAGTATTACGTTATAACGTATGACGTGATGTGGTATTACTTTATTACGAATAACGTTATGTTGTGTTTCTTTATGACGTATGACGTCATGTAGTATTACTTTATGACGTATGACGTCATGTAGTATTAGGTTACAACGTATGACGTTATGTATTATTACGATATAACGTATGACGTTATGCAGTATTAGGTTATAACGTATGACGTCATGTAGTATTGCGTTATAACGTATGACGTTATGTAGTATTACGATATAACGTATGACGTCATGTGGTATTACGTTATTGCGAATAACGTTATATTGTGTTACTTTATAACGTATGACGTTATGGATTATTACGTTATAACGTATGAGGTCATGTGGTATTACGTTATTACGAATATCGTAATATTGTGTTACTTTATGACGTATGACGTCATGTAGTATTAGGTTACAGCGTATGACGTTCTGTATTATTACGATATAACGTATGACGTTATGCAGTATTAGGTTATAACGTATGACGTCATGTAGTTTTGCGTTATAACGTATGACGTTATGTAGTATTACGATATAACGTATGACGTCAAGTGGTGTTACGTTATTGCGAATAACGTTATATTGTGCTACTTTGTGACGTATGACGTAATGTAGTATTACGTTATAACATATGACGGTATGTAGTATTACGTTATTCGGTATAACGTTATATAGTGTTACTTTATGAAGTATGACGTTATGTTGTATTACGTTATAGCGTATGACGTTATGGAGCATTACGTTATAACGTATGAGGTCATGTGGTATTACATTAGTACGAATATCGTAATATTGTGTTACTTTATGACGTACGACGTCATGTATTATTACTTTATGACGTATGACGTCGTGTAGTATTACGTTATAACGTATGACGTTATGTATTATTACGATATAACGTAATACGTTATGCAGAATTGGGTTATAACGTATGACGTCATGTAGTATTACGTTATAACGTATGACGTCATGTAGTATTACGATATAACGTACAACGTTATGTCGTATTACGTTATAACGTATCATGTCATGTAGTATAACGTTATAACGTATGACGTTATGGAGTATTACGTTATAACGTATGATGTCATGTGGTATTACGTTATTACGAATATCGTAATATTGTTTTACTTTATGACGTATGACGTCATGTAGTATTACTTTATGACGTATGACGTCATGTAGTATTAGGTTACAACGTATGACGTCATGTAGTATTACGATATAACGTATGACGTTATGTAGTATTACGATATAACGTATGACGTCATGTGGTGTTACGTAATTGCGAATAACGTTATATTGTGTTACTTTATGACGTATGACGTCATGTAGTATTAGGTTACAACGTATGACGTTATGTATTATTACGTTATAACGTAGGACGTTATGTATTATTACGATATAACGTATGACGTCATGTAGTATTACGTTATAACGTATGACGTCATGTAGTATTACGTTATTACGAATATCGTAATATTGTGTTACTTTATGACGTATGACGTCATCTAGTATTACTTTATGACGTATGACGTCATGTAGTATTACTTTATGACGTATGACGTCATGTAGTATTAGGTTACAACGTATGACGTCATGTAGTATTAGGTTACAACGTATGACGTTATGTATTATTACGATATAACGTATGACGTTATGCAGCATTAGGCTATAACGTATGACGTCATGTAGTTTTGCGTTATAACGTATGACGTTATGTAGTATTACGATATAACGTATGACGTCATGTGGTGTTACGTTATTGCGAATAACGTTATATTGTGTTACTTTATGACGTATGACGTCATGTAGTATTAGGTTAAACGTATGACGTCATGTAGTATTAGGTTACAACGTATGACGTTATGTATTATTACGATATAACGTATGACGTTATGCAGTATTAGGCTATAACGTATGACGTCATGTAGTTTTGCGTTATAACGTATGACGTTATGTAGTATTACGATATAACGTATGAGGTCATGTGGTATTACATTAGTACGAATATCGTAATATTGTGTTACTTTATGACGTACGACGTCATGTAGTATTACGTTATAACGTATGACGGTATGTAGTATTATGTTATTCCGTATAACGTTATGTATTATTACGATATAACGTACAACGTCATATAGAATTACGATATAACGCACAACGTTATGTCGTATTACGTTATAACGTATCATGTCATGTAGTATTACGTTATAACGTATGACGTTATGGAGTATTACGTTATAACGTATGACGTTATGGAGTATTACGTTATAACGTATGAGGTCATGTGGTATTACATTATTACGAATATCGTAATATTGTGTTACTTTATGACGTACGACGTCATGTAGTATTACTTTATGACGTATGACGTCATGTGGTATTACGTTATTGCGAATAACGTTATATTATGTTACTTTATGTAGTATGACTTATGTAGTATGACGTGATGTTGTATTACCTTATAATGTATGACGTTATGTAGCATTACCGTATTACGAGTAACGTTGTATTGTGTTACTTTATGACGTATGACGTCATGTAGTATTAGGTTACAACGTATGACGTTATGTATTATTACGATATAACGTATGACGTTATGCAGTATTAGGTTATAACGTATGACGTCATGTAGTTTTGCGTTATAACGTATGACGTTATGTAGTATTACGCTATATCGTATGACGTCATGTGGTATTACGTTATTGCGAATAACTTTATATTGTGTTACTTCATGACGTATGACATCATGTAGTATTACGATATAACGTACAACGTTATGTCGTATTACGTTATAACCTATCATGTCATGTAGTATAACGTTATAACGTATGACGTTATGGAGTATTACGTTATAACGTATGATGTCATGTGGTATTACGTTATTACGAATATCGTAATATTGTTTTACTTTATGACGTATGACGTCATGTAGTATTACTTTATGACGTATGACGTCATGTAGTATTAGGTTACAACGTATGACGTCATGTAGTATTACGATATAACGTACAACGTTATGTCGTATTACGTTATAACGTATCATGTCATGTAGTATTACGTTATAACATATGACGTTATGGAGTATTACGTTTTAACGTATGAGGTCATGTGGTATTACGTTATTACGAATATCGTAATATTGTGTTACTTTATGACGTATGACGTCATGTAGTATTACGTTATAACGTATGACGGTATGTAGTATTACGTTATTCCGTATAACGTTATATAGTGTTACTTTATGTAGTATGACTTATGTAGTATGACGTGATGTAGTATTACTTTATAATGTATGACCTTATGTAGCATTACGCTATTACGAATAACGTTGTACTGTGTTACTTTATAACGTATGACGTTATGTAGTGTTACGTTATAACGTATGACGTCGTGTAGTATTACGTTATAACGTATGACGTTATGTATTATTACGATATAACGTAATACGTTGTGCAGAATTGGGTTATAACGTATGACGTCATGTAGTATTACGTTATAACATATGACGTCATGTAGTATTACGATAAAACGTACAACGTTATATAGAATTACGATATAACGCACAACGTTATGTCGTATTACGTTATAACGTATCATGTCATGTAGTATTACGTTATAACGTATGACGTTATGGAGTATTACGTTATAACGTATGAGGTCATGTGTTATTACGTTATTACGAATATCGTAATATTGTGTTACTTTACGACGTATGACGTCATGTAGTATTACTTTATTACGTATGACGTCATGTAGTATTACTTTATTACGTATAACGTTATATAGTGTTACTTTATGACGTATGACGTCATGTAGTATTAGGTTACAACGTATGACGTTATGTATTATTACGATATAACGTATGACGTTATGCAGTATTAGGTTATAACGTATGACGTCATGTAGTTTTGCGTTATAACGTATGACGTTATGTAGTATTACGATATAACGTATGACGTCATGTGGTGTTACGTTATTGCGAATAACGTTATATTGCGCTACTTTATGACGTATGACGTCATGTAGTATTACGTTATAACATATGACGGTATGTAGTATTACGTTATTCCGTATAACGTTATATAGTGTTACTTTATGACGTATGACGTCATGTAGTATTAGGTTACAACGTATGACGTTATGTATTATTACGATATAACGTATGACGTTATGCAGCATTAGGTTATAACGTATGACGTCATGTAGTTTTGCGTTATAACGTATGACGTTATGTAGTATTACGATATAACGTATGACGTCATGTGGTGTTACGTTATTGCGAATAACGTTATATTGTGCTACTTTATGACGTATGACGTCATGTAGTATTAGGTTACAACGTATGACGTTATGTATTATTACGATATAACGTATGACGTTATGCAGTATTAGGTTATAACGTATGACGTCATGTAGTTTTGCGTTATAACGTATGAGGTTATGTAGTATTACGATATAACGTATGATGTCATGTGGTGTTACGTTATTGCGAATAACGTTATATTGTGCTACTTTATGACGTATGACGTCATGTAGTATTACGTTATAACATATGACGGTATGTAGTATTACGTTATTCCGTATAACGTTATATAGTGTTACATTATGACGTATCACGTCATGTAGTATTAGGTTACAACGTATGACGTTATGTATTATTACGATATAACGTATGACGTTATGCAGCATTAGGTTATAACGTATGACGTCATGTAGTTTTGCGTTATAACGTATGACGTTATGTAGTATTACGCTATATCGTATGACGTCATTTGGTATTACGTTATTGCGAATAACGTTATATTGTGTTACTTTATGACGTATGACGTCATGTAGTATTACGTTATAACGTATGACGTCATGTGGTATTACTTTATTACGAATAACGTTATGTTGTGTTTCTTTATGACGTATGACGTCATGTAGTATTACTTTATGACGTATGACGTCATGTAGTATTAGGTTACAACGTATGACGTTATGTATTATTACGATATAACGTATGACGTTATGCAGTATTAGGTTATAACGTATGACGTCATGTAGTTTTGCGTTATAACGTATGACGTTATGTAGTATTACGATATAACGTATGACGCCATGTGGTATTACGTTATTGCGAATAACGTTATATTGTGTTACTTTATAACGTATGACGTTATGGATTATTACGTTATAACGTATGAGGTCATGTGGTATTACGTTATTACGAATATCGTAATATTGTGTTACTTTATGACGTATGACGTCATGTAGTATTAGGTTACAACGTATGACGTTCTGTATTATTACGATATAACGTATGACGTTATGCAGTATTAGGTTATAACGTATGACGTCATGTAGTTTTGCGTTATAACGTATGACGTTATGTAGTATTACGATATAACGTATGACGTCAAGTGGTGTTACGTTATTGCGAATAACGTTATATTGTGCTACTTTGTGACGTATGACGTAATGTAGTATTACGTTATAACATATGACGGTATGTAGTATTACGTTATTCGGTATAACGTTATATAGTGTTACTTTATGAAGTATGACGTTATGTTGTATTACGTTATAGCGTATGACGTTATGGAGCATTACGTTATAACGTATGAGGTCATGTGGTATTACATTAGTACGAATATCGTAATATTGTGTTACTTTATGACGTACGACGTCATGTATTATTACTTTATGACGTATGACGTCGTGTAGTATTACGTTATAACGTATGACGTTATGTATTATTACGATATAACGTAATACGTTATGCAGAATTGGGTTATAACGTATGACGTCATGTAGTATTACGTTATAACGTATGACGTCATGTAGTATTACGATATAACGTACAACGTTATGTCGTATTACGTTATAACGTATCATGTCATGTAGTATAACGTTATAACGTATGACGTTATGGAGTATTACGTTATAACGTATGATGTCATGTGGTATTACGTTATTACGAATATCGTAATATTGTTTTACTTTATGACGTATGACGTCATGTAGTATTACTTTATGACGTATGACGTCATGTAGTATTAGGTTACAACGTATGACGTCATGTAGTATTACGATATAACGTATGACGTTATGTAGTATTACGTTATAACGTATGATGTCATGTGGTATTACGTTATTACGAATATCGTAATATTGTGTTACTTTATGACGTACGACGTCATGTATTATTACTTTATGACGTATGACGTCGTGTAGTATTACGTTATAACGTAGGACGTTATGTATTATTACGATATAACGTATGACGTCATGTAGTATTACGTTATAACGTATGACGTCATGTAGTATTACGTTATTACGAATATCGTAATATTGTGTTACTTTATGACGTATGACGTCATCTAGTATTACTTTATGACGTATGACGTCATGTAGTATTACTTTATGACGTATGACGTCATGTAGTATTAGGTTACAACGTATGACGTCATGTAGTATTAGGTTACATCGTATGACGTTATGTATTATTACGATATAACGTATGACGTTATGCAGCATTAGGCTATAACGTATGACGTCATGTAGTTTTGCGTTATAACGTATGACGTTATGTAGTATTACGATATAACGTATGACGTCATGTGGTGTTACGTTATTGCGAATAACGTTATATTGTGTTACTTTATGACGTATGACGTCATGTAGTATTAGGTTAAACGTATGACGTCATGTAGTATTAGGTTACAACGTATGACGTTATGTATTATTACGATATAACGTATGACGTTATGCAGTAATAGGCTATAACGTATGACGTCATGTAGTTTTGCGTTATAACGTATGACGTTATGTAGTATTACGATATAACGTATGAGGTCATGTGGTATTACATTAGTACGAATATCGTAATATTGTGTTACTTTATGACGTACGACGTCATGTAGTATTACGTTAGAACGTATGACGGTATGTAGTATTATGTTATTCCGTATAACGTTATGTATTATTACGATATAACGTACAACGTCATATAGAATTACGATATAACGCACAACGTTATGTCGTATTACGTTATAACGTATCATGTCATGTAGTATTACGTTATAACGTATGACGTTATGGAGTATTACGTTATAACGTATGACGTTATGGAGTATTACGTTATAACGTATGAGGTCATGTGGTATTACATTATTACGAATATCGTAATATTGTGTTACTTTATGACGTACGACGTCATGTAGTATTACTTTATGACGTATGACGTCATGTGGTATTACGTTATTGCGAATAACGTTATATTATGTTACTTTATGTAGTATGACTTATGTAGTATGACGTGATGTTGTATTACCTTATAATGTATGACGTTATGTAGCATTACCGTATTACGAGTAACGTTGTATTGTGTTACTTTATGACGTATGACGTCATGTAGTATTAGGTTACAACGTATGACGTTATGTATTATTACGATATAACGTATGACGTTATGCAGTATTAGGTTATAACGTATGACGTCATGTAGTTTTGCGTTATAACGTATGACGTTATGTAGTATTACGCTATATCGTATGACGTCATGTGGTATTACGTTATTGCGAATAACTTTATATTGTGTTACTTCATGACGTATGACATCATGTAGTATTACGATATAACGTACAACGTTATGTCGTATTACGTTATAACCTATCATGTCATGTAGTATAACGTTATAACGTATGACGTTATGGAGTATTACGTTATAACGTATGATGTCATGTGGTATTACGTTATTACGAATATCGTAATATTGTTTTACTTTATGACGTATGACGTCATGTAGTATTACTTTATGACGTATGACGTCATGTAGTATTAGGTTACAACGTATGACGTCATGTAGTATTACGATATAACGTACAACGTTATGTCGTATTACGTTATAACGTATCATGTCATGTAGTATTACGTTATAACATATGACGTTATGGAGTATTACGTTTTAACGTATGAGGTCATGTGGTATTACGTTATTACGAATATCGTAATATTGTGTTACTTTATGACGTATGACGTCATGTAGTATTACGTTATAACGTATGACGGTATGTAGTATTACGTTATTCCGTATAACGTTATATAGTGTTACTTTATGTAGTATGACTTATGTAGTATGACGTGATGTAGTATTACTTTATAATGTATGACGTTATGTAGCATTACGCTATTACGAATAACGTTGTACTGTGTTACTTTATAACGTATGACGTTATGTAGTGTTACGTTATAACGTATGACGTCGTGTAGTATTACGTTATAACGTATGACGTTATGTATTATTACGATATAACGTAATACGTTGTGCAGAATTGGGTTATAACGTATGACGTCATGTAGTATTACGTTATAACATATGACGTCATGTAGTATTACGATAAAACGTACAACGTTATATAGAATTACGATATAACGCACAACGTTATGTCGTATTACGTTATAACGTATCATGTCATGTAGTATTACGTTATAACGTATGACGTTATGGAGTATTACGTTATAACGTATGAGGTCATGTGTTATTACGTTATTACGAATATCGTAATATTGTGTTACTTTACGACGTATGACGTCATGTAGTATTACTTTATTACGTATGACGTCATGTAGTATTACTTTATTACGTATGACGACATGTAGTATTAGGTTACAACGTATGACGTTATGTATTATTACGATATAACGTATGACGTTATGCAGTATTAGGTTATAACGTATGACGTCATGTAGTTTTGCGTTATAACGTATGACGTTATGTAGTATTACGATATAACGTATGACGTCATGTGGTGTTACGTTATTGCGAATAACGTTATATTGTGCTACTTTATGACGTATGACGTCATGTAGTATTACGTTATAACATATGACGGTATGTAGTATTACGTTATTCCGTATAACGTTATATAGTGTTACTTTATGACGTATGACGTCATGTAGTATTAGGTTACAACGTATGACGTTATGTATTATTACGATATAACGTATGACGTTATGCAGCATTAGGTTATAACGTATGACGTCATGTAGTTTTGCGTTATAACGTATGACGTTATGTAGTATTACGATATAACGTATGACGTCATGTGGTGTTACGTTATTGCGAATAACGTTATATTGTGCTACTTTATGACGTATGACGTCATGTAGTATTAGGTTACAACGTATGACGTTATGTATTATTACGATATAACGTATGACGTTATGCAGTATTAGGTTATAACGTATGACGTCATGTAGTTTTGCGTTATAACGTATGACGTTATGTAGTATTACGATATAACGTATGATGTCATGTGGTGTTACGTTATTGCGAATAACGTTATATTGTGCTACTTTATGACGTATGACGTCATGTAGTATTACGTTATAACATATGACGGTATGTAGTATTACGTTATTCCGTATAACGTTATATAGTGTTACATTATGACGTATCACGTCATGTAGTATTAGGTTACAACGTATGACGTTATGTATTATTACGATATAACGTATGACGTTATGCAGCATTAGGTTATAACGTATGACGTCATGTAGTTTTGCGTTATAACGTATGACGTTATGTAGTATTACGCTATATCGTATGACGTCATTTGGTATTACGTTATTGCGAATAACGTTATATTGTGTTACTTTATGACGTATGACGTCATGTAGTATTACGTTATAACGTATGACGTCATGTGGTATTACTTTATTACGAATAACGTTATGTTGTGTTTCTTTATGACGTATGACGTCATGTAGTATTACTTTATGACGTATGACGTCATGTAGTATTAGGTTACAACGTATGACGTTATGTATTATTACGATATAACGTATGACGTTATGCAGTATTAGGTTATAACGTATGACGTCATGTAGTTTTGCGTTATAACGTATGACGTTATGTAGTATTACGATATAACGTATGACGTCATGTGGTATTACGTTATTGCGAATAACGTTATATTGTGTTACTTTATAACGTATGACGTTATGGATTATTACGTTATAACGTATGAGGTCATGTGGTATTACGTTATTACGAATATCGTAATATTGTGTTACTTTATGACGTATGACGTCATGTAGTATTAGGTTACAACGTATGACGTTCTGTATTATTACGATATAACGTATGACGTTATGCAGTATTAGGTTATAACGTATGACGTCATGTAGTTTTGCGTTATAACGTATGACGTTATGTAGTATTACGATATAACGTATGACGTCAAGTGGTGTTACGTTATTGCGAATAACGTTATATTGTGCTACTTTGTGACGTATGACGTAATGTAGTATTACGTTATAACATATGACGGTATGTAGTATTACGTTATTCGGTATAACGTTATATAGTGTTACTTTATGAAGTATGACGTTATGTTGTATTACGTTATAGCGTATGACGTTATGGAGCATTACGTTATAACGTATGAGGTCATGTGGTATTACATTAGTACGAATATCGTAATATTGTGTTACTTTATGACGTACGACGTCATGTATTATTACTTTATGACGTATGACGTCGTGTAGTATTACGTTATAACGTATGACGTTATGTATTATTACGATATAACGTAATACGTTATGCAGAATTGGGTTATAACGTATGACGTCATGTAGTATTACGTTATAACGTATGACGTCATGTAGTATTACGATATAACGTACAACGTTATGTCGTATTACGTTATAACGTATCATGTCATGTAGTATAACGTTATAACGTATGACGTTATGGAGTATTACGTTATAACGTATGATGTCATGTGGTATTACGTTATTACGAATATCGTAATATTGTTTTACTTTATGACGTATGACGTCATGTAGTATTACTTTATGACGTATGACGTCATGTAGTATTAGGTTACAACGTATGACGTCATGTAGTATTACGATATAACGTATGACGTTATGTAGTATTACGATATAACGTATGACGTCATGTGGTGTTACGTAATTGCGAATAACGTTATATTGTGTTACTTTATGACGTATGACGTCATGTAGTATTAGGTTACAACGTATGACGTTATGTATTATTACGTTATAACGTAGGACGTTATGTATTATTACGATATAACGTATGACGTCATGTAGTATTACGTTATAACGTATGACGTCATGTAGTATTACGTTATTACGAATATCGTAATATTGTGTTACTTTATGACGTATGACGTCATCTAGTATTACTTTATGACGTATGACGTCATGTAGTATTACTTTATGACGTATGACGTCATGTAGTATTAGGTTACAACGTATGACGTCATGTAGTATTAGGTTACAACGTATGACGTCATGTAGTATTAGGTTACAACGTATGACGTCATGTAGTATTAGGTTACAACGTATGACGTTATGTATTATTACGATATAACGTATGACGTTATGCAGTATTAGGCTATAACGTATGACGTCATGTAGTTTTGCGTTATAACGTATGACGTTATGTAGTATTACGATATAACGTATGACGTCATGTGGTGTTACGTTATTGCGAATAACGTTATATTGTGTTACTTTATGACGTATGACGTCATGTAGTATTAGGTTAAACGTATGACGTCATGTAGTATTAGGTTACAACGTATGACGTTATGTATTATTACGATATAACGTATGACGTTATGCAGTAATAGGCTATAACGTATGACGTCATGTAGTTTTGCGTTATAACGTATGACGTTATGTAGTATTACGATATAACGTATGAGGTCATGTGGTATTACATTAGTACGAATATCGTAATATTGTGTTACTTTATGACGTACGACGTCATGTAGTATTACGTTAGAACGTATGACGGTATGTAGTATTATGTTATTCCGTATAACGTTATGTATTATTACGATATAACGTACAACGTCATATAGAATTACGATATAACGCACAACGTTATGTCGTATTACGTTATAACGTATCATGTCATGTAGTATTACGTTATAACGTATGACGTTATGGAGTATTACGTTATAACGTATGACGTTATGGAGTATTACGTTATAACGTATGAGGTCATGTGGTATTACATTATTACGAATATCGTAATATTGTGTTACTTTATGACGTACGACGTCATGTAGTATTACTTTGTGACGTATGACGTCATGTGGTATTACGTTATTGCGAATAACGTTATATTATGTTACTTTATGTAGTATGACTTATGTAGTATGACGTGATGTAGTATTACCTTATAATGTATGACGTTATGTAGCATTACCGTATTACGAGTAACGTTGTATTGTGTTACTTTATGACGTATGACGTCATGTAGTATTAGGTTACAACGTATGACGTTATGTATTATTACGATATAACGTATGACGTTATGCAGTATTAGGTTATAACGTATGACGTCATGTAGTTTTGCGTTATAACGTATGACGTTATGTAGTATTACGCTATATCGTATGACGTCATGTGGTATTACGTTATTGTGAATAACTTTATATTGTGTTACTTCATGACGTATGACATCATGTAGTATTACGATATAACGTACAACGTTATGTCGTATTACGTTATAACCTATCATGTCATGTAGTATAACGTTATAACGTATGACGTTATGGAGTATTACGTTATAACGTATGATGTCATGTGGTATTACGTTATTACGAATATCGTAATATTGTGTTACTTTATGACGTATGACGTCATGTAGTATTACTTTATGACGTATGACGTCATGTAGTATTAGGTTACAACGTATGACGTCATGTAGTATTACGATATAACGTACAACGTTATGTCGTATTACGTTATAACGTATCATGTCATGTAGTATTACGTTATAACATATGACGTTATGGAGTATTACGTTTTAACGTATGAGGTCATGTGGTATTACGTTATTACGAATATCGTAATATTGTGTTACTTTATGACGTATGACGTCATGTAGTATTACGTTATAACGTATGACGGTATGTAGTATTACGTTATTCCGTATAACGTTATATAGTGTTACTTTATGAAGTATGACGTTATGTTGTATTACGTTATAACGTATGACGTTATGGAGCATTACGTTATAACGTATGAGGTCATGTGGTATTACATTAGTGCGAATATCTTAATATTGTGTTACTTTATGACGTACGACGTCATGTAGTATTACTTTATGACGTATGACGTCATGTAGTATTACTAAATGACGTATGACGTCATGTAGTATTAGGTTACAACGTATGACTTTATGTATTATTGCGATATAACGTATGACGTTATGTAGTATTATGTTATAACGTATGCCGTCATGTAGTATTACGTTATAACATATGACGTTATGTATTATTACGATATAACGTATGACGTTATGTAGTATTACGATATAACGTATGACGTCAAGTGGTGTTACGGTATTGCGAATAACGTTATATTGTGCTACTTTGTGACGTATGACGTAATGTAGTATTAGGTTAAACGTATGACGTCATGTAGTATTAGGTTACAACGTATGACGTTATGTATTATTACGATATAACGTATGACGTTATGCAGTAATAGGCTATAACGTATGACGTCATGTAGTTTTGCGTTATAACGTATGACGTTATGTAGTATTACGATATAACGTATGAGGTCATGTGGTATTACATTAGTACGAATATCGTAATATTGTGTTACTTTATGACGTACGACGTCATGTAGTATTACGTTAGAACGTATGACGGTATGTAGTATTATGTTATTCCGTATAACGTTATGTATTATTACGATATAACGTACAACGTCATATAGAATTACGATATAACGCACAACGTTATGTCGTATTACGTTATAACGTATCATGTCATGTAGTATTACGTTATAACGTATGACGTTATGGAGTATTACGTTATAACGTATGACGTTATGGAGTATTACGTTATAACGTATGAGGTCATGTGGTATTACATTATTACGAATATCGTAATATTGTGTTACTTTATGACGTACGACGTCATGTAGTATTACTTTATGACGTATGACGTCATGTGGTATTACGTTATTGCGAATAACGTTATATTATGTTACTTTATGTAGTATGACTTATGTAGTATGACGTGATGTAGTATTACCTTATAATGTATGACGTTATGTAGCATTACCGTATTACGAGTAACGTTGTATTGTGTTACTTTATGACGTATGACGTCATGTAGTATTAGGTTACAACGTATGACGTTATGTATTATTACGATATAACGTATGACGTTATGCAGTATTAGGTTATAACGTATGACGTCATGTAGTTTTGCGTTATAACGTATGACGTTATGTAGTATTACGCTATATCGTATGACGTCATGTGGTATTACGTTATTGCGAATAACTTTATATTGTGTTACTTCATGACGTATGACATCATGTAGTATTACGATATAACGTACAACGTTATGTCGTATTACGTTATAACCTATCATGTCATGTAGTATAACGTTATAACGTATGACGTTATGGAGTATTACGTTATAACGTATGATGTCATGTGGTATTACGTTATTACGAATATCGTAATATTGTGTTACTTTATGACGTATGACGTCATGTAGTATTACTTTATGACGTATGACGTCATGTAGTATTAGGTTACAACGTATGACGTCATGTAGTATTACGATATAACGTACAACGTTATGTCGTATTACGTTATAACGTATCATGTCATGTAGTATTACGTTATAACATATGACGTTATGGAGTATTACGTTTTAACGTATGAGGTCATGTGGTATTACGTTATTACGAATATCGTAATATTGTGTTACTTTATGACGTATGACGTCATGTAGTATTACGTTATAACGTATGACGGTATGTAGTATTACGTTATTCCGTATAACGTTATATAGTGTTACTTTATGAAGTATGACGTTATGTTGTATTACGTTATAACGTATGACGTTATGGAGCATTACGTTATAACGTATGAGGTCATGTGGTATTACATTAGTGCGAATATCGTAATATTGTGTTACTTTATGACGTACGACGTCATGTAGTATTACTTTATGACGTATGACGTCATGTAGTATTACTAAATGACGTATGACGTCATGTAGTATTAGGTTACAACGTATGACTTTATGTATTATTGCGATATAACGTATGACGTTATGTAGTATTATGTTATAACGTATGCCGTCATGTAGTATTACGTTATAACATATGACGTTATGTATTATTACGATATAACGTATGACGTTATGTAGTATTACGATATAACGTATGACGTCAAGTGGTGTTACGGTATTGCGAATAACGTTATATTGTGCTACTTTGTGACGTATGACGTAATGTAGTATTACGTTATAACATATGACGGTATGTAGTATTACGTTATTCGGTATAACGTTATATAGTGTTACTTTATGAAGTATGACGTTATGTTGTATTACGTTATAGCGTATGACGTTATGGAGCATTACGTTATAACGTATGAGGTCATGTGGTATTACATTAGTACGAATATCGTAATATTGTGTTACTTTATGACGTACGACGTCATGTATTATTACTTTATGACGTATGACGTCGTGTAGTATTACGTTATAACGTATGACGTTATGTATTATTACGATATAACGTAATACGTTATGCAGAATTGGGTTATAACGTATGACGTCATGTAGTATTACGTTATAACGTATGACGTCATGTAGTATTACGATATAACGTACAACGTTATGTCGTATTACGTTATAACGTATCATGTCATGTAGTATAACGTTATAACGTATGACGTTATGGAGTATTACGTTATAACGTATGATGTCATGTGGTATTACGTTATTACGAATATCGTAATATTGTTTTACTTTATGACGTATGACGTCATGTAGTATTACTTTATGACGTATGACGTCATGTAGTATTAGGTTACAACGTATGACGTCATGTAGTATTACGATATAACGTATGACGTTATGTAGTATTACGATATAACGTATGACGTCATGTGGTGTTACGTAATTGCGAATAACGTTATATTGTGTTACTTTATGACGTATGACGTCATGTAGTATTAGGTTACAACGTATGACGTTATGTATTATTACGTTATAACGTAGGACGTTATGTATTATTACGATATAACGTATGACGTCATGTAGTATTACGTTATAACGTATGACGTCATGTAGTATTACGTTATTACGAATATCGTAATATTGTGTTACTTTATGACGTATGACGTCATCTAGTATTACTTTATGACGTATGACGTCATGTAGTATTACTTTAT
Source organism: Bombus terrestris (assembly GCF_910591885.1). Classification (NCBI taxonomy): domain Eukaryota; kingdom Metazoa; phylum Arthropoda; class Insecta; order Hymenoptera; family Apidae; genus Bombus; species Bombus terrestris. The sequence goes on from NW_025963557.1 coordinate 1,595,275, forward strand.
GACGTATGACGACATGTAGTATTAGGTTACAACGTATGACGTCATGTAGTATTAGGTTACAACGTATGACGTTATGTATTATTACGATATAACGTATGACGTCATGTGGTGTTACGTTATTGCGAATAACGTTATATTGTGTTACTTTATGACGTATGACGTCATGTAGTATTAGGTTAAACGTATGACGTCATGTAGTATTAGGTTACAACGTATGACGTTATGTATTATTACGATATAACGTATGACGTTATGCAGTATTAGGCTATAACGTATGACGTCATGTAGTTTTGCGTTATAACGTATGACGTTATGTAGTATTACGATATAACGTATGAGGTCATGTGGTATTACATTAGTACGAATATCGTAATATTGTGTTACTTTATGACGTACGACGTCATGTAGTATTACGTTATAACGTATGACGGTATGTAGTATTATGTTATTAAGTATAACGTTATGTATTATTACGATATAACGTACAACGTCATATAGAATTACGATATAACGCACAACGTTATGTCGTATTACGTTATAACGTATCATGTCATGTAGTATTACGTTATTCCGTATAACGTTATATAGTGTTACGTTATAAAGTATGACGTCGTGTAGTATTACGTTATAACGTATGACGTTATGTATTATTACGACATAACGTATGACTTCATGTAGTATTACGTTATAACGTATGACGTCATGTAGTATTACGATATAACGTACAACGTTATTTCGTATTACGTTATAACGTATCATGTCATGTAGTATTACGTTATAACGTACCACGTTATGGAGTATTACTTTATGACGTATGACGTCATGTAGTATTAGGTTACAACTTATGACGTTATGTATTATTACGATATAACGTATGACGTTATGTAGTATTACGATATAACGTATGACGTCATGTGGTATTACGTTATTACGAATATCGTAATATTGTGTTACTTTATGACGTATGACGTCATGTAGTATTACTTTATGACGTATGACGTCATGTAGTATTACTTTATGACGTATGACGTCATGTAGTATTACTTTATGACGTCTGACGTCATGTAGTATTAGGTTACAACTTATGACGTTATGTATTATTACGATATAACGTATGACGTTATGTAGTATTACGATATAACGTATGACGTCATGTGGTGTTACGTAATTGCGAATAACGTTATATTGTGTTACTGTATGACGTATGACGTCATGTAGTATTAGGTTACAACGTATGACGTTATGTATTATTACGTTATAACGTAGGACGTTATGTATTATTACGATATAACGTATGACGTCATGTAGTATTACGTTATAACGTATGACGTCATGTAGTATTACGTTATTGCGAATATCGTAATATTGTGTTACTTTATGACGTATGACGTCATGTAGTATTACTTTATGGCGTATGACGTCATGTAGTATTACTTTATGACGTATGACGTCATGTAGTATTACTTTATGACGTATGACGTCATGTAGTATTAGGTTACAACGTATGACGTCATGTAGTATTAGGTTACAACGTATGACGTTATGTATTATTACGCTATATCGTATGACGTCATGTGGTATTACGTTATTGCGAATAACTTTATATTGTGTTACTTCATGACGTATGACGTCATGTAGTATTACGATATAACGTACAACGTTATGTCGTATTACGTTATAACCTATCATGTCATTCAGTATAACGTTATAACGTATGACGTTATGGAGTATTACGTTATAACGTATGATGTCATGTGGTATTACGTTATTACGAATATCGTAATACTGTTTTACTTTATGACGTATGACGTCATGTAGTATTACTTTATGACGTATGACGTCATGTAGTATTAGGTTACAACGTATGACGTCATGTAGTATTACGATATAACGTACAACGTTATGTCGTATTACGTTATAACGTATCATGTCATGTAGTATTACGTTATAACATATGACGTTATGGAGTATTACGTTTTAACGTATGAGGTCATGTGGTATTACGTTATTACGAATATCGTAATATTGTGTTACTTTATGACGTATGACGTCATGTAGTATTACGTTATATCGTATGACGGTATATAGTATTACGTTATTCCGTATAACGTTATATAGTGTTACTTTATGAAGTATGACGTTATGTTGTATTACGTTATAACGTATGACGTTATGGAGCATTACGTTATAACGTATGAGGTCATGTGGTACTACATTAGTGCGAATATCGTAATATTGTGTTACTTTATGACGTACGACGTCATGTAGTATTACTTTATGACGTATGACGTCATGTAGTATTAGGTTACAACGTATGACGTTATGTATTATTACGATATAACGTATGACGTTATGTAGTATTACGATATAACGTATGACGTCATGTGGTGTTACGTAGTTGCGAATAGCGTTATATTGTGTTACTTTATGACGTATGACGTCATGTAGTATTACGTTATAACGTATGACGGTATGTAGTATTACTTTATTCCGTATAACGTTTTATCGTGTTACGTTATAAAGTATGACGTCGTGTAGTATTACGTTATAACGTATGACGTTATGTATTATTACGATATAACGTATGACGTCATGTAGTATTACGTTATAACGTATGCCGTCATGTAGTATTACGTTATAACATATGACGTCATGTAGTATTACGATATGACGTACAACGTTATATTGAATTACGATATAACGCACAACGTTATGTCGTAATACGTTATAACGTATCATGTCATGTAGTATTACGTTATAAAGTATGACGTTATGGAGTATTACGTTATAAGGTATGAGGTCATGTGGTATTACGTTATTACGAATATCGTAATATTGTGTTACTTTATGACGTATGACGTCATGTAGTATTACTAAATGACGTATGACGTCATGTAGTATTGGGTTACAACGTATGACTTTATGTATTATTACGATATAACGTATGACGTTATGTAGTATTATGTTATAACGTATGCCGTCATGTAGTATTACGTTATAACACATGACGTTATGTATTATTACGATACAACGTATGACGTTATGTAGTATTACGATTAACGTATGACGTCATGTGGTGTTACGTAGTTGCGAATAACGTTATATTGTGTTACTTTATGACGTATGACGTCATGCAGTATTACGTTATAGCGTATGACGGTATGTAGTATTACGTTATTCCGTATAACGTTATATAGTGTTACTTTATGAAGTATGACGTTATGTTGTATTACGTTATAGCGTATGACGCTATGGAGTATTACGTTATAACGTATGAGGTCATGTGGTATTACATAATTACGAATATCGTAATATTGTGTTACTTTATGATGTACGACGTCATGTAGTATTACTTTATGACGTATGACGTCATGTGGTATTACGTTATTACGAATAACGTTATATTGTGTTACTTTATGTAGTATGACTTATGTAGTATGACGTTATGTAGTATTACTTTATAATGTATGACGTTATGTAGCATTACGCTATTACGAATAACGTTGTACTGTGTTACTTTATAACGTATGACGTTATGTAGTGTTACGTTATAACGTATGACGTCGTGTAGTATTACGTTATAACGTATGACGTTATGTATTATTACGACATAACGTATGACGTCATGTAGTATTACGTTATAACGTATGACGTCATGTAGTATTACGATATAACGTACAACGCTATGTCGTATTACGTTATAACGTATCATGTCATGTAGTATTACGTTATAACGTATGACGTTATGGAGTATTACGTTATAACGTATGACGGTATGTAGTATTACGTTATTCCGTATAACGTTATATAGTGTTACGTTATAAAGTATGACGTCGTGTAGTATTACGTTATAACGTATGACGTTATGTATTATTACGACATAACGTATGACTTCATGTAGTATTACGTTATAACGTATGACGTCATGTAGTATTACGATATAACGTACAACGTTATTTCGTATTACGTTATAACGTATCATGTCATGTAGTATTACGTTATAACGTTCGACGTTATGGAGTATTACTTTATGACGTATGACGTCATGTAGTATTAGGTTACAACTTATGACGTTATGTATTATTACGATATAACGTATGACGTTATGTAGTATTACGATATAACGTATGACGTCATGTGGTATTACGTTATTACGAATATCGTAATATTGTGTTACTTTATGACGTATGACGTCATGTAGTATTACTTTATGACGTATGACGTCATGTAGTATTACTTTATGACGTATGACGTCATGTAGTATTACTTTATGACGTCTGACGTCATGTAGTATTAGGTTACAACTTATGACGTTATGTATTATTACGATATAACGTATGACGTTATGTAGTATTACGATATAACGTATGACGTCATGTGGTGTTACGTAATTGCGAATAACGTTATATTGTGTTACTGTATGACGTATGACGTCATGTAGTATTAGGTTACAACGTATGACGTTATGTATTATTACGTTATAACGTAGGACGTTATGTATTATTACGATATAACGTACGACGTCATGTAGTATTACGTTATAACGTATGACGTCATGTAGTATTACGTTATTGCGAATATCGTAATATTGTGTTACTTTATGACGTATGACGTCATGTAGTATTACTTTATGGCGTATGACGTCATGTAGTATTACTTTATGACGTATGACGTCATGTAGTATTACTTTATGACGTATGACGTCATGTAGTATTAGGTTACAACGTATGACGTCATGTAGTATTAGGTTACAACGTATGACGTTATGTATTATTACGATATAACGTATGACGTTATGCAGTATTAGGTTATAACGTATGACGTCATGTAGTTTTGCGTTATAACGTATGACGTTATGTAGTATTACGATATAACGTATGACGTCATGTGGTGTTACGTTATTGCGAATAACGTTATATTGTGTTACTTTATGACGTATGACGTCATGTATTATTACGTTATAACATATGACGGTATGTAGTATTACGTTATTCCGTATAACGTTATATAGTGTTACTTTATGAAGTATGACGTTATGGAGCATTACGTTATAACGTATGAGGTCATGTGGTATTACATTAGTACGAATATCGTAATATTGTGTTACTTTATGACGTGTGACGTCATGTAGTATTAGGTTACAACGTATGACGTTATGTATTATTACGATATAACGTATGACGTTATGCAGTATTAGGTTATAACGTATGACGTCATGTAGTTTTGCGTTATAACGTATGACGTTATGTAGTATTACGATATAACGTATGACGTCATGTGGTGTTACGTAGTTGCGAATAACGTTATATTGTGCTACTTTATGACGTATGACGTCATGTAGTATTACGTTATAGCGTATGACGGTATGTAGTATTACGTTATTCCTTATAACGTTATATAGTGTTACTTTATGAAGTATGACGTTATGTAGTATTACGTTATAGCGTATGACGCTATGAAGTATTACGTTATAACGTATGAGGTCATGTGGTATTACATTATTACGAATATCGTAATATTGTGTTACTTTATGATGTACGACGTCATGTAGTATTACTTTATGACGTATGACGTCATGTGGTATTACGTTATTACGAATAACGTTATATTGTGTTACTTTATGTAGTATGACTTATGTAGTATGACGTGATGTAGTATTACTTTATAATGTATGACGTTATGTAGCATTACGCTATTACGAATAACGTTGTACTGTGTTACTTTATAACGTATGACGTTATGTAGTGTTACGTTATAACGTATGACGTCGTGTAGTATTACGTTATAACGTATGACGTTATGTATTATTGCGATATAACGTAATACGTTGTGCAGAATTGGGTTATAACGTATGACGTCATGTAGTATTACGTTATAACATATGACGTCATGTAGTATTACGATATAACGTACAACGTTATATAGTGTTACATTATAAAGTATGACGTCGTGTAGTATTACGTTATAACGTATGACGTTATGTATTATTACGACATAACGTATGACTTCATGTAGTATTACGTTATAACGTATGACGTCATGTAGTATTACGATATAACGTACAACGTTATGTCGTATTACGTTATAACGTATCATGTCATGTAGTATAACGTTATAACGTATGACGTTATGGAGTATTACGTTATAACGTATGATGTCATGTGGTATTACGTTATTACGAATATCGTAATATTGTTTTACTTTATGACGTATGACGTCATGTAGTATTACTTTATGACGTATGACGTCATGTAGTATTAGGTTACAACGTATGACGTTATGTATTATTACGATATAACGTATGACGTTATGTAGTATTACGATATAACGTATGACGTCATGTGGTGTTACGTAATTGCGAATAACGTTATATTGTGTTACTGTATGACGTATGACGTCATGTAGTATTAGGTTACAACGTATGACGTTATGTATTATTACGTTATAACGTAGGACGTTATGTATTATTACGATATAACGTACGACGTCATGTAGTATTACGTTATAACGTATGACGTCATGTAGTATTACGTTATTGCGAATATCGTAATATTGTGTTACTTTATGACGTATGACGTCATGTAGTATTACTTTATGGCGTATGACGTCATGTAGTATTACTTTATGACGTATGACGTCATGTAGTATTACTTTATGACGTATGACGTCATGTAGTATTAGGTTACAACGTATGACGTCATGTAGTATTAGGTTACAACGTATGACGTTATGTATTATTACGATATAACGTATGACGTTATGCAGTATTAGGTTATAACGTATGACGTCATGTAGTTTTGCGTTATAACGTATGACGTTATGTAGTATTACGATATAACGTATGACGTCATGTGGTGTTACGTTATTGCGAATAACGTTATATTGTGTTACTTTATGACGTATGACGTCATGTATTATTACGTTATAACATATGACGGTATGTAGTATTACGTTATTCCGTATAACGTTATATAGTGTTACTTTATGAAGTATGACGTTATGGAGCATTACGTTATAACGTATGAGGTCATGTGGTATTACATTAGTACGAATATCGTAATATTGTGTTACTTTATGACGTGTGACGTCATGTAGTATTAGGTTACAACGTATGACGTTATGTATTATTACGATATAACGTATGACGTTATGCAGTATTAGGTTATAACGTATGACGTCATGTAGTTTTGCGTTATAACGTATGACGTTATGTAGTATTACGATATAACGTATGACGTCATGTGGTGTTACGTAGTTGCGAATAACGTTATATTGTGCTACTTTATGACGTATGACGTCATGTAGTATTACGTTATAGCGTATGACGGTATGTAGTATTACGTTATTCCTTATAACGTTATATAGTGTTACTTTATGAAGTATGACGTTATGTAGTATTACGTTATAGCGTATGACGCTATGAAGTATTACGTTATAACGTATGAGGTCATGTGGTATTACATTATTACGAATATCGTAATATTGTGTTACTTTATGATGTACGACGTCATGTAGTATTACTTTATGACGTATGACGTCATGTGGTATTACGTTATTACGAATAACGTTATATTGTGTTACTTTATGTAGTATGACTTATGTAGTATGACGTGATGTAGTATTACTTTATAATGTATGACGTTATGTAGCATTACGCTATTACGAATAACGTTGTACTGTGTTACTTTATAACGTATGACGTTATGTAGTGTTACGTTATAACGTATGACGTCGTGTAGTATTACGTTATAACGTATGACGTTATGTATTATTGCGATATAACGTAATACGTTGTGCAGAATTGGGTTATAACGTATGACGTCATGTAGTATTACGTTATAACATATGACGTCATGTAGTATTACGATATAACGTACAACGTTATATAGTGTTACGTTATAAAGTATGACGTCGTGTAGTATTACGTTATAACGTATGACGTTATGTATTATTACGACATAACGTATGACTTCATGTAGTATTACGTTATAACGTATGACGTCATGTAGTATTACGATATAACGTACAACGTTATGTCGTATTACGTTATAACGTATCATGTCATGTAGTATAACGTTATAACGTATGACGTTATGGAGTATTACGTTATAACGTATGATGTCATGTGGTATTACGTTATTACGAATATCGTAATATTGTTTTACTTTATGACGTATGACGTCATGTAGTATTACTTTATGACGTATGACGTCATGTAGTATTAGGTTACAACGTATGACGTTATGTATTATTACGATATAACGTATGACGTTATGTAGTATTACGATATAACGTATGACGTCATGTGGTGTTACGTAATTGCGAATAACGTTATATTGTGTTACTGTATGACGTATGACGTCATGTAGTATTAGGTTACAACGTATGACGTTATGTATTATTACGTTATAACGTAGGACGTTATGTATTATTACGATATAACGTATGACGTCATGTAGTATTACGTTATAACGTATGACGTCATGTAGTATTACGTTATTGCGAATATCGTAATATTGTGTTACTTTATGACGTATGACGTCATGTAGTATTACTTTATGACGTATGACGTCATGTAGTATTACTCTATGACGTATGACGTCATGTAGTATTACTTTATGACGTATGACGTCATTTAGTATTAGATTACAACGTATGACGTCATGTAGTATTAGGTTACAGCGTATGACGTTATGTATTATTACGATATAACGTATGACGTTATGCAGTATTAGGTTATAACGTATGACGTCATGTAGTTTTGCGTTATAACGTATGACGTTATGTAGTATTACGATATAACGTATGACGTCATGTGGTGTTACGTTATTGCGAATAACGTCATATTGTGCTGCTTTATGACGTATGACGTCATGTAGTATTACGTTATAACATATGACGGTATGTAGTAATACGTTATTCCGTATAACGTTATATAGTGTTACTTTATGACGTATGACGTCATGTAGTATTAGGTTACAACGTATGACGTTATGTATTATTACGATATAACGTATGACGTTATGCAGCATTAGGTTATAACGTATGACGTCATGTAGTTTTGAGTTATAACGTATGACGTTATGTAGTATTACGCTATATCGTATGACGTCATTTGGTATTACGTTATTGCGAATAACGTTATATTGTGTTACTTTATGACGTATGACGTCATGTAGTATTACGTTATAACGTATGACGTCATGTGGTATTACTCTATTACGAATAACGTTATGTTGTGTTTCTTTATGACGTATGACGTCATGTAGTATTACTTTATGACTTATGACGTCATGTAGTATTAGGTTACAACGTATGACGTTATGTATTATTACGATATAACGTTTGACGTTATGCAGTATTAGGTTATAACGTATGACGTCATGTAGTTTTGCGTTATAACGTATGACGTTATGTAGTATTACGATATAACGTATGACGTCATGTGGTATTACGTTACTGCGAATAACGTTATATTGTGTTACTTTATAACGTATGACGTTATGGATTATTACGTTATAACGTATGAGGTCATGTGGTATTACGTTATTACGAATATCGTAATATTGTGTTACTTTATGACGTATGACGTCATGTAGTATTAGGTTACAACGTATGACGTTCTGTATTATTACGATATAACGTATGACGTTATGCAGTATTAGGTTATAAAGTATCATGTCATGTAGTATAACGTTATAACGTATGACGTTACGGAGTATTACGTTATAACGTATGATGTCATGTGGTATTACGTTATTACGAATATCGTAATATTGTTTTACTTTATGACGTATGACGTCATGTAGTATTACTTTATGACGTATGACGTCATGTAGTATTACTTTATGACGTATGACGTCATGTAGTATTAGGTTACAACGTATGACGTCATGTAGTATTACGATATAACGTATGACGTTATGTAGTATTACGATATAACGTATGACGTCATGTGGTGTTACGTAATTGCGAATAACGTTATATTGTGTTACTTTATGACGTATGACGTCATGTAGTATTAGGTTACAACGTATGACGTTATGTATTATTACGTTATAACGTAGGACGTTATGTATTATTACGATATAACGTATGACGTCATGTAGTATTACGTTATAACGTATGACGTTATGTATTATTACGATATAACGTAATACGTTATGCAGAATTGGGTTATAACGTATGACGTCATGTAGTATTACGTTATAACGTATGACGTCATGTAGTATTACGATATAACGTACAACGTTATGTCGTATTACGTTATAACGTATCATGTCATGTAGTATAACGTTATAACGTATGACGTTATGGAGTATTACGTTATAACGTATGATGTCATGTGGTATTACGTTATTACGAATATCGTAATATTGTTTTACTTTATGACGTATGACGTCATGTAGTATTACTTTATGACGTATGACGTCATGTAGTATTACTTTATGACGTATGACGTCATGTAGTATTACTTTATGACGTATGACGTCATGTAGTATTACTTTATGACGTATGACGTCATGTAGTATTAGATTACAACGTATGACGTCATGTAGTATTAGGTTACAGCGTATGACGTTATGTATTATTACGATATAACGTATGACGTTATGCAGTATTAGGTTATAACGTATGACGTCATGTAGTTTTGCGTTATAACGTATGACGTTATGTAGTATTACGATATAACGTATGACGTCATGTGGTGTTACGTTATTGCGAATAACGTCATATTGTGCTGCTTTATGACGTATGACGTCATGTAGTATTACGTTATAACATATGACGGTATGTAGTAATACGTTATTCCGTATAACGTTATATAGTGTTACTTTATGACGTATGACGTCATGTAGTATTAGGTTACAACGTATGACGTTATGTATTATTACGATATAACGTATGACGTTATGCAGCATTAGGTTATAACGTATGACGTCATGTAGTTTTGCGTTATAACGTATGACGTTATGTAGTATTACGCTATATCGTATGACGTCATTTGGTATTACGTTATTGCGAATAACGTTATATTGTGTTACTTTATGACGTATGACGTCATGAAGTATTACGTTATAACGTATGACGTCATGTGGTATTACTCTATTACGAATAACGTTATGTTGTGTTTCTTTATGACGTATGACGTCATGTAGTATTACTTTATGACTTATGACGTCATGTAGTATTAGGTTACAACGTATGACGTTATGTATTATTACGATATAACGTATGACGTTATGCAGTATTAGGTTATAACGTATGACGTCATGTAGTTTTGCGTTATAACGTATGACGTTATGTAGTATTACGATATAACGTATGACGTCATGTGGTATTACGTTACTGCGAATAACGTTATATTGTGTTACTTTATAACGTATGACGTTATGGATTATTACGTTATAACGTATGAGGTCATGTGGTATTACGTTATTACGAATATCGTAATATTGTGTTACTTTATGACGTATGACGTCATGTAGTATTAGGTTACAACGTATGACGTTCTGTATTATTACGATATAACGTATGACGTTATGCAGTATTAGGTTATAACGTATCATGTCATGTAGTATAACGTTATAACGTATGACGTTATGGAGTATTACGTTATAACGTATGATGTCATGTGGTATTACGTTATTACGAATATCGTAATATTGTTTTACTTTATGACGTATGACGTCATGTAGTATTACTTTATGACGTATGACGTCATGTAGTATTACTTTATGACGTATGACGTCATGTAGTATTAGGTTACAACGTATGACGTCATGTAGTATTACGATATAACGTATGACGTTATGTAGTATTACGATATAACGTATGACGTCATGTGGTGTTACGTAATTGCGAATAACGTTATATTGTGTTACTTTATGACGTATGACGTCATGTAGTATTACTTTATGACGTATGACGACATGTAGTATTAGGTTACAACGTATGACGTCATGTAGTATTAGGTTACAACGTATGACGTTATGTATTATTACGATATAACGTATGACGTTATGCAGTATTAGGCTATAACGTATGACGTCATGTAGTTTTGCGTTATAACGTATGACGTTATGTAGTATTACGATATAACGTATGACGTCATGTGGTGTTACGTTATTGCGAATAACGTTATATTGTGTTACTTTATGACGTATGACGTCATGTAGTATTAGGTTAAACGTATGACGTCATGTAGTATTAGGTTACAACGTATGACGTTATGTATTATTACGATATAACGTATGACGTTATGCAGTATTAGGCTATAACGTATGACGTCATGTAGTTTTGCGTTATAACGTATGACGTTATGTAGTATTACGATATAACGTATGAGGTCATGTGGTATTACATTAGTACGAATATCGTAATATTGTGTTACTTTATGACGTACGACGTCATGTAGTATTACGTTATAACGTATGACGGTATGTAGTTTTATGTTATTAAGTATAACGTTATGTATTATTACGATATAACGTACAACGTCATATAGAATTACGATATAACGCACAACGTTATGTCGTATTACGTTATAACGTATCATGTCATGTAGTATTACGTTATTCCGTATAACGTTATATAGTGTTACGTTATAAAGTATGACGTCGTGTAGTATTACGTTATAACGTATGACGTTATGTATTATTACGACATAACGTATGACTTCATGTAGTATTACGTTATAACGTATGACGTCATGTAGTATTACGATATAACGTACAACGTTATTTCGTATTACGTTATAACGTATCATGTCATGTAGTATTACGTTATAACGTACGACGTTATGGAGTATTACTTTATGACGTATGACGTCATGTAGTATTAGGTTACAACGTATGACGTTATGTATTATTACGATATAACGTAGGACGTTATGTATTATTACGATATAACGTATGACGTCATGTAGTATTACGTTATAACGTATGACGTCATGTAGTATTACGTTATTACGAATATCGTAATATTGTGTTACTTTATGACGTATGACGTCATCTAGTATTACTTTATGACGTATGACGTCATGTAGTATTACTTTATGACGTATGACGACATGTAGTATTAGGTTACAACGTATGACGTCATGTAGTATTAGGTTACAACGTATGACGTTATGTATTATTACGATATAACGTATGACGTTATGCAGTATTAGGCTATAACGTATGACGTCATGTAGTTTTGCGTTATAACGTATGACGTTATGTAGTATTACGATATAACGTATGACGTCATGTGGTGTTACGTTATTGCGAATAACGTTATATTGTGTTACTTTATGACGTATGACGTCATGTAGTATTAGGTTAAACGTATGACGTCATGTAGTATTAGGTTACAACGTATGACGTTATGTATTATTACGATATAACGTATGACGTTATGCAGTATTAGGCTATAACGTATGACGTCATGTAGTTTTGCGTTATAACGTATGACGTTATGTAGTATTACGATATAACGTATGAGGTCATGTGGTATTACATTAGTACGAATATCGTAATATTGTGTTACTTTATGACGTACGACGTCATGTAGTATTACGTTATAACGTATGACGGTATGTAGTATTATGTTATTAAGTATAACGTTATGTATTATTACGATATAACGTACAACGTCATATAGAATTACGATATAACGCACAACGTTATGTCGTATTACGTTATAACGTATCATGTCATGTAGTATTACGTTATTCCGTATAACGTTATATAGTGTTACGTTATAAAGTATGACGTCGTGTAGTATTACGTTATAACGTATGACGTTATGTATTATTACGACATAACGTATGACTTCATGTAGTATTACGTTATAACGTATGACGTCATGTAGTATTACGATATAACGTACAACGTTATTTCGTATTACGTTATAACGTATCATGTCATGTAGTATTACGTTATAACGTACGACGTTATGGAGTATTACTTTATGACGTATGACGTCATGTAGTATTAGGTTACAACTTATGACGTTATGTATTATTACGATATAACGTATGACGTTATGTAGTATTACGATATAACGTATGACGTCATGTGGTATTACGTTATTACGAATATCGTAATATTGTGTTACTTTATGACGTATGACGTCATGTAGTATTACTTTATGACGTATGACGTCATGTAGTATTACTTTATGACGTATGACGTCATGTAGTATTACTTTATGACGTATGACGTCATGTAGTATTAGGTTACAACGTATGACGTCATGTAGTATTAGGTTACAACGTATGACGTTATGTATTATTACGCTATATCGTATGACGTCATGTGGTATTACGTTATTGCGAATAACTTTATATTGTGTTACTTCATGACGTATGACGTCATGTAGTATTACGATATAACGTACAACGTTATGTCGTATTACGTTATAACCTATCATGTCATTCAGTATAACGTTATAACGTATGACGTTATGGAGTATTACGTTATAACGTATGATGTCATGTGGTATTACGTTATTACGAATATCGTAATATTGTTTTACTTTATGACGTATGACGTCATGTAGTATTACTTTATGACGTATGACGTCATGTAGTATTAGGTTACAACGTATGACGTCATGTAGTATTACGATATAACGTACAACGTTATGTCGTATTACGTTATAACGTATCATGTCATGTAGTATTACGTTATAACATATGACGTTATGGAGTATTACGTTTTAACGTATGAGGTCATGTGGTATTACGTTATTACGAATATCGTAATATTGTGTTACTTTATGACGTATGACGTCATGTAGTATTACGTTATATCGTATGACGGTATGTAGTATTACGTTATTCCGTATAACGTTATATAGTGTTACTTTATGAAGTATGACGTTATGTTGTATTACGTTATAACGTATGACGTTATGGAGCATTACGTTATAACGTATGAGGTCATGTGGTACTACATTAGTGCGAATATCGTAATATTGTGTTACTTTATGACGTACGACGTCATGTAGTATTACTTTATGACGTATGACGTCATGTAGTATTAGGTTACAACGTATGACGTTATGTATTATTACGATATAACGTATGACGTTATGTAGTATTACGATATAACGTATGACGTCATGTGGTGTTACGTAGTTGCGAATAGCGTTATATTGTGTTACTTTATGACGTATGACGTCATGTAGTATTACGTTATAACGTATGACGGTATGTAGTATTACTTTATTCCGTATAACGTTATATCGTGTTACGTTATAAAGTATGACGTCGTGTAGTATTACGTTATAACGTATGACGTTATGTATTATTACGATATAACGTATGACGTCATGTAGTATTACGTTATAACGTATGCCGTCATGTAGTATTACGTTATAACATATGACGTCATGTAGTATTACGATATGACGTACAACGTTATATTGAATTACGATATAACGCACAACGTTATGTCGTAATACGTTATAACGTATCATGTCATGTAGTATTACGTTATAAAGTATGACGTTATGGAGTATTACGTTATAAGGTATGAGGTCATGTGGTATTACGTTATTACGAATATCGTAACATTGTGTTACTTTATGACGTATGACGTCATGTAGTATTAGGTTACAACGTATGACTTTATGTATTATTACGATATAACGTATGACGTTATGTAGTATTATGTTATAACGTATGCCGTCATGTAGTATTACGTTATAACACATAACGTTATGTATTATTACGATACAACGTATGACGTTATGTAGTATTACGATTAACGTATGACGTCATGTGGTGTTACGTAGTTGCGAATAACGTTATATTGTGTTACTTTATGACGTATGACGTCATGCAGTATTACGTTATAGCGTATGACGGTATGTAGTATTACGTTATTCCGTATAACGTTATATAGTGTTACTTTATGAAGTATGACGTTATGTTGTATTACGTTATAACGTATGACGTTATGGAGCATTACGTTATAACGTATGAGGTCATGTGGTACTACATTAGTGCGAATATCGTAATATTGTGTTACTTTATGACGTACGACGTCATGTAGTATTACTTTATGACGTATGACGTCATGTAGTATTAGGTTACAACGTATGACGTTATGTATTATTACGATATAACGTATGACGTTATGTAGTATTACGATATAACGTATGACGTCATGTGGTGTTACGTAGTTGCGAATAGCGTTATATTGTGTTACTTTATGACGTATGACGTCATGTAGTATTACGTTATAACGTATGACGGTATGTAGTATTACTTTATTCCGTATAACGTTATATCGTGTTACGTTATAAAGTATGACGTCGTGTAGTATTACGTTATAACGTATGACGTTATGTATTATTACGATATAACGTATGACGTCATGTAGTATTACGTTATAACGTATGCCGTCATGTAGTATTACGTTATAACATATGACGTCATGTAGTATTACGATATGACGTACAACGTTATATTGAATTACGATATAACGCACAACGTTATGTCGTAATACGTTATAACGTATCATGTCATGTAGTATTACGTTATAAAGTATGACGTTATGGAGTATTACGTTATAAGGTATGAGGTCATGTGGTATTACGTTATTACGAATATCGTAACATTGTGTTACTTTATGACGTATGACGTCATGTAGTATTACTAAATGACGTATGACGTCATGTAGTATTAGGTTACAACGTACGACTTTATGTATTATTACGATATAACGTATGACGTTATGTAGTATTATGTTATAACGTATGCCGTCATGTAGTATTACGTTATAACACATGACGTTATGTATTATTACGATACAACGTATGACGTTATGTAGTATTACGATTAACGTATGACGTCATGTGGTGTTACGTAGTTGCGAATAACGTTATATTGTGTTACTTTATGACGTATGACGTCATGCAGTATTACGTTATAGCGTATGACGGTATGTAGTATTACGTTATTCCGTATAACGTTATATAGTGTTACTTTATGAAGTATGACGTTATGTTGTATTACGTTATAGCGTATGACGCTATGGAGTATTACGTTATAACGTATGAGGTCATGTGGTATTACATAATTACGAATATCGTAATATTGTGTTACTTTATGATGTACGACGTCATGTAGTATTACTTTATGACGTATGACGTCATGTGGTATTACGTTATTACGAATAACGTTATATTGTGTTACTTTATGTAGTATGACTTATGTAGTATGACGTTATGTAGTATTACTTTATAATGTATGACGTTATGTAGCATTACGCTATTACGAATAACGTTGTACTGTGTTACTTTATAACGTATGACGTTATGTAGTGTTACGTTATAACGTATGACGTCGTGTAGTATTACGTTATAACGTATGACGTTATGTATTATTACGACATAACGTATGACGTCATGTAGTATTACGTTATAACGTATGACGTCATGTAGTATTACGATATAACGTACAACGCTATGTCGTATTACGTTATAACGTATCATGTCATGTAGTATTACGTTATAACGTATGACGTTATGGAGTATTACGTTATAACGTATGACGGTATGTAGTATTACGTTATTCCGTATAACGTTATATAGTGTTACGTTATAAAGTATGACGTCATGTAGTATTAGGTTACAACGTATGACGTCATGTAGTATTACGATATAACGTACAACGTTATGTCGTATTACGTTATAACGTATCATGTCATGTAGTATTACGTTATAACATATGACGTTATGGAGTATTACGTTTTAACGTATGAGGTCATGTGGTATTACGTTATTACGAATATCGTAATATTGTGTTACTTTATGACGTATGACGTCATGTAGTATTACGTTATATCGTATGACGGTATGTAGTATTACGTTATTCCGTATAACGTTATATAGTGTTACTTTATGAAGTATGACGTTATGTTGTATTACGTTATAACGTATGACGTTATGGAGCATTACGTTATAACGTATGAGGTCATGTGGTACTACATTAGTGCGAATATCGTAATATTGTGTTACTTTATGACGTACGACGTCATGTAGTATTACTTTATGACGTATGACGTCATGTAGTATTAGGTTACAACGTATGACGTTATGTATTATTACGATATAACGTATGACGTTATGTAGTATTACGATATAACGTATGACGTCATGTGGTGTTACGTAGTTGCGAATAGCGTTATATTGTGTTACTTTATGACGTATGACGTCATGTAGTATTACGTTATAACGTATGACGGTATGTAGTATTACTTTATTCCGTATAACGTTATATCGTGTTACGTTATAAAGTATGACGTCGTGTAGTATTACGTTATAACGTATGACGTTATGTATTATTACGATATAACGTATGACGTCATGTAGTATTACGTTATAACGTATGCCGTCATGTAGTATTACGTTATAACATATGACGTCATGTAGTATTACGATATGACGTACAACGTTATATTGAATTACGATATAACGCACAACGTTATGTCGTAATACGTTATAACGTATCATGTCATGTAGTATTACGTTATAAAGTATGACGTTATGGAGTATTACGTTATAAGGTATGAGGTCATGTGGTATTACGTTATTACGAATAACGTTATATTGTGTTACTTTATGACGTATGACGTCATGCAGTATTACGTTATAGCGTATGACGGTATGTAGTATTACGTTATTCCGTATAACGTTATATAGTGTTACTTTATGAAGTATGACGTTATGTTGTATTACGTTATAACGTATGACGTTATGGAGCATTACGTTATAACGTATGAGGTCATGTGGTACTACATTAGTGCGAATATCGTAATATTGTGTTACTTTATGACGTACGACGTCATGTAGTATTACTTTATGACGTATGACGTCATGTAGTATTAGGTTACAACGTATGACGTTATGTATTATTACGATATAACGTATGACGTTATGTAGTATTACGATATAACGTATGACGTCATGTGGTGTTACGTAGTTGCGAATAGCGTTATATTGTGTTACTTTATGACGTATGACGTCATGTAGTATTACGTTATAACGTATGACGGTATGTAGTATTACTTTATTCCGTATAACGTTATATCGTGTTACGTTATAAAGTATGACGTCGTGTAGTATTACGTTATAACGTATGACGTTATGTATTATTACGATATAACGTATGACGTCATGTAGTATTACGTTATAACGTATGACGTCATGTAGTATTACGTTATAACATATGACGTCATGTAGTATTACGATATGACGTACAACGTTATATTGAATTACGATATAACGCACAACGTTATGTCGTAATACGTTATAACGTATCATGTCATGTAGTATTACGTTATAAAGTATGACGTTATGGAGTATTACGTTATAAGGTATGAGGTCATGTGGTATTACGTTATTACGAATATCGTAACATTGTGTTACTTTATGACGTATGACGTCATGTAGTATTAGGTTACAACGTATGACTTTATGTATTATTACGATATAACGTATGACGTTATGTAGTATTATGTTATAACGTATGCCGTCATGTAGTATTACGTTATAACACATAACGTTATGTATTATTACGATACAACGTATGACGTTATGTAGTATTACGATTAACGTATGACGTCATGTGGTGTTACGTAGTTGCGAATAACGTTATATTGTGTTACTTTATGACGTATGACGTCATGCAGTATTACGTTATAGCGTATGACGGTATGTAGTATTACGTTATTCCGTATAACGTTATATAGTGTTACTTTATGAAGTATGACGTTATGTTGTATTACGTTATAACGTATGACGTTATGGAGCATTACGTTATAACGTATGAGGTCATGTGGTACTACATTAGTGCGAATATCGTAATATTGTGTTACTTTATGACGTACGACGTCATGTAGTATTACTTTATGACGTATGACGTCATGTAGTATTAGGTTACAACGTATGACGTTATGTATTATTACGATATAACGTATGACGTTATGTAGTATTACGATATAACGTATGACGTCATGTGGTGTTACGTAGTTGCGAATAGCGTTATATTGTGTTACTTTATGACGTATGACGTCATGTAGTATTACGTTATAACGTATGACGGTATGTAGTATTACTTTATTCCGTATAACGTTATATCGTGTTACGTTATAAAGTATGACGTCGTGTAGTATTACGTTATAACGTATGACGTTATGTATTATTACGATATAACGTATGACGTCATGTAGTATTACGTTATAACGTATGCCGTCATGTAGTATTACGTTATAACATATGACGTCATGTAGTATTACGATATGACGTACAACGTTATATTGAATTACGATATAACGCACAACGTTATGTCGTAATACGTTATAACGTATCATGTCATGTAGTATTACGTTATAAAGTATGACGTTATGGAGTATTACGTTATAAGGTATGAGGTCATGTGGTATTACGTTATTACGAATATCGTAACATTGTGTTACTTTATGACGTATGACGTCATGTAGTATTACTAAATGACGTATGACGTCATGTAGTATTAGGTTACAACGTACGACTTTATGTATTATTACGATATAACGTATGACGTTATGTAGTATTATGTTATAACGTATGCCGTCATGTAGTATTACGTTATAACACATGACGTTATGTATTATTACGATACAACGTATGACGTTATGTAGTATTACGATTAACGTATGACGTCATGTGGTGTTACGTAGTTGCGAATAACGTTATATTGTGTTACTTTATGACGTATGACGTCATGCAGTATTACGTTATAGCGTATGACGGTATGTAGTATTACGTTATTCCGTATAACGTTATATAGTGTTACTTTATGAAGTATGACGTTATGTTGTATTACGTTATAGCGTATGACGCTATGGAGTATTACGTTATAACGTATGAGGTCATGTGGTATTACATAATTACGAATATCGTAATATTGTGTTACTTTATGATGTACGACGTCATGTAGTATTACTTTATGACGTATGACGTCATGTGGTATTACGTTATTACGAATAACGTTATATTGTGTTACTTTATGTAGTATGACTTATGTAGTATGACGTTATGTAGTATTACTTTATAATGTATGACGTTATGTAGCATTACGCTATTACGAATAACGTTGTACTGTGTTACTTTATAACGTATGACGTTATGTAGTGTTACGTTATAACGTATGACGTCGTGTAGTATTACGTTATAACGTATGACGTTATGTATTATTACGACATAACGTATGACGTCATGTAGTATTACGTTATAACGTATGACGTCATGTAGTATTACGATATAACGTACAACGCTATGTCGTATTACGTTATAACGTATCATGTCATGTAGTATTACGTTATAACGTATGACGTTATGGAGTATTACGTTATAACGTATGACGGTATGTAGTATTACGTTATTCCGTATAACGTTATATAGTGTTACGTTATAAAGTATGACGTCATGTAGTATTAGGTTACAACGTATGACGTCATGTAGTATTACGATATAACGTACAACGTTATGTCGTATTACGTTATAACGTATCATGTCATGTAGTATTACGTTATAACATATGACGTTATGGAGTATTACGTTTTAACGTATGAGGTCATGTGGTATTACGTTATTACGAATATCGTAATATTGTGTTACTTTATGACGTATGACGTCATGTAGTATTACGTTATATCGTATGACGGTATGTAGTATTACGTTATTCCGTATAACGTTATATAGTGTTACTTTATGAAGTATGACGTTATGTTGTATTACGTTATAACGTATGACGTTATGGAGCATTACGTTATAACGTATGAGGTCATGTGGTACTACATTAGTGCGAATATCGTAATATTGTGTTACTTTATGACGTACGACGTCATGTAGTATTACTTTATGACGTATGACGTCATGTAGTATTAGGTTACAACGTATGACGTTATGTATTATTACGATATAACGTATGACGTTATGTAGTATTACGATATAACGTATGACGTCATGTGGTGTTACGTAGTTGCGAATAGCGTTATATTGTGTTACTTTATGACGTATGACGTCATGTAGTATTACGTTATAACGTATGACGGTATGTAGTATTACTTTATTCCGTATAACGTTATATCGTGTTACGTTATAAAGTATGACGTCGTGTAGTATTACGTTATAACGTATGACGTTATGTAGTATTACGTTATAACGTATGACGTCATGTAGTATTACGTTATAACGTATGCCGTCATGTAGTATTACGTTATAACATATGACGTCATGTAGTATTACGATATGACGTACAACGTTATATTGAATTACGATATAACGCACAACGTTATGTCGTAATACGTTATAACGTATCATGTCATGTAGTATTACGTTATAAAGTATGACGTTATGGAGTATTACGTTATAAGGTATGAGGTCATGTGGTATTACGTTATTACGAATAACGTTATATTGTGTTACTTTATGACGTATGACGTCATGCAGTATTACGTTATAGCGTATGACGGTATGTAGTATTACGTTATTCCGTATAACGTTATATAGTGTTACTTTATGAAGTATGACGTTATGTTGTATTACGTTATAACGTATGACGTTATGGAGCATTACGTTATAACGTATGAGGTCATGTGGTACTACATTAGTGCGAATATCGTAATATTGTGTTACTTTATGACGTACGACGTCATGTAGTATTACTTTATGACGTATGACGTCATGTAGTATTAGGTTACAACGTATGACGTTATGTATTATTACGATATAACGTATGACGTTATGTAGTATTACGATATAACGTATGACGTCATGTGGTGTTACGTAGTTGCGAATAGCGTTATATTGTGTTACTTTATGACGTATGACGTCATGTAGTATTACGTTATAACGTATGACGGTATGTAGTATTACTTTATTCCGTATAACGTTATATCGTGTTACGTTATAAAGTATGACGTCGTGTAGTATTACGTTATAACGTATGACGTTATGTATTATTACGATATAACGTATGACGTCATGTAGTATTACGTTATAACGTATGCCGTCATGTAGTATTACGTTATAACATATGACGTCATGTAGTATTACGATATGACGTACAACGTTATATTGAATTACGATATAACGCACAACGTTATGTCGTAATACGTTATAACGTATCATGTCATGTAGTATTACGTTATAAAGTATGACGTTATGGAGTATTACGTTATAAGGTATGAGGTCATGTGGTATTACGTTATTACGAATATCGTAACATTGTGTTACTTTATGACGTATGACGTCATGTAGTATTACTAAATGACGTATGACGTCATGTAGTATTAGGTTACAACGTATGACTTTATGTATTATTACGATATAACGTATGACGTTATGTAGTATTATGTTATAACGTATGCCGTCATGTAGTATTACGTTATAACACATGACGTTATGTATTATTACGATACAACGTATGACGTTATGTAGTATTACGATTAACGTATGACGTCATGTGGTGTTACGTAGTTGCGAATAACGTTATATTGTGTTACTTTATGACGTATGACGTCATGCAGTATTACGTTATAGCGTATGACGGTATGTAGTATTACGTTATTCCGTATAACGTTATATAGTGTTACTTTATGAAGTATGACGTTATGTTGTATTACGTTATAGCGTATGACGCTATGGAGTATTACGTTATAACGTATGAGGTCATGTGGTATTACATAATTACGAATATCGTAATATTGTGTTACTTTATGATGTACGACGTCATGTAGTATTACTTTATGACGTATGACGTCATGTGGTATTACGTTATTACGAATAACGTTATATTGTGTTACTTTATGTAGTATGACTTATGTAGTATGACGTTATGTAGTATTACTTTATAATGTATGACGTTATGTAGCATTACGCTATTACGAATAACGTTGTACTGTGTTACTTTATAACGTATGACGTTATGTAGTGTTACGTTATAACGTATGACGTCGTGTAGTATTACGTTATAACGTATGACGTTATGTATTATTACGACATAACGTATGACGTCATGTAGTATTACGTTATAACGTATGACGTCATGTAGTATTACGATATAACGTACAACGCTATGTCGTATTACGTTATAACGTATCATGTCATGTAGTATTACGTTATAACGTATGACGTTATGGAGTATTACGTTATAACGTATGACGGTATGTAGTATTACGTTATTCCGTATAACGTTATATAGTGTTACGTTATAAAGTATGACGTCGTGTAGTATTACGTTATAACGTATGACGTTATGTATTATTACGACATAACGTATGACTTCATGTAGTATTACGTTATAACGTATGACGTCATGTAGTATTACGATATAACGTACAACGTTATTTCGTATTACGTTATAACGTATCATGTCATGTAGTATTACGTTATAACGTACGACGTTATGGAGTATTACTTTATGACGTATGACGTCATGTAGTATTAGGTTACAACTTATGACGTTATGTATTATTACGATATAACGTATGACGTTATGTAGTATTACGATATAACGTATGACGTCATGTGGTATTACGTTATTACGAATATCGTAATATTGTGTTACTTTATGACGTATGACGTCATGTAGTATTACTTTATGACGTATGACGTCATGTAGTATTACTTTATGACGTATGACGTCATGTAGTATTACTTTATGACGTCTGACGTCATGTAGTATTAGGTTACAACTTATGACGTTATGTATTATTACGATATAACGTATGACGTCATGTAGTATTACGTTATAACGTATGACGTCATGTAGTATTACGTTATTGCGAATATCGTAATATTGTGTTACTTTATGACGTATGACGTCATGTAGTATTACTTTATGGCGTATGACGTCATGTAGTATTACTTTATGACGTATGACGTCATGTAGTATTACTTTATGACGTATGACGTCATGTAGTATTAGGTTACAACGTATGACGTCATGTAGTATTAGGTTACAACGTATGACGTTATGTATTATTACGACATAACGTATGACGTCATGTAGTATTACGATATAACGTACAACGTCATATAGAATTACGATATAACGCACAACGTTATGTCGTATTACGTTATAACGTATCATGTCATGTAGTATTACGTTATAACGTATGACGTTATGGAGTATTACGCTATAACGTATGAGGTCATGTGGTATTACATTATTACGAATATCGTAATATTGTGTTACTTTATGACGTACGACGTCATGTAGTATTACTTTATGACGTATGACGTCATGTGGTATTACGTTATTGCGAATAACGTTATATTATGTTACTTTATGTAGTATGACTTATGTAGTATGACGTGATGTAGTATTACTTTATAATGTATGACGTTATGTAGCATTACCGTATTACGAGTAACGTTGTATTGTGTTACTTTATGACGTATGACGTCATGTAGTATTACGTTATAACGTATGACGGTATGTAGTATTACGTTATTCCGTATAACGTTATATAGTGTTACGTTATAAAGTATGACGTCGTGTAGTATTACGTTATAACGTATGACGTTATGTATTATTACGACATTAGGTATGACTTCATGTAGTATTACGTTATAACGTATGACGTCATGTAGTATTACGATATAACGTACAACGTTATTTCGTATTACGTTATAACGTATCATGTCATGTAGTATTACGTTATAACGTACGACGTTATGGAGTATTACGTTATAACGTATGAGGTCATGTGGTATTACGTTATTACGAATATCGCAATATTGTGTTACTTTATGACGTATGACGTCATGTAGTATTACTTTATGACGTATGACGTCATCTAGTATTATGTTACAACGTATGACGTTATGTATTATTACGATATAACGTATGACGTTATGCAGCATTAGGTTATAACGTATGACGTCATGTAGTTTTGCGTTATAACGTATGACGTTATGTAGTATTACGATATAACGTATGACGTTATGTGGTATTACGTTATTGCGAATAACGTTATATTGTGTTACTTTATAACGTATGACGTTATGGAGCATTACGTTATAACGTATGAGGTCATGTGGTATTACATTAGTACGAATATCGTAATATTGTGTTACTTTATGACGTATGACGTCATGTAGTATTAGGTTACAACGTATGACGTTATGTATTATTACGATATAACGTATGACGTTATGCAGTATTAGGTTATAACGTATGACGTCATGTAGTTTTGCGTTATAACGTATGACGTTATGTAGTATTACGATATAAGGTATGACGTCATGTGGTGTTACGTTATTGCGAATAACGTTATATTGTGCTACTTTATGACGTATGACGTCATGTAGTATTACGTTATAACATATGACGGTATGTAGTATTACGTTATTCCGTATAACGTTATATAGTGTTACTTTATGACGTATGACGTCATGTAGTATTAGGTTAGAACGTATGACGTTATGTATTATTACGATATAACGTATGACGTTATGCAGCATTAGGTTATAACGTATGACGTCATGTAGTTTTGCGTTATAACGTATGACGTTATGTAGTATTACGCTATATCGTATGACGTCATTTGGTATTACGTTATTGCGAATAGCGTTATAATGTGTTACTTTATGACGTATGACGTCATGTAGTATTACGTTATAACGTATGACGTCATGTGGTATTACTTTATTACGAATAACGTTATATTGTGTTTCTTTATGACGTATGACGTCATGTAGTATTACTTTATGACGTATGACGTCATGTAGTATTATGTTACAACGTATGACGTTATGTATTATTACGATATAACGTATGACGTTATGCAGCATTAGGTTATAACGTATGACGTCATGTAGTTTTGCGTTATAACGTATGACGTTATGTAGTATTACGATATAACGTATGACGTCATGTGGTATTACGTTATTGCGAATAACGTTATATTGTGTTACTTTATAACGTATGACGTTATGGAGTATTACGTTATAACGTATGAGGTCATGTGGTATTACGTTATTACGAATATCGTAATATTGTGTTACTTTATGACGTATGACGTCATGTAGTATTAGGTTACAACGTATGACGTTATGTATTATTACGATATAACGTATGACGTTATGCAGTATTAGGTTATAACGTATGACGTCATGTAGTTTTGCGTTATAACGTATGACGTTATGTAGTATTACGATATAACGTATGACGTCATGTGGTGTTACGTTATTGCGAATAACGTTATATTGTGCTACTTTATGACGTATGACGTAATGTAGTATTACGTTATAACATATGACGGTATGTAGTATTACGTTATTCCGTATAACGTTATATAGTGTTACTTTATGAAGTATGACGTTATGTTGTATTACGTTATATCGTATGACGTTATGGAGCATTACGTTATAACGTATGAGGTCATGTGGTATTACATTAGTACGAATATCGTAATATTGTGTTACTTTATGACGTACGACGTCATGTATTATTACTTTATGACGTATGACGTCGTGTAGTATTACGTTATAACGTATGACGTTATGTATTATTACGATATAACGTAATACGTTATGCAGAATTGGGTTATAACGTATGACGTCATGTAGTATTACGTTATAACGTATGACGTCATGTAGTATTACGTTATAACGTATGACGTCATGTAGTATTACGATATAACGTACAACGTCATGTCGTATTACGTTATAACGTAACATGTCATGTAGTATAACGTTATAACGTATGACGTTATGGAGTATTACGTTATAGTGTATGATGTCATGTGGTATTACGTTATTACGAATATCGTAATATTGTGTTTCGTTATGACGTATGACGTCATGTAGTATTACTTTATGACGTATGACGTCATGTAGTATTAGGTTACAACTTATGACGTTATGTGTTATTACGATATAACGTATGACGTTATGTAGTATTACAATATAACGTATGACGTCATGTGGTGTTACGTAATTGCGAATAACGTTATATTGTGTTACTTTATGACGTATGACGTCATGTAGTATTAGGTTACAACGTATGACGTTATGTATTATTACGTTATAACGTAGGACGTTATGTATTATTACGATATAACGTATGACGTCATGTATTATTACGTTATAACGTATGACGTCATGTAGTATTACGTTATTACGAATATCGTAATATTGTGTTACTTTATGACGTATGACGTCATCTAGTATTACTTTATGACGTATGACGTCATGTAGTATTACTTTATGACGTATGACGTCATGTAGTATTAGGTTACAACGTATGACGTCATGTAGTATTAGGTTACAACGTATGACGTTATGTATTATTACGATATAACGTATGACGTTATGCAGTATTAGGCTATAACGTATGACGTCATGTAGTTTTGCGTTATAACGTATGACGTTATGTAGTATTACGATATAACGTATGACGTCATGTGGTGTTACGTTATTGCGAATAACGTTATATTGTGTTACTTTATGACGTATGGCGTCATGTAGTATTAGGTTACAACGTATGACGTCATGTAGTATTAGGTTACAACGTATGACGTTATGTATTATTACGATATAACGTATGACGTTATGCAGTATTAGGCTATAACGTATGACGTCATGTGGTGTTACGATAATGCGAATAACGTTATATTGTGTTACTTTATGACGTATGACGTAATGTAGTATTACGTTATAACATATGACGGTACGTAGCATTACGTTATTCCGTATAACGTTATATAGTGTTACTTTATGAAGTATGACGTTATGTTGTATTACGTTATAGCGTATGACGTTATGGAGCATTACGTTATAATGTATGAGGTTATGTGGTATTACATTAGTACGAATAACGTTATATTGTGTTACTTTATGTAGTATGACTTATGTAGTATGACGTGATGTAGTATTACTTTATAATGTATGACGTTATGTAGCATTACGGTATTACGAATAACGTTGTACTGTTACTTTATAACGTATGACGTTATGTCGTGTTACGTTATAACGTATGACGTCGTGTAGTATTACGTTATAACGTATGACGTTATGTATTATTACGATATAACGTAATACGTTATGCAGAATTCTGTTATAACGTATGACGTCATGTAGTTTTGCGTTATAACGTATGACGTTACGTAGTATTACGTTATAACGTATGATGTTATGGAGTATTACGTTATAACGTATAACGTTATGGAGTATTACGTTATAACGTATGAGGTCATGTGGTATTACGTTATTACGAATATCGTAATATTGTGTTACTTTATGACGTACGACGTCATGTGGTATTACGTTATTGCGAATAACGTTATATTATGTTACTTTATGTAGTATGACTTATGTAGTATGACGTGATGTAGTATTACTTTATAATGTATGACGTTATGTAGCATTACCGTGTTACGAGTAACGTTGTATTGTATTACTTTATGACGTATGACGTCATGTAGTATTAGGTTACAACGTATGACGTTATGTATTATTACGATATAACGTATGACGTTATGCAGTATTAGGTTATAACGTATGACGTCATGTAGTTTTGCGTTATAACGTATGACGTTATGTAGTATTACGCTATATCGTATGACGTCATGTGGTATTACGTTATTGCGAATAACGTTATATTGTGTTACTTTATGACGTATGACGTCATGTTGTATTACGTTATAACGTATGACGGTATGTAGTATTACGTTATTCCGTATAACGTTATATAGTGTTACGTTATAAAGTATGACGTCGTGTAGTATTACGTTATAACGTATGACGTCATGTAGTATTACTTTATGACGTATGACGTCATGTAGTATTAGGTTACAACGTATGACGTCATGTAGTATTACGATATAACGTACAACGTTTTGTCGTATTACGTTATAACGTATCATGTCAAGTAGTATTACGTTATAACATATGACGTTATGCAGTATTACGTTTTAACATATGAGGTCATGTGGTATTACGTTATTACGAATATCGTAATATTGTGTTACTTTATGACGTATGACGTCATGTAGTATTACTTTATGACGTATGACGTTATGCAGTATTAGGTTATAACGTATGACGTCATGTAGTTTTGCGTTATAACGTATGACGTTATGTAGTATTACGATATAACGTATGACGTCATGTGGTGTTACGTAGTTGCGAATAACGTTATATTGTGTTACTTTATGACGTATGACGTCATGTAGTATTACGTTATAACGTATGACGGTATGTAGTATTACGTTATTCCGTATAACGTTATATAGTGTTACGTTATAAAGTATGACGTCGTGTAGTAGTACGTTATAACGTATGACGTCATGTAGTATTACGTTATAACGTACAACGTTATGTCGTATTACGTTATAACGCATCACGTCATGTAGTATTACGTTATAACGTATGACGTTATGGAGTATTACGTTATAACGTATGAGGTCATGTGGTATTATGTTATTACGAATATCGTAATATTGTGTTACGTTATGACGTATGACGTCATGTAGTATCACTTTATGACGTATGACGACATGTAGTATCACTTTATGACGTATGACGTCATGTAGTATTAGGTTACAACGTATGACGTTATGTATTATTACGATATAACGTATGACGTTATGTAGTACTACGATATAACGTATGACGTCATGTGGTGTTACGTAATTGCGAATAACGTTATATTGTGTTACTTTATGACGTATGACGTCATGTAGTATTACGTTATAACGTATGACGGTATGTAGTATTACGTTATTCCGTATAATGTTATGTATTATTACGTTATAACGTATGACGTCATGTAGTATTACGATATAACGTACAACGTTATGTCGTATTACGTTATAACGTATCATGTTATGTAGTATAACGTTATAACGTATTACGTTATGCAGTATTACGTTATAACGTATGAGGTCATGTGGTATTATGTTATTACGAATATCGTAATGTTGTGTTACGTTATAACGTATGACGTTATGCAGTATTACGTTATAACGTATGAGGTCATGTGGTATTATGTTATTACGAATATCGTAATGTTGTGTTACGTTATGACGGATGACGTCATGTAGTATTACTTTATGACGTATGACGTCATGTAGTATTAGGTTACAACGTATGACGTTATGTATTATTACGATATAACGTATGACGTTATGTAGTATTACGTTATAACGTATGACGTCATGTAGTATTACGATATAACGTACAACGTTATGTCGTATTACGTTATAACGTATCATGTTATGTAGTATAACGTTATAACGTATGACGTTATGGAGTATTACGTTATAACGTATGATGTCATGTGGTATTACATTATTACGAATATCGTAATATTGTGTTACTTTATGACGTATGACGTCATGTAGTATTACGTTATTCCGTATAACGTTATATAGTGTTACTTTATGAAGTATGACGTTATGTTGTATTACGTTATAACGTGTGACGTTATGTATTATTACGACATAACATATGACGTCATGTAGCATTACGTTATAACGTATGACGTCATGTAGTATTACGATATAACGTACAACGTTATGTCGTATTACGTTATAACGTATCATGTCATGTAGTATTACGTTATAACGTATGAGGTCATGTGGTATTATGTTATTACGAATATCGTAATGTTGTGTTACATTATGACGTATGACGTCATGTAGTATTACTTCATGACGTATGACGTCATGTAGTATTAGGTTACAACGTATGACGTTATGTA
Organism: Bombus terrestris; assembly: GCF_910591885.1. NCBI lineage: Eukaryota > Metazoa > Arthropoda > Insecta > Hymenoptera > Apidae > Bombus > Bombus terrestris. The sequence goes on from NW_025963557.1 coordinate 1,627,028, forward strand.
GTATTACGATATAACGTATGACGTCATGTGGTGTTACGTAGTTGCGAATAACGTTATATTGTGTTACTTTATGACGTATGACGTCATGTAGTATTACGTTATAACGTATGACGGCATGCAGTATTACGTTATTCCGTATAACGTTATATAGTGTTACGTTATAAAGTATGACGTTATGTTGTATTACGTTATAACGTATGACGTTGTGGGGCATTACGTTATAACGTATGACGTCACGTGGTATTACGTTTTTACGAATAACGTTATATTGTGTTACTTTATGTAGTATGACTTATGTAGTATGACGTGATGTAGTATTACTTTATAATGTATAACGTAATGTAGCATTACGGTATTACGAATAACGTTGTATTGTGTTACTTTATAACGTACGACGTTATGTAGTGTTATGTTATAACGTATGACCTCATGTAGTATTACGATATAACGTACAACGTTATGTATTATTACGTTATAACGTATGACGTTATGTATTATTACGATATAACGTATGACGTCATGTAGTATTACGTTATAACGTATGACGTCATGTAGTATTACGATATAACGTACAACGTTATGTCGTATTACGTTATAACGTATCATGTCATGTAGTATAACGTTATAACGTATGACGTTATGGAGTATTACGTTATAACGTATGATGTCATGTGGTATTACGTTATTACGAATATCGTAATATTGTTTTACTTTATGACGTATGACGTCATGTAGTATTACTTTATGACGTATGACGTCATATAGTATTACTTTATGACGTATGACGTCATGTAGTATTACTTTATGACGTATGACGTCATGTAGTATTAGGTTACAACGTATGTCGTCATATAGTATTACGATATAACGTACAACGTTATGTCGTATTACGATATAACGTATGACGTCATGTAGTATTAGGTTACAACGTATGACGTTATGTATTATTACGATATAACGTATGACGTTATGCAGTATTAGGTTATAACGTATGACGTCATGTAGTATTACTTTATGACGTATGACGTCATGTAGTATTAGGTTACAACGTATGACGTCATGTAGTATTACGATATAACGTACAACGTTTTGTCGTATTACGTTATAACGTATCATGTCAAGTAGTATTACGTTATAACATATGACGTTATGCAGTATTACGTTTTAACATATGAGGTCATGTGGTATTACGTTATTACGAATATCGTAATATTGTGTTACTTTATGACGTATACGTCATGTAGTATTACTTTATGACGTATGACGTTATGCAGTATTAGGTTATAACGTATGACGTCATGTAGTTTTGCGTTATAACGTATGACGTTATGTAGTATTACGATATAACGTATGACGTCATGTGGTGTTACGTAGTTGCGAATAACGTTATATTGTGTTACTTTATGACGTATGACGTCATGTAGTATTACGTTATAACGTATGACGGTATGTAGTATTACGTTATAACGTATCATGTCATGTAGTATAACGTTATAACGTATGACGTTATGGAGTATTACGTTATAACGTATGATGTCATGTGGTATTACGTTATTACGAATATCGTAATATTGTTTTACTTTATGACGTATGACGTCATGTAGTATTACTTTATGACGTATGACGTCATGTAGTATTAGGTTACAACGTATGACGTCATATAGTATTACGATATAACGTACAACGTTATGTCGTATTACGATATAACGTATGACGTCATGTAGTATTAGGTTACAACGTATGACGTTATGTATTATTACGATATAACGTATGACGTTATGCAGTATTAGGTTATAACGTATGACGTCATGTAGTATTACTTTATGACGTATGACGTCATGTAGTATTAGGTTACAACGTATGACGTCATGTAGTATTACGATATAACGTACAACGTTTTGTCGTATTACGTTATAACGTATCATGTCAAGTAGTATTACGTTATAACATATGACGTTATGCAGTATTACGTTTTAACATATGAGGTCATGTGGTATTACGTTATTACGAATATCGTAATATTGTGTTTCGTTATGACGTATGACGTCATGTAGTATTACTTTATGACGTATGACGTCATGTAGTATTAGGTTACAACTTATGACGTTATGTGTTATTACGATATAACGTAATACGTTATGCAGAATTGGGTTATAACGTATGACGTCATGTAGTATTACGTTATAACGTATGACGTCATGTAGTATTACGTTATAACGTATGACGTCATGTAGTATTACGATATAACGTACAACGTCATGTCGTATTACGTTATAACGTAACATGTCATGTAGTATAACGTTATAACGTATGACGTTATGGAGTATTACGTTATAGTGTATGATGTCATGTGGTATTACGTTATTACGAATATCGTAATATTGTGTTTCGTTATGACGTATGACGTCATGTAGTATTACTTTATGACGTATGACGTCATGTAGTATTAGGTTACAACTTATGACGTTATGTGTTATTACGATATAACGTATGACGTTATGTAGTATTACAATATAACGTATGACGTCATGTGGTGTTACGTAATTGCGAATAACGTTATATTGTGTTACTTTATGACGTATGACGTCATGTAGTATTAGGTTACAACGTATGACGTTATGTATTATTACGTTATAACGTAGGACGTTATGTATTATTACGATATAACGTATGACGTCATGTAGTATTACGTTATAACGTATGACGTCATGTAGTATTACGTTATTACGAATATCGTAATATTGTGTTACTTTATGACGTATGACGTCATCTAGTATTACTTTATGACGTATGACGTCATGTAGTATTACTTTATGACGTATGACGTCATGTAGTATTAGGTTACAACGTATGACGTCATGTAGTATTAGGTTACAACGTATGACGTTATGTATTATTACGATATAACGTATGACGTTATGCAGTATTAGGCTATAACGTATGACGTCATGTAGTTTTGCGTTATAACGTATGACGTTATGTAGTATTACGATATAACGTATGACGTCATGTGGTGTTACGTTATTGCGAATAACGTTATATTGTGTTACTTTATGACGTATGGCGTCATGTAGTATTAGGTTACAACGTATGACGTCATGTAGTATTAGGTTACAACGTATGACGTTATGTATTATTACGATATAACGTATGACGTTATGCAGTATTAGGCTATAACGTATGACGTCATGTGGTGTTACGATAATGCGAATAACGTTATATTGTGTTACTTTATGACGTATGACGTAATGTAGTATTACGTTATAACATATGACGGTACGTAGCATTACGTTATTCCGTATAACGTTATATAGTGTTACTTTATGAAGTATGACGTTATGTTGTATTACGTTATAGCGTATGACGTTATGGAGCATTACGTTATAATGTATGAGGTTATGTGGTATTACATTAGTACGAATAACGTTATATTGTGTTACTTTATGTAGTATGACTTATGTAGTATGACGTGATGTAGTATTACTTTATAATGTATGACGTTATGTAGCATTACGGTATTACGAATAACGTTGTACTGTTACTTTATAACGTATGACGTTATGTCGTGTTACGTTATAACGTATGACGTCGTGTAGTATTACGTTATAACGTATGACGTTATGTATTATTACGATATAACGTAATACGTTATGCAGAATTCTGTTATAACGTATGACGTCATGTAGTTTTGCGTTATAACGTATGACGTTACGTAGTATTACGTTATAACGTATGATGTTATGGAGTATTACGTTATAACGTATAACGTTATGGAGTATTACGTTATAACGTATGAGGTCATGTGGTATTACGTTATTACGAATATCGTAATATTGTGTTACTTTATGACGTACGACGTCATGTGGTATTACGTTATTGCGAATAACGTTATATTATGTTACTTTATGTAGTATGACTTATGTAGTATGACGTGATGTAGTATTACTTTATAATGTATGACGTTATGTAGCATTACCGTGTTACGAGTAACGTTGTATTGTATTACTTTATGACGTATGACGTCATGTAGTATTAGGTTACAACGTATGACGTTATGTATTATTACGATATAACGTATGACGTTATGCAGTATTAGGTTATAACGTATGACGTCATGTAGTTTTGCGTTATAACGTATGACGTTATGTAGTATTACGCTATATCGCATGACGTCATGTGGTATTACGTTATTGCGAATAACGTTATATTGTGTTACTTTATGACGTATGACGTCATGTTGTATTACGTTATAACGTATGACGGTATGTAGTATTACGTTATTCCGTATAACGTTATATAGTGTTACGTTATAAAGTATGACGTCGTGTAGTATTACGTTATAACGTATGACGTCATGTAGTATTACTTTATGACGTATGACGTCATGTAGTATTAGGTTACAAAGTATGACGTCATGTAGTATTACGATATAACGTACAACGTTTTGTCGTATTACGTTATAACGTATCATGTCAAGTAGTATTACGTTATAACATATGACGTTATGCAGTATTACGTTTTAACATATGAGGTCATGTGGTATTACGTTATTACGAATATCGTAATATTGTGTTACTTTATGACGTATGACGTCATGTAGTATTACTTTATGACGTATGACGTTATGCAGTATTAGGTTATAACGTATGACGTCATGTAGTTTTGCGTTATAACGTATGACGTTATGTAGTATTACGATATAACGTATGACGTCATGTGGTGTTACGTAGTTGCGAATAACGTTATATTGTGTTACTTTATGACGTATGACGTCATGTAGTATTACGTTATAACGTATGACGGTATGTAGTATTACGTTATTCCGTATAACGTTATATAGTGTTACGTTATAAAGTATGACGTCGTGTAGTAGTACGTTATAACGTATGACGTCATGTAGTATTACGTTATAACGTACAACGTTATGTCGTATTACGTTATAACGCATCACGTCATGTAGTATTACGTTATAACGTATGACGTTATGGAGTATTACGTTATAACGTATGAGGTCATGTGGTATTATGTTATTACGAATATCGTAATATTGTGTTACGTTATGACGTATGACGTCATGTAGTATCACTTTATGACGTATGACGACATGTAGTATCACTTTATGACGTATGACGTCATGTAGTATTAGGTTACAACGTATGACGTTATGTATTATTACGATATAACGTATGACGTTATGTAGTACTACGATATAACGTATGACGTCATGTGGTGTTACGTAATTGCGAATAACGTTATATTGTGTTACTTTATGACGTATGACGTCATGTAGTATTACGTTATAACGTATGACGGTATGTAGTATTACGTTATTCCGTATAATGTTATGTATTATTACGTTATAACGTATGACGTCATGTAGTATTACGATATAACGTACAACGTTATGTCGTATTACGTTATAACGTATCATGTTATGTAGTATAACGTTATAACGTATTACGTTATGCAGTATTACGTTATAACGTATGAGGTCATGTGGTATTATGTTATTACGAATATCGTAATGTTGTGTTACGTTATAACGTATGACGTTATGCAGTATTACGTTATAACGTATGAGGTCATGTGGTATTATGTTATTACGAATATCGTAATGTTGTGTTACGTTATGACGGATGACGTCATGTAGTATTACTTTATGACGTATGACGTCATGTAGTATTAGGTTACAACGTATGACGTTATGTATTATTACGATATAACGTATGACGTTATGTAGTATTACGTTATAACGTATGACGTCATGTAGTATTACGATATAACGTACAACGTTATGTCGTATTACGTTATAACGTATCATGTTATGTAGTATAACGTTATAACGTATGACGTTATGGAGTATTACGTTATAACGTATGATGTCATGTGGTATTACATTATTACGAATATCGTAATATTGTGTTACTTTATGACGTATGACGTCATGTAGTATTACGTTATTCCGTATAACGTTATATAGTGTTACTTTATGAAGTATGACGTTATGTTGTATTACGTTATAACGTGTGACGTTATGTATTATTACGACATAACATATGACGTCATGTAGCATTACGTTATAACGTATGACGTCATGTAGTATTACGATATAACGTACAACGTTATGTCGTATTACGTTATAACGTATCATGTCATGTAGTATTACGTTATAACGTATGAGGTCATGTGGTATTATGTTATTACGAATATCGTAATGTTGTGTTACATTATGACGTATGACGTCATGTAGTATTACTTCATGACGTATGACGTCATGTAGTATTAGGTTACAACGTATGACGTTATGTAGTATTACGATATAACGTATGACGTCATGTGGTGTTACGTAGTTGCGAATAACGTTATATTGTGTTACTTTATGACGTATGACGTCATGTAGTATTACGTTATAACGTATGACGGCATGCAGTATTACGTTATTCCGTATAACGTTATATAGTGTTACGTTATAAAGTATGACGTTATGTTGTATTACGTTATAACGTATGACGTTGTGGGGCATTACGTTATAACGTATGACGTCACGTGGTATTACGTTTTTACGAATAACGTTATATTGTGTTACTTTATGTAGTATGACTTATGTAGTATGACGTGATGTAGTATTACTTTATAATGTATAACGTAATGTAGCATTACGGTATTACGAATAACGTTGTATTGTGTTACTTTATAACGTACGACGTTATGTAGTGTTATGTTATAACGTATGACCTCATGTAGTATTACGATATAACGTACAACGTTATGTATTATTACGTTATAACGTATGACGTTATGTATTATTACGATATAACGTATGACGTCATGTAGTATTACGTTATAACGTATGACGTCATGTAGTATTACGATATAACGTACAACGTTATGTCGTATTACGTTATAACGTATCATGTCATGTAGTATAACGTTATAACGTATGACGTTATGGAGTATTACGTTATAACGTATGATGTCATGTGGTATTACGTTATTACGAATATCGTAATATTGTTTTACTTTATGACGTATGACGTCATGTAGTATTACTTTATGACGTATGACGTCATATAGTATTACTTTATGACGTATGACGTCATGTAGTATTACTTTATGACGTATGACGTCATGTAGTATTAGGTTACAACGTATGACGTCATATAGTATTACGATATAACGTACAACGTTATGTCGTATTACGATATAACGTATGACGTCATGTAGTATTAGGTTACAACGTATGACGTTATGTATTATTACGATATAACGTATGACGTTATGCAGTATTAGGTTATAACGTATGACGTCATGTAGTATTACTTTATGACGTATGACGTCATGTAGTATTAGGTTACAACGTATGACGTCATGTAGTATTACGATATAACGTACAACGTTTTGTCGTATTACGTTATAACGTATCATGTCAAGTAGTATTACGTTATAACATATGACGTTATGCAGTATTACGTTTTAACATATGAGGTCATGTGGTATTACGTTATTACGAATATCGTAATATTGTGTTACTTTATGACGTATGACGTCATGTAGTATTACTTTATGACGTATGACGTTATGCAGTATTAGGTTATAACGTATGACGTCATGTAGTTTTGCGTTATAACGTATGACGTTATGTAGTATTACGATATAACGTATGACGTCATGTGGTGTTACGTAGTTGCGAATAACGTTATATTGTGTTACTTTATGACGTATGACGTCATGTAGTATTACGTTATAACGTATGACGGTATGTAGTATTACGTTATAACGTATCATGTCATGTAGTATAACGTTATAACGTATGACGTTATGGAGTATTACGTTATAACGTATGATGTCATGTGGTATTACGTTATTACGAATATCGTAATATTGTTTTACTTTATGACGTATGACGTCATGTAGTATTACTTTATGACGTATGACGTCATGTAGTATTAGGTTACAACGTATGACGTCATATAGTATTACGATATAACGTACAACGTTATGTCGTATTACGATATAACGTATGACGTCATGTAGTATTAGGTTACAACGTATGACGTTATGTATTATTACGATATAACGTATGACGTTATGCAGTATTAGGTTATAACGTATGACGTCATGTAGTATTACTTTATGACGTATGACGTCATGTAGTATTAGGTTACAACGTATGACGTCATGTAGTATTACGATATAACGTACAACGTTTTGTCGTATTACGTTATAACGTATCATGTCAAGTAGTATTACGTTATAACATATGACGTTATGCAGTATTACGTTTTAACATATGAGGTCATGTGGTATTACGTTATTACGAATATCGTAATATTGTGTTACTTTATGACGTATGACGTCATGTAGTATTACTTTATGACGTATGACGTTATGCAGTATTAGGTTATAACGTATGACGTCATGTAGTTTTGCGTTATAACGTATGACGTTATGTAGTATTACGATATAACGTATGACGTCATGTGGTGTTACGTAGTTGCGAATAACGTTATATTGTGTTACTTTATGACGTATGACGTCATGTAGTATTACGTTATAACGTATGACGGTATGTAGTATTACGTTATTCCGTATAACGTTATATAGTGTTACGTTATAAAGTATGACGTCGTGTAGTAGTACGTTATAACGTATGACGTCATGTAGTATTACGATATAACGTACAACGTTATGTCGTATTACGTTATAACGCATCACGTCATGTAGTATTACGTTATAACGTATGACGTTATGGAGTATTACGTTATAACGTATGAGGTCATGTGGTATTATGTTATTACGAATATCGTAATATTGTGTTACGTTATGACGTATGACGTCATGTAGTATCACTTTATGACGTATGGCGACATGTAGTATCACTTTATGACGTATGACGTCATGTAGTATTAGGTTACAACGTATGACGTTATGTATTATTACGATATAACGTATGACGTTATGTAGTATTACGATATAACGTATGACGTCATGTGGTGTTACGTAATTGCGAATAACGTTATATTGTGTTACTTTATGACGTATGACGTCATGTAGTATTACGTTATAACGTATGACGGTATGTCGTATTACGTTATAACGTATCACGTCATGTACTATTACGTTATAACGTATGACGTTATGGAGTATTACGTTATAACGTATGAGGTCATGTGGTATTATGTTATTACGAATATCGTAATATTGTGTTACGTTATGACGTATGACGTCATGTAGTATCACTTTATGACGTAGGACGTCATGTAGTATTAGGTTACAACGTATGACGTTATGTATTATTACGATATAACGTATGACGTTATGTAGTATTACGATATAACGTATGACGTCATGTGGTGTTACGTAATTGCGAATAACGTTATATTGTGTTACTTTATGACGTATGACGTCATGTAGTATTACGTTATAACGTATGACGGTATGTAGTATTACGTTATTCCGTATAATGTTATGTATTATTACGTTATAACGTATGACGTCATGTAGTATTACGATATAACGTACAACGTTATGTCGTATTACGTTATAACGTATCATGTTATGTAGTATAACGTTATAACGTATGACGTTATGGAGTATTACGTTATAACGCATGAGGTCATGTGGTATTATGTTATTACGAATATCGTAATATTGTGTTACGTTATGACGTATGACGTCATGTAGTATCACTTTATGACGTATGACGTCATGTAGTATTAGGTTACAACGTATGACGTTATGTATTATTACGATATAACGTATGACGTTATGTAGTATTACGATATAACGTATGACGTCATGTGGTGTTACGTAATTGCGAATAACGTTATATTGTGTTACTTTATGACGTATGACGTCATGTAGTATTACGTTATAACGTATGACGGTATGTAGTATTACGTTATTCCGTATAATGTTATGTATTATTACGTTATAACGTATGACGTCATGTAGTATTACGATATAACGTACAACGTTATGTCGTATTACGTTATAACGTATCATGTTATGTAGTATAACGTTATAACGTATTACGTTATGCAGTATTACGTTATAACGTATGAGGTCATGTGGTATTATGTTATTACGAATATCGTAATGTTGTGTTACGTTATAACGTATGACGTTATGCAGTATTACGTTATAACGTATGAGGTCATGTGGTATTATGTTATTACGAATATCGTAATGTTGTGTTACGTTATGACGGATGACGTCATGTAGTATTACTTTATGACGTATGACGTCATGTAGTATTAGGTTACAACGTATGACGTTATGTATTATTACGATATAACGTATGACGTTATGTAGTATTACGTTATAACGTATGACGTCATGTAGTATTACGATATAACGTACAACGTTATGTCGTATTACGTTATAACGTATCATGTTATGTAGTATAACGTTATAACGTATGACGTTATGGAGTATTACGTTATAACGTATGATGTCATGTGGTATTACATTATTACGAATATCGTAATATTGTGTTACTTTATGACGTATGACGTCATGTAGTATTACGTTATTCCGTATAACGTTATATAGTGTTACTTTATGAAGTATGACGTTATGTTGTATTACGTTATAACGTGTGACGTTATGTATTATTACGACATAACATATGACGTCATGTAGCATTACGTTATAACGTATGACGTCATGTAGTATTACGATATAACGTACAACGTTATGTCGTATTACGTTATAACGTATCATGTCATGTAGTATTACGTTATAACGTATGAGGTCATGTGGTATTATGTTATTACGAATATCGTAATGTTGTGTTACATTATGACGTATGACGTCATGTAGTATTACTTCATGACGTATGACGTCATGTAGTATTAGGTTACAACGTATGACGTTATGTAGTATTACGATATAACGTATGACGTCATGTGGTGTTACGTAGTTGCGAATAACGTTATATTGTGTTACTTTATGACGTATGACGTCATGTAGTATTACGTTATAACGTATGACGGCATGCAGTATTACGTTATTCCGTATAACGTTATATAGTGTTACGTTATAAAGTATGACGTTATGTTGTATTACGTTATAACGTATGACGTTGTGGGGCATTACGTTATAACGTATGACGTCACGTGGTATTACGTTTTTACGAATAACGTTATATTGTGTTACTTTATGTAGTATGACTTATGTAGTATGACGTGATGTAGTATTACTTTATAATGTATAACGTAATGTAGCATTACGGTATTACGAATAACGTTGTATTGTGTTACTTTATAACGTACGACGTTATGTAGTGTTATGTTATAACGTATGACCTCATGTAGTATTACGATATAACGTACAACGTTATGTATTATTACGTTATAACGTATGACGTTGTGTATTATTACGATATAACGTATGACGTCATGTAGTATTACGTTATAACGTATGACGTCATGTAGTATTACGATATAACGTACAACGTTATGTCGTATTACGTTATAACGTATCATGTCATGTAGTATAACGTTATAACGTATGACGTTATGGAGTATTACGTTATAACGTATGATGTCATGTGGTATTACGTTATTACGAATATCGTAATATTGTTTTACTTTATGACGTATGACGTCATGTAGTATTACTTTATGACGTATGACGTCATGTAGTATTACTTTATGACGTATGACGTCATGTAGTATTACTTTATGACGTATGACGTCATGTAGTATTAGGTTACAACGTATGACGTCATATAGTATTACGATATAACGTACAACGTTATGTCGTATTACGATATAACGTATGACGTCATGTAGTATTAGGTTACAACGTATGACGTTATGTATTATTACGATATAACGTATGACGTTATGCAGTATTAGGTTATAACGTATGACGTCATGTAGTTTTGCGTTATAACGTATGACGTTATGTAGTATTACGATATAACGTATGACGTCATGTGGTGTTACGTAGTTGCGAATAACGTTATATTGTGTTACTTTATGACGTATGACGTCATGTAGTATTACGTTATAACGTATAACGGCATGTAGTATTACGTTATTCCGTATAACGTTATATAGTGTTACGTTATAAAGTATGACGTCGTGTAGTATTACTTTATGACGTATGACGTCATGTAGTATTGCTTTGTAACGTATGCCGTCATGTAGCATTACGTTATAACATATGACGTCATGTAATATTACGATATATCGTACAACGTTATATAGAATTACGATATAACGCACAACGTTATGTCGTATTACGTTATAACGTATCATGTCATGTAGCATTACGTTATAACGTATGACGTTATGGAGTATTACGTTATAACGTATGAGGTCATGTGGTATTACGTTATTACGAATATCGTAATATTGTGATACTTTATAACGTATGACGTCATGTAGTATTACTTTATGACGTATGACGTCATGTAGTATTAGGTTACAACGTATGACGTTATGTATTATTACGATATAACGTATGACGTTATGTAGTATTACGATATAACGTATGACGTCATGTAGTATTAGGTTACAACGTATGACGTTATGTATTATTACAATATAACGTATGACGTTATGCAGTATTAGGTTATAACGTATGACGTCATGTAGTTTTGCGTTATAACGTATGACGTTATGTAGTATTACGATATAACGTATGACGTCATGTGGTATTACGTTATTGCGAATAACGTTATATTGTGTTACTTTATGACGTATGACGTCATGTAGTATTACGTTATAACGTATGACGGTATGTAGTATTACGTTATTCCGTATAACGTTATATAGTGTTACGTTATAAAGTATGACGTCGTGTAGTATTACGTTATAACGTATGACGTTATGTATTATTACGACATAACGTATGACTTCATGTAGTATTACGTTATAACGTATGACGTCATGTAGTATTACGATATAACGTACAACGTTATGTCGTATTACGTTATAACGTATCATGTCATGTAGTATTACGTTATAACGTATGACGTTATGGAGTATTACGTTATAACGAATGAGGTCATGTGGTATTACGTTATTACGAATATCGTAATATTGCGTTACTATATGACGTATGACGTCATGTAGTATTAGGTTACAACGTATGACGTTATGTATTATTACGATATAACGTATGACGTTATGTAGTATTACGATATAACGTATGACGTCATGTGGTGTTACGTAATTGCGAATAACATTATATTGTGTTACTGTATGACGTATGACGTCATGTAGTATTAGGTTACAACGTATGGCGTTATGTATTATTACGTTATAACGTATGACGTCATGTAGTATTACGTTATTGCGAATATCGTAATATTGTGTTACTTTATGTCGTATGACGTCATGTAGTATTACTTTATGGCGTATGACGTCATGTAGTATTACTTTATGACGTATGACGTCATGTAGTATTACTTTATGACGTATGACGTCATGTAGTATTAGGTTACAACGTATGACGTCATGTAGTATTAGGTTACAACGTATGACGTTATGTATTATTACGATATAACGTATGACGTTATGCAGTATTAGGTTATAACGTATGACGTCATGTAGTTTTGCGTTATAACGTATGACGTTATGTAGTATTACGATATAACGTATGACGTCATGTGGTGTTACGTAGTTGCGAATAACGTTATATTGTGCTACTTTATGACGTATGACGTCATGTAGTATTACGTTATAGCGTATGACGGTATGTAGTATTACGTTATTCCGTATAACGTTATATAGTGTTACTTTATGAAGTATGACGTTATGTAGTATTACGTTATAGCGTATGACGCTATGAAGTATTACGTTATAACGTATGAGGTCATGTGGTATTACATTATTACGAATATCGTAATATTGTGTTACTTTATGATGTACGACGTCATGTAGTATTACTTTATGACGTATGACGTCATGTGGTATTACGTTATTACGAATAACGTTATATTGTGTTACTTTATGTAGTATGACTTATGTAGTATGACGTGATGTAGTATTACTTTATAATGTATGACGTTATGTAGCATTACGCTATTACGAATAACGTTGTACTGTGTTACTTTATAACGTATGACGTTATGTAGTGTTACGTTATAACGTATGACGTCGTGTAGTATTACGTTATAACGTATGACGTTATGTATTATTACGATATAACGTAATACGTTGTGCAGAATTGGGTTATAACGTATGACGTCATGTAGTATTACGTTATAACATATGACGTCATGTAGTATTACGATATAACGTACAACGTTATATAGAATTACGATATAACGCACAACGTTATGTCGTATTACGTTATAACGTATCATGTCATGTAGTATTACGTTACAACGTATGACGTCATGTAGTATTAGGTTACAACGTATGACGTTATGTATTATTACGATATAACGTATGACGTTATGCAGTATTAGGTTATAACGTATGACGTCATGTAGTTTTGCGTTATAACGTATGACGTTATGTAGTATTACGATATAACGTATGACGTCAAGTGGTGTTACGTTATTGCGAAAAACGTTATATTGTGTTACTTCATGACGTATGACGTCATGTAGTGTTACGTTATAACGTATGACGGTATGTAGTATTACGTTATTCCGTATAACGTTATATAGTGTTACGTTATAAAGTATGACGTCGTGTAGTATTACGTTATAACGTATGACGTTATGTATTATTACGACATAACGTATGACGTCATGTAGTATTACGTTATAACGTATGACGTCATGTAGTATTACGATATAACGTACAACGCTATGTCGTATTACGTTATAACGTATCATGTCATGTAGTATTACGTTATAACGTATGACGTTATGTATTATTACGACATTAGGTATGACTTCATGTAGTATTACGTTATAACGTATGACGTCATGTAGTATTACGATATAACGTACAACGTCATATAGAATTACGATATAACGCACAACGTTATGTCGTATTACGTTATAACGTATCATGTCATGTAGTATTACGTTATAACGTATGACGTTATGGAGTATTACGTTATAACGTATGACGTTATGTATTATTACGACATTAGGTATGACTTCATGTAGTATTACGTTATAACGTATGACGTCATGTAGTATTACGTTATAACGTACGACGTTATGGAGTATTACGTTATAACGTATGAGGTCATGTGGTATTACGTTATTACGAATATCGCAATATTGTGTTACTTTATGACGTATGACGTCATGTAGTATTACTTTATGACGTATGACGTCATGTAGTATTACTTTATGACGTATGACGTCATGTAGTATTAGGTTACAACTTATGACGTTATGTATTATTACGATATAACGTATGACGTTATGTAGTATTACGATATAACGTATGACGTCATGTGGTGTTACGTAATTGCGAATAACATTATATTGTGTTACTGTATGACGTATGACGTCATGTAGTATTAGGTTACAACGTATGACGTTATGTATTATTACGTTATAACGTAGGACGTTATGTATTATTACGATATAACGTATGACGTCATGTAGTATTACGTTATAACGTATGACGTCATGTAGTATTACGTTATTGCGAATATCGTAATATTGTGTTACTTTATGACGTATGACGTCATGTAGTATTACTTTATGACGTATGACGTCATGTAGTATTAGGTTACAACGTATGACGTCATGTAGTATTAGGTTACAACGTATGACGTTATGTATTATTACGATATAACGTATGACGTTATGCAGTATTAGGTTATAACGTATGACGTCATGTAGTTTTGCGTTATAACGTATGACGTTATGTATTATTACGATATAACGTATGACGTCATGTGGTGTTACGTTATTGCGAATAACGTTATATTGTGTTACTTTATGACGTATGACGTCATGTTTTATTATGTTATAACATATGACGGTATGTAGTATTACGTTATTCCGTATAACGTTATATAGTGTTACTTTATGAAGTATGACGTTATGTAGTATTACGTTATAGCGTATGACGCTATGAAGTATTACGTTATAACGTATGAGGTCATGTGGTATTACATTATTACGAATATCGTAATATTGTGTTACTTTATGATGTACGACGTCATGTAGTATTACTTTATGACGTATGACGTCATGTGGTATTACGTTTTTACGAATAACGTTATATTGTGTTACTTTATGTAGTATGACTTATGTAGTATGACGTGATGTAGTATTACTTTATAATGTATGACGTTATGTAGCATTACGCTATTACGAATAACGTTGTACTGTGTTACTTTATAACGTATGACGTTATGTAGTGTTACGTTATAACGTATGACGTCGTGTAGTATTACGTTATAACGTATGACGTTATGTATTGTTACGATATAACGTAATACGTTGTGCAGAATTGGGTTATAACGTATGACGTCATGTAGTATTACGTTATAACATATGACGTCATGTAGTATTACGATATAACGTACAACGTCATATAGAATTACGATATAACGCACAACGTTATGTCGTATTACGTTATAACGTATCATGTCATGTAGTATTACGTTATAACGTATGACGTTATGGAGTATTACGTTATAACGTATGAGGTCATGTGGTATTACATTATTACGAATATCGCAATATTGTGTTACTTTATGACGTATGACGTCATGTAGTATTACTTTATGACGTATGACGTCATGTAGTATTACTTTATGACGTATGACGTCATGTAGTATTAGGTTACAACTTATGACGTTATGTATTATTACGATATAACGTATGACGTTATGTAGTATTACGATATAACGTATGACGTCATGTGGTGTTACGTAATTGCGAATAACATTATATTGTGTTACTGTATGACGTATGACGTCATGTAGTATTAGGTTACAACGTATGACGTTATGTATTATTACGTTATAACGTAGGACGTTATGTATTATTACGATATAACGTATGACGTCATGTAGTATTACGTTATAACGTATGACGTCATGTAGTATTACGTTATTGCGAATATCGTAATATTGTGTTACTTTATGACGTATGACGTCATGTAGTATTACTTTATGACGTATGACGTCATGTAGTATTAGGTTACAACGTATGACGTCATGTAGTATTAGGTTACAACGTATGACGTTATGTATTATTACGATATAACGTATGACGTTATGCAGTATTAGGTTATAACGTATGACGTCATGTAGTTTTGCGTTATAACGTATGACGTTATGTATTATTACGATATAACGTATGACGTCATGTGGTGTTACGTTATTGCGAATAACGTTATATTGTGTTACTTTATGACGTATGACGTCATGTTTTATTATGTTATAACATATGACGGTATGTAGTATTACGTTATTCCGTATAACGTTATATAGTGTTACTTTATGAAGTATGACGTTATGTTGTATTACGTTATAGCGTATGACGTTATGGAGCATTACGTTATAACGTATGAGGTCATGTGGTATTACATTAGTACGAATATCGTAATATTGTGTTACTTTATGACGTATGACGTCATGTAGTATTAGGTTACAACGTATGACGTTATGTATTATTACGATATAACGTATGACGTTATGCAGTATTAGGTTATCACGTATGACGTCATGTAGTTTTGCGTTATAACGTATGACGTTATGTAGTATTACGATATAACGTATGACGTCATGTGGTGTTACGTTATTGCGAATAACGTTATATTGTGCTACTTTATGACGTATGACGTCATGTAGTATTACGTTATAACATATGACGGTATGTAGTATTACGTTATTCCGTATAACGTTATATAGTGTTACTTTATGACGTATGACGTCATGTAGTATTAGGTTAGAACGTATGACGTTATGTATTATTACGATATAACGTATGACGTTATGCAGCATTAGGTTATAACGTATGACGTCATGTAGTTTTGCTTTATAACGTATGACGTTATGTAGTATTACGATATAACGTATGACGTCATGTGGTGTTACGTTATTGCGAATAACGTTATATTGTGCTACTTTATGACGTATGACGTCATGTAGTATTAGGTTACAACGTATGACGTTATGTATTATTACGATATAACGTATGACGTTATGCAGTATTAGGTTATAACGTATGACGTCATGTAGTTTTGCGTTATAACGTATGACGTTATGTAGTATTACGCTATATCGTATGACGTCATTTGGTATTACGTTATTGCGAATAGCGTTATATTGTGTTACTTTATGACGTATGACGTCATGTAGTATTACGTTATAACGTATGACGTCATGTGGTATTACTTTATTACGAATAACGTTATATTGTGTTTCTTTATGACGTATGACGTCATGTAGTCTTACTTTATGACGTATGACGTCATGTAGTATTATGTTACAACGTATGACGTTATGTATTATTACGATATAACGTATGACGTTATGCAGCATTAGGTTATAACGTATGACGTCATGTAGTTTTGCGTTATAACGGATGACGTTATGTAGTATTACGATATAACGTATGACGTCATGTGGTATTACGTTATTGCGAATAACGTTATGTTGTGTTACTTTATAACGTATGACGTTATGGAGTATTACGTTATAACGTATGAGGTCATGTGGTATTACGTTATTACGAATATCGTAATATTGTGTTACTTTATGACGTATGACGTCATGTAGTATTAGGTTACAACGTATGACGTTATGTATTATTACGATATAACGTATGACGTTATGCAGTATTAGGTTATAACGTATGACGTCATGTAGTTTTGCGTTATAACGTATGACGCTATGTAGTATTACGATATAACGTATGACGTCATGTGGTGTTACGTTATTGCGAATAACGTTATATTGTGCTACTTTATGACGTATGACGTAATGTAGTATTACGTTATAACATATGACGGTATGTAGTATTACGTTATTCCGTATAACGTTATATAGTGTTACTTTATGAAGTATGACGTTATGTTGTATTACGTTATATCGTATGACGTTATGGAGCATTACGTTATAACGTATGAGGTCATGTGGTATTACATTAGTACGAATATCGTAATATTGTGTTACTTTATGACGTACGACGTCATGTATTATTACTTTATGACGTATGACGTCGTGTAGTATTACGTTATAACGTATGACGTTATGTATTATTACGATATAACGTAATACGTTATGCAGAATTGGGTTATAACGTATGACGTTATGGAGTATTACGTTATAGTGTATGATGTCATGTGGTATTACGTTATTACGAATATCGTAATATTGTGTTTCTTTATGACGTATGACGTCATGTAGTATTACTTTATGACGTATGACGTCATGTAGTATTAGGTTACAACTTATGACGTTATGTATTATTACGATATAACGTATGACGTTGTGTAGTATTACGATATAACGTATGACGTCATGTGGTGTTACGTAATTGCGAATAACGTTATATTGTGTTACTTTATGACGTATGACGTCATGTAGTATTAGGTTACAACGTATGACGTTATGTATTATTACGTTATAACGTAGGACGTTATGTATTATTACGATATAACGTATGACGTCATGTAGTATTACGTTATAACGTATGACGTCATGTAGTATTACGTTATTACGAATATCGTAATATTGTGTTACTTTATGACGTATGACGTCATCTAGTATTACTTTATGACGTATGACGTCATGTAGTATTACTTTATGACGTATGACGTCATGTAGTATTAGGTTACAACGTATGACGTCATGTAGTATTAGGTTACAACGTATGACGTTATGTATTATTACGATATAACGTATGACGTTATGCAGTATTAGGCTATAACGTATGACGTCATGTAGTTTTGCGTTATAACGTATGACGTTATGTAGTATTACGATATAACGTATGACGTCATGTGGTGTTACGTTATTGCGAATAACGTTATATTGTGTTACTTTATGACGTATGGCGTCATGTAGTATTAGGTTACAACGTATGACGTCATGTAGTATTAGGTTACAACGTATGACGTTATGTAATATTACGATATAACGTATGACGTTATGCAGTATTAGCCTATAACGTATGACGTCATGTGGTGTTACGATAATGCGAATAACGTTATATTGTGTTACTTTATGACGTATGACGTAATGTAGTATTACGTTATAACATATGACGGTACGTAGCATTACGTTATTCCGTATAACGTTATATAGTGTTACTTTATGAAGTATGACGTTATGTTGTATTACGTTATAGCGTATGAC
Organism: Bombus terrestris; assembly: GCF_910591885.1. Taxonomy (NCBI): domain Eukaryota; kingdom Metazoa; phylum Arthropoda; class Insecta; order Hymenoptera; family Apidae; genus Bombus; species Bombus terrestris. The sequence continues at coordinate 1,647,275 of NW_025963557.1, forward strand.
GTTATGGAGCATTACGTTATAATGTATGAGGTTATGTGGTATTACATTAGTACGAATAACGTTATATTGTGTTACTTTATGTAGTATGACTTATGTAGTATGACGTGATGTAGTATTACTTTATAATGTATGACGTTATGTAGCATTACGGTATTACGAATAACGTTGTACTGTGTTACTTTATAACGTATGACGTTATGTCGTGTTACGTTATAACGTATGACGTCGTGTAGTATTACGTTATAACGTATGACGTTATGTATTATTACGATATAACGTAATACGTTATGCAGAATTCTGTTATAACGTATGACGTCATGTAGTTTTGCGTTATAACGTATGACGTTACGTAGTATTACGTTATAACGTATGATGTTATGGAGTATTACGTTATAACGTATAACGTTATGGAGTAATACGTTATAACGTATGAGGTCATGTGGTATTACGTTATTACGAATATCGTAATATTGTGTTACTTTATGACGTACGACGTCATGTAGTATTACTTTATGACGTATGACGTCATGTGGTATTACGTTATTGCGAATAACGTTATATTATGTTACTTTATGTAGTATGACTTATGTAGTATGACGTGATGTAGTATTACTTTATAATGTATGACGTTATGTAGCATTACCGTGTTACGAGTAACGTTGTATTGTATTACTTTATGACGTATGACGTCATGTAGTATTAGGTTACAACGTATGACGTTATGTATTATTACGATATAACGTATGACGTTATGCAGTATTAGGTTATAACGTATGACGTCATGTAGTTTTGCGTTATAACGTATGACGTTATGTAGTATTACGCTATATCGTATGACGTCATGTGGTATTACGTTATTGCGAATAACGTTATATTGTGTTACTTTATGACGTATGACGTCATGTTGTATTACGTTATAACGTATGACGGTATGTAGTATTACGTTATTCCGTATAACGTTATATAGTGTTACGTTATAAAGTATGACGTCGTGTAGTATTACGTTATAGCGTATGACGTTATGGAGCATTACGTTATAACGTATGAGGTCATGTGGTATTACATTAGTACGAATATCGTAATATTGTGTTACTTTATGACGTATGACGTCATGTAGTATTAGGTTACAACGTATGACGTTATGTATTATTACGATATAACGTATGACGTTATGCAGTATTAGGTTATAACGTATGACGTCATGTAGTTTTGCGTTATAACGTATGACGTTATGTAGTATTACGATATAACGTATGACGTCATGTGGTGTTACGTTATTGCGAATAACGTTATATTGTGCTACTTTATGACGTATGACGTCATGTAGTATTACGTTATAACATATGACGGTATGTAGTATTACGTTATTCCGTATAACGTTATATAGTGTTACTTTATGACGTATGACGTCATGTAGTATTAGGTTAGAACGTATGACGTTATGTATTATTACGATATAACGTATGACGTTATGCAGCATTAGGTTATAACGTATGACGTCATGTAGTTTTGCGTTATAACGTATGACGTTATGTAGTATTACGCTATATCGTATGACGTCATTTGGTATTACGTTATTGCGAATAGCGTTATATTGTGTTACTTTATGACGTATGACGTCATGTAGTATTACGTTATAACGTATGACGTCATGTGGTATTACTTTATTACGAATAACGTTATATTGTGTTTCTTTATGACGTATGACGTCATGTAGTATTACTTTATCACGTATGACGTCATGTAGTATTATGTTACAACGTATGACGTTATGTATTATTACGATATAACGTATGACGTTATGCAGCATTAGGTTATAACGTATGACGTCATGTAGTTTTGCGTTATAACGTATGACGTTATGTAGTATTACGATATAACGTATGACGTCATGTGGTATTACGCTATTGCGAATAACGTTATATTGTGTTACTTTATAACGTATGACGTTATGGAGTATTACGTTATAACGTATGAGGTCATGTGGTATTACGTTATTACGAATATCGTAATATTGTGTTACTTTATGACGTATGACGTCATGTAGTATTAGGTTACAACGTATGACGTTATGTATTATTACGATATAACGTATGACGTTATGCAGTATTAGGTTATAACGTATGACGTCATGTAGTTTTGCGTTATAACGTATGACGTTATGTAGTATTACGATATAACGTATGACGTCATGTGGTGTTACGTTATTGCGAATAACGTTATATTGTGCTACTTTATGACGTATGACGTAATGTAGTATTACGTTATAACATATGACGGTATGTAGTATTACGTTATTCCGTATAACGTTATATAGTGTTACTTTATGAAGTATGACGTTATGTTGTATTACGTTATATCGTATGACGTTATGGAGCATTACGTTATAACGTATGAGGTCATGTGGTATTACATTAGTACGAATATCGTAATATTGTGTTACTTTATGACGTACGACGTCATGTATTATTACTTTATGACGTATGACGTCGTGTAGTATTACGTTATAACGTATGACGTTATGTATTATTACGATATAACGTAATACGTTATGCAGAATTGGGTTATAACGTATGACGTCATGTAGTATTACGTTATAACGTATGACGTCATGTAGTATGACGATATAACGTACAACGTCATGTCGTATTACGTTATAACGTAACATGTCATGTAGTATAACGTTATAACGTATGACGTTATGGAGTATTACGTTATAGTGTATGATGTCATGTGGTATTACGTTATTACGAATATCGTAATATTGTGTTTCTTTATGACGTATGACGTCATGTAGTATTACTTTATGACGTATGACGTCATGTAGTATTAGGTTACAACTTATGACGTTATGTATTATTACGATATAACGTATGACGTTATGTAGTATTACGATATAACGTATGACGTCATGTGGTGTTACGTAATTGCGAATAACGTTATATTGTGTTACTTTATGACGTATGACGTCATGTAGTATTAGGTTACAACGTATGACGTTATGTATTATTACGTTATAACGTAGGACGTTATGTATTATTACGATATAACGTATGACGTCATGTAGTATTACGTTATAACGTATGACGTCATGTAGTATTACGTTATTACGAATATCGTAATATTGTGTTACTTTATGACGTATGACGTCATCTAGTATTACTTTATGACGTATGACGTCATGTAGTATTACTTTATGACGTATGACGTCATGTAGTATTAGGTTACAACGTATGACGTCATGTAGTATTAGGTTACAACGTATGACGTTATGTATTATTACGATATAACGTATGACGTTATGCAGTATTAGGCTATAACGTATGACGTCATGTAGTTTTGCGTTATAACGTATGACGTTATGTAGTATTACGATATAACGTACAACGTTATGTCGTATTACGTTATAACGTATCATGTTATGTAGTATAACGTTATAACGTATGACGTTATGGAGTATTACGTTATAACGCATGAGGTCATGTGGTATTATGTTATTACGAATATCGTAATATTGTGTTACGTTATGACGTATGACGTCATGTAGTATCACTTTATGACGTATGACGTCATGTAGTATTAGGTTACAACGTATGACGTTATGTATTATTACGATATAACGTATGACGTTATGTAGTATTACGATATAACGTATGACGTCATGTGGTGTTACGTAATTGCGAATAACGTTATATTGTGTTACTTTATGACGTATGACGTCATGTAGTATTACGTTATAACGTATGACGGTATGTAGTATTACGTTATTCCGTATAATGTTATGTATTATTACGTTATAACGTATGACGTCATGTAGTATTACGATATAACGTACAACGTTATGTCGTATTACGTTATAACGTATCATGTTATGTAGTATAACGTTATAACGTATTACGTTATGCAGTATTACGTTATAACGTATGAGGTCATGTGGTATTATGTTATTACGAATATCGTAATGTTGTGTTACGTTATAACGTATGACGTTATGCAGTATTACGTTATAACGTATGAGGTCATGTGGTATTATGTTATTACGAATATCGTAATGTTGTGTTACGTTATGACGGATGACGTCATGTAGTATTACTTTATGACGTATGACGTCATGTAGTATTACTTTATGACGTATGACGTCATGTAGTATTAGGTTACAACGTATGACGTTATGTATTATTACGATATAACGTATGACGTTATGTAGTATTACGTTATAACGTATGACGTCATGTAGTATTACGATATAACGTACAACGTTATGTCGTATTACGTTATAACGTATCATGTTATGTAGTATAACGTTATAACGTATGACGTTATGGAGTATTACGTTATAACGTATGATGTCATGTGGTATTACATTATTACGAATATCGTAATATTGTGTTACTTTATGACGTATGACGTCATGTAGTATTACGTTATTCCGTATAACGTTATATAGTGTTACTTTATGAAGTATGACGTTATGTTGTATTACGTTATAACGTGTGACGTTATGTATTATTACGACATAACATATGACGTCATGTAGCATTACGTTATAACGTATGACGTCATGTAGTATTACGATATAACGTACAACGTTATGTCGTATTACGTTATAACGTATCATGTCATGTAGTATTACGTTATAACGTATGAGGTCATGTGGTATTATGTTATTACGAATATCGTAATGTTGTGTTACATTATGACGTATGACGTCATGTAGTATTACTTCATGACGTATGACGTCATGTAGTATTAGGTTACAACGTATGACGTTATGTAGTATTACGATATAACGTATGACGTCATGTGGTGTTACGTAGTTGCGAATAACGTTATATTGTGTTACTTTATGACGTATGACGTCATGTAGTATTACGTTATAACGTATGACGGCATGCAGTATTACGTTATTCCGTATAACGTTATATAGTGTTACGTTATAAAGTATGACGTTATGTTGTATTACGTTATAACGTATGACGTTGTGGGGCATTACGTTATAACGTATGACGTCACGTGGTATTACGTTTTTACGAATAACGTTATATTGTGTTACTTTATGTAGTATGACTTATGTAGTATGACGTGATGTAGTATTACTTTATAATGTATAACGTAATGTAGCATTACGGTATTACGAATAACGTTGTATTGTGTTACTTTATAACGTACGACGTTATGTAGTGTTATGTTATAACGTATGACCTCATGTAGTATTACGATATAACGTACAACGTTATGTATTATTACGTTATAACGTATGACGTTGTGTATTATTACGATATAACGTATGACGTCATGTAGTATTACGTTATAACGTATGACGTCATGTAGTATTACGATATAACGTACAACGTTATGTCGTATTACGTTATAACGTATCATGTCATGTAGTATAACGTTATAACGTATGACGTTATGGAGTATTACGTTATAACGTATGATGTCATGTGGTATTACGTTATTACGAATATCGTAATATTGTTTTACTTTATGACGTATGACGTCATGTAGTATTACTTTATGACGTATGACGTCATGTAGTATTACTTTATGACGTATGACGTCATGTAGTATTACTTTATGACGTATGACGTCATGTAGTATTAGGTTACAACGTATGACGTCATATAGTATTACGATATAACGTACAACGTTATGTCGTATTACGATATAACGTATGACGTCATGTAGTATTAGGTTACAACGTATGACGTTATGTATTATTACGATATAACGTATGACGTTATGCAGTATTAGGTTATAACGTATGACGTCATGTAGTTTTGCGTTATAACGTATGACGTTATGTAGTATTACGATATAACGTATGACGTCATGTGGTGTTACGTAGTTGCGAATAACGTTATATTGTGTTACTTTATGACGTATGACGTCATGTAGTATTACGTTATAACGTATAACGGCATGTAGTATTACGTTATTCCGTATAACGTTATATAGTGTTACGTTATAAAGTATGACGTCGTGTAGTATTACTTTATGACGTATGACGTCATGTAGTATTGCTTTGTAACGTATGCCGTCATGTAGCATTACGTTATAACATATGACGTCAGGTAATATTACGATATATCGTACAACGTTATATAGAATTACGATATAACGCACAACGTTATGTCGTATTACGTTATAACGTATCATGTCATGTAGCATTACGTTATAACGTATGACGTTATGGAGTATTACGTTATAACGTATGAGGTCATGTGGTATTACGTTATTACGAATATCGTAATATTGTGATACTTTATGACGTATGACGTCATGTAGTATTACTTTATGACGTATGACGTCATGTAGTATTAGGTTACAACGTATGACGTTATGTATTATTACGATATAACGTATGACGTTATGTAGTATTACGATATAACGTATGACGTCATGTAGTATTAGGTTACAACGTATGACGTTATGTATTATTACGATATAACGTATGACGTTATGCAGTATTAGGTTATAACGTATGACGTCATGTAGTTTTGCGTTATAACGTATGACGTTATGTAGTATTACGATATAACGTATGACGTCTTGTGGTATTACGTTATTGCGAATAACGTTATATTGTGTTACTTTATGACGTATGACGTCATGTAGTATTACGTTATAACGTATGACGGTATGTAGTATTACGTTATTCCGTATAACGTTATATAGTGTTACGTTATAAAGTATGACGTCGTGTAGTATTACGTTATAACGTATGACGTTATGTATTATTACGACATAACGTATGACTTCATGTAGTATTACGTTATAACGTATGACGTCATGTAGTATTACGATATAACGTATGAGGTCATGTGGTATTACGTTATTACGAATATCGTAATATTGCGTTACTTTATGACGTATGACGTCATGTAGTATTACGTTATAACGTATGACGTCATGTAGTATTACGATATAACGTACAACGTTATGTCGTATTACGTTATAACGTATCATGTCATGTAGTATTACGTTATAACGTATGACGTTATGGAGTATTACGTTATAACGAATGAGGTCATGTGGTATTACGTTATTACGAATATCGTAATATTGCGTTACTATATGACGTATGACGTCATGTAGTATTAGGTTACAACGTATGACGTTATGTATTATTACGATATAACGTATGACGTTATGTAGTATTACGATATAACGTATGACGTCATGTGGTGTTACGTAATTGCGAATAACATTATATTGTGTTACTGTATGACGTATGACGTCATGTAGTATTAGGTTACAACGTATGGCGTTATGTATTATTACGTTATAACGTATGACGTCATGTAGTATTACGTTATTGCGAATATCGTTGTACTGTGTTACTTTATAACGTATGACGTTATGTAGTGTTACGTTATAACGTATGACGTCGTGTAGTATTACGTTATAACGTATGACGTTATGTATTATTACGATATAACGTAATACGTTGTGCAGAATTGGGTTATAACGTATGACGTCATGTAGTATTACGTTATAACATATGACGTCATGTAGTATTACGATATAACGTACAACGTCATGTCGTATTACGTTATAACGTAACATGTCATGTAGTATAACGTTATAACGTATGACGTTATGGAGTATTACGTTATAGTGTATGATGTCATGTGGTATTACGTTATTACGAATATCGTAATATTGTGTTACTTTATGTCGTATGACGTCATGTAGTACTACTTTATGGCGTATGACGTCATGTAGTATTACTTTATGACGTATGACGTCATGTAGTATTACTTTATGACGTATGACGTCATGTAGTATTAGGTTACAACGTATGACGTCATGTAGTATTAGGTTACAACGTATGACGTTATGTATTATTACGATATAACGTATGACGTTATGTAGTATAACGATATAACGTATGACGTCATGTGGTGTTACGTTATTGCGAATAACGTTATATTGTGTTACTTTATGACGTATGACGTCATGTATTATTACGTTATAACATATGACGGTATGTAGTATTACGTTATTCCGTATAACGTTATATAGTGTTACTTTATGAAGTATGACGTTATGGAGCATTACGTTATAACGTATGAGGTCATGTGGTATTACATTAGTACGAATATCGTAGTATTGTGTTACTTTATGACGTGTGACGTCATGTAGTATTAGGTTACAACGTATGACGTTATGTATTATTACGATATAACGTATGACGTTATGCAGTATTAGGTTATAACGTATGACGTCATGTAGTTTTGCGTTATAACGTATGACGTTATGTAGTATTACGATATAACGTATGACGTCATGTGGTGTTACGTAGTTGCGAATAACGTTATATTGTGCTACTTTATGACGTATGACGTCATGTAGTATTACGTTATAGCGTATGACGGTATGTAGTATTACGTTATTCCGTATAACGTTATATAGTGTTACTTTATGAAGTATGACGTTATGTAGTATTACGTTATAGCGTATGACGCTATGAAGTATTACGTTATAACGTATGAGGTCATGTGGTATTACATTATTACGAATATCGTAATATTGTGTTACTTTATGATGTACGACGTCATGTAGTATTACTTTATGACGTATGACGTCATGTGGTATTACGTTATTACGAATAACGTTATATTGTGTTACTTTATGTAGTATGACTTATGTAGTATGACGTGATGTAGTATTACTTTATAATGTATGACGTTATGTAGCATTACGCTATTACGAATAACGTTGTACTGTGTTACTTTATAACGTATGACGTTATGTAGTGTTACGTTATAACGTATGACGTCGTGTAGTATTACGTTATAACGTATGACGTTATGTATTATTACGATATAACGTAATACGTTGTGCAGAATTGGGTTATAACGTATGACGTCATGTAGTATTACGTTATAACATATGACGTCATGTAGTATTACGATATAACGTACAACGTTATATAGAATTACGATATAACGCACAACGTTATGTCGTATTACGTTATAACGTATCATGTCATGTAGTATTACGTTACAACGTATGACGTCATGTAGTATTAGGTTACAACGTATGACGTTATGTATTATTACGATATAACGTATGACGTTATGCAGTATTAGGTTATAACGTATGACGTCATGTAGTTTTGCGTTATAACGTATGACGTTATGTAGTATTACGATATAACGTATGACGTCAAGTGGTGTTACGTTATTGCGAAAAACGTTATATTGTGTTACTTCATGACGTATGACGTCATGTAGTGTTACGTTATAACGTATGACGGTATGTAGTATTACGTTATTCCGTATAACGTTATATAGTGTTACGTTATAAAGTATGACGTCGTGTAGTATTACGTTATAACGTATGACGTTATGTATTATTACGACATAACGTATGACGTCATGTAGTATTACGTTATAACGTATGACGTCATGTAGTATTACGATATAACGTACAACGCTATGTCGTATTACGTTATAACGTATCATGTCATGTAGTATTACGTTATAACGTATGACGTTATGTATTATTACGACATTAGGTATGACTTCATGTAGTATTACGTTATAACGTATGACGTCATGTAGTATTACGATATAACGTACAACGTCATATAGAATTACGATATAACGCACAACGTTATGTCGTATTACGTTATAACGTATCATGTCATGTAGTATTACGTTATAACGTATGACGTTATGGAGTATTACGTTATAACGTATGACGTTATGTATTATTACGACATTAGGTATGACTTCATGTAGTATTACGTTATAACGTATGACGTCATGTAGTATTACGTTATAACGTACGACGTTATGGAGTATTACGTTATAACGTATGAGGTCATGTGGTATTACGTTATTACGAATATCGCAATATTGTGTTACTTTATGACGTATGACGTCATGTAGTATTACTTTATGACGTATGACGTCATGTAGTATTACTTTATGACGTATGACGTCATGTAGTATTAGGTTACAACTTATGACGTTATGTATTATTACGATATAACGTATGACGTTATGTAGTATTACGATATAACGTATGACGTCATGTGGTGTTACGTAATTGCGAATAACATTATATTGTGTTACTGTATGACGTATGACGTCATGTAGTATTCGGTTACAACGTATGACGTTATGTATTATTACGTTATAACGTAGGACGTTATGTATTATTACGATATAACGTATGACGTCATGTAGTATTACGTTATAACGTATGACGTCATGTAGTATTACGTTATTGCGAATATCGTAATATTGTGTTACTTTATGACGTATGACGTCATGTAGTATTACTTTATGACGTATGACGTCATGTAGTATTACTTTATGACGTATGACGTCATGTAGTATTAGGTTACAACGTATGACGTCATGTAGTATTAGGTTACAACGTATGACGTTATGTATTATTACGATATAACGTATGACGTTATGCAGTATTAGGTTATAACGTATGACGTCATGTAGTTTTGCGTTATAACGTATGACGTTATGTATTATTACGATATAACGTATGACGTCATGTGGTGTTACGTTATTGCGAATAACGTTATATTGTGTTACTTTATGACGTATGACGTCATGTTTTATTATGTTATAACATATGACGGTATGTAGTATTACGTTATTCCGTATAACGTTATATAGTGTTACTTTATGAAGTATGACGTTATGTAGTATTACGTTATAGCGTATGACGCTACGAAGTATTACGTTATAACGTATGAGGTCATGTGGTATTACATTATTACGAATATCGTAATATTGTGTTACTTTATGATGTACGACGTCATGTAGTATTACTTTATGACGTATGACGTCATGTGGTATTACGTTTTTACGAATAACGTTATATTGTGTTACTTTATGTAGTATGACTTATGTAGTATGACGTGATGTAGTATTACTTTATAATGTATGACGTTATGTAGCATTACGCTATTACGAATAACGTTGTACTGTGTTACTTTATAACGTATGACGTTATGTAGTGCTACGTTATAACGTATGACGTCGTGTAGTATTACGTTATAACGTATGACGTTATGTATTGTTACGATATAACGTAATACGTTGTGCAGAATTGGGTTATAACGTATGACGTCATGTAGTATTACGTTATAACATATGACGTCATGTAGTATTACGATATAACGTACAACGTTATATAGAATTACGATATAACGCACAACGTTATGTCGTATTACGTTATAACGTATCATGTCATGTAGTATTACGTTACAACGTATGACGTCATGTAGTATTAGGTTACAACGTATGACGTTATGTATTATTACGATATAACGTATGACGTTATGCAGTATTAGGTTATAACGTATGACGTCATGTAGTTTTGCGTTATAACGTATGACGTTATGTAGTATTACGATATAACGTATGACGTCAAGTGGTGTTACGTTATTGCGAAAAACGTTATATTGTGTTACTTCATGACGTATGACGTCATGTAGTGTTACGTTATAACGTATGACGGTATGTAGTATTACGTTATTCCGTATAACGTTATATAGTGTTACGTTATAAAGTATGACGTCGTGTAGTATTACGTTATAACGTATGACGTTATGTATTATTACGACATAACGTATGACGTCATGTAGTATTACGTTATAACGTATGACGTCATGTAGTATTACGATATAACGTACAACGCTATGTCGTATTACGTTATAACGTATCATGTCATGTAGTATTACGTTATAACGTATGACGTTATGTATTATTACGACATTAGGTATGACTTCATGTAGTATTACGTTATAACGTATGACGTCATGTAGTATTACGATATAACGTACAACGTCATATAGAATTACGATATAACGCACAACGTTATGTCGTATTACGTTATAACGTATCATGTCATGTAGTATTACGTTATAACGTATGACGTTATGGAGTATTACGTTATAACGTATGAGGTCATGTGGTATTACATTATTACGAATATCGTAATATTGTGTTACTTTATGACGTACGACGTCATGTAGTATTACTTTATGACGTATGACGTCATGTGGTATTACGTTATTACGAATATCGCAATATTGTGTTACTTTATGACGTATGACGTCATGTAGTATTACGTTATAACGTATGACGTCATGTAGTATTACGTTATTGCGAATATCGTAATATTGTGTTACTTTATGACGTATGACGTCATGTAGTATTACTTTATGACGTATGACGTCATGTAGTATTAGGTTACAACGTATGACGTCATGTAGTATTAGGTTACAACGTATGACGTTATGTATTATTACGATATAACGTATGACGTTATGCAGTATTAGGTTATAACGTATGACGTCATGTAGTTTTGCGTTATAACGTATGACGTTATGTATTATTACGATATAACGTATGACGTCATGTGGTGTTACGTTATTGCGAATAACGTTATATTGTGTTACTTTATGACGTATGACGTCATGTTTTATTATGTTATAACATATGACGGTATGTAGTATTACGTTATTCCGTATAACGTTATATAGTGTTACTTTATGAAGTATGACGTTATGTTGTATTACGTTATAGCGTATGACGTTATGGAGCATTACGTTATAACGTATGAGGTCATGTGGTATTACATTAGTACGAATATCGTAATATTGTGTTACTTTATGACGTATGACGTCATGTAGTATTAGGTTACAACGTATGACGTTATGTATTATTACGATATAACGTATGACGTTATGCAGTATTAGGTTATAACGTATGACGTCATGTAGTTTTGCGTTATAACGTATGACGTTATGTAGTATTACGATATAACGTATGACGTCATGTGGTGTTACGTTATTGCGAATAACGTTATATTGTGCTACTTTATGACGTATGACGTCATGTAGTATTACGTTATAACATATGACGGTATGTAGTATTACGTTATTCCGTATAACGTTATATAGTGTTACTTTATGACGTATGACGTCATGTAGTATTAGGTTAGAACGTATGACGTTATGTATTATTACGATATAACGTATGACGTTATGCAGCATTAGGTTATAACGTATGACGTCATGTAGTTTTGCGTTATAACGTATGACGTTATGTAGTATTACGCTATATCGTATGACGTCATTTGGTATTACGTTATTGCGAATAGCGTTATATTGTGTTACTTTATGACGTATGACGTCATGTAGTATTACGTTATAACGTATGACGTCATGTGGTATTACTTTATTACGAATAACGTTATATTGTGTTTCTTTATGACGTATGACGTCATGTAGTATTACTTTATGACGTATGACGTCATGTAGTATTATGTTACAACGTATGACGTTATGTATTATTACGATATAACGTATGACGTTATGCAGCATTAGGTTATAACGTATGACGTCATGTAGTTTTGCGTTATAACGGATGACGTTATGTAGTATTACGATATAACGTATGACGTCATGTGGTATTACGTTATTGCGAATAACGTTATGTTGTGTTACTTTATAACGTATGACGTTATGGAGTATTACGTTATAACGTATGAGGTCATGTGGTATTACGTTATTACGAATATCGTAATATTGTGTTACTTTATGACGTATGACGTCATGTAGTATTAGGTTACAACGTATGACGTTATGTATTATTACGATATAACGTATGACGTTATGCAGTATTAGGTTATAACGTATGACGTCATGTAGTTTTGCGTTATAACGTATGACGCTATGTAGTATTACGATATAACGTATGACGTCATGTGGTGTTACGTTATTGCGAATAACGTTATATTGTGCTACTTTATGACGTATGACGTAATGTAGTATTACGTTATAACATATGACGGTATGTAGTATTACGTTATTCCGTATAACGTTATATAGTGTTACTTTATGAAGTATGACGTTATGTTGTATTACGTTATATCGTATGACGTTATGGAGCATTACGTTATAACGTATGAGGTCATGTGGTATTACATTAGTACGAATATCGTAATATTGTGTTACTTTATGACGTACGACGTCATGTATTATTACTTTATGACGTATGACGTCGTGTAGTATTACGTTATAACGTATGACGTTATGTATTATTACGATATAACGTAATACGTTATGCAGAATTGGGTTATAACGTATGACGTCATGTAGTATTACGTTATAACGTATGACGTCATGTAGTATTACGATATAACGTACAACGTCATGTCGTATTACGTTATAACGTAACATGTCATGTAGTATAACGTTATAACGTATGACGTTATGGAGTATTACGTTATAGTGTATGATGTCATGTGGTATTACGTTATTACGAATATCGTAATATTGTGTTTCTTTATGACGTATGACGTCATGTAGTATTACTTTATGACGTATGACGTCATGTAGTATTAGGTTACAACTTATGACGTTATGTATTATTACGATATAACGTATGACGTTGTGTAGTATTACGATATAACGTATGACGTCATGTGGTGTTACGTAATTGCGAATAACGTTATATTGTGTTACTTTATGACGTATGACGTCATGTAGTATTAGGTTACAACGTATGACGTTATGTATTATTACGTTATAACGTAGGACGTTATGTATTATTACGATATAACGTATGACGTCATGTAGTATTACGTTATAACGTATGACGTCATGTAGTATTACGTTATTACGAATATCGTAATATTGTGTTACTTTATGACGTATGACGTCATCTAGTATTACTTTATGACGTATGACGTCATGTAGTATTACTTTATGACGTATGACGTCATGTAGTATTAGGTTACAACGTATGACGTCATGTAGTATTAGGTTACAACGTATGACGTTATGTATTATTACGATATAACGTATGACGTTATGCAGTATTAGGCTATAACGTATGACGTCATGTAGTTTTGCGTTATAACGTATGACGTTATGTAGTATTACGATATAACGTATGACGTCATGTGGTGTTACGTTATTGCGAATAACGTTATATTGTGTTACTTTATGACGTATGGCGTCATGTAGTATTAGGTTACAACGTATGACGTCATGTAGTATTAGGTTACAACGTATGACGTTATGTAATATTACGATATAACGTATGACGTTATGCAGTATTAGCCTATAACGTATGACGTCATGTGGTGTTACGATAATGCGAATAACGTTATATTGTGTTACTTTATGACGTATGACGTAATGTAGTATTACGTTATAACATATGACGGTACGTAGCATTACGTTATTCCGTATAACGTTATATAGTGTTACTTTATGAAGTATGACGTTATGTTGTATTACGTTATAGCGTATGACGTTATGGAGCATTACGTTATAATGTATGAGGTTATGTGGTATTACATTAGTACGAATAACGTTATATTGTGTTACTTTATGTAGTATGACTTATGTAGTATGACGTGATGTAGTATTACTTTATAATGTATGACGTTATGTAGCATTACGGTATTACGAATAACGTTGTACTGTGTTACTTTATAACGTATGACGTTATGTCGTGTTACGTTATAACGTATGACGTCGTGTAGTATTACGTTATAACGTATGACGTTATGTATTATTACGATATAACGTAATACGTTATGCAGAATTCTGTTATAACGTATGACGTCATGTAGTTTTGCGTTATAACGTATGACGTTACGTAGTATTACGTTATAACGTATGATGTTATGGAGTATTACGTTATAACGTATAACGTTATGGAGTAATACGTTATAACGTATGAGGTCATGTGGTATTACGTTATTACGAATATCGTAATATTGTGTTACTTTATGACGTACGACGTCATGTAGTATTACTTTATGACGTATGACGTCATGTGGTATTACGTTATTGCGAATAACGTTATATTATGTTACTTTATGTAGTATGACTTATGTAGTATGACGTGATGTAGTATTACTTTATAATGTATGACGTTATGTAGCATTACCGTGTTACGAGTAACGTTGTATTGTATTACTTTATGACGTATGACGTCATGTAGTATTAGGTTACAACGTATGACGTTATGTATTATTACGATATAACGTATGACGTTATGCAGTATTAGGTTATAACGTATGACGTCATGTAGTTTTGCGTTATAACGTATGACGTTATGTAGTATTACGCTATATCGTATGACGTCATGTGGTATTACGTTATTGCGAATAACGTTATATTGTGTTACTTTATGACGTATGACGTCATGTTGTATTACGTTATAACGTATGACGGTATGTAGTATTACGTTATTCCGTATAACGTTATATAGTGTTACGTTATAAAGTATGACGTCGTGTAGTATTACGTTATAGCGTATGACGTTATGGAGCATTACGTTATAACGTATGAGGTCATGTGGTATTACATTAGTACGAATATCGTAATATTGTGTTACTTTATGACGTATGACGTCATGTAGTATTAGGTTACAACGTATGACGTTATGTATTATTACGATATAACGTATGACGTTATGCAGTATTAGGTTATAACGTATGACGTCATGTAGTTTTGCGTTATAACGTATGACGTTATGTAGTATTACGATATAACGTATGACGTCATGTGGTGTTACGTTATTGCGAATAACGTTATATTGTGCTACTTTATGACGTATGACATCATGTAGTATTACGTTATAACATATGACGGTATGTAGTATTACGTTATTCCGTATAACGTTATATAGTGTTACTTTATGACGTATGACGTCATGTAGTATTAGGTTAGAACGTATGACGTTATGTATTATTACGATATAACGTATGACGTTATGCAGCATTAGGTTATAACGTATGACGTCATGTAGTTTTGCGTTATAACGTATGACGTTATGTAGTATTACGCTATATCGTATGACGTCATTTGGTATTACGTTATTGCGAATAGCGTTATATTGTGTTACTTTATGACGTATGACGTCATGTAGTATTACGTTATAACGTATGACGTCATGTGGTATTACGCTATTGCGAATAACGTTATATTGTGTTACTTTATAACGTATGACGTTATGGAGTATTACGTTATAACGTATGAGGTCATGTGGTATTACGTTATTACGAATATCGTAATATTGTGTTACTTTATGACGTATGACGTCATGTAGTATTAGGTTACAACGTATGACGTTATGTATTATTACGATATAACGTATGACGTTATGCAGTATTAGGTTATAACGTATGACGTCATGTAGTTTTGCGTTATAACGTATGACGTTATGTAGTATTACGATATAACGTATGACGTCATGTGGTGTTACGTTATTGCGAATAACGTTATATTGTGCTACTTTATGACGTATGACGTAATGTAGTATTACGTTATAACATATGACGGTATGTAGTATTACGTTATTCCGTATAACGTTATATAGTGTTACTTTATGAAGTATGACGTTATGTTGTATTACGTTATATCGTATGACGTTATGGAGCATTACGTTATAACGTATGAGGTCATGTGGTATTACATTAGTACGAATATCGTAATATTGTGTTACTTTATGACGTACGACGTCATGTATTATTACTTTATGACGTATGACGTCGTGTAGTATTACGTTATAACGTATGACGTTATGTATTATTACGATATAACGTAATACGTTATGCAGAATTGGGTTATAACGTATGACGTCATGTAGTATTACGTTATAACGTATGACGTCATGTAGTATGACGATATAACGTACAACGTCATGTCGTATTACGTTATAACGTAACATGTCATGTAGTATAACGTTATAACGTATGACGTTATGGAGTATTACGTTATAGTGTATGATGTCATGTGGTATTACGTTATTACGAATATCGTAATATTGTGTTTCTTTATGACGTATGACGTCATGTAGTATTACTTTATGACGTATGACGTCATGTAGTATTAGGTTACAACTTATGACGTTATGTATTATTACGATATAACGTATGACGTTATGTAGTATTACGATATAACGTATGACGTCATGTGGTGTTACGTAATTGCGAATAACGTTATATTGTGTTACTTTATGACGTATGACGTCATGTAGTATTAGGTTACAACGTATGACGTTATGTATTATTACGTTATAACGTAGGACGTTATGTATTATTACGATATAACGTATGACGTCATGTAGTATTACGTTATAACGTATGACGTCATGTAGTATTACGTTATTACGAATATCGTAATATTGTGTTACTTTATGACGTATGACGTCATCTAGTATTACTTTATGACGTATGACGTCATGTAGTATTACTTTATGACGTATGACGTCATGTAGTATTAGGTTACAACGTATGACGTCATGTAGTATTAGGTTACAACGTATGACGTTATGTATTATTACGATATAACGTATGACGTTATGCAGTATTAGGCTATAACGTATGACGTCATGTAGTTTTGCGTTATAACGTATGACGTTATGTAGTATTACGATATAACGTATGACGTCATGTCGTGTTACGTTATTGCGAATAACGTTATATTGTGTTACTTTATGACGTATGGCGTCATGTAGTATTAGGTTACAACGTATGACGTCATGTAGTATTAGGTTACAACGTATGACGTTATGTATTATTACGATATAACGTATGACGTTATGCAGTATTACGTTATAACGTATGACGTCATGTAGTATTACGATATAACGTACAACGTTATGTCGTATTACGTTATAACGTATCATGTTATGTAGTATAACGTTATAACGTATGACGTTATGGAGTATTACGTTATAACGTATGATGTCATGTGGTATTACATTATTACGAATATCGTAATATTGTGTTACTTTATGACGTATGACGTCATGTAGTATTACGTTATTCCGTATAACGTTATATAGTGTTACTTTATGAAGTATGACGTTATGTTGTATTGCGTTATAACGTGTGACGTTATGTATTATTACGACATAACATATGACGTCATGTAGCATTACGTTATAACGTATGACGTCATGTAGTATTACGATATATCGTACAACGTTATGTCGTATTACGTTATAACGTATCATGTCATGTAGTATTACGTTATAACGTATGAGGTCATGTGGTATTATGTTATTACGAATATCGTAATGTTGTGTTACATTATGACGTATGACGTCATGTAGTATTACTTCATGACGTATGACGTCATGTAGTATTAGGTTACAACGTATGACGTTATGTAGTATTACGATATAACGTATGACGTCATGTGGTGTTACGTAGTTGCGAATAACGTTATATTGTGTTACTTTATGACGTATGACGTCATGTAGTATTACGTTATAACGTATGACGGCATGCAGTATTACGTTATTCCGTATAACGTTATATAGTGTTACGTTATAAAGTATGACGTTATGTTGTATTACGTTATAACGTATGACGTTGTGGGGCATTACGTTATAACGTATGACGTCACGTGGTATTACGTTTTTACGAATAACGTTATATTGTGTTACTAAATGTAGTATGACTTATGTAGTATGACGTGATGTAGTATTACTTTATAATGTATAACGTAATGTAGCATTACGGTATTACGAATAACGTTGTATTGTGTTACTTTATAACGTACGACGTTATGTAGTGTTATGTTATAACGTATGACCTCATGTAGTATTACGATATAACGTACAACGTTATGTATTATTACGTTATAACGTATGACGTTATGTATTATTACGATATAACGTATGACGTCATGTAGTATTACGTTATAACGTATGACGTCATGTAGTATTACGATATAACGTACAACGTTATGTCGTATTACGTTATAACGTATCATGTCATGTAGTATAACGTTATAACGTATGACGTTATGGAGTATTACGTTATAACGTATGATGTCATGTGGTATTACGTTATTACGAATATCGTAATATTGTTTTACTTTATGACGTATGACGTCATGTAGTATTACTTTATGACGTATGACGTCATGTAGTATTACTTTATGACGTATGACGTCATGTAGTATTACTTTATGACGTATGACGTCATGTAGTATTAGGTTACAACGTATGACGTCATATAGTATTACGATATAACGTACAACGTTATGTCGTATTACGTTATAACGTATCATGTCAAGTAGTATTACGTTATAACATATGACGTTATGGAGTATTACGTTTTAACGTATGAGGTCATGTGGTATTACGTTATTACGAATATCGTAATATTGTGTTACTTTATGACGTATGACGTCATGTTGTATTACTTTATGACGTATGACGTCATGTGGTATTACGCTATTGCGAATTACGTTATATTGTGTTACTTTATAACGTATGACGTTATGGAGTATTACGTTATAACGTATGAGGTCATGTGGTATTACGTTATTACGAATATCGTAATATTGTGTTACTTTATGACGTATGACGTCATGTAGTATTAGGTTACAACGTATGACGTTATGTATTATTACGATATAACGTATGACGTTATGCAGTATTAGGTTATAACGTATGACGTCATGTAGTTTTGCGTTATAACGTATGACGTTATGTAGTATTACGATATAACGTATGACGTCATGTGGTGTTACGTTATTGCGAATAACGTTATATTGTGCTACTTTATGACGTATGACGTAATGTAGTATTACGTTATAACATATGACGGTATGTAGTATTACGTTATTCCGTATAACGTTATATAGTGTTACTTTATGAAGTATGACGTTATGTTGTATTACGTTATATCGTATGACGTTATGGAGCATTACGTTATAACGTATGAGGTCATGTGGTATTACATTAGTACGAATATCGTAATATTGTGTTACTTTATGACGTATGACGTCATGTTGTATTACTTTATGACGTATGACGTCATGTAGTATTACTTTATGACGTATGACGTCATGTAGTATTAGGTTACAACGTATGACGTTATGTATTATTACGATATAACGTATGACGTTATGTAGTATTACGATATAACGTATGACGTCATGTGGTATTACGTTATTACGAATATCGTAATATTGTGTTTCTTTATGACGTATGACGTCATGTAGTATTACTTTATGACGTATGACGTCATGTAGTATTAGGTTACAACTTATGACGTTATGTATTATTACGATATAACGTATGACGTTATGTAGTATTACGATATAACGTATGACGTCATGTGGTGTTACGTAATTGCGAATAACGTTATATTGTGTTACTTTATGACATATGACGTCATGTAGTATTAGGTTACAACGTATGACGTTATGTATTATTACGTTATAACGTAGGACGTTATGTATTATTACGATATAACGTATGACGTCATGTAGTATTACGTTATAACGTATGACGTCATGTAGTATTACGTTATTACGAATATCGTAATATTGTGTTACTTTATGACGTATGACGTCATCTAGTATTACTTTATGACGTATGACGTCATGTAGTATTACTTTATGACGTATGACGTCATGTAGTATTAGGTTACAACGTATGACGTCATGTAGTATTAGGTTACAACGTATGACGTTATGTATTATTACGATATAACGTATGACGTTATGCAGTATTAGGCTATAACGTATGACGTCATGTAGTTTTGCGTTATAACGTATGACGTTATGTAGTATTACGATATAACGTATGACGTCATGTCGTGTTACGTTATTGCGAATAACGTTATATTGTGTTAC
The DNA here is from genome assembly GCF_910591885.1 of Bombus terrestris. Lineage (NCBI taxonomy): Eukaryota > Metazoa > Arthropoda > Insecta > Hymenoptera > Apidae > Bombus > Bombus terrestris. Next base: position 1,668,942 of record NW_025963557.1, read on the forward strand.
TTTATGACGTATGGCGTCATGTAGTATTAGGTTACAACGTATGACGTCATGTAGTATTAGGTTACAACGTATGACGTTATGTATTATTACGATATAACGTATGACGTTATGCAGTATTACGTTATAACGTATGACGTCATGTAGTATTACGATATAACGTACAACGTTATGTCGTATTACGTTATAACGTATCATGTTATGTAGTATAACGTTATAACGTATGACGTTATGGAGTATTACGTTATAACGTATGATGTCATGTGGTATTACATTATTACGAATATCGTAATATTGTGTTACTTTATAACGTATGACGTCATGTAGTATTACGATATAACGTACAACGTTATGTCGTATTACGTTATAACGTATCATGTTATGTAGTATAACGTTATAACGTATGACGTTATGGAGTATTACGTTATAACGTATGATGTCATGTGGTATTACATTATTACGAATATCGTAATATTGTGTTACTTTATGACGTATGACGTCATGTAGTATTACGTTATTCCGTATAACGTTATATAGTGTTACTTTATGAAGTATGACGTTATGTTGTATTACGTTATAACGTGTGACGTTATGTATTATTACGACATAACATATGACGTCATGTAGCATTACGTTATAACGTATGACGTCATGTAGTATTACGATATATCGTACAACGTTATGTCGTATTACGTTATAACGTATCATGTCATGTAGTATTACGTTATAACGTATGAGGTCATGTGGTATTATGTTATTACGAATATCGTAATGTTGTGTTACATTATGACGTATGACGTCATGTAGTATTACTTCATGACGTATGACGTCATGTAGTATTAGGTTACAACGTATGACGTTATGTAGTATTACGATATAACGTATGACATCATGTGGTGTTACGTAGTTGCGAATAACGTTATATTTTGTTACTTTATGACGTATGACGTCATGTAGTATTACGTTATAACGTATGACGGCATGCAGTATTACGTTATTCCGTATAACGTTATATAGTGTTACGTTATAAAGTATGACGTTATGTTGTATTACGTTATAACGTATGACGTTGTGGGGCATTACGTTATAACGTATGACGTCACGTGGTATTACGTTTTTACGAATAACGTTATATTGTGTTACTTTATGTAGTATGACTTATGTAGTATGACGTGATGTAGTATTACTTTATAATGTATAACGTAATGTAGCATTACGGTATTACGAATAACGTTGTATTGTGTTACTTTATAACGTACGACGTTATGTAGTGTTATGTTATAACGTATGACCTCATGTAGTATTACGATATAACGTACAACGTTATGTATTATTACGTTATAACGTATGACGTTATGTATTATTACGATATAACGTATGACGTCATGTAGTATTACGTTATAACGTATGACGTCATGTAGTATTACGATATAACGTACAACGTTATGTCGTATTACGTTATAACGTATCATGTCATGTAGTATAACGTTATAACGTATGACGTTATGGAGTATTACGTTATAACGTATGATGTCATGTGGTATTACGTTATTACGAATATCGTAATATTGTTTTACTTTATGACGTATGACGTCATGTAGTATTACTTTATGACGTATGACGTCATGTAGTATTACTTTATGACGTATGACGTCATGTAGTATTACTTTATGACGTATGACGTCATGTAGTATTACTTTATGACGTATGACGTCATGTAGTATTACTTTATGACGTATGACGTCATGTAGTATTACTTTATGACGTATGACGTCATGTAGTATTAGGTTACAACGTATGACGTCATATAGTATTACGATATAACCTACAACGTTATGTCGTATTACGTTATAACGTATCATGTCAAGTAGTATTACGTTATAACATATGACGTTATGGAGTATTACGTTTTAACGTATGAGGTCATGTGGTATTACGTTATTACGAATATCGTAATATTGTGTTACTTTATGACGTATGACGTCATGTTGTATTACTTTATGACGTATGACGTCATGTAGTATTACTTTATGACGTATGACGTCATGTAGTATTAGGTTACAACGTATGACGTTATGTATTATTACGATATAACGTATGACGTTATGTAGTATTACGATATAACGTATGACGTCATGTGGTGTTACGTAGTTGCGAATAACGTTATATTGTGTTACTTTATGACGTATGACGTCATGTAGTATTACGTTATAACGTATAACGGCATGTAGTATTACGTTATTCCGTATAACGTTATATAGTGTTACGTTATAAAGTATGACGTCGTGTAGTATTACTTTATGACGTATGACGTCATGTAGTATTGCTTTGTAACGTATGCCGTCATGTAGCATTACGTTATAACATATGACGTCATGTAATATTACGATATAACGTACAACGTTATATATAATTACGATATAACGCACAACGTTATGTCGTATTACGTTATAACGTATCATGTCATGTAGCATTACGTTATAACGTATGACGTTATGGAGTATTACGTTATAACGTATGAGGTCATGTGGTATTACGTTATTACGAATATCGTAATATTGTGATACTTTATGACGTATGACGTCATGTAGTATTACTTTATGACGTATGACGTCATGTAGTATTAGGTTACAACGTATGACGTTATGTATTATTACGATATAACGTATGACGTTATGTAGTATTACGATATAACGTATGACGTCATGTAGTATTAGGTTACAACGTATGACGTTATGTATTATTACGATATAACGTATGACGTTATGCAGTATTAGGTTGTAACGTATGACGTCATGTAGTTTTGCGTTATAACGTATGACGTTATGTAGTATTACGATATAACGTATGACGTCATGTGGTATTACGTTATTGCGAATAACGTTATATTGTGTTACTTTATGACGTATGACGTCATGTAGTATTACGTTATAACGTATGACGGTATGTAGTATTACGTTATTCCGTATAACGTTATATAGTGTTACGTTATAAAGTATGACGTCGTGTAGTATTACGTTATAACGTATGACGTTATGTATTATTACGACATAACGTATGACTTCATGTAGTATTACGTTATAACGTATGACGTTATGGAGCATTACGTTATAATGTATGAGGTCATGTGGTATTACATTAGTACGAATATCGTAATATTGTGTTACTTTATGACGTACGACGTCATGTAGTATTGCTTTATGACGTATGACGTCATGTGGTGTTACGTTATTGCGAATAACGTTATATTATGTCACTTTATGTAGTATGACTTATGTAGTATGACGCGATGTAGTATTACTTTATAATGTATGACGTTATGTAGCATTACCGTATTACGAGTAACGTTGTATTGTGTTACTTTATGACGTATGACGTTATGTAGTATTAGGTTACAACGCATGACGTTATGTATTATTACGATATAACGTATGACGTTATGCAGTATTAGGTTATAACGTATGACGTCATGTAGTTTTGCGTTATAACGTATGACGTTATGTAGTATTACGATGTAATGTATGACGTCGTGTGGTGTTACGTTATTGCGAATAACGTTATATTGTGCTACTTTATGACGTATGACGTAATGTAGTATTACGTTATAACATATGACGGTATGTAGTATTACGTTATTCCGTATAACGTTATATAGTGTTACTTTATGAAGTATGACGTTATGTTGTATTACGTTATATCGTATGACGTTATGGAGCATTACGTTATAACGTATGAGGTCATGTGGTATTACATTAGTACGAATATCGTAATATTGTGTTACTTTATGACGTACGACGTCATCTAGTATTACTTTATGACGTATGACGTCATGTAGTATTACTTTATGACGTATGACGTCATGTAGTATTAGGTTACAACGTATGACGTCATGTAGTATTAGGTTACAACGTATGACGTTATGTATTATTACGATATAACGTATGACGTTATGCAGTATTAGGCTATAACGTATGACGTCATGTAGTTTTGCGTTATAACGTATGACGTTATGTATTATTACGATATAACGTATGACGTCATGTGGTGTTACGTAATTGCGAATAACGTTATATTGTGTTACTTTATGACGTATGACGTCATGTAGTATTAGGTTACAACGTATGACGTTATGTATTATTACGTTATAACGTAGGACGTTATGTATTATTACGATATAACGTATGACGTCATGTAGTATTACGTTATAACGTATGACGTCATGTAGTATTACGTTATTACGAATATCGTAATATTGTGTTACTTTATGACGTATGACGTCATCTAGTATTACTTTATGACGTATGACGTCATGTAGTATTACTTTATGACGTATGACGTCATGTAGCATTACGTTATAACATATGACGTCATGTAATATTACGATATAACGTACAACGTTATATAGAATTACGATATAACGCACAACGTTGTGTCGTATTACGTTATAACGTATCATGTCATGTAGCATTACGTTATAACGTATGACGTTATGGAGTATTACGTTATAACGTATGAGGTCATGTGGTATTACGTTATTACGAATATCGTAATATTGTGATACTTTATGACGTATGACGTCATGTAGTATTACTTTATGACGTATGACGTCATGTAGTATTAGGTTATAACGTATGACGTTATGTATTATTACGATATAACGTAATACGTTATGCAGAATTGGGTTATAACGTATGACGTCATGTAGTATTACGTTATAACGTATGACGTCATGTAGTATTACGATATAACGTACAACGTCATGTCGTATTACGTTATAACGTATCATGTCATGTAGTATAACGTTATAACGTATGACGTTATGGAGTATTACGTTATAATGTATGATGTCATGTGGTATTACGTTATTACGAATATCGTAATATTGTGTTCCTTTATGACGTATGACGTCATGTAGTATTACTTTATGACGTATGACGTCATGTAGTATTAGGTTACAACTTATGACGTTATGTATTATTACGATATAACGTATGACGTTATGTAGTATTACGATATAACGTATGACGTCATGTGGTGTTACGTAATTGCGAATAACGTTATATTGTGTTACTTTATGACGTATGACGTCATGTAGTATTAGGTTACAACGTATGACGTTATGTATTATTACGTTATAACGTAGGACGTTATGTATTATTACGATATAACGTATGACGTCATGTAGTATTACGTTATAACGTATGACGTCATGTAGTATTACGTTATTACGAATATCGTAATATTGTGTTACTTTATGACGTATGACGTCATCTAGTATTACTTTATGACGTATGACGTCATGTAGCATTACTTTATGACGTATGACGTCATGTAGTATTAGGTTACAACGTATGACGTCATGTAGTATTAGGTTACAACGTATGACGTTATGTATTATTACGATATAACGTATGACTTTATGCAGTATTAGGCTATAACGTATGACGTCATGTAGTTTTGCGTTATAACGTATGACGTTATGTATTATTACGATATAACGTATGACGTTATGCAGTATTAGGCTATAACGTATGACGTCATGTGGTGTTACGATAATGCGAATAACGTTATATTGTGTTACTTTATGACGTATGACGTAATGTAGTATTACGTTATAACATATGACGGTACGTAGCATTACGTTATTCCGTATAACGTTATATAGTGTTACTTTATGAAGTATGACGTTATGTTGTATTACGTTATAGCGCATGACGTTATGGAGCATTACGTTATAATGTATGAGGTTATGTGGTATTACGTTATTACGAATATCGTAATATTGTGTTACTTTATGACGTACGACGTCATGTAGTATTAGGTTACAACGTATGACGTTATGTATTATTACGTTATAACGTATGACGTTATGTATAATTACGATATAACGTATGACGTTATGCAGTATTACGATATAACGTATGACGTCATGTGGTGTTACGTAATTGCGAATAACGTTATATTGTGTTACTTTATGACGTATGACGTCATGTAGTATTAGGTTACAACGTATGACGTTATGTATTATTACGTTATAACGTATGACGTTATGTATTATTACGATATAACGTATGACGTTATGCAGTATTAGGCTATAACGTATGACGTCATGTGGTGTTACGATAATGCGAATAACGTTATATTGTGTTACTTTATGTAGTATGACTTATGTAGTATGACGTGATGTAGTATTACTTTATAATGTATGACGTTATGTAGCATTACGGTATTACGAATAACGTTGTACTGTGTTACTTTATAACGTATGACGTTATGTCGTGTTACGTTATAACGTATGACGTCGTGTAGTATTACGTTATAACGTATGACGTTATGTATTATTACGATATAACGTAATACGTTATGCAGAATTCTGTTATAACGTATGACGTCATGTAGTTTTGCGTTATAACGTATGACGTTACGTAGTATTACGTTATAACGTATGATGTTATGGAGTATTACGTTATAACGTATCATGTCATGTAGTATAACGTTATAACGTATGACGTTATGGAGTATTACGTTATAATGTATGATGTCATGTGGTATTACGTTATTACGAATATCGTAATATTGTGTTCCTTTATGACGTATGACGTCATGTAGTATTACTTTATGACGTATGACGTCATGTAGTATTAGGTTACAACTTATGACGTTATGTATTATTACGATATAACGTATGACGTTATGTAGTATTACGATATAACGTATGACGTCATGTGGTGTTACGTAATTGCGAATAACGTTATATTGTGTTACTTTATGACGTATGACGTCATGTAGTATTAGGTTACAACGTATGACGTTATGTATTATTACGTTATAACGTAGGACGTTATGTATTATTACGATATAACGTATGACGTCATGTAGTATTACGTTATAACGTATGACGTCATGTAGTATTACGTTATTACGAATATCGTAATATTGTGTTACTTTATGACGTATGACGTCATCTAGTATTACTTTATGACGTATGACGTCATGTAGCATTACTTTATGACGTATGACGTCATGTAGTATTAGGTTGCAACGTATGACGTCATGTAGTATTAGGTTACAACGTATGACGTTATGTATTATTACGATATAACGTATGACGTTATGCAGTATTAGGCTATAACGTATGACGTCATGTAGTTTTGCGTTATAACGTATGACGTTATGTATTATTACGATATAACGTATGACGTTATGCAGTATTAGGCTATAACGTATGACGTCATGTGGTGTTACGATAATGCGAATAACGTTATATTGTGTTACTTTATGACGTATGACGTAATGTAGTATTACGTTATAACATATGACGGTACGTAGCATTACGTTATTCCGTATAACGTTATATAGTGTTACTTTATGAAGTATGACGTTATGTTGTATTACGTTATAGCGCATGACGTTATGGAGCATTACGTTATAATGTATGAGGTTATGTGGTATTACGTTATTACGAATATCGTAATATTGTGTTACTTTATGACGTACGACGTCATGTAGTATTAGGTTACAACGTATGACGTTATGTATTATTACGTTATAACGTATGACGTTATGTATAATTACGATATAACGTATGACGTTATGCAGTATTACGATATAACGTATGACGTCATGTGGTGTTACGTAATTGCGAATAACGTTATATTGTGTTACTTTATGACGTATGACGTCATGTAGTATTAGGTTACAACGTATGACGTTATGTATTATTACGTTATAACGTATGACGTTATGTATTATTACGATATAACGTATGACGTTATGCAGTATTAGGCTATAACGTATGACGTCATGTGGTGTTACGATAATGCGATAACGTTATATTGTGTTACTTTATGTAGTATGACTTATGTAGTATGACGTGATGTAGTATTACTTTATAATGTATGACGTTATGTAGCATTACGGTATTACGAATAACGTTGTACTGTGTTACTTTATAACGTATGACGTTATGTCGTGTTACGTTATAACGTATGACGTCGTGTAGTATTACGTTATAACGTATGACGTTATGTATTATTACGATATAACGTAATACGTTATGCAGAATTCTGTTATAACGTATGACGTCATGTAGTTTTGCGTTATAACGTATGACGTTACGTAGTATTACGTTATAACGTATGATGTTATGGAGTATTACGTTATAACGTATGACGTTATGGAGTATTACGTTATAACGTATGAGGTCATGTGGTATTACGTTATTACGAATATCGTAATATTGTGTTACTTTATGACGTACGACGTCATGTAGTATTACTTTATGACGTATGACGTCATGTGGTATTACGTTATTGCGAATAACGTTATATTATGTTACTTTATGTAGTATGACTTATGTAGTATGTCGTGATGTAGTATTACTTTATAATGTATGACGTTATGTAGCATTACCGTGTTACGAGTAACGTTGTATTGTATTACTTTATGACGTATGACGTCATGTAGTATTAGGTTACAACGTATGACGTTATGTATTATTACGATATAACGTATGACGTTATGCAGTATTAGGTTATAACGTATGACGTCATGTAGTTTTGCGTTATAACGTATGACGTTATGTAGTATTACGCTATATCGTATGACGTCATGTGGTATTACGTTATTGCGAATAACGTTATATTGTGTTACTTTATGACGTATGACGTCATGTTGTATTACGTTATAACGTATGACGGTATGTAGTATTACGTTATTCCGTATAACGTTATATAGTGTTACGTTATAAAGTATGACGTCGTGTAGTATTACGTTATAACGTATGACGTCATGTAGTATTACTTTATGACGTATGACGTCATGTAGTATTAGGTTACAACGTATGACGTCATGTAGTATTAGGTTACAACGTATGACGTTATGTATTATTACGATATAACGTATGACGTTATGCAGTATTAGGCTATAACGTATGACGTCATGTAGTTTTGCGTTATAACGTATGACGTTATGTAGTATTACGATATAACGTATGACGTCATGTGGTGTTACGTTATTGCGAATAACGTTATATTGTGTTACTTTATGACGTATGACGTCATGTAGTATTAGGTTACAACGTATGACGTCATGTAGTATTAGGTTACAACGTATGACGTTATGTATTATTACGATATAACGTATGACGTTATGCAGTATTAGGCTATAACGTATGACGTCATGTGGTGTTACGATAATGCGAATAACGTTATATTGTGTTACTTTATGACGTATGACGTAATGTAGTATTACGTTATAACATATGACGGTACGTAGCATTACGTTATTCCGTATAACGTTATATAGTGTTACTTTATGAAGTATGACGTTATGTTGTATTACGTTATAGCGTATGACGTTATGGAGCATTACGTTATAATGTATGAGGTTATGTGGTATTACATTAGTACGAATAACGTTATATTGTGTTACTTTATGTAGTATGACTTATGTAGTATGACGTGATGTAGTATTACTTTATAATGTATGACGTTATGTAGCATTACGGTATTACGAATAACGTTGTACTGTGTTACTTTATAACGTATGACGTTATGTCGTGTTACGTTATAACGTATGACGTCGTGTAGTATTACGTTATAACGTATGACGTTATGTATTATTACGATATAACGTAATACGTTATGCAGAATTCTGTTATAACGTATGACGTCATGTAGTTTTGCGTTATAACGTATGACGTTACGTAGTATTACGTTATAACGTATGATGTTATGGAGTATTACGTTATAACGTATGACGTTATGGAGTATTACGTTATAACGTATGAGGTCATGTGGTATTACGTTATTACGAATATCGTAATATTGTGTTACTTTATGACGTACGACGTCATGTAGTATTACTTTATGACGTATGACGTCATGTGGTATTACGTTATTGCGAATAACGTTATATTATGTTACTTTATGTAGTATGACTTCTGTAGTATGTCGTGATGTAGTATTACTTTATAATGTATGACGTTATGTAGCATTACCGTGTTACGAGTAACGTTGTATTGTATTACTTTATGACGTATGACGTCATGTAGTATTAGGTTACAACTATGACGTTATGTATTATTACGATATAACGTATGACGTTATGCAGTATTAGGTTATAACGTATGACGTCATGTAGTTTTGCGTTATAACGTATGACGTTATGTAGTATTACGCTATATCGTATGACGTCATGTGGTATTACGTTATTGCGAATAACGTTATATTGTGTTACTTTATGACGTATGACGTCATGTTGTATTACGTTATAACGTATGACGGTATGTAGTATTACGTTATTCCGTATAACGTTATATAGTGTTACGTTATAAAGTATGACGTCGTGTAGTATTACGTTATAACGTATGACGTCATGTAGTATTACTTTATGACGTATGACGTCATGTAGTATTAGGTTACAACGTATGACGTCATGTAGTATTACGATATAACGTACAACGTTATGTCGTATTACGTTATAACTTATCATGTCAAGTAGTATTACGTTATAACATATGACGTTATGGAGTATTACGTTTTAACGTATGAGGTCATGTGGTATTACGTTATTACGAATATCGTAATATTGTGTTACTTTATGACGTATGACGTCATGTAGTATTACTTTATGACGTATGACGTTATGCAGTATTAGGATATAACGTATGACGTCATGTAGTTTTGCGTTATAACGTATGACGTTATGTAGTATTACGATATAACGTATGACGTCATGTGGTGTTGCGTAGTTGCGAATAACGTTATATTGTGTTACTTTATGACGTATGACGTCATGTAGTATTACGTTATAACGTATGACGGTATGTAGTATTACGTTATTCCGTATAACGTTATATAGTGTTACGTTATAAAGTATGACATCGTGTAGTATTACGTTATAACGTATGACGTTATGTATTATTACGACATAACGTATGACGTCATGTAGCATTACGTTATAACGTATGACGTCATGTAGTATTACGATATAACGTACAACGTTATGTCGTATTACGTTATAACGTATCATGTCATGTAGTATTACGTTATAACGTATGACGTTATGGAGTATTACGTTATAACGTATGAGGTCCTGTGGTATTATGTTATTACGAATATCGTAATATTGTGTTACGTTATGACGTATGACGTCATGTAGTATCACTTTATGACGTATGACGTCATGTAGTATTAGGTTACAACGTATGACGTTATGTATTATTACGATATAACGTATGACGTTATGTAGTATTACGATATAACGTATGACGTTATGTAGTATTACGATATAACGTATGACGTTATGTATTATTACGACATAACATATGACTTCATGTAGTATTACGTTATAACGTATGACGTCATGTAGTATTACGATATAACGTATGAGGTCATGTGGTATTACGTTATTACGAATATCGTAATATTGCGTTACTTTATGACGTATGACGTCATGTAGTATTACTTTATGACGTATGACGTCATGTAGTATTACTTTATGACGTATAACGTCATGTAGTATTAGGTTACAACGTATGACGTCATGTAGTATTACGATATAACGTACAACGTTATGTCGTATTACGTTATAACGTATCATGTCATGTAGTATTACGTTATAACATATGACGTTATGGAGTATTACGTTTTAACGTATGAGGTCATGTGGTATTACGTTATTACGAATATCGTAATATTGTGTTACCTTATGACGTATGACGTTATGTTGTATTACGTTATAACGTATGACGGTATGTAGTATTACTTTATTCCGTATAACGTCATATCGTGTTACGTTATAAAGTAAGACGTCGTGTAGTATTACGTTATAACGTATGACGTTATGTATTATTACGATATAACGTATGACGTCATGTAGTATTAAGTTATAACGTATGCCGTCATGTAGTATTACGTTATAACATATGGCGTCATGTAGTATTACGATATAACGTACAACGTTATATTGAATTACGATATAACGCACAACGTTATGTCGTAATACGTTATAACGTATCATGTCATGTAGTATTACGTTATAAAGTATGACGTTATGGAGTATTACGTTATAAGGTATGAGGTCATGTGGTATTACGTTATTACGAATATCGTAATATTGTGTTACTTTATGACGTATGACGTCATGTAGTATTACTAAATGACGTATGACGTCATGTAGTATTAGGTTACAACGTATGACTTTATGTATTATTACGATATAACGTATGACGTCATGTAGTATTATGTTATAACGTATGCCGTCATGTAGTATTACGTTATAACATATGACGTTATGTATTATTACGATATAACGTATGACGTTATGTAGTATTACGATATAAGGTATGACGTCATGTGGTGTTACGTAGTTGCGAATAACGTTATATTGTGTTACTTTATGACGTATGACGTCATGTAGTATTACGTTATAGCGTATGACGGTATGTAGTATTACGTTATTCCGTATAATGTTATATAGTGTTACTTTATGAAGTATGACGTTATGTTGTATTACGTTATAGCGTATGACGCTATGGAGTATTACGTTATAACGTATGAGGTCATGTGGTATTACATTATTACGAATATCGTAATATTGTGTTACTTTATGATGTACGACGTCATGTAGTATTACTTTATGACGTATGACGTCATGTGGTATTACGTTATTACGAATAACGTTATATTGTGTTACTTTATGTAGTATGACTTATGTAGTATGACGTGATGTAGTATTACTTTATAATGTATGACGTTATGTAGCATTACGCTATTACGAATAACGTTGTACTGTGTTACTTTATAACGTATGACGTTATGTAGTGTTACGTTATAACGTATGACGTCGTGTAGTATTACGTTATAACGTATGACGTTATGTATTATTACGATATAACGTAATACGTTGTGCAGAATTGGGTTATAACGTATGACGTCATGTAGTATTACGTTATAACATATGACGTCATGTAGTATTACGATATAACGTACAACGTTATATAGAATTACGATATAATGCACAACGTTATGTCGTATTACGTTATAACGTATCATGTCATGTAGTATTACGTTATATCGTATGACGTTATGGAGTATTACGTTATAACGTATGAGGTCATGTGTTATTACGTTATTACGAATATCGTAATATTGTGTTACTTTACGACGTATGACGTCATGTAGTATTACTTTATTACGTATGACGTCATGTAGTATTACTTTATTACGTATGACGTCATGTAGTATTAGGTTACAACGTATGACGTTATGTATTATTACGATATAACGTATGACGTTATGCAGTATTATGTTATAACGTATGACGTCATGTAGTTTTGCGTTATAACGTATGACGTTATGTAGTATTACGATATAACGTATGACGTCATGTGGTATTACGTTATTGCGAATAACGTTATATTGTGTTACTTTATGACGTATGACGTCATGTACTGTTACGTTATAACGTATGACGGTATGTAGTATTACGTTATTCCGTATAACGTTATATAGTGTTACGTTATAAAGTATGACGTCGTGTAGTATTACGTTATAACGTATGACGTTATGTATTATTACGACATAACGTATGACGTCATGTAGTATTACGTTATAACGTATGACGTCATGTAGTATTACGATATAACGTACAACGCTCTGTCGTATTACGTTATATCGTATCATGTCATGTAGTATTACGTTATAACGTATGACGTTATGGAGTATTACGTTATAACGTATGAGGTCATGTGGTATTACGTTATTACGAATATCGTAATATTGTGTTACTTTATGACGTATGACGTCATGTAGTATTACTTTATGACGTATGACGTCATGTAGTATTACTTTATGACGTATGACGTCATGTAGTATTACTTTATGACGTATGACGTCATGTAGTATTACTTTATGACGTATGACGTCATGTAGTATTACTTTATGACGTATGACGTCATGTAGTATTACTTTATGACGTATGACGTCATGTAGTATTACTTTATGACGTATGACGTCATGTAGTATTAGGTTACAACGTATGACGTTATGTATTATTATGTTATAACGTAGGACGTTATGTATTATTACGATATAACGTATGACGTCATGTAGTATTACGTTATAACGTATGACGTCATGTAGTATTACGTTATTGCGAATATCGTAATATTGTGTTACTTTATGACGTATGACGTCATGTAGTATTACTTTATGACGTATGACGTCATGTAGTATTACTTTATGACGTATGACGTCATGTAGTATTAGGTTACAACGTATGACGTCATGTAGTATTAGGTTACAACGTATGACGTTATGTATTATTACGATATAACGTATGACGTTATGCAGTATTAGGTTATAACGTATGACGTTATGTAGTATTACGATATAACGTATGACGTCATGTAGTATTAGGTTACAACGTATGACGTTATGTATTATTACGATATAACGTATGACGTTATGCAGTATTAGGTTATAACGTATGACGTCATGTAGTTTTGCGTTATAACGTATGACGTTATGTAGTATTACGATATAACGTATGACGTCATGTGGTATTACGTTATTGCGAATAACGTTATATTGTGTTACTTTATGACGTATGACGTCATGTAGTATTACGTTATAACGTATGACGGTATGTAGTATTACGTTGTTCCGTATAACGTTATATAGTGTTACGTTATAAAGTATGACGTCGTGTAGTATTACGTTATAACGTATGACGTTATGTATTATTACGACATAACATATGACTTCATGTAGTATTACGTTATAACGTATGACGTCATGTAGTATTACGATATAACGTATGAGGTCATGTGGTATTACGTTATTACGAATATCGTAATATTGCGTTACTTTATGACGTATGACGTCATGTAGTATTACTTTATGACGTATGACGTCATGTAGTATTACTTTATGACGTATGACGTCATGTAGTATTAGGTTACAACCTATGACGTTATGTATTATTACGACATAACGTATGACTTCATGTAGTATTACGTTATAACGTATGACGTCATGTAGTATTACGATATAACGTACAACGTTATGTCGTATTACGTTATAACGTATCATGTCATGTAGTATTACGTTATAACGTATGACGTTATGGAGTATTACGTTATAACGAATGAGGTCATGTGGTATTACGTTATTACGAATATCGTAATATTGCGTTACTTTATGACGTATGACGTCATGTAGTATTAGGTTACAACGTATGACGTTATGTATTATTACGATATAACGTATGACGTTATGCAGTATTAGGTTATAACGTATGACGTCATGTAGTTTTGCGTTATAACGTTTGACGTTATGTAGTATTACGATATAACGTATGACGTCATGTAGTGTTACGTTATTGCGAATAACGTTATATTGTGTACTTTATGACGTATGACGTCATGTAGTATTACGTTATAACATATGACGGTATGTAGTATTACGTTATTCCGTATAACGTTATATAGTGTTACTTTCTGAAGTATGACGTTATGTTGTATTACGTTATAGCGTATGACGTTATGGAGCATTACGTTATAATGTATGAGGTCATGTGGTATTACATTAGTACGAATATCGTAATATTGTGTTACTTTATGACGTACGAAGTCATGTAGTATTGCTTTATGACGTATGACGTCATGTGGTGTTTCGTTATTGCGAATAACGTTATATTATGTCACTTTATGTAGTATGACTTATGTAGTATGACGTGATGTAGTATTACTTTATAATGTATGACGTTATGTAGCATTACGGTATTACGAGTAACGTTGTATTGTGTTACTTTATGACGTATGACGTTATGTAGTATTAGGTTACAACGTATGACGTTATGTATTATTACGATATAACGTATGACGTTATGCAGTATTAGGTTATAACGTATGACGTCATGTAGTTTTGCGTTATAACGTATGACGTTATGTAGTATTACGTTATTCCGTATAACGTTATATAGTGTTACTTTATGAAGTACGACGTTATGTTGTATTACGTTATAGCGTATGACGTTATGGAGCATTACGTTATAATGTATGAGGTCATGTGGTATTACATTAGTACGAATAACGTTATATTGTGTTTCCTTGTGACGTATGACGTCATGTAGTATTACTTTATGACGTATGACGTCATGTAGTATTAGGTTATAACGTATGACGTCATGTAGTTTTGCGTTATAACGTTTGACGTTATGTAGTATTACGATATAACGTATGACGTCATGTAGTGTTACGTTATTGCGAATAACGTTATATTGTGTACTTTATGACGTATGACGTCATGTAGTATTACGTTATAACATATGACGGTATGTAGTATTACGTTATTCCGTATAACGTTATATAGTGTTACTTTATGAAGTATGACGTTATGTTGTATTACGATATAACGTATGACGTCGTGTGGTGTTACGTTATTGCGAATAACGTTATATTGTGTTACTTTATGACGTATGACGTCATGTAGTATTACGTTATAACGTATGACGGTATGTAGTATTACGTTATTCCGTATAACGTTATATAGTGTTACGTTATAAAGTATGACGTCGTGTAGTATTACGTTATAACGTATGACTTCATGTAGTATTACGTTATAACGTATGACGTCATGTAGTATTACGATATAACGTACAACGTTATGTCGTATTACGTTATAACGTATCATGTCATGTAGTATTACGTTATAACGTATGATGTTATGGAGTATTACGTTATAACGTATGAGGTCATGTGGTATTACGCTATTACGAATATCGTAATATTGTGTTACTTTATGACGTATGACGTAATGTAGTATTAGGTTACATCGTATGACGTTATGTATTATTACGATATAACGTATGACGTTATGCAGTATTAGGTTATAACGTATGACGTCATGTAGTTTTGCGTTATAACGTATGACGTTATGTAGTATTACGATATAACGTATGACGTCATGTGGTGTTACGTTAATGCGAATAACGTTATATTGTGTTACTTTATGACGTATGACGTAATGTAGTATTACGTTATAACATATGACGGTACGTAGCATTACGTTATTCCGTATAACGTTATATAGTGTTACTTTATGAAGTATGGCGTTATGTTGTATTACGTTATAGCGTATGACGTTATGGAGCATTACGTTATAACGTATGAGGTCATGTGGTATTACATTAGTACGAATATCGTAATATTGTGTTACTTTATGACGTATGACGTCATGTAGTATTACTTTATGACGTATGACGTCATGTGGTATTACGTTATTACGAATAACGTTATATTGTGTTACTTTATGACGTATGACGTCATGTAGTATTAGGTTACATCGTATGACGTTATGTATTATTACGATATAACGTATGACGTTATGCAGTATTAGGTTATAACGTATGACGTCATGTAGTTTTGCGTTATAACGTATGACGTTATGTAGTATTACGATATAACGTATGACGTCATGTGGTGTTACGTTAATGCGAATAACGTTATATTGTGTTACTTTATGACGTATGACGTAATGTAGTATTACGTTATAACATATGACGGTACGTAGCATTACGTTATTCCGTATAACGTTATATAGTGTTACTTTATGAAGTATGACGTTATGTTGTATTACGTTATAGCGTATGACGTTATGGAGCATTACGTTATAATGTATGAGGTCATGTGGTATTACATTAGTACGAATAACGTTATATTGTGTTACTTTATGTAGTATGAGTTATGTAGTATGACGTGATGTAGTATTACTTTATAATGTATGACGTTATGTAGCATTACGGTATTACGAATAACGTTGTACTGTGTTACTTTATAACGTATGACGTTATGTAGTGTTACGTTATAACGTATGACGTCGTGTAGTATTACGTTATAACGTATGACGTTATGTATTATTACGATGTAACGTAATACGTTATGCAGAATTCTGTTATAACGTATGACGTCATGTAGTTTTGCGTTATAACGTATGACGTTACGTAGTATTACGTTATAACGTATGATGTTATGGAGTATTACGTTATAACGTATGACGTTATGGAGTATTACGTTATAACGTATGAGGTCATGTGGTATTACGTTATTACGAATATCGTAATATTGTGTTACTTTATGACGTATGACGTAATGTAGTATTAGGTTACATCGTATGACGTTATGTATTATTACGATATAACGTATGACGTTATGCAGTATTAGGTTATAACGTATGACGTCATGTAGTTTTGCGTTATAACGTATGACGTTATGTAGTATTACTTTATAATGTATGACGTTATGTAGCATTACGGTATTACGAATAACGTTGTACTGTGTTACTTTATAACGTATGACGTTATGTAGTGTTACGTTATAACGTATGACGTCGTGTAGTATTACGTTATAACGTATGACGTTATGTATTATTACGATGTAACGTAATACGTTATGCAGAATTCTGTTATAACGTATGACGTCATGTAGTTTTGCGTTATAACGTATGACGTTACGTAGTATTACGTTATAACGTATGATGTTATGGAGTATTACGTTATAACGTATGACGTTATGGAGTATTACGTTATAACGTATGAGGTCATGTGGTATTACGTTATTACGAATATCGTAATATTGTGTTACTTTATGACGTATGACGTAATGTAGTATTACTTTATGACGTATGACGTCATGTAGTATTACGTTACAACGTATGACGTTATGTATTATTACGATATAACGTATGACGTTATGTAGTATTACGATATAACGTATGACGTTATGTAGTATTACGATATAACGTATGACGTCATGTGGTGTTACGAATTGCGAATAACGTTATATTGTGTTACTTTATGACGTATGACGTCATGTAGTATTACGTTATAACGTATGACGGTATGTAGTATTACGTTATTCCGTATAACGTTATGTATTATTACGATATAACGTACAACGTCATATAGAATTACGATATAACGCACAACGTTATGTCGTATTACGTTATAACGTATCATGTCATGTAGTATTACGTTATAACGTATGACGTTATGGAGTACTACGTTATAACGTATGAGGTCATGTGGTATTACATTATTACGAATATCGTAATATTGTGTTACTTTATGACGTACGACGTCATGTAGTATTAGGTTACAACTTATGACGTTATGTATTATTACGATATAACGTATGACGTTATGTAGTATTACGATATAACGTATGACGTCATGTGGTGTTACGTAATTGCGAATAACGTTATATTGTGTTACTTTATGACGTATGACGTCATGTAGTATTAGGTTACAACGTATGACGTTATGTATTATTACGTTATAACGTAGGACGTTATGTATTATTACGATATAACGTATGACGTCATGTAGTATTACGTTATAACGTATGACGTCATGTAGTATTACGTTATTACGAATATCGTAATATTGTGTTACTTTATGACGTATGACGTCATCTAGTATTACTTTATGACGTATGACGTCATGTAGCATTACTTTATGACGTATGACGTCATGTAGTATTAGGTTGCAACGTATGACGTCATGTAGTATTAGGTTACAACGTATGACGTTATGTATTATTACGATATAACGTATGACGTTATGCAGTATTAGGCTATAACGTATGACGTCATGTAGTTTTGCGTTATAACGTATGACGTTATGTATTATTACGATATAACGTATGACGTTATGCAGTATTAGGCTATAACGTATGACGTCATGTGGTGTTACGATAATGCGAATAACGTTATATTGTGTTACTTTATGACGTATGACGTAATGTAGTATTACGTTATAACATATGACGGTACGTAGCATTACGTTATTCCGTATAACGTTATATAGTGTTACTTTATGAAGTATGACGTTATGTTGTATTACGTTATAGCGCATGACGTTATGGAGCATTACGTTATAATGTATGAGGTTATGTGGTATTACGTTATTACGAATATCGTAATATTGTGTTACTTTATGACGTACGACGTCATGTAGTATTAGGTTACAACGTATGACGTTATGTATTATTACGTTATAACGTATGACGTTATGTATAATTACGATATAACGTATGACGTTATGCAGTATTACGATATAACGTATGACGTCATGTGGTGTTACGTAATTGCGAATAACGTTATATTGTGTTACTTTATGACGTATGACGTCATGTAGTATTAGGTTACAACGTATGACGTTATGTATTATTACGTTATAACGTATGACGTTATGTATTATTACGATATAACGTATGACGTTATGCAGTATTAGGCTATAACGTATGACGTCATGTGGTGTTACGATAATGCGATAACGTTATATTGTGTTACTTTATGTAGTATGACTTATGTAGTATGACGTGATGTAGTATTACTTTATAATGTATGACGTTATGTAGCATTACGGTATTACGAATAACGTTGTACTGTGTTACTTTATAACGTATGACGTTATGTCGTGTTACGTTATAACGTATGACGTCGTGTAGTATTACGTTATAACGTATGACGTTATGTATTATTACGATATAACGTAATACGTTATGCAGAATTCTGTTATAACGTATGACGTCATGTAGTTTTGCGTTATAACGTATGACGTTACGTAGTATTACGTTATAACGTATGATGTTATGGAGTATTACGTTATAACGTATGACGTTATGGAGTATTACGTTATAACGTATGAGGTCATGTGGTATTACGTTATTACGAATATCGTAATATTGTGTTACTTTATGACGTACGACGTCATGTAGTATTACTTTATGACGTATGACGTCATGTGGTATTACGTTATTGCGAATAACGTTATATTATGTTACTTTATGTAGTATGACTTATGTAGTATGTCGTGATGTAGTATTACTTTATAATGTATGACGTTATGTAGCATTACCGTGTTACGAGTAACGTTCTATTGTATTACTTTATGACGTATGACGTCATGTAGTATTAGGTTACAACGTATGACGTTATGTATTATTACGATATAACGTATGACGTTATGCAGTATTAGGTTATAACGTATGACGTCATGTAGTTTTGCGTTATAACGTATGACGTTATGTAGTATTACGCTATATCGTATGACGTCATGTGGTATTACGTTATTGCGAATAACGTTATATTGTGTTACTTTATGACGTATGACGTCATGTTGTATTACGTTATAACGTATGACGGTATGTAGTATTACGTTATTCCGTATAACGTTATATAGTGTTACGTTATAAAGTATGACGTCGTGTAGTATTACGTTATAACGTATGACGTCATGTAGTATTACTTTATGACGTATGACGTCATGTAGTATTAGGTTACAACGTATGACGTCATGTAGTATTAGGTTACAACGTATGACGTTATGTATTATTACGATATAACGTATGACGTTATGCAGTATTAGGCTATAACGTATGACGTCATGTAGTTTTGCGTTATAACGTATGACGTTATGTAGTATTACGATATAACGTATAACGTCATGTGGTGTTACGTTATTGCGAATAACGTTATATTGTGTTACTTTATGACGTATGACGTCATGTAGTATTAGGTTACAACGTATGACGTCATGTAGTATTAGGTTACAACGTATGACGTTATGTATTATTACGATATAACGTATGACGTTATGCAGTATTAGGCTATAACGTATGACGTCATGTGGTGTTACGATAATGCGAATAACGTTATATTGTGTTACTTTATGACGTATGACGTAATGTAGTATTACGTTATAACATATGACGGTACGTAGCATTACGTTATTCCGTATAACGTTATATAGTGTTACTTTATGAAGTATGACGTTATGTTGTATTACGTTATAGCGTATGACGTTATGGAGCATTACGTTATAATGTATGAGGTTATGTGGTATTACATTAGTACGAATAACGTTATATTGTGTTACTTTATGTAGTATGACTTATGTAGTATGACGTGATGTAGTATTACTTTATAATGTATGACGTTATGTAGCATTACGGTATTACGAATAACGTTGTACTGTGTTACTTTATAACGTATGACGTTATGTCGTGTTACGTTATAACGTATGACGTCGTGTAGTATTACGTTATAACGTATGACGTTATGTATTATTACGATATAACGTAATACGTTATGCAGAATTCTGTTATAACGTATGACGTCATGTAGTTTTGCGTTATAACGTATGACGTTACGTAGTATTACGTTATAACGTATGATGTTATGGAGTATTACGTTATAACGTATGACGTTATGGAGTATTACGTTATAACGTATGAGGTCATGTGGTATTACGTTATTACGAATATCGTAATATTGTGTTACTTTATGACGTACGACGTCATGTAGTATTACTTTATGACGTATGACGTCATGTGGTATTACGTTATTGCGAATAACGTTATATTATGTTACTTTATGTAGTATGACTTCTGTAGTATGTCGTGATGTAGTATTACTTTATAATGTATGACGTTATGTAGCATTACCGTGTTACGAGTAACGTTGTATTGTATTACTTTATGACGTATGACGTCATGTAGTATTAGGTTACAACGTATGACGTTATGTATTATTACGATATAACGTATGACGTTATGCAGTATTAGGTTATAACGTATGACGTCATGTAGTTTTGCGTTATAACGTATGACGTTATGTAGTATTACGCTATATCGTATGACGTCATGTGGTATTACGTTATTGCGAATAACGTTATATTGTGTTACTTTATGACGTATGACGTCATGTTGTATTACGTTATAACGTATGACGGTATGTAGTATTACGTTATTCCGTATAACGTTATATAGTGTTACGTTATAAAGTATGACGTCGTGTAGTATTACGTTATAACGTATGACGTCATGTAGTATTACTTTATGACGTATGACGTCATGTAGTATTAGGTTACAACGTATGACGTCATGTAGTATTACGATATAACGTACAACGTTATGTCGTATTACGTTATAACTTATCATGTCAAGTAGTATTACGTTATAACATATGACGTTATGGAGTATTACGTTTTAACGTATGAGGTCATGTGGTATTACGTTATTACGAATATCGTAATATTGTGTTACTTTATGACGTATGACGTCATGTAGTATTACTTTATGACGTATGACGTTATGCAGTATTAGGATATAACGTATGACGTCATGTAGTTTTGCGTTATAACGTATGACGTTATGTAGTATTACGATATAACGTATGACGTCATGTGGTGTTGCGTAGTTGCGAATAACGTTATATTGTGTTACTTTATGACGTATGACGTCATGTAGTATTACGTTATAACGTATGACGGTATGTAGTATTACGTTATTCCGTATAACGTTATATAGTGTTACGTTATAAAGTATGACATCGTGTAGTATTACGTTATAACGTATGACGTTATGTATTATTACGACATAACGTATGACGTCATGTAGCATTACGTTATAACGTATGACGTCATGTAGTATTACGATATAACGTACAACGTTATGTCGTATTACGTTATAACGTATCATGTCATGTAGTATTACGTTATAACGTATGACGTTATGGAGTATTACGTTATAACGTATGAGGTCCTGTGGTATTATGTTATTACGAATATCGTAATATTGTGTTACGTTATGACGTATGACGTCATGTAGTATCACTTTATGACGTATGACGTCATGTAGTATTAGGTTACAACGTATGACGTTATGTATTATTACGATATAACGTATGACGTTATGTAGTATTACGATATAACGTATGACGTTATGTAGTATTACGATATAACGTATGACGTTATGTATTATTACGACATAACATATGACTTCATGTAGTATTACGTTATAACGTATGACGTCATGTAGTATTACGATATAACGTATGAGGTCATGTGGTATTACGTTATTACGAATATCGTAATATTGCGTTACTTTATGACGTATGACGTCATGTAGTATTACTTTATGACGTATGACGTCATGTAGTATTACTTTATGACGTATAACGTCATGTAGTATTAGGTTACAACGTATGACGTCATGTAGTATTACGATATAACGTACAACGTTATGTCGTATTACGTTATAACGTATCATGTCATGTAGTATTACGTTATAACATATGACGTTATGGAGTATTACGTTTTAACGTATGAGGTCATGTGGTATTACGTTATTACGAATATCGTAATATTGTGTTACCTTATGACGTATGACGTTATGTTGTATTACGTTATAACGTATGACGGTATGTAGTATTACTTTATTCCGTATAACGTCATATCGTGTTACGTTATAAAGTAAGACGTCGTGTAGTATTACGTTATAACGTATGACGTTATGTATTATTACGATATAACGTATGACGTCATGTAGTATTAAGTTATAACGTATGCCGTCATGTAGTATTACGTTATAACATATGGCGTCATGTAGTATTACGATATAACGTACAACGTTATATTGAATTACGATATAACGCACAACGTTATGTCGTAATACGTTATAACGTATCATGTCATGTAGTATTACGTTATAAAGTATGACGTTATGGAGTATTACGTTATAAGGTATGAGGTCATGTGGTATTACGTTATTACGAATATCGTAATATTGTGTTACTTTATGACGTATGACGTCATGTAGTATTACTAAATGACGTATGACGTCATGTAGTATTAGGTTACAACGTATGACTTTATGTATTATTACGATATAACGTATGACGTCATGTAGTATTATGTTATAACGTATGCCGTCATGTAGTATTACGTTATAACATATGACGTTATGTATTATTACGATATAACGTATGACGTTATGTAGTATTACGATATAAGGTATGACGTCATGTGGTGTTACGTAGTTGCGAATAACGTTATATTGTGTTACTTTATGACGTATGACGTCATGTAGTATTACGTTATAGCGTATGACGGTATGTAGTATTACGTTATTCCGTATAATGTTATATAGTGTTACTTTATGAAGTATGACGTTATGTTGTATTACGTTATAGCGTATGACGCTATGGAGTATTACGTTATAACGTATGAGGTCATGTGGTATTACATTATTACGAATATCGTAATATTGTGTTACTTTATGATGTACGACGTCATGTAGTATTACTTTATGACGTATGACGTCATGTGGTATTACGTTATTACGAATAACGTTATATTGTGTTACTTTATGTAGTATGACTTATGTAGTATGACGTGATGTAGTATTACTTTATAATGTATGACGTTATGTAGCATTACGCTATTACGAATAACGTTGTACTGTGTTACTTTATAACGTATGACGTTATGTAGTGTTACGTTATAACGTATGACGTCGTGTAGTATTACGTTATAACGTATGACGTTATGTATTATTACGATATAACGTAATACGTTGTGCAGAATTGGGTTATAACGTATGACGTCATGTAGTATTACGTTATAACATATGACGTCATGTAGTATTACGATATAACGTACAACGTTATATAGAATTACGATATAATGCACAACGTTATGTCGTATTACGTTATAACGTATCATGTCATGTAGTATTACGTTATATCGTATGACGTTATGGAGTATTACGTTATAACGTATGAGGTCATGTGTTATTACGTTATTACGAATATCGTAATATTGTGTTACTTTACGACGTATGACGTCATGTAGTATTACTTTATTACGTATGACGTCATGTAGTATTACTTTATTACGTATGACGTCATGTAGTATTAGGTTACAACGTATGACGTTATGTATTATTACGATATAACGTATGACGTTATGCAGTATTATGTTATAACGTATGACGTCATGTAGTTTTGCGTTATAACGTATGACGTTATGTAGTATTACGATATAACGTATGACGTCATGTGGTATTACGTTATTGCGAATAACGTTATATTGTGTTACTTTATGACGTATGACGTCATGTACTGTTACGTTATAACGTATGACGGTATGTAGTATTACGTTATTCCGTATAACGTTATATAGTGTTACGTTATAAAGTATGACGTCGTGTAGTATTACGTTATAACGTATGACGTTATGTATTATTACGACATAACGTATGACGTCATGTAGTATTACGTTATAACGTATGACGTCATGTAGTATTACGATATAACGTACAACGCTCTGTCGTATTACGTTATATCGTATCATGTCATGTAGTATTACGTTATAACGTATGACGTTATGGAGTATTACGTTATAACGTATGAGGTCATGTGGTATTACGTTATTACGAATATCGTAATATTGTGTTACTTTATGACGTATGACGTCATGTAGTATTACTTTATGACGTATGACGTCATGTAGTATTACTTTATGACGTATGACGTCATGTAGTATTACTTTATGACGTATGACGTCATGTAGTATTACTTTATGACGTATGACGTCATGTAGTATTACTTTATGACGTATGACGTCATGTAGTATTACTTTATGACGTATGACGTCATGTAGTATTACTTTATGACGTATGACGTCATGTAGTATTAGGTTACAACGTATGACGTTATGTATTATTATGTTATAACGTAGGACGTTATGTATTATTACGATATAACGTATGACGTCATGTAGTATTACGTTATAACGTATGACGTCATGTAGTATTACGTTATTGCGAATATCGTAATATTGTGTTACTTTATGACGTATGACGTCATGTAGTATTACTTTATGACGTATGACGTCATGTAGTATTACTTTATGACGTATGACGTCATGTAGTATTAGGTTACAACGTATGACGTCATGTAGTATTAGGTTACAACGTATGACGTTATGTATTATTACGATATAACGTATGACGTTATGCAGTATTAGGTTATAACGTATGACGTTATGTAGTATTACGATATAACGTATGACGTCATGTAGTATTAGGTTACAACGTATGACGTTATGTATTATTACGATATAACGTATGACGTTATGCAGTATTAGGTTATAACGTATGACGTCATGTAGTTTTGCGTTATAACGTATGACGTTATGTAGTATTACGATATAACGTATGACGTCATGTGGTATTACGTTATTGCGAATAACGTTATATTGTGTTACTTTATGACGTATGACGTCATGTAGTATTACGTTATAACGTATGACGGTATGTAGTATTACGTTGTTCCGTATAACGTTATATAGTGTTACGTTATAAAGTATGACGTCGTGTAGTATTACGTTATAACGTATGACGTTATGTATTATTACGACATAACATATGACTTCATGTAGTATTACGTTATAACGTATGACGTCATGTAGTATTACGATATAACGTATGAGGTCATGTGGTATTACGTTATTACGAATATCGTAATATTGCGTTACTTTATGACGTATGACGTCATGTAGTATTACTTTATGACGTATGACGTCATGTAGTATTACTTTATGACGTATGACGTCATGTAGTATTAGGTTACAACGTATGACGTTATGTATTATTACGACATAACGTATGACTTCATGTAGTATTACGTTATAACGTATGACGTCATGTAGTATTACGATATAACGTACAACGTTATGTCGTATTACGTTATAACGTATCATGTCATGTAGTATTACGTTATAACGTATGACGTTATGGAGTATTACGTTATAACGAATGAGGTCATGTGGTATTACGTTATTACGAATATCGTAATATTGCGTTACTTTATGACGTATGACGTCATGTAGTATTAGGTTACAACGTATGACGTTATGTATTATTACGATATAACGTATGACGTTATGCAGTATTAGGTTATAACGTATGACGTCATGTAGTTTTGCGTTATAACGTTTGACGTTATGTAGTATTACGATATAACGTATGACGTCATGTAGTGTTACGTTATTGCGAATAACGTTATATTGTGTACTTTATGACGTATGACGTCATGTAGTATTACGTTATAACATATGACGGTATGTAGTATTACGTTATTCCGTATAACGTTATATAGTGTTACTTTCTGAAGTATGACGTTATGTTGTATTACGTTATAGCGTATGACGTTATGGAGCATTACGTTATAATGTATGAGGTCATGTGGTATTACATTAGTACGAATATCGTAATATTGTGTTACTTTATGACGTACGAAGTCATGTAGTATTGCTTTATGACGTATGACGTCATGTGGTGTTTCGTTATTGCGAATAACGTTATATTATGTCACTTTATGTAGTATGACTTATGTAGTATGACGTGATGTAGTATTACTTTATAATGTATGACGTTATGTAGCATTACGGTATTACGAGTAACGTTGTATTGTGTTACTTTATGACGTATGACGTTATGTAGTATTAGGTTACAACGTATGACGTTATGTATTATTACGATATAACGTATGACGTTATGCAGTATTAGGTTATAACGTATGACGTCATGTAGTTTTGCGTTATAACGTATGACGTTATGTAGTATTACGTTATTCCGTATAACGTTATATAGTGTTACTTTATGAAGTACGACGTTATGTTGTATTACGTTATAGCGTATGACGTTATGGAGCATTACGTTATAATGTATGAGGTCATGTGGTATTACATTAGTACGAATAACGTTATATTGTGTTTCCTTGTGACGTATGACGTCATGTAGTATTACTTTATGACGTATGACGTCATGTAGTATTAGGTTATAACGTATGACGTCATGTAGTTTTGCGTTATAACGTTTGACGTTATGTAGTATTACGATATAACGTATGACGTCATGTAGTGTTACGTTATTGCGAATAACGTTATATTGTGTACTTTATGACGTATGACGTCATGTAGTATTACGTTATAACATATGACGGTATGTAGTATTACGTTATTCCGTATAACGTTATATAGTGTTACTTTATGAAGTATGACGTTATGTTGTATTACGATATAACGTATGACGTCGTGTGGTGTTACGTTATTGCGAATAACGTTATATTGTGTTACTTTATGACGTATGACGTCATGTAGTATTACGTTATAACGTATGACGGTATGTAGTATTACGTTATTCCGTATAACGTTATATAGTGTTACGTTATAAAGTATGACGTCGTGTAGTATTACGTTATAACGTATGACTTCATGTAGTATTACGTTATAACGTATGACGTCATGTAGTATTACGATATAACGTACAACGTTATGTCGTATTACGTTATAACGTATCATGTCATGTAGTATTACGTTATAACGTATGATGTTATGGAGTATTACGTTATAACGTATGAGGTCATGTGGTATTACGCTATTACGAATATCGTAATATTGTGTTACTTTATGACGTATGACGTAATGTAGTATTAGGTTACATCGTATGACGTTATGTATTATTACGATATAACGTATGACGTTATGCAGTATTAGGTTATAACGTATGACGTCATGTAGTTTTGCGTTATAACGTATGACGTTATGTAGTATTACGATATAACGTATGACGTCATGTGGTGTTACGTTAATGCGAATAACGTTATATTGTGTTACTTTATGACGTATGACGTAATGTAGTATTACGTTATAACATATGACGGTACGTAGCATTACGTTATTCCGTATAACGTTATATAGTGTTACTTTATGAAGTATGGCGTTATGTTGTATTACGTTATAGCGTATGACGTTATGGAGCATTACGTTATAACGTATGAGGTCATGTGGTATTACATTAGTACGAATATCGTAATATTGTGTTACTTTATGACGTATGACGTCATGTAGTATTACTTTATGACGTATGACGTCATGTGGTATTACGTTATTACGAATAACGTTATATTGTGTTACTTTATGACGTATGACGTCATGTAGTATTAGGTTACATCGTATGACGTTATGTATTATTACGATATAACGTATGACGTTATGCAGTATTAGGTTATAACGTATGACGTCATGTAGTTTTGCGTTATAACGTATGACGTTATGTAGTATTACGATATAACGTATGACGTCATGTGGTGTTACGTTAATGCGAATAACGTTATATTGTGTTACTTTATGACGTATGACGTAATGTAGTATTACGTTATAACATATGACGGTACGTAGCATTACGTTATTCCGTATAACGTTATATAGTGTTACTTTATGAAGTATGACGTTATGTTGTATTACGTTATAGCGTATGACGTTATGGAGCATTACGTTATAATGTATGAGGTCATGTGGTATTACATTAGTACGAATAACGTTATATTGTGTTACTTTATGTAGTATGAGTTATGTAGTATGACGTGATGTAGTATTACTTTATAATGTATGACGTTATGTAGCATTACGGTATTACGAATAACGTTGTACTGTGTTACTTTATAACGTATGACGTTATGTAGTGTTACGTTATAACGTATGACGTCGTGTAGTATTACGTTATAACGTATGACGTTATGTATTATTACGATGTAACGTAATACGTTATGCAGAATTCTGTTATAACGTATGACGTCATGTAGTTTTGCGTTATAACGTATGACGTTACGTAGTATTACGTTATAACGTATGATGTTATGGAGTATTACGTTATAACGTATGACGTTATGGAGTATTACGTTATAACGTATGAGGTCATGTGGTATTACGTTATTACGAATATCGTAATATTGTGTTACTTTATGACGTATGACGTAATGTAGTATTAGGTTACATCGTATGACGTTATGTATTATTACGATATAACGTATGACGTTATGCAGTATTAGGTTATAACGTATGACGTCATGTAGTTTTGCGTTATAACGTATGACGTTATGTAGTATTACTTTATAATGTATGACGTTATGTAGCATTACGGTATTACGAATAACGTTGTACTGTGTTACTTTATAACGTATGACGTTATGTAGTGTTACGTTATAACGTATGACGTCGTGTAGTATTACGTTATAACGTATGACGTTATGTATTATTACGATGTAACGTAATACGTTATGCAGAATTCTGTTATAACGTATGACGTCATGTAGTTTTGCGTTATAACGTATGACGTTACGTAGTATTACGTTATAACGTATGATGTTATGGAGTATTACGTTATAACGTATGACGTTATGGAGTATTACGTTATAACGTATGAGGTCATGTGGTATTACGTTATTACGAATATCGTAATATTGTGTTACTTTATGACGTATGACGTAATGTAGTATTACTTTATGACGTATGACGTCATGTAGTATTACGTTACAACGTATGACGTTATGTATTATTACGATATAACGTATGACGTTATGTAGTATTACGATATAACGTATGACGTTATGTAGTATTACGATATAACGTATGACGTCATGTGGTGTTACGAATTGCGAATAACGTTATATTGTGTTACTTTATGACGTATGACGTCATGTAGTATTACGTTATAACGTATGACGGTATGTAGTATTACGTTATTCCGTATAACGTTATGTATTATTACGATATAACGTACAACGTCATATAGAATTACGATATAACGCACAACGTTATGTCGTATTACGTTATAACGTATCATGTCATGTAGTATTACGTTATAACGTATGACGTTATGGAGTACTACGTTATAACGTATGAGGTCATGTGGTATTACATTATTACGAATATCGTAATATTGTGTTACTTTATGACGTACGACGTCATGTAGTATTACTTTATGACGTATGACGTCATGTGGTATTACGTTATTGCGAATAACGTTATATTATGTTGCTTTATGTAGTATGACTTATGTAGTATGGCGTGATGTAGTATTACTTTATAATGTATGACGTTATGTAGCATTAGCGTGTTACGAGTAACGTTGTATTGTGTTACTTTATGACGTATGACGTCATGTAGTATTAGGTTACAACGTATGACGTTATGTATTATTACGATATAACGTATGACGTTATGCAGTATTAGGTTATAACGTATGACGTCATGTAGTTTTGCGTTATAACGTATGACGTTATGTAGTATTACGCTATATCGTATGACGTCATGTGGTATTACGTTATTGCGAATAACGTTATATTGTGTTACTTTATGACGTATGACGTCATGTAGTATTACGTTATAACGTATGACGGTATGTAGTATTACGTTATTCCGTATAACATTATGTATTATTACGTTATAACGTATGACGTCATGTAGTATTACGATATAACGTACAACGTTGTGTCGTATTACGTTATAACGTACCATGTTATGTAGTATAACGTTATAACGTATGACGTTATGCAGTATTACGTTATAACGTATGAGGTCATGTGGTATTATGTTATTACGAATATCGTAATGTTGTGTTACGTTATGACGTATGACGTCATGTAGTATTACTTTATGACGTATGACGTCATGTAGTATTAGGTTACAACGTATGACGTTATGTATTATTACGATATAACGTATGACGTTATGTAGTATTACGATATAACGTATGACGTCATGTGGTGTTACGTAATTGCGAATAACGTTATATTGTGTTACTTTATGACGTATGACGTCATGTAGTATTACGTTATAACGTATGACGGTATGTAGTATTACGTTATTCCGTATAACGTTATGTATTATTACGTTATGACGTATGACGTCATGTAGTATTACGATATAACGTACAACGTTGTGTCGTATTACGTTATAACGTATCATGTCATGTAGTATAACGTTATAACGTATGACGTTATGGAGTATTACGTTATAACGTATGATGTCATGTGGTATTACGTTATTACGAATATCGTAATATTGTTTTACTTTATGACGTATGACGTCATGTAGTATTACTTTATGACGTATGACGTCATGTAGTATTAGGTTACAACGTATGACGTCATGTAGTATTACGATATAACGTACAACGTTATGTCGTATTACGTTATAACGTATCATGTCATGTAGTATTACGTTATAACATATGACGTTATGGAGTATTACGTTTTAACGTATGAGGTCATGTGGTATTACGTTATTACGAATATCGTAATATTGTGTTACTTTATGACGTATGACGTCATGTAGTATTACTAAATGACGTATGACGTCATGTAGTATTAGGTTACAACGTATGACTTTATGTATTATTACGATATAACGTATGACGTCATGTAGTATTATGTTATAACGTATGCCGTCATGTAGTATTACGTTATAACATATGACGTTATGTATTATTACGATATAACGTATGACGTTATGTAGTATTACGATATAAGGTATGACGTCATGTGGTGTTACGTAGTTGCGAATAACGTTATATTGTGTTACTTTATGACGTATGACGTCATGTAGTATTACGTTATAG
Source organism: Bombus terrestris (assembly GCF_910591885.1). NCBI lineage: Eukaryota > Metazoa > Arthropoda > Insecta > Hymenoptera > Apidae > Bombus > Bombus terrestris. The sequence goes on from NW_025963557.1 coordinate 1,702,252, forward strand.
CGTATGACGGTATGTAGTATTACGTTATTCCGTATAATGTTATATAGTGTTACTTTATGAAGTATGACGTTATGTAGTATTACGCTATATCGTATGACGTCATTTGGTATTACGTTATTGCGAATAACGTTATATTGTGTTACTTTATGATGTACGACGTCATGTAGTATTACTTTATGACGTATGACGTCATGTGGTATTACGTTATTACGAATAACGTTATATTGTGTTACTTTATGTAGTATGACTTATGTAGTATGACGTGATGTAGTATTACTTTATAATGTATGACGTTATGTAGCATTACGCTATTACGAATAACGTTGTACTGTGTTACTTTATAACGTATGACGTTATGTAGTGTTACGTTATAACGTATGACGTCGTGTAGTATTACGTTATAACGTATGACGTTATGTATTATTACGATATAACGTAATACGTTGTGCAGAATTGGGTTATAACGTATGACGTCATGTAGTATTACGTTATAACATATGACGTCATGTAGTATTACGATATAACGTACAACGTTATATAGAATTACGATATAACGCACAACGTTATGTCGTATTACGTTATAACGTATCATGTCATGTAGTATTACGTTATATCGTATGACGTTATGGAGTATTACGTTATAACGTATGAGGTCATGTGTTATTACGTTATTACGAATATCGTAATATTGTGTTACTTTACGACGTATGACGTCATGTAGTATTACTTTATTACGTATGACGTCATGTAGTATTACTTTATTACGTATGACGTCATGTAGTATTAGGTTACAACGTATGACGTTATGTATTATTACGATATAACGTATGACGTTATGCAGTATTAGGTTATAACGTATGACGTCATGTAGTTTTGCGTTATAACGTTTGACGTTATGTAGTATTACGATATAACGTATGACGTCATGTAGTGTTACGTTATTGCGAATAACGTTATATTGTGTACTTTATGACGTATGACGTCATGTAGTATTACGTTATAACATATGACGGTATGTAGTATTACGTTATTCCGTATAACGTTATATAGTGTTACTTTCTGAAGTATGACGTTATGTTGTATTACGTTATAGCGTATGACGTTATGGAGCATTACGTTATAATGTATGAGGTCATGTGGTATTACATTAGTACGAATATCGTAATATTGTGTTACTTTATGACGTACGAAGTCATGTAGTATTGCTTTATGACGTATGACGTCATGTGGTGTTTCGTTATTGCGAATAACGTTATATTATGTCACTTTATGTAGTATGACTTATGTAGTATGACGTGATGTAGTATTACTTTATAATGTATGACGTTATGTAGCATTACGGTATTACGAGTAACGTTGTATTGTGTTACTTTATGACGTATGACGTTATGTAGTATTAGGTTACAACGTATGACGTTATGTATTATTACGATATAACGTATGACGTTATGCAGTATTAGGTTATAACGTATGACGTCATGTAGTTTTGCGTTATAACGTATGACGTTATGTAGTATTACGTTATTCCGTATAACGTTATATAGTGTTACTTTATGAAGTACGACGTTATGTTGTATTACGTTATAGCGTATGACGTTATGGAGCATTACGTTATAATGTATGAGGTCATGTGGTATTACATTAGTACGAATAACGTTATATTGTGTTTCCTTGTGACGTATGACGTCATGTAGTATTACTTTATGACGTATGACGTCATGTAGTATTAGGTTATAACGTATTACGTCATGTAGTTTTGCGTTATAACGTTTGACGTTATGTAGTATTACGATATAACGTATGACGTCATGTAGTGTTACGTTATTGCGAATAACGTTATATTGTGTACTTTATGACGTATGACGTCATGTAGTATTACGTTATATCATATGACGGTATGTAGTATTACGTTATTCCGTATAACGTTATATAGTGTTACTTTATGAAGTATGACGTTATGTTGTATTACGATATAACGTATGACGTCGTGTGGTGTTACGTTATTGCGAATAACGTTATATTGTGTTACTTTATGACGTATGACGTCATGTAGTATTACGTTATAACGTATGACGGTATGTAGTATTACGTTATTCCGTATAACGTTATATAGTGTTACGTTATAAAGTATGACGTCGTGTAGTATTACGTTATAACGTATGACTTCATGTAGTATTACGTTATAACGTATGACGTCATGTAGTATTACGATATAACGTACAACGTTATGTCGTATTACGTTATAACGTATCATGTCATGTAGTATTACGTTATAACGTATGACGTTATGGAGTATTACGTTATAACGTATGAGGTCATGTGGTATTACGCTATTACGAATATCGTAATATTGTGTTACTTTATGACGTATGACGTAATGTAGTATTAGGTTACATCGTATGACGTTATGTATTATTACGATATAACGTATGACGTTATGCAGTATTAGGTTATAACGTATGACGTCATGTAGTTTTGCGTTATAACGTATGACGTTATGTAGTATTACGATATAACGTATGACGTCATGTGGTGTTACGTTAATGCGAATAACGTTATATTGTGTTACTTTATGACGTATGACGTAATGTAGTATTACGTTATAACATATGACGGTACGTAGCATTACGTTATTCCGTATAACGTTATATAGTGTTACTTTATGAAGTATGGCGTTATGTTGTATTACGTTATAGCGTATGACGTTATGGAGCATTACGTTATAACGTATGAGGTCATGTGGTATTACATTAGTACGAATATCGTAATATTGTGTTACTTTATGACGTATGACGTCATGTAGTATTACTTTATGACGTATGACGTCATGTGGTATTACGTTATTACGAATAACGTTATATTGTGTTACTTTATGACGTATGACGTCATGTAGTATTAGGTTACATCGTATGACGTTATGTATTATTACGATATAACGTATGACGTTATGCAGTATTAGGTTATAACGTATGACGTCATGTAGTTTTGCGTTATAACGTATGACGTTATGTAGTATTACGATATAACGTATGACGTCATGTGGTGTTACGTTAATGCGAATAACGTTATATTGTGTTACTTTATGACGTATGACGTAATGTAGTATTACGTTATAACATATGACGGTACGTAGCATTACGTTATTCCGTATAACGTTATATAGTGTTACTTTATGAAGTATGACGTTATGTTGTATTACGTTATAGCGTATGACGTTATGGAGCATTACGTTATAATGTATGAGGTCATGTGGTATTACATTAGTACGAATAACGTTATATTGTGTTACTTTATGTAGTATGAGTTATGTAGTATGACGTGATGTAGTATTACTTTATAATGTATGACGTTATGTAGCATTACGGTATTACGAATAACGTTGTACTGTGTTACTTTATAACGTATGACGTTATGTAGTGTTACGTTATAACGTATGACGTCGTGTAGTATTACGTTATAACGTATGACGTTATGTATTATTACGATGTAACGTAATACGTTATGCAGAATTCTGTTATAACGTATGACGTCATGTAGTTTTGCGTTATAACGTATGACGTTACGTAGTATTACGTTATAACGTATGATGTTATGGAGTATTACGTTATAACGTATGACGTTATGGAGTATTACGTTATAACGTATGAGGTCATGTGGTATTACGTTATTACGAATATCGTAATATTGTGTTACTTTATGACGTATGACGTAATGTAGTATTAGGTTACATCGTATGACGTTATGTATTATTACGATATAACGTATGACGTTATGCAGTATTAGGTTATAACGTATGACGTCATGTAGTTTTGCGTTATAACGTATGACGTTATGTAGTATTACTTTATAATGTATGACGTTATGTAGCATTACGGTATTACGAATAACGTTGTACTGTGTTACTTTATAACGTACGACGTTATGTAGTGTTACGTTATAACGTATGACGTCGTGTAGTATTACGTTATAACGTATGACGTTATGTATTATTACGATGTAACGTAATACGTTATGCAGAATTCTGTTATAACGTATGACGTCATGTAGTTTTGCGTTATAACGTATGACGTTACGTAGTATTACGTTATAACGTATGATGTTATGGAGTATTACGTTATAACGTATGACGTTATGGAGTATTACGTTATAACGTATGAGGTCATGTGGTATTACGTTATTACGAATATCGTAATATTGTGTTACTTTATGACGTATGACGTAATGTAGTATTACTTTATGACGTATGACGTCATGTAGTATTAGGTTACAACGTATGACGTTATGTATTATTACGATATAACGTATGACGTTATGTAGTATTACGATATAACGTATGACGTTATGTAGTATTACGATATAACGTATGACGTCATGTGGTGTTACGAATTGCGAATAACGTTATATTGTGTTACTTTATGACGTATGACGTCATGTAGTATTACGTTATAACGTATGACGGTATGTAGTATTACGTTATTCCGTATAACGTTATGTATTATTACGATATAACGTACAACGTCATATAGAATTACGATATAACGCACAACGTTATGTCGTATTACGTTATAACGTATCATGTCATGTAGTATTACGTTATAACGTATGACGTTATGGAGTACTACGTTATAACGTATGAGGTCATGTGGTATTACATTATTACGAATATCGTAATATTGTGTTACTTTATGACGTACGACGTCATGTAGTATTACTTTATGACGTATGACGTCATGTGGTATTACGTTATTGCGAATAACGTTATATTATGTTGCTTTATGTAGTATGACTTATGTAGTATGGCGTGATGTAGTATTACTTTATAATGTATGACGTTATGTAGCATTAGCGTGTTACGAGTAACGTTGTATTGTGTTACTTTATGACGTATGACGTCATGTAGTATTAGGTTACAACGTATGACGTTATGTATTATTACGATATAACGTATGACGTTATGCAGTATTAGGTTATAACGTATGACGTCATGTAGTTTTGCGTTATAACGTATGACGTTATGTAGTATTACGCTATATCGTATGACGTCATGTGGTATTACGTTATTGCGAATAACGTTATATTGTGTTACTTTATGACGTATGACGTCATGTAGTATTACGTTATAACGTATGACGGTATGTAGTATTACGTTATTCCGTATAACGTTATGTATTATTACGTTATAACGTATGACGTCATGTAGTATTACGATATAACGTACAACGTTGTGTCGTATTACGTTATAACGTACCATGTTATGTAGTATAACGTTATAACGTATGACGTTATGCAGTATTACGTTATAACGTATGAGGTCATGTGGTATTATGTTATTACGAATATCGTAATGTTGTGTTACGTTATGACGTATGACGTCATGTAGTATTACTTTATGACGTATGACGTCATGTAGTATTAGGTTACAACGTATGACGTTATGTATTATTACGATATAACGTATGACGTTATGTAGTATTACGATATAACGTATGACGTCATGTGGTGTTACGTAATTGCGAATAACGTTATATTGTGTTACTTTATGACGTATGACGTCATGTAGTATTACGTTATAACGTATGACGGTATGTAGTATTACGTTATTCCGTATAACGTTATGTATTATTACGTTATGACGTATGACGTCATGTAGTATTACGATATAACGTACAACGTTGTGTCGTATTACGTTATAACGTATCATGTCATGTAGTATAACGTTATAACGTATGACGTTATGGAGTATTACGTTATAACGTATGATGTCATGTGGTATTACGTTATTACGAATATCGTAATATTGTTTTACTTTATGACGTATGACGTCATGTAGTATTACTTTATGACGTATGACGTCATGTAGTATTAGGTTACAACGTATGACGTTATGTATTATTACGATATAACGTATGACGTTATGTAGTATTACGATATAACGTATGACGTCATGTGGTGTTACGTAATTGCGAATAACGTTATATTGTGTTACTTTATGACGTATGACGTCATGTAGTATTACGTTATAACGTATGACGGTATGTAGTATTACGTTATTCCGTATAACGTTATGTATTATTACGTTATGACGTATGACGTCATGTAGTATTACGATATAACGTACAACGTTATGTCGTATTACGTTATAACGTATCATGTCATGTAGTATTACGTTATAACATATGACGTTATGGAGTATTACGTTTTAACGTATGAGGTCATGTGGTATTACGTTATTACGAATATCGTAATATTGTGTTACTTTATGACGTATGACGTCATGTAGTATTACTAAATGACGTATGACGTCATGTAGTATTAGGTTACAACGTATGACTTTATGTATTATTACGATATAACGTATGACGTCATGTAGTATTATGTTATAACGTATGCCGTCATGTAGTATTACGTTATAACATATGACGTTATGTATTATTACGATATAACGTATGACGTTATGTAGTATTACGATATAAGGTATGACGTCATGTGGTGTTACGTAGTTGCGAATAACGTTATATTGTGTTACTTTATGACGTATGACGTCATGTAGTATTACGTTATAGCGTATGACGGTATGTAGTATTACGTTATTCCGTATAATGTTATATAGTGTTACTTTATGAAGTATGACGTTATGTAGTATTACGCTATATCGTATGACGTCATTTGGTATTACGTTATTGCGAATAACGTTATATTGTGTTACTTTATGATGTACGACGTCATGTAGTATTACTTTATGACGTATGACGTCATGTGGTATTACGTTATTACGAATAACGTTATATTGTGTTACTTTATGTAGTATGACTTATGTAGTATGACGTGATGTAGTATTACTTTATAATGTATGACGTTATGTAGCATTACGCTATTACGAATAACGTTGTACTGTGTTACTTTATAACGTATGACGTTATGTAGTGTTACGTTATAACGTATGACGTCGTGTAGTATTACGTTATAACGTATGACGTTATGTATTATTACGATATAACGTAATACGTTGTGCAGAATTGGGTTATAACGTATGACGTCATGTAGTATTACGTTATAACATATGAGGTCATGTAGTATTACGATATAACGTACAACGTTATATAGAATTACGATATAACGCACAACGTTATGTCGTATTACGTTATAACGTATCATGTCATGTAGTATTACGTTATATCGTATGACGTTATGGAGTATTACGTTATAACGTATGAGGTCATGTGTTATTACGTTATTACGAATATCGTAATATTGTGTTACTTTACGACGTATGACGTCATGTAGTATTACTTTATTACGTATGACGTCATGTAGTATTACTTTATTACGTATGACGTCATGTAGTATTAGGTTACAACGTATGACGTTATGTATTATTACGATATAACGTATGACGTTATGCAGTATTATGTTATAACGTATGACGTCATGTAGTTTTGCGTTATAACGTATGACGTTATGTAGTATTACGATATAACGTATGACGTCATGTGGTATTACGTTATTGCGAATAACGTTATATTGTGTTACTTTATGACGTATGACGTCATGTACTGTTACGTTATAACGTATGACGGTATGTAGTATTACGTTATTCCGTATAACGTTATATAGTGTTACGTTATAAAGTATGACGTCGTGTAGTATTACGTTATAACGTATGACGTTATGTATTATTACGACATAACGTATGACGTCATGTAGTATTACGTTATAACGTATTATGTCATGTAGTATTACGATATAACGTACAACGCTCTGTCGTATTACGTTATAACGTATCATGTCATGTAGTATTACGTTATAACGTATGACGTTATGGAGTATTACGTTATAACGTATGAGGTCATGTGGTATTACATTATTACGAATATCGTAATATTGTGTTACTTTATGACGTACGACGTCATGTAGTATTACTTTATGACGTATGACGTCATGTGGTATTACGTTATTGCGAATAACGTTATATTATGTTACTTTATGTAGTATGACTTATGTAGTATGACGTGATGTAGTATTACTTTATAATGTATGACGTTATGTAGCATTACCGTATTACAAGTAACGTTGTATTGTGTTACTTTATGACGTATGACGTCATGTAGTATTACTTTATGACGTATGACGTCATGTAGTATTACTTTATGACGTATGACGTCATGTAGTATTACTTTATGACGTATGACGTCATGTAGTATTAGGTTACAACTTATGACGTTATGTATTATTACGATATAACGTATGACGTTATGTAGTATTACGATATAACGTATGACGTCATGTGGTGTTACGTAATTGCGAATAACGTTATATTGTGTTACTGTATGACGTATGACGTCATGTAGTATTAGGTTACAACGTATGACGTTATGTATTATTATGTTATAACGTAGGACGTTATGTATTATTACGATATAACGTATGACGTCATGTAGTATTACGTTATAACGTATGACGTCATGTAGTATTACGTTATTGCGAATATCGTAATATTGTGTTACTTTATGACGTATGACGTCATGTAGTATTACTTTATGACGTATGACGTCATGTAGTATTAGGTTACAACGTATGACGTCATGTAGTATTAGGTTACAACGTATGACGTTATGTATTATTACGATATAACGTATGACGTTATGCAGTATTAGGTTATAACGTATGACGTCGTGTAGTATTACTTTATAACGTATGACGTTATGTATTATTACGATATAACGTAATACGTTATGCAGAATTCTGTTATAACGTATGACGTCATGTAGTTTTGCGTTATAACGTATGACGTTACGTAGTATTACGTTATAACGTATGATGTTATGGAGTATTACGTTATAACGTATGACGTTATGGAGTATTACGTTATAACGTATGAGGTCATGTGGTATTACGTTATTACGAATATCGTAATATTGTGTTACTTTATGACGTATGACGTCATGTAGTATTAGGTTACATCGTATGACGTTATGTATTATTACGATATAACGTATGACGTTATGCAGTATTAGGTTATAACGTATGACGTCATGTAGTTTTGCGTTATAACGTATGACGTTATGTAGTATTACGATATAACGTATGACGTCATGTGGTGTTACGTTAATGCGAATAACGTTATATTGTGTTACTTTATGACGTATGACGTAATGTAGTATTACGTTATAACATATGACGGTACGTAGCATTACGTTATTCCGTATAGCGTTATATAGTGTTACTTTATGAAGTATGACGTTATGTTGTATTACGTTATAGCGTATGACGTTATGGAGCATTACGTTATAATGTATGAGGTCATGTGGTATTACATTAGTACGAATAACGTTATATTGTGTTACTTTATGTAGTATGACTTATGTAGTATGACGTGATGTAGTATTACTTTATAATGTATGACGTTATGTAGCATTACGGTATTACGAATAACGTTGTAATGTGTTACTTTATAACGTATGACGTTATGTAGTGTTACGTTATAACGTATGACGTCGTGTAGTATTACGTTATAACGTATGAGGTTATGTATTATTACGATATAACGTAATACGTTATGCAGAATTCTGTTATAACGTATGACGTCGTGTAGTTTTGCGTTATAACGTATGACGTTACGTAGTATTACGTTATAACGTATGATGTTATGGAGTATTACGTTATAACGTATGACGTTATGGAGTATTACGTTATAACGTATGAGGTCATGTGGTATTACGTTATTACGAATATCGTAATATTGTGTTACTTTATGACGTATGACGTAATGTAGTATTACTTTATGACGTATGACGTCATGTAGTATTAGGTTACAACGTATGACGTTATGTATTATTACGATATAACGTATGACGTTATGTAGTATTACGATATAACGTATGACGTTATGTAGTATTACGATATAACGTATGACGTCATGTGGTGTTACGAATTGCGAATAACGTTATATTGTGTTACTTTATGACGTATGACGTCATGTAGTATTACGTTATAACGTATGAGGTCATGTGGTATTACATTATTACGAATATCGTAATATTGTGTTACTTTATGACGTACGACGTCATGTAGTATTACTTTATGACGTATGACGTCATGTGGTATTACGTTATTGCGAATAACGTTATATTATGTTGCTTTATGTAGTATGACTTATGTAGTATGGCGTGATGTAGTATTACTTTATAATGTATGACGTTATGTAGCATTACCGTGTTACGAGTAACGTTGTATTGTGTTACTTTATGACGTATGACGTCATGTAGTATTAGGTTACAACGTATGACGTTATGTATTATTACGATATAACGTATGACGTTATGGAGTATTAGGTTATAACGTATGACGTCATGTAGTTTTGCGTTATAACGTATGACGTTATGTAGTATTACGCTATATCGTATGACGTCATGTGGTATTACGTTATTGCGAATAACGTTATATTGTGTTACTTTATGACGTATGACGTCATGTAGTATTACGTTATAACGTATGACGGTATGTAGTATAACGTTATAACGTATGACGTTATGCAGTATTACGTTATAACGTATGAGGTCATGTGGTATTATGTTATTACGAATATCGTAATGTTGTGTTACGTTATGACGTATGACGTCATGTAGTATTACTTTATGACGTATGACGTCATGTAGTATTAGGTTACAACGTATGACGTTATGTATTATTACGATATAACGTATGACGTTATGTAGTATTACGATATAACGTATGTCGTCATGTGGTGTTACGTAATTGCGAATAACGTTATATTGTGTTACTTTATGACGTATGACGTCATGTAGTATTACGTTATAACGTATGACGGTATGTAGTATTACGTTATTCCGTATAACGTTATGTATTATTACGTTATGACGTATGACGTCATGTAGTATTACGATATAACGTACAACGTTATGTCGTATTACGTTATAACGTATCATGTCATGTAGTATAACGTTATAACGTATGACGTTATGGAGTATTACGTTATAACGTATGATGTCATGTGGTATTACGTTATTACGAATATCGTAATATTGTTTTACTTTATGACGTATGACGTCATGTAGTATTACTTTATGACGTATGACGTCATGTAGTATTAGGTTACAACGTATGACGTCATGTAGTATTACGATATAACGTACAACGATATGTCGTATTACGTTATAACGTATCATGTCATGTAGTATTACGTTATAACATATGACGTTATGGAGTATTACGTTTTAACGTATGAGGTCATGTGGTATTACGTTATTACGAATATCGTAATATTGTGTTACTTTATGACGTATGACGTTATGTTGTATTACGTTATAACGTATGACGGTATGTAGTATTACTTTATTCCGTATAACGTCATATCGTGTTACGTTATAAAGTATGACGTCGTGTAGTATTACGTTATAACGTATGACGTTATGTATTATTACGATATAACGTATGACGTCATGTAGTATTAAGTTATAACGTATGCCGTCATGTAGTATTACGTTATAACATATGGCGTCATGTAGTATTACGATATAACGTACAACGTTATATTGAATTACGATATAACGCACAACGTTATGTCGTAATACGTTATAACGTATCATGTCATGTAGTATTACGTTATAAAGTATGACGTTATGGAGTATTACGTTATAAGGTATGAGGTCATGTGGTATTACGTTATTACGAATATCGTAATATTGTGTTACTTTATGACGTATGACGTCATGTAGTATTACTAAATGACGTATGACGTCATGTAGTATTAGGTTACAACGTATGACTTTATGTATTATTACGATATAACGTATGACGTCATGTAGTATTATGTTATAACGTATGCCGTCATGTAGTATTACGTTATAACATATGACGTTATGTATTATTACGATATAACGTATGACGTTATGTAGTATTACGATATAAGGTATGACGTCATGTGGTGTTACGTAGTTGCGAATAACGTTATATTGTGTTACTTTATGACGTATGACGTCATGTAGTATTACGTTATAGCGTATGACGGTATGTAGTATTACGTTATTCCGTATAATGTTATATAGTGTTACTTTATGAAGTATGACGTTATGTTGTATTACGTTATAGCGTATGACGCTATGGAGTATTACGTTATAACGTATGAGGTCATGTGGTATTACATTATTACGAATATCGTAATATTGTGTTACATTATGATGTACGACGTCATGTAGTATCACTTTATGACGTATGACGTCATGTGGTATTACGTTATTACGAATAACGTTATATTGTGTTACTTTATGTAGTATGACTTATGTAGTATGACGTGATGTAGTATTACTTTATAATGTATGACGTTATGTAGCATTACGCTATTACGAATAACGTTGTACTGTGTTACTTTATAACGTATGACGTTATGTAGTGTTACGTTATAACGTATGACGTCGTGTAGTATTACGTTATAACGTATGACGTTATGTATTATTACGATATAACGTAATACGTTGTGCAGAATTGGGTTATAACGTATGACGTCATGTAGTATTACGTTATAACATATGACGTCATGTAGTATTACGATATAACGTACAACGTTATATAGAATTACGATATAACGCACAACGTTATGTCGTATTACGTTATAACGTATAATGTCATGTAGTATTACGTTATATCGTATGACGTTATGTAGTATTACGATATAACGTATGACGTCATGTGGTGTTACGAATTGCGAATAACGTTATATTGTGTTACTTTATGACGTATGACGTCATGTAGTATTACGTTATAACGTATGAGGTCATGTGGTATTACATTATTACGAATATCGTAATATTGTGTTACTTTATGACGTACGACGTCATGTAGTATTACTTTATGACGTATGACGTCATGTGGTATTACGTTATTGCGAATAACGTTATATTATGTTGCTTTATGTAGTATGACTTATGTAGTATGGCGTGATGTAGTATTACTTTATAATGTATGACGTTATGTAGCATTACCGTGTTACGAGTAACGTTGTATTGTGTTACTTTATGACGTATGACGTCATGTAGTATTAGGTTACAACGTATGACGTTATGTATTATTACGATATAACGTATGACGTTATGCAGTATTAGGTTATAACGTATGACGTCATGTAGTTTTGCGTTATAACGTATGACGTTATGTAGTATTACGCTATATCGTATGACGTCATGTGGTATTACGTTATTGCGAATAACGTTATATTGTGTTACTTTATGACGTATGACGTCATGTAGTATTACGTTATAACGTATGACGGTATGTAGTATAACGTTATAACGTATGACGTTATGCAGTATTACGTTATAACGTATGAGGTCATGTGGTATTATGTTATTACGAATATCGTAATGTTGTGTTACGTTATGACGTATGACGTCATGTAGTATTACTTTATGACGTATGACGTCATGTAGTATTAGGTTACAACGTATGACGTTATGTATTATTACGATATAACGTATGACGTTATGTAGTATTACGATATAACGTATGTCGTCATGTGGTGTTACGTAATTGCGAATAACGTTATATTGTGTTACTTTATGACGTATGACGTCATGTAGTATTACGTTATAACGTATGACGGTATGTAGTATTACGTTATTCCGTATAACGTTATGTATTATTACGTTATGACGTATGACGTCATGTAGTATTACGATATAACGTACAACGTTATGTCGTATTACGTTATAACGTATCATGTCATGTAGTATAACGTTATAACGTATGACGTTATGGAGTATTACGTTATAACGTATGATGTCATGTGGTATTACGTTATTACGAATATCGTAATATTGTTTTACTTTATGACGTATGACGTCATGTAGTACTACTTTATGACGTATGACGTCATGTAGTATTAGGTTACAACGTATGACGTCATGTAGTATTACGATATAACGTACAACGTTATGTCGTATTACGTTATAACGTATCATGTCATGTAGTATTACGTTATAACATATGACGTTATGGAGTATTACGTTTTAACGTATGAGGTCATGTGGTATTACGTTATTACGAATATCGTAATATTGTGTTACTTTATGACGTATGACGTTATGTTGTATTACGTTATAACGTATGACGGTATGTAGTATTACTTTATTCCGTATAACGTCATATCGTGTTACGTTATAAAGTATGACGTCGTGTAGTATTACGTTATAACGTATGACGTTATGTATTATTACGATATAACGTATGACGTCATGTAGTATTAAGTTATAACGTATGCCGTCATGTAGTATTACGTTATAACATATGGCGTCATGTAGTATTACGATATAACGTACAACGTTATATTGAATTACGATATAACGCACAACGTTATGTCGTAATACGTTATAACGTATCATGTCATGTAGTATTACGTTATAAAGTATGACGTTATGGAGTATTACGTTATAAGGTATGACGTCATGTGGTATTACGTTATTACGAATAACGTTATATTGTGTTACTTTATGTAGTATGACTTATGTAGTATGACGTGATGTAGTATTACTTTATAATGTATGACGTTATGTAGCATTACGCTATTACGAATAACGTTGTACTGTGTTACTTTATAACGTATGACGTTATGTAGTGTTACGTTATAACGTATGACGTCGTGTAGTATTACGTTATAACGTATGACGTTATGGAGTATTACGTTATAACGTATGAGGTCATGTGGTATTACGTTATTACGAATATCGTAATATTGTGTTACTTTATGACGTATGACGTCATGTAGTATTAGGTTACATCGTATGACGTTATGTATTATTACGATATAACGTATGACGTTATGCAGTATTAGGTTATAACGTATAATGTCATGTAGTATTACGTTATATCGTATGACGTTATGTAGTATTACGATATAACGTATGACGTCATGTGGTGTTACGAATTGCGAATAACGTTATATTGTGTTACTTTATGACGTATGACGTCATGTAGTATTACGTTATAACGTATGAGGTCATGTGGTATTACATTATTACGAATATCGTAATATTGTGTTACTTTATGACGTACGACGTCATGTAGTATTACTTTATGACGTATGACGTCATGTGGTATTACGTTATTGCGAATAACGTTATATTATGTTGCTTTATGTAGTATGACTTATGTAGTATGGCGTGATGTAGTATTACTTTATAATGTATGACGTTATGTAGCATTACCGTGTTACGAGTAACGTTGTATTGTGTTACTTTATGACGTATGACGTCATGTAGTATTAGGTTACAACGTATGACGTTATGTATTATTACGATATAACGTATGACGTTATGCAGTATTAGGTTATAACGTATGACGTCATGTAGTTTTGCGTTATAACGTATGACGTTATGTAGTATTACGCTATATCGTATGACGTCATGTGGTATTACGTTATTGCGAATAACGTTATATTGTGTTACTTTATGACGTATGACGTCATGTAGTATTACGTTATAACGTATGACGGTATGTAGTATAACGTTATAACGTATGACGTTATGCAGTATTACGTTATAACGTATGAGGTCATGTGGTATTATGTTATTACGAATATCGTAATGTTGTGTTACGTTATGACGTATGACGTCATGTAGTATTACTTTATGACGTATGACGTCATGTAGTATTAGGTTACAACGTATGACGTTATGTATTAATACGATATAACGTATGACGTTATGTAGTATTACGATATAACGCATGTCGTCATGTGGTGTTACGTAATTGCGAATAACGTTATATTGTGTTACTTTATGACGTATGACGTCATGTAGTATTACGTTATAACGTATGACGGTATGTAGTATTACGTTATTCCGTATAACGTTATGTATTATTACGTTATGACGTATGACGTCATGTAGTATTACGATATAACGTACAACGTTATGTCGTATTACGTTATAACGTATCATGTCATGTAGTATAACGTTATAACGTATGACGTTATGGAGTATTACGTTATAACGTATGATGTCATGTGGTATTACGTTATTACGAATATCGTAATATTGTTTTACTTTATGACGTATGACGTCATGTAGTATTACTTTATGACGTATGACGTCATGTAGTATTAGGTTACAACGTATGACGTCATGTAGTATTACGATATAACGTACAACGTTATGTCGTATTACGTTATAACGTATCATGTCATGTAGTATTACGTTATAACATATGACGTTATGGAGTATTACGTTTTAACGTATGAGGTCATGTGGTATTACGTTATTACGAATATCGTAATATTGTGTTACTTTATGACGTATGACGTTATGTTGTATTACGTTATAACGTATGACGGTATGTAGTATTACTTTATTCCGTATAACGTCATATCGTGTTACGTTATAAAGTATGACGTCGTGTAGTATTACGTTATAACGTATGACGTTATGTATTATTACGATATAACGTATGACGTCATGTAGTATTAAGTTATAACGTATGCCGTCATGTAGTATTACGTTATAACATATGGCGTCATGTAGTATTACGATATAACGTACAACGTTATATTGAATTACGATATAACGCACAACGTTATGTCGTAATACGTTATAACGTATCATGTCATGTAGTATTACGTTATAAAGTATGACGTTATGGAGTATTACGTTATAAGGTATGAGGTCATGTGGTATTACGTTATTACGAATATCGTAATATTGTGTTACTTTATGACGTATGACGTCATGTAGTATTACTAAATGACGTATGACGTCATGTAGTATTAGGTTACAACGTATGACTTTATGTATTATTTCGATATAACGTATGACGTCATGTAGTATTATGTTATAACGTATGCCGTCATGTAGTATTACGTTATAACATATGACGTTATGTATTATTACGATATAACGTATGACGTTATGTAGTATTACGATATAAGGTATGACGTCATGTGGTGTTACGTAGTTGCGAATAACGTTATATTGTGTTACTTTATGACGTATGACGTCATGTAGTATTACGTTATAGCGTATGACGGTATGTAGTATTACGTTATTCCGTATAATGTTATATAGTGTTACTTTATGAAGTATGACGTTATGTTGTATTACGTTATAGCGTATGACGCTATGGAGTATTACGTTATAACGTATGAGGTCATGTGGTATTACATTATTACGAATATCGTAATATTGTGTTACTTTATGATGTACGACGTCATGTAGTATCACTTTATGACGTATGACGTCATGTGGTATTACGTTATTACGAATAACGTTATATTGTGTTACTTTATGTAGTATGACTTATGTAGTATGACGTGATGTAGTATTACTTTATAATGTATGACGTTATGTAGCATTACGCTATTACGAATAACGTTGTACTGTGTTACTTTATAACGTATGACGTTATGTAGTGTTACGTTATAACGTATGACGTCGTGTAGTATTACGTTATAACGTATGACGTTATGTATTATTACGATATAACGTAATACGTTGTGCAGAATTGGGTTATAACGTATGACGTCATGTAGTATTACGTTATAACATATGACGTCATGTAGTATTACGATATAACGTACAACGATATATAGAATTACGATATAACGCACAACGTTATGTCGTATTACGTTATAACGTATAATGTCATGTAGTATTACGTTATATCGTATGACGTTATGGAGTATTACGTTATAACGTATGAGGTCATGTGGTATTACATTATTACGAATATCGTAATATTGTGTTACTTTATGACGTACGACGTCATGTAGTATTACTTTATTACGTATGACGTCATGTAGTATTACTTTATTACGTATGACGTCATGTAGTATTAGGTTACAACGTATGACGTTATGTATTATTACGATATAACGTATGACGTTATGCAGTATTATGTTATAACGTATGATGTCATGTAGTTTTGCGTTATAACGTATGACGTTATGTAGTATTACGATATAACGTATGACGTCATGTGGTATTACGTTATTGCGAATAACGTTATATTGTGTTACTTTATGACGTATGACGTCATGTAGTGTTACGTTATAACGTATGACGGTATGTAGTATTACGTTATAACGTACGACGTTATGGAGTATTACGTTATAACGTATGAGGTCATGTGGTATTACGTTATTACGAATATCGTAATATTGTGTTACTTTATGACGTATGACGTCATGTAGTATTACTTTATGACGTATGACGTCATGTAGTATTACTTTATGACGTATGACGTCATGTAGTATTACTTTATGACGTATGACGTCATGTAGTATTACTTTATGACGTATGACGTCATGTAGTATTACTTTATGACGTATGACGTCAAGTAGTATTAGGTTACAACTTATGACGTTATGTATTATTACGATATAACGTATGACGTTATGTAGTATTACGATATAACGTATGACGTCATGTGGTGTTACGTAATTGCGAATAACGTTATATTGTGTTACTGTATGACGTATGACGTCATGTAGTATTAGGTTACAACGTATGACGTTATGTATTATTATGTTATAACGTAGGACGTTATGTATTATTACGATATAACGTATGACGTCATGTAGTATTACGTTATAACGTATGACGTCATGTAGTATTACGTTATTGCGAATATCGTAATATTGTGTTACTTTATAACGTATGACGTCATGTAGTATTACTTTATGACGTATGACGTCATGTAGTATTACTTTATGACGTATGACGTCATGTAGTATTAGGTTACAACGTATGACGTCATGTAGTATTAGGTTGCAACGTATGACGTTATGTATTATTACGATATAACGTATGACGTTATGCAGTATTAGGTTATAACGTATGACGTCATGTAGTTTTGCGTTATAACGTATGACGTTATGTAGTATTACGATATAACGTATGACGTCATGTAGTTTTGCATTATAACGTATGACGTTATGTAGTATTACGATATAACGTATGACGTCATGTAGTATTACGTTATAACATATGACGGTATGTAGTATTACGTTATTCCGTATAACGTGATATAGTGTTACTTTATGACGTATGACGTCATGTAGTATTACTTTATGACGTATGACGTCATGTAGTATTAGGTTACAACGTATGACGTCATGTAGTATTACGATATAACGTATGACGTTATGCAGTATTAGGTTATAACGTATGACGTCATGTAGTTTTGCGTTATAACGTATGACGTTATGTAGTATTACGATATAACGTATGACGTCATGTGGTGTTACGTTATTGCGAATAACGTTATATTGTGCTACTTTGTGACGTATGACGTAATGTAGTATTACGTTATAACATATGACGGTATGTAGTATTACGTTATTCGGTATAACGTTATATAGTGTTACTTTATGAAGTATGACGTTATGTTGTATTACGTTATAGCGTATGACGTTATGGAGCATTACGTTATAACGTATGACGTCATGTAGTATTACGTTATAACATATGACGGTATGTAGTATTACGTTATTCCGTATAACGTGATATAGTGTTACTTTATGACGTATGACGTCATGTAGTATTACTTTATGACGTATGACGTCGTGTAGTATTACGTTATAACGTATGACGTCATGTAGTTTTGCATTATAACGTATGACGTTATGTAGTATTACGATATAACGTATGACGTCATGTAGTATTACGTTATAACATATGACGGTATGTAGTATTACGTTATTCCGTATAACGTGATATAGTGTTACTTTATGACGTATGACGTCATGTAGTATTACTTTATGACGTATGACGTCGTGTAGTATTACGTTATAACGTATGACGTTATGTATTATTACGATATAACGTAATACGTTATGCAGAATTGGGTTATAACGTATGACGTCATGTAGTATTACGTTATAACGTATGACGTCATGTAGTATTACGATATAACGTACAACGTTATGTCGTATTACGTCATAACGTATCATGTCATGTAGTATAACGTTATAACGTATGACGTTATGGAGTATTACGTTATAACGTATGATGTCATGTGGTATTACGTTATTACGAATATCGTAATATTGTTTTACTTTATGACGTATGACGTCATGTAGTATTACTTTATGACGTATGACGTCATGTAGTATTAGGTTACAACGTATGACGTCATGTAGTATTACGATATAACGTATGACGTTATGTAGTATTACGATATAACGTATGACGTCATGTGGTGTTACGTAATTGCGAATAACGTTATATTGTGTTACTTTATGACCTATGACGTCATGTAGTATTAGGTTAAAACGTATGACGTTATGTATTATTACGTTATAACGTAGGACGTTATGTATTATTACGATATAACGTATGACGTCATGTAGTATTACGTTATAACGTATGACGTCATGTAGTATTACGTTATTACGAATATCGTAATATTGTGTTACTTTATGACGTACGACGTCATGTAGTATTACTTTATGACGTATGACGTCATGTAGTATTAGGTTACAACGTATGACGTCATGTAGTATTAGGTTACAACGTATGACGTTATGTATTATTACGATATAACGTATGACGTTATGCAGTATTAGGCTATAACGTATGACGTCATGTAGTTTTGCGTTATAACGTATGACGTTATGTAGTATTACGATATAACGTATGACGTCATGTGGTGTTACGTTATTGCGAATAACGTTATATTGTGTTACTTTATGACGTATGACGTCATGCAGTATTAGGTTACAACGTATGACGTCATGTAGTATTAGGTTACAACGTATGACGTTATGTATTATTACGATATAACGTATGACGTTATGCAGTATTAGGCTATAACGTATGACGTCATGTAGTTTTGCGTTATAACGTATGACGTTATGTAGTATTACGATATAACGTATGAGGTCATGTGGTATTACATTAGTACGAATATCGTAATATTGTGTTACTTTATGACGTACGACGTCATGTAGTATTACTTTATGACGTATGACGTCATGTAGTATTACTTTATGACGTATGACGTCATGTAGTATTAGGTTACAACGTATGACGTCATGTAGTATTAGGTTACAACGTATGACGTTATGTATTATTACGATATACCGTATGACGTTATGCAGTATTAGGCTATAACGTATGACGTCATGTAGTTTTGCGTTATAACGTATGACGTTATGTAGTATTACGATATAACGTATGACGTCATGTGGTGTTACGTTATAACATATGACGTCATGTAGTGTTACGATATAACGTACAACGTTATATAGAATTTCGATATAACGCACAACGTTATGTCGTATTACGTTATAACGTATCATGTCATGTAGCATTACGTTATAACGTATGACGGTATGTAGTATTGCGTTATTCCGTATAACGTTATATAGTGTTACGTTATAAAGTATGACGTCATGTAGTATTACGTTATAACGTATGACGTCATGTAGTATTACTTTATGACGTATGACGTCATGTAGTATTAGGATACAACGTATGACGTCATGTAGTATTAGGTTACAACGTATGACGTTATGTATTATTACGATATAACGTATGACGTTATGCAGTATTAGGCTATAACGTATGACGTCATGTAGTTTTGCGTTATAACGTATGACGTTATGTAGTATTACGATATAACGTATGACGTCATGTGGTGTTACGTTATTGTGAATAACGTTATATTGTGTTACTTTATGACGTATGACGTCATGTAGTATTAGGTTACAACGTATGACGTCATGTAGTATTAGGTTACAACGTATGACGTTATGTATTATTACGATATAACGTATGACGTTATGCAGTATTAGGCTATAACGTATGACGTCATGTAGTTTTGCGTTATAACGTATGACGTTATGTAGTATTACGATATAACGTATGAGGTCATGTGGTATTACATTAGTACGAATATCGTAATATTGTGTTACTTTATGACGTACGACGTCATGTAGTATTACGTTATAACGTATGACGGTATGTAGTATTATATTATTCCGTATAACGTTATGTATTATTACGATATAACGAACAACGTCATATAGAATTACGATATAACGCACAACGTTATGTCGTATTACGTTATAACGTATCATGTCATGTAGTATTACATTATAACATATGACGTCATGTAGTGTTACGATATAACGTACAACGTTATATAGAATTTCGATATAACGCACAACGTTATGTCGTATTACGTTATAACGTATCATGTCATGTAGCATTACGTTATAACGTATGACGGTATATAGTATTGCGTTATTCCGTATAACGTTATATAGTGTTACGTTATAAAGTATGACGTCATGTAGTATTACGTTATAACGTATGACGTCATGTAGTATTACGATATAACGTACAACGTTATGTCGTATTACGTTATAACGTATCATGTCATGTAGTATTACGTTATAACGTATGCCGTCATGTAGTATTACGTTATAACATATGACGTCATGTACTATTACGATATAACGTACAACGTTATATAGAATTACGATATAACGCACAACGTTATGTCCTATTACGTTATAACGTATGACGTCATGTAGTATTACGTTATAACGTATGACGTTATGGGGTATTACGTTATAACGTATGAGGTCATGTGGTATTACGTTATTACGAATATCGTAATATTGTGATACTTTATGACGTATGACGCCATGTAGTATTACGTTATAACGTATGGCGTTATGTAGTATTACGATTTAACGTATGACGTCATGTGGTATTACGTTATTGCGAATAACGTTATATTGTGTTACTTTATTATGTATGACGTCATGTAGTATTACGTTATAACGTATGACGGTATGTAGTATTACGTTATTCCGTATAACGTTATATAGTGTTACTTTTTGAAGTATGACGTTATGTTGTATTACGTTATAACGTATGACGTTATGGAGTATTACGTTATAACGTATGAGGTCATGTGGTATTACATTATTACGAATATCGTAATATTGTGTTACTTTATGACGTACGACGTCATGTAGTATTACTTTATGACGTATGACGTCATGTGGTATTACGTTATTGCGAATAACGTTATATTGTGTTACTTTAAGAAGTATGACGTTATGTTGTATTACGTTATAGCGTATGACTTCATGTGGTATTACGTTATTACGAATAACGTTATATTGTGTTACTCTATGTAGTATGACTTATGTAGTATGACGTGATGTAACATTTCTTTATAATGTACGACGTTATGTAGCATTACGGTATTACGAATAACGTTGTACTGTGTTACTTTATAACGTATGACGTTATGTAGTGTTACGTTATAACGTATGACGTCGTGTAGTATTACGTTATAACGTATGACGTTATGTATTATTACGATATAACGTAATACGTTATGCAGAATTGGGTTATAACGTATGACGTCATGTAGTTTTGCGTTATAACGTATGACTTTACGTAGTATTACGTTATAACGTATGATGTTATGGAGTATTACGTTATAACGTATGACGTCATGTGGTAATATTTTATTACGAATAACGTTATATTGTGTTACTTTATGACGTATGACGTCATGTAGTATTAGGTTACAACGTATGACGTTATGTATTATTACGATATAACGTATGACGTTATGTAGTATTACGATATAACGTATGACGTCATGTAGTTTTGCATTATAACGTATGACGTTATGTAGTATTACGATATAACGTATGACGTCATGTAGTATTACGTTATAACATATGACGGTATGTAGTATTACGTTATTCCGTATAACGTGATATAGTGTTACTTTATGACGTATGACGTCATGTAGTATTACTTTATGACGTATGACGTCATGTAGTATTAGGTTACAACGTATGACGTCATGTAGTATTACGATATAACGTATGACGTTATGCAGTATTAGGTTATAACGTATGACGTCATGTAGTTTTGCGTTATAACGTATGACGTTATGTAGTATTACGATATAACGTATGACGTCATGTGGTGTTACGTTATTGCGAATAACGTTATATTGTGCTACTTTGTGACGTATGACGTAATGTAGTATTACGTTATAACATATGACGGTATGTAGTATTACGTTATTCGGTATAACGTTATATAGTGTTACTTTATGAAGTATGACGTTATGTTGTATTACGTTATAGCGTATGACGTTATGGAGCATTACGTTATAACGTATGAGGTCATGTGGTATTACATTAGTACGAATATCGTAATATTGTGTTACTTTATGACGTACGACGTCATGTATTATTACTTTATGACGTATGACGTCGTGTAGTATTACGTTATAACGTATGACGTTATGTATTATTACGATATAACGTAATACGTTATGCAGAATTGGGTTATAACGTATGACGTCATGTAGTATTACGTTATAACGTATGACGTCATGTAGTATTACGATATAACGTACAACGTTATGTCGTATTACGTCATAACGTATCATGTCATGTAGTATAACGTTATAACGTATGACGTTATGGAGTATTACGTTATAACGTATGATGTCATGTGGTATTACGTTATTACGAATATCGTAATATTGTTTTACTTTATGACGTATGACGTCATGTAGTATTACTTTATGACGTATGACGTCATGTAGTATTAGGTTACAACGTATGACGTCATGTAGTATTACGATATAACGTATGACGTTATGTAGTATTACGATATAACGTATGACGTCATGTGGTGTTACGTAATTGCGAATAACGTTATATTGTGTTACTTTATGACCTATGACGTCATGTAGTATTAGGTTAAAACGTATGACGTTATGTATTATTACGTTATAACGTAGGACGTTATGTATTATTACGATATAACGTATGACGTCATGTAGTATTACGTTATAACGTATGACGTCATGTAGTATTACGTTATTACGAATATCGTAATATTGTGTTACTTTATGACGTACGACGTCATGTAGTATTACTTTATGACGTATGACGTCATGTAGTATTAGGTTACAACGTATGACGTCATGTAGTATTAGGTTACAACGTATGACGTTATGTATTATTACGATATAACGTATGACGTTATGCAGTATTAGGCTATAACGTATGACGTCATGTAGTTTTGCGTTATAACGTATGACGTTATGTAGTATTACGATATAACGTATGACGTCATGTGGTGTTACGTTATTGCGAATAACGTTATATTGTGTTACTTTATGACGTATGACGTCATGCAGTATTAGGTTACAACGTATGACGTCATGTAGTATTAGGTTACAACGTATGACGTTATGTATTATTACGATATAACGTATGACGTTATGCAGTATTAGGCTATAACGTATGACGTCATGTAGTTTTGCGTTATAACGTATGACGTTATGTAGTATTACGATATAACGTATGAGGTCATGTGGTATTACATTAGTACGAATATCGTAATATTGTGTTACTTTATGACGTACGACGTCATGTAGTATTACTTTATGACGTATGACGTCATGTAGTATTACTTTATGACGTATGACGTCATGTAGTATTAGGTTACAACGTATGACGTCATGTAGTATTAGGTTACAACGTATGACGTTATGTATTATTACGATATACCGTATGACGTTATGCAGTATTAGGCTATAACGTATGACGTCATGTAGTTTTGCGTTATAACGTATGACGTTATGTAGTATTACGATATAACGTATGACGTCATGTGGTGTTACGTTATAACATATGACGTCATGTAGTGTTACGATATAACGTACAACGTTATATAGAATTTCGATATAACGCACAACGTTATGTCGTATTACGTTATAACGTATCATGTCATGTAGCATTACGTTATAACGTATGACGGTATGTAGTATTGCGTTATTCCGTATAACGTTATATAGTGTTACGTTATAAAGTATGACGTCATGTAGTATTACGTTATAACGTATGACGTCATGTAGTATTACTTTATGACGTATGACGTCATGTAGTATTAGGATACAACGTATGACGTCATGTAGTATTAGGTTACAACGTATGACGTTATGTATTATTACGATATAACGTATGACGTTATGCAGTATTAGGCTATAACGTATGACGTCATGTAGTTTTGCGTTATAACGTATGACGTTATGTAGTATTACGATATAACGTATGACGTCATGTGGTGTTACGTTATTGTGAATAACGTTATATTGTGTTACTTTATGACGTATGACGTCATGTAGTATTAGGTTACAACGTATGACGTCATGTAGTATTAGGTTACAACGTATGACGTTATGTATTATTACGATATAACGTATGACGTTATGCAGTATTAGGCTATAACGTATGACGTCATGTAGTTTTGCGTTATAACGTATGACGTTATGTAGTATTACGATATAACGTATGAGGTCATGTGGTATTACATTAGTACGAATATCGTAATATTGTGTTACTTTATGACGTACGACGTCATGTAGTATTACGTTATAACGTATGACGGTATGTAGTATTATATTATTCCGTATAACGTTATGTATTATTACGATATAACGAACAACGTCATATAGAATTACGATATAACGCACAACGTTATGTCGTATTACGTTATAACGTATCATGTCATGTAGTATTACATTATAACATATGACGTCATGTAGTGTTACGATATAACGTACAACGTTATATAGAATTTCGATATAACGCACAACGTTATGTCGTATTACGTTATAACGTATCATGTCATGTAGCATTACGTTATAACGTATGACGGTATATAGTATTGCGTTATTCCGTATAACGTTATATAGTGTTACGTTATAAAGTATGACGTCATGTAGTATTACGTTATAACGTATGACGTCATGTAGTATTACGATATAACGTACAACGTTATGTCGTATTACGTTATAACGTATCATGTCATGTAGTATTACGTTATAACGTATGCCGTCATGTAGTATTACGTTATAACATATGACGTCATGTACTATTACGATATAACGTACAACGTTATATAGAATTACGATATAACGCACAACGTTATGTCCTATTACGTTATAACGTATGACGTCATGTAGTATTACGTTATAACGTATGACGTTATGGGGTATTACGTTATAACGTATGAGGTCATGTGGTATTACGTTATTACGAATATCGTAATATTGTGATACTTTATGACGTGTGACGCCATGTAGTATTACGTTATAACGTATGGCGTTATGTAGTATTACGATTTAACGTATGACGTCATGTGGTATTACGTTATTGCGAATAACGTTATATTGTGTTACTTTATTATGTATGACGTCATGTAGTATTACGTTATAACGTATGACGGTATGTAGTATTACGTTATTCCGTATAACGTTATATAGTGTTACTTTTTGAAGTATGACGTTATGTTGTATTACGTTATAACGTATGACGTTATGGAGTATTACGTTATAACGTATGAGGTCATGTGGTATTACATTATTACGAATATCGTAATATTGTGTTACTTTATGACGTACGACGTCATGTAGTATTACTTTATGACGTATGACGTCATGTGGTATTACGTTATTGCGAATAACGTTATATTGTGTTACTTTAAGAAGTATGACGTTATGTTGTATTACGTTATAGCGTATGACTTCATGTGGTATTACGTTATTACGAATAACGTTATATTGTGTTACTCTATGTAGTATGACTTATGTAGTATGACGTGATGTAACATTTCTTTATAATGTACGACGTTATGTAGCATTACGGTATTACGAATAACGTTGTACTGTGTTACTTTATAACGTATGACGTTATGTAGTGTTACGTTATAACGTATGACGTCGTGTAGTATTACGTTATAACGTATGACGTTATGTATTATTACGATATAACGTAATACGTTATGCAGAATTGGGTTATAACGTATGACGTCATGTAGTTTTGCGTTATAACGTATGACTTTACGTAGTATTACGTTATAACGTATGATGTTATGGAGTATTACGTTATAACGTATGACGTCATGTGGTAATATTTTATTACGAATAACGTTATATTGTGTTACTTTATGACGTATGACGTCATGTAGTATTAGGTTACAACGTATGACGTTATGTATTATTACGATATAACGTATGACGTTATGCAGTATTAGGTTATAACGTATGACGTCATGTAGTTTTGCGTTATAACGTATGACGTTATGTAGTATTACGATATAACGTATGACGTCATGTGGTATTACGTTATTGCGAATAACGTTATATTGTGTCACTTTATGACGTATGACGTCATGTAGTATTACGTTTTAACGTATGACGGTATGTCGTATTGCGTTATTCCGTACAACGTTATATAGTGTTACATTATAAAGTATGACGTCGTGTAGTATTACGTTATAACGTATGACGTTATGTATTATTACGATATAACGTATGACGTCATGTAGTTTTGCGTTATAACGTATGACGTTACGTAGTATTACGTTATAACGTATGATGTTATGGAGTATTACGTTATAACGTATGACGTTATGGAGTATTACGTTATAACGTATGAGGTCATGTGGTATTACGTTATTACGAATATCGTAATATTGTGTTACTTTATGACGTATGACGTAATGTAGTATTACTTTATGACGTATGACGTCATGTAGAATTAGGTTACAACGTATGACGTTATGTATTATTACGATATAACGTATGACGTTACGTAGTATTACGTTATAACGTATGATGTTATGGAGTATTACGTTATAACGTATGACGTTATGGAGTATTACGTTATAACGTATGAGGTCATGTGGTATTACATTATTACGAATATCGTAATATTGTGTTACTTTATGACGTACGACGTCATGTAGTATTACTTTATGACGTATGACGTCATGTGGTATTACGTTATTGCGAATAACGTTATATTATGTTGCTTTATGTAGTATGACTTATGTAGTATGGCGTGATGTAGTATTACTTTATAATGTATGACGTTATGTAGCATTACCGTGTTACGAGTAACGTTGTATTGTGTTACTTTATGACGTATGACGTCATGTAGTATTAGGTTACAACGTATGACGTTATGTATTATTACGATATAACGTATGACGTTATGTAGTATTACGATATAACGTATGACGTCATGTGGTGTTACGTAATTGCGAATAACGTTATATTTTGTTACTTTATGACGTATGACGTCATGTAGTATTACGTTATAACGTATGACGGTATGTAGTATAACGTTATAACGTATCATGTCATGTAGTATTACGTTATAACATATGACGTTATGGAGTATTACGTTTTAACGTATGAGGTCATGTGGTATTACGTTATTACGAATATCGTAATATTGTGTTACTTTATGACGTATGACGTTATGTTGTATTACGTTATAACGTATGACGGTATGTAGTATTACTTTATGACGTATGACGTCATGTAGTATTAGGTTACAACGTATGACGTCACGTAGTATTACCATATAACGTACAACGTTATGTCGTATTACGTTATAACGTATCATGTCATGTAGTATTACGTTATAACATATGACGTTATGGAGTATTACGTTTTAACGTATGAGGTCATGTGGTATTACGTTATTACGAATATCGTAATATTGTGTTACTTTATGACGTATGACGTTATGTTGTATTACGTTATAACGTATGACGGTATGTAGTATTACTTTATTCCGTATAACGTCATATCGTGTTACGTTATAAAGTATGACGTCGTGTAGTATTACGTTATAACGTATGACGTTATGTATTATTACGATTTAACGTATGACGTCATGTAGTATTAAGTTATAACGTATGCCGTCATGTAGTATTACGTTATAACATATGGCGTCATGTAGTATTACGATATAACGTACAACGTTATATTGAATTACGATATAACGCACAACGTTATGTCGTAATACGTTATAACGTATCATGTCATGTAGTATTACGTTATAAAGTATGACGTTATGGAGTATTACGTTATAAGGTATGAGGTCATGTGGTATTACGTTATTACGAATATCGTAATATTGTGTTACTTTATGACGTATGACGTCATGTAGTATTACTAAATGACGTATGACGTCATGTAGTATTAGGTTACAACGTATGACTTTATGTATTATTACGATATAACGTATGACGTCATGTAGTATTATGTTATAACGTATGCCGTCATGTAGTATTACGTTATAACATATGACGTTATGTATTATTACGATATAACGTATGACGTTATGTAGTATTACGATATAAGGTATGACGTCATGTGGTGTTACGTA
The DNA here is from genome assembly GCF_910591885.1 of Bombus terrestris. Taxonomy (NCBI): domain Eukaryota; kingdom Metazoa; phylum Arthropoda; class Insecta; order Hymenoptera; family Apidae; genus Bombus; species Bombus terrestris. Next base: position 1,732,496 of record NW_025963557.1, read on the forward strand.
GTTGCGAATAACGTTATATTGTGTTACTTTATGACGTATGACGTCATGTAGTATTACGTTATAGCGTATGACGGTATGTAGTATTACGTTATTCCGTATAATGTTATATAGTGTTACTTTATGAAGTATGACGTTATGTTGTATTACGTTATAGCGTATGACGCTATGGAGTATTACGTTATAACGTATGAGGTCATGTGGTATTACATTATTACGAATATCGTAATATTGTGTTACTTTATGATGTACGACGTCATGTAGTATCACTTTATGACGTATGACGTCATGTGGTATTACGTTATTACGAATAACGTTATATTGTGTAACTTTATGTAGTATGACTTATGTAGTATGACGTGATGTAGTATTACTTTATAATGTATGACGTTATGTAGCATTACGCTATTACGAATAACGTTGTACTGTGTTACTTTATAACGTATGACGTTATGTAGTGTTACGTTATAACGTATGACGTCGTGTAGTATTACGTTATAACGTATGACGTTATGTATTATTACGATATAACGTAATACGTTGTGCAGAATTGGGTTATAACGTATGACGTCATGTAGTATTACGTTATAACATATGACGTCATGTAGTATTACGATATAACGTACAACGTTATATAGAATTACGATATAACGCACAACGTTATGTCGTATTACGTTATAACGTATAATGTCATGTAGTATTACGTTATAACGTATGACGTTATGGAGTATTACGTTATAACGTATGACGTCATGTGGTGTTACGAATTGCGAATAACGTTATATTGTGTTACTTTATGACGTATGACGTTATGTAGTATTACGTTATAACGTATGAGGTCATGTGGTATTACGTTATTACGAATATCGTAATATTGTGTTACTTTATGACGTACGACGTCATGTAGTATTACTTTATGACGTATGACGTCATGTGGTATTACGTTATTGCGAATAACGTTATATTATGTTGCTTTATGTAGTATGACTTATGTAGTATGGCGTGATGTAGTATTACTTTATAATGTATGACGTTATGTAGCATTACCGTGTTACGAGTAACGTTGTATTGTGTTACTTTATGACGTATGACGTCATGTAGTATTAGGTTACAACGTATGACGTTATGTATTATTACGATATAACGTATGACGTTATGCAGTATTAGGTTATAACGTATGACGTCATGTAGTTTTGCGTTATAACGTATGACGTTATGTAGTATTACGCTATATCGTATGACGTCATGTGGTATTACGTTATTGCGAATAACGTTATATTGTGTTACTTTATGACGTATGACGTCATGTAGTATTACGTTATAACGTATGACGGTATGTAGTATTACGTTATAACGTATGACGTTATGCAGTATTACGTTATAACGTATGAGGTCATGTGGTATTATGTTATTACGAATATCGTAATGTTGTGTTACGTTATGACGTATGACGTCATGTAGTATTACTTTATGACGTATGACGTCATGTAGTATTAGGTTACAACGTATGACGTTATGTATTATTACGATATAACGTATGACGTTATGTAGTATTACGATATAACGTATGTCGTCATGTGGTGTTACGTAATTGCGAATAACGTTATATTGTGTTACTTTATGACGTATGACGTCATGTAGTATTACGTTATAACGTATGACGGTATGTAGTATTACGTTATTCCGTATAACGTTATGTATTATTACGTTATGACGTATGACGTCATGTAGTATTACGATATAACGTACAACGTTATGTCGTATTACGTTATAACGTATCTTGTCATGTAGTATAACGTTATAACGTATGACGTTATGGAGTATTACGTTATAACGTATGATGTCATGTGGTATTACGTTATTACGAATATCGTAATATTGTTTTACTTTATGACGTATGACGTCATGTAGTATTACTTTATGACGTATGACGTCATGTAGTATTAGGTTACAACGTATGACGTCATGTAGTATTACGATATAACGTACAACGTTATGTCGTATTACGTTATAACGTATCATGTCATGTAGTATTACGTTATAACATATGACGTTATGGAGTATTACGTTTTAACGTATGAGGTCATGTGGTATTACGTTATTACGAATATCGTAATATTGTGTTACTTTATGACGTATGACGTTATGTTGTATTACGTTATAACGTATGACGGTATGTAGTATTACTTTATTCCGTATAACGTCATATCGTGTTACGTTATAAAGTATGACGTCGTGTAGTATTACGTTATAACGTATGACGTTATGTATTATTACGATATAACGTATGACGTCATGTAGTATTAAGTTATAACGTATGCCGTCATGTAGTATTACGTTATAACATATGGCGTCATGTAGTATTACGATATAACGTACAACGTTATATTGAATTACGATATAACGCACAACGTTATGTCGTAATACGTTATAACGTATCATGTCATGTAGTATTACGTTATAAGTATGACGTTATGGAGTATTACGTTATAAGGTATGAGGTCATGTGGTATTACGTTATTACGAATATCGTAATATTGTGTTACTTTATGACGTATGACGTCATGTAGTATTACTAAATGACGTATGACGTCATGTAGTATTAGGTTACAACGTATGACTTTATGTATTATTACGATATAACGTATGACGTCATGTAGTATTATGTTATAACGTATGCCGTCATGTAGTATTACGTTATAACATATGACGTTATGTATTATTACGATATAACGTATGACGTTATGTAGTATTACGATATAAGGTATGACGTCATGTGGTGTTACGTAGTTGCGAATAACGTTATATTGTGTTACTTTATGACGTATGACGTCATGTAGTATTACGTTATAGCGTATGACGGTATGTAGTATTACGTTATTCCGTATAATGTTATATAGTGTTACTTTATGAAGTATGACGTTATGTTGTATTACGTTATAGCGTATGACGCTATGGAGTATTACGTTATAACGTATGAGGTCATGTGGTATTACATTATTACGAATATCGTAATATTGTGTTACTTTATGATGTACGACGTCATGTAGTATCACTTTATGACGTATGACGTCATGTGGTATTACGTTATTACGAATAACGTTATATTGTGTTACTTTATGTAGTATGACTTATGTAGTATGACGTGATGTAGTATTACTTTATAATGTATGACGTTATGTAGCATTACGCTATTACGAATAACGTTGTACTGTGTTACTTTATAACGTATGACGTTATGTAGTGTTACGTTATAACGTATGACGTCGTGTAGTATTACGTTATAACGTATGACGTTATGTATTATTACGATATAACGTAATACGTTGTGCAGAATTGGGTTATAACGTATGACGTCATGTAGTATTACGTTATAACATATGACGTCATGTAGTATTACGATATAACGTACAACGATATATAGAATTACGATATAACGCACAACGTTATGTCGTATTACGTTATAACGTATAATGTCATGTAGTATTACGTTATATCGTATGACGTTATGGAGTATTACGTTATAACGTATGAGGTCATGTGGTATTACATTATTACGAATATCGTAATATTGTGTTACTTTATGACGTACGACGTCATGTAGTATTACTTTATTACGTATGACGTCATGTAGTATTACTTTATGACGTATGACGTCAAGTAGTATTAGGTTACAACTTATGACGTTATGTATTATTACGATATAACGTATGACGTTATGTAGTATTACGATATAACGTATGACGTCATGTGGTGTTACGTTATTACGAATATCGTAATATTGTGTTACTTTATGACGTATGACGTCATGTAGTATTACTTTATTACGTATGACGTCATGTAGTATTAGGTTACAACGTATGACGTTATGTATTATTACGATATAACGTATGACGTTATGCAGTATTATGTTATAACGTATGATGTCATGTAGTTTTGCGTTATAACGTATGACGTTATGTAGTATTACGATATAACGTATGACGTCATGTGGTATTACGTTATTGCGAATAACGTTATATTGTGTTACTTTATGACGTATGACGTCATGTAGTGTTACGTTATAACGTATGACGGTATGTAGTATTACGTTATAACGTACGACGTTATGGAGTATTACGTTATAACGTATGAGGTCATGTGGTATTACGTTATTACGAATATCGTAATATTGTGTTACTTTATGACGTATGACGTCATGTAGTATTACTTTATGACGTATGACGTCATGTAGTATTACTTTATGACGTATGACGTCATGTAGTATTACTTTATGACGTATGACGTCATGTAGTATTACTTTATGACGTATGACGTCATGTAGTATTACTTTATGACGTATGACGTCATGTAGTATTACTTTATGACGTATGACGTCAAGTAGTATTAGGTTACAACTTATGACGTTATGTATTATTACGATATAACGTATGACGTTATGTAGTATTACGATATAACGTATGACGTCATGTGGTGTTACGTAATTGCGAATAACGTTATATTGTGTTACTGTATGACGTATGACGTCATGTAGTATTAGGTTACAACGTATGACGTTATGTATTATTATGTTATAACGTAGGACGTTATGTATTATTACGATATAACGTATGACGTCATGTAGTATTACGTTATAACGTATGACGTCATGTAGTATTACGTTATTGCGAATATCGTAATATTGTGTTACTTTATAACGTATGACGTCATGTAGTATTACTTTATGACGTATGACGTCATGTAGTATTACTTTATGACGTATGACGTCATGTAGTATTAGGTTACAACGTATGACGTCATGTAGTATTAGGTTACAACGTATGACGTTATGTATTATTACGATATAACGTATGACGTTATGCAGTATTAGGTTATAACGTATGACGTCATGTAGTTTTGCGTTATAACGTATGACGTTATGTAGTATTACGATATAACGTATGACGTCATGTAGTTTTGCATTATAACGTATGACGTTATGTAGTATTACGATATAACGTATGACGTCATGTGGTGGTACGTTATTGCGAATAACGTTATATTGTGCTACTTTATGACGTATGACGTCATGTAGTATTACGTTATAACATATGACGGTATGTAGTATTACGTTATTCCGTATAACGTGATATAGTGTTACTTTATGACGTATGACGTCATGTAGTATTACTTTATGACGTATGACGTCATGTAGTATTAGGTTACAACGTATGACGTCATGTAGTATTACGATATAACGTATGACGTCATGTGGTGTTACGTTAATGCGAATAACGTTATATTGTGTTACTTTATGACGTATGACGTAATGTAGTATTACGTTATAACATATGACGGTACGTAGCATTACGTTATTCCGTATAACGTTATATAGTGTTACTTTATGAAGTATGACGTTATGTTGTATTACGTTATAGCGTATGACGTTATGGAGCATTACGTTATAATGTATGAGGTCATGTGGTATTACATTAGTACGAATAACGTTATATTGTGTTACTTTATGTAGTATGACTTATGTAGTATGACGTGATGTAGTATTACTTTATAATGTATGACGTTATGTAGCATTACGGTATTACGAATAACGTTGTAATGTGTTACTTTATAACGTATGACGTTATGTAGTGTTACGTTATAACGTATGACGTCGTGTAGTATTACGTTATAACGTATGAGGTTATGTATTATTACGATATAACGTATGACGTTATGTAGTATTACGATATAACGTATGACGTTATGTAGTATTACGATATAACGTATGACGTTATGTAGTATTACGATATAACGTATGACGTTATGTAGTATTACGATATAACGTATGACGTCATGTGGTGTTACGAATTGCGAATAACGTTATATTGTGTTACTTTATGACGTATGACGTCATGTAGTATTACGTTATAACGTATGAGGTCATGTGGTATTACATTATTACGAATATCGTAATATTGTGTTACTTTATGACGTACGACGTCATGTAGTATTACTTTATGACGTATGACGTCATGTGGTATTACGTTATTGCGAATAACGTTATATTGTGTTACTTTATGACGTATGACGTCATGTAGTATTACGTTATAACGTATGACGGTATGTAGTATAACGTTATAACGTATGACGTTATGCAGTATTACGTTATAACGTATGAGGTCATGTGGTATTATGTTATTACGAATATCGTAATGTTGTGTTACGTTATGACGTATGACGTCATGTAGTATTACTTTATGACGTATGACGTCATGTAGTATTAGGTTACAACGTATGACGTTATGTATTATTACGATATAACGTATGACGTTATGTAGTATTACGATATAACGTATGTCGTCATGAGGTGTTACGTAATTGCGAATAACGTTATATTGTGTTACTTTATGACGTATGACGTCATGTAGTATTACGTTATAACGTATGACGGTATGTAGTATTACGTTATTCCGTATAACGTTATGTATTATTACGTTATGACGTATGACGTCATGTAGTATTACGATATAACGTACAACGTTATGTCGTATTACGTTATAACGTATCATGTCATGTAGTATAACGTTATAACGTATGACGTTATGGAGTATTACGTTATAACGTATGATGTCATGTGGTATTACGTTATTACGAATATCGTAATATTGTTTTACTTTATGACGTATGACGTCATGTAGTATTACTTTATGACGTATGACGTCATGTAGTATTAGGTTACAACGTATGACGTCATGTAGTATTACGATATAACGTACAACGTTATGTCGTATTACGTTATAACGTATCATGTCATGTAGTATTACGTTATAACATATGACGTTATGGAGTATTACGTTTTAACGTATGAGGTCATGTGGTATTACGTTATTACGAATATCGTAATATTGTGTTACTTTATGACGTATGACGTTATGTTGTATTACGTTATAACGTATGACGGTATGTAGTATTACTTTATTCCGTATAACGTCATATCGTGTTACGTTATAAAGTATGACGTCGTGTAGTATTACGTTATAACGTATGACGTTATGTATTATTACGATATAACGTATGACGTCATGTAGTATTAAGTTATAACGTATGCCGTCATGTAGTATTACGTTATAACATATGGCGTCATGTAGTATTACGATATAACGTACAACGTTATATTGAATTACGATATAACGCACAACGTTATGTCGTAATACGTTATAACGTATCATGTCATGTAGTATTACGTTATAAAGTATGACGTTATGGAGTATTACGTTATAAGGTATGAGGTCATGTGGTATTACGTTATTACGAATATCGTAATATTGTGTTACTTTATGACGTATGACGTCATGTAGTATTACTAAATGACGTATGACGTCATGTAGTATTAGGTTACAACGTATGACTTTATGTATTATTACGATATAACGTATGACGTCATGTAGTATTATGTTATAACGTATGCCGTCATGTAGTATTACGTTATAACATATGACGTTATGTATTATTACGATATAACGTATGACGTTATGTAGTATTACGATATAAGGTATGACGTCATGTGGTGTTACGTAGTTGCGAATAACGTTATATTGTGTTACTTTATGACGTATGACGTCATGTAGTATTACGTTATAGCGTATGACGGTATGTAGTATTACGTTATTCCGTATAATGTTATATAGTGTTACTTTATGAAGTATGACGTTATGTTGTATTACGTTATAGCGTATGACGCTATGGAGTATTACGTTATAACGTATGAGGTCATGTGGTATTACATTATTACGAATATCGTAATATTGTGTTACTTTATGATGTACGACGTCATGTAGTATCACTTTATGACGTATGACGTCATGTGGTATTACGTTATTACGAATAACGTTATATTGTGTTACTTTATGTAGTATGACTTATGTAGTATGACGTTATGTAGTATTACTTTATAATGTATGACGTTATGTAGCATTACGCTATTACGAATAACGTTGTACTGTGTTACTTTATAACGTATGACGTTATGTAGTGTTACGTTATAACGTATGACGTCGTGTAGTATTACGTTATAACGTATGACGTTATGTATTATTACGATATAACGTAATACGTTGTGCAGAATTGGGTTATAACGTATGACGTCATGTAGTATTACGTTATAACATATGACGTCATGTAGTATTACGATATAACGTACAACGTTATATAGAATTACGATATAACGCACAACGTTATGTCGTATTACGTTATAACGTATAATGTCATGTAGTATTACGTTATATAGTATGACGTTATGTAGTATTACGATATAACGTATGACGTCATGTGGTGTTACGAATTGCGAATAACGTTATATTGTGTTACTTTATGACGTATGACGTCATGTAGTATTACGTTATAAAGTATGAGGTCATGTGGTATTACATTATTACGAATATCGTAATATTGTGTTACTTTATGACGTACGACGTCATGTAGTATTACTTTATGACGTATGACGTCATGTGGTATTACGTTATTGCGAATAACGTTATATTATGTTGCTTTATGTAGTATGACTTATGTAGTATGGCGTGATGTAGTATTACTTTATAATGTATGACGTTATGTAGCATTACCGTGTTACGAGTAACGTTGTATTGTGTTACTTTATGACGTATGACGTCATGTAGTATTAGGTTACAACGTATGACGTTATGTATTATTACGATATAACGTATGACGTTATGCAGTATTAGGTTATAACGTATGACGTCATGTAGTTTTGCGTTATAACGTATGACGTTATGTAGTATTACGCTATATCGTATGACGTCATGTGGTATTACGTTATTGCGAATAACGTTATATTGTGTTACTTTATGACGTATGACGTCATGTAGTATTACGTTATAACGTATGACGGTATGTAGTATAACGTTATAACGTATGACGTTATGCAGTATTACGTTATAACGTATGAGGTCATGTGGTATTATGTTATTACGAATATCGTAATGTTGTGTTACGTTATGACGTATGACGTCATGTAGTATTACTTTATGACGTATGACGTCATGTAGTATTAGGTTACAACGTATGACGTTATGTATTATTACGATATAACGTATGACGTTATGTAGTATTACGATATAACGTATGTCGTCATGTGGTGTTACGTAATTGCGAATAACGTTATATTGTGTTACTTTATGACGTATGACGTCATGTAGTATTACGTTATAACGTATGACGGTATGTAGTATTACGTTATTCCGTATAACGTTATGTATTATTACGTTATGACGTATGACGTCATGTAGTATTACGATATAACGTACAACGTTCTGTCGTATTACGTTATAACGTATCATGTCATGTAGTATAACGTTATAACGTATGACGTTATGGAGTATTACGTTATAACGTATGATGTCATGTGGTATTACGTTATTACGAATATCGTAATATTGTTTTACTTTATGACGTATGACGTCATGTAGTATTACTTTATGACGTATGACGTCATGTAGTATTAGGTTACAACGTATGACGTCATGTAGTATTACGATATAACGTACAACGTTATGTCGTATTACGTTATAACGTATCATGTCATGTAGTATTACGTTATAACATATGACGTTATGGAGTATTACGTTTTAACGTATGAGGTCATGTGGTATTACGTTATTACGAATATCGTAATATTGTGTTACTTTATGACGTATGACGTTATGTTGTATTACGTTATAACGTATGACGGTATGTAGTATTACTTTATTCCGTATAACGTCATATCGTGTTACGTTATAAAGTATGACGTCGTGTAGTATTACGTTATAACGTATGACGTCATGTAGTATTAAGTTATAACGTATGCCGTCATGTAGTATTACGTTATAACATATGGCGTCATGTAGTATTACGATATAACGTACAACGTTATATTGAATTACGATATAACGCACAACGTTATGTCGTAATATGTTATAACGTATCATGTCATGTAGTATTACGTTATAAAGTATGACGTTATGGAGTATTACGTTATAAGGTATGAGGTCATGTGGTATTACGTTATTACGAATATCGTAATATTGTGTTACTTTATGACGTATGACGTCATGTAGTATTACTAAATGACGTATGACGTCATGTAGTATTAGGTTACAACGTATGACTTTATGTATTATTACGATATAACGTATGACGTCATGTAGTATTATGTTATAACGTATGCCGTCATGTAGTATTACGTTATAACATATGACGTTATGTATTATTACGATATAACGTATGACGTTATGTAGTATTACGATATAAGGTATGACGTCATGTGGTGTTACGTAGTTGCGAATAACGTTATATTGTGTTACTTTATGACGTATGACGTCATGTAGTATTACGTTATAGCGTATGACGGTATGTAGTATTACGTTATTCCGTATAATGTTATATAGTGTTACTTTATGAAGTATGACGTTATGTTGTATTACGTTATAGCGTATGACGCTATGGAGTATTACGTTATAACGTATGAGGTCATGTGGTATTACATTATTACGAATATCGTAATATTGTGTTACTTTATGATGTACGACGTCATGTAGTATCACTTTATGACGTATGACGTCATGTGGTATTACGTTATTACGAATAACGTTATATTGTGTTACTTTATGTAGTATGACTTATGTAGTATGACGTGATGTAGTATTACTTTATAATGTATGACGTTATGTAGCATTACGCTATTACGAATAACGATGTACTGTGTTACTTTATAACGTATGACGTTATGTAGTGTTACGTTATAACGTATGACGTCGTGTAGTATTACGTTATAACGTATGACGTTATGTATTATTACGATATAACGTAATACGTTGTGCAGAATTGGGTTATAACGTATGACGTCATGTAGTATTACGTTATAACATATGACGTCATGTAGTATTACGATATAACGTACAACGATATATAGAATTACGATATAACGCACAACGTTATGTCGTATTACGTTATAACGTATAATGTCATGTAGTATTACGTTATATCGTATGACGTTATGGAGTATTACGTTATAACGTATGAGGTCATGTGGTATTACATTATTACGAATATCGTAATATTGTGTTACTTTATGACGTACGACGTCATGTAGTATTACTTTATTACGTATGACGTCATGTAGTATTACTTTATTACGTATGACGTCATGTAGTATTAGGTTACAACGTATGACGTTATGTATTATTACGATATAACGTATGACGTTATGCAGTATTATGTTATAACGTATGATGTCATGTAGTTTTGCGTTATAACGTATGACGTTATGTAGTATTACGATATAACGTATGACGTCATGTGGTATTACGTTATTGCGAATAACGTTATATTGTGTTACTTTATGACGTATGACGTCATGTAGTGTTACGTTATAACGTATGACGGTATGTAGTATTACGTTATAACGTACGACGTTATGGAGTATTACGTTATAACGTATGAGGTCATGTGGTATTACGTTATTACGAATATCGTAATATTGTGTTACTTTCTGACGTATGACGTCATGTAGTATTACTTTATGACGTATGACGTCATGTAGTATTACTTTATGACGTATGACGTCATGTAGTATTACTTTATGACGTATGACGTCATGTAGTATTACTTTATGACGTATGACGTCATGTAGTATTACTTTATGACGTATGACGTCATGTAGTATTACTTTATGACGTATGACGTCAAGTAGTATTAGGTTACAACTTATGACGTTATGTATTATTACGATATAACGTATGACGTTATGTAGTATTACGATATAACGTATGACGTCATGTGGTGTTACGTAATTGCGAATAACGTTATATTGTGTTACTGTATGACGTATGACGTCATGTAGTATTAGGTTACAACGTATGACGTTATGTATTATTATGTTATAACGTAGGACGTTATGTATTATTACGATATAACGTATGACGTCATGTAGTATTACGTTATAACGTATGACGTCATGTAGTATTACGTTATTGCGAATATCGTAATATTGTGTTACTTTATAACGTATGACGTCATGTAGTATTACTTTATGACGTATGACGTCATGTAGTATTACTTTATGACGTATGACGTCATGTAGTATTAGGTTACAACGTATGACGTCATGTAGTATTAGGTTACAACGTATGACGTTATGTATTATTACGATATAACGTATGACGTTATGCAGTATTAGGTTATAACGTATGACGTCATGTAGTTTTGCGTTATAACGTATGACGTTATGTAGTATTACGATATAACGTATGACGTCATGTAGTTTTGCATTATAACGTATGACGTTATGTAGTATTACGATATAACGTATGACGTCATGTGGTGGTACGTTATTGCGAATAACGTTATATTGTGCTACTTTATGACGTATGACGTCATGTAGTATTACGTTATAACAGATGACGGTATGTAGTATTACGTTATTCCGTATAACGTGATATAGTGTTACTTTATGACGTATGACGTCATGTAGTATTACTTTATGACGTATGACGTCATGTAGTATTAGGTTACAACGTATGACGTCATGTAGTATTACGATATAACGTATGACGTTATGCAGTATTAGGTTATAACGTATGACGTCATGTAGTTTTGCGTTATAACGTATGACGTTATGTAGTATTACGATATAACGTATGACGTCATGTGGTGTTACGTTATTGCGAATAACGTTATATTGTGCTACTTTGTGACGTATGACGTAATGTAGTATTACGTTATAACATATGACGGTATGTAGTATTACGTTATTCGGTATAACGTTATATAGTGTTACTTTATGAAGTATGACGTTATGTTGTATTACGTTATAGCGTATGACGTTATGGAGCATTACGTTATAACGTATGAGGTCATGTGGTATTACATTAGTACGAATATCGTAATATTGTGTTACTTTATGACGTACGACGTCATGTATTATTACTTTATGACGTATGACGTCGTGTAGTATTACGTTATAACGTATGACGTTATGTATTATTACGATATAACGTAATACGTTATGCAGAATTGGGTTATAACGTATGACGTCATGTAGTATTACGTTATAACGTATGACGTCATGTAGTATTACGATATAACGTACAACGTTATGTCGTATTACGTCATAACGTATCATGTCATGTAGTATAACGTTATAACGTATGACGTTATGGAGTATTACGTTATAACGTATGATGTCATGTGGTATTACGTTATTACGAATATCGTAATATTGTTTTACTTTATGACGTATGACGTCATGTAGTATTACTTTATGACGTATGACGTCATGTAGTATTAGGTTACAACGTATGACGTCATGTAGTATTACGATATAACGTATGACGTTATGTAGTATTTCGATATAACGTATGACGTCATGTGGTGTTACGTAATTGCGAATAACGTTATATTGTGTTACTTTATGACCTATGACGTCATGTAGTATTAGGTTAAAACGTATGACGTTATGTATTATTACGTTATAACGTAGGACGTTATGTATTATTACGATATAACGTATGACGTCATGTAGTATTACGTTATAACGTATGACGTCATGTAGTATTACGTTATTACGAATATCGTAATATTGTGTTACTTTATGACGTACGACGTCATGTAGTATTACTTTATGACGTATGACGTCATGTAGTATTAGGTTACAACGTATGACGTCATGTAGTATTAGGTTACAACGTATGACGTTATGTATTATTACGATATAACGTATGACGTTATGCAGTATTAGGCTATAACGTATGACGTCATGTAGTTTTGCGTTATAACGTATGACGTTATGTAGTATTACGATATAACGTATGACGTCATGTGGTGTTACGTTATTGCGAATAACGTTATATTGTGTTACTTTATGACGTATGACGTCATGCAGTATTAGGTTACAACGTATGACGTCATGTAGTATTAGGTTACAACGTATGACGTTATGTATTATTACGATATAACGTATGACGTTATGCAGTATTAGGCTATAACGTATGACGTCATGTAGTTTTGCGTTATAACGTATGACGTTATGTAGTATTACGATATAACGTATGAGGTCATGTGGTATTACATTAGTACGAATATCGTAATATTGTGTTACTTTATGACGTACGACGTCATGTAGTATTACTTTATGACGTATGACGTCATGTAGTATTACTTTATGACGTATGACGTCATGTAGTATTAGGTTACAACGTATGACGTCATGTAGTATTAGGTTACAACGTATGACGTTATGTATTATTACGATATACCGTATAACGTTATATAGTGTTACGTTATAAAGTATGACGTCATGTAGTATTACGTTATAACGTATGACGTCATGTAGTATTACTTTATGACGTATGACGTCATGTAGTATTAGGATACAACGTATGACGTCATGTAGTATTAGGTTACAACGTATGACGTTATGTATTATTACGATATAACGTATGACGTTATGCAGTATTAGGCTATAACGTATGACGTCATGTAGTTTTGCGTTATAACGTATGACGTTATGTAGTATTACGATATAACGTATGACGTCATGTGGTGTTACGTTATTGTGAATAACGTTATATTGTGTTACTTTATGACGTATGACGTCATGTAGTATTAGGTTACAACGTATGACGTCATGTAGTATTAGGTTACAACGTATGACGTTATGTATTATTACGATATAACGTATGACGTTATGCAGTATTAGGCTATAACGTATGACGTCATGTAGTTTTGCGTTATAACGTATGACGTTATGTAGTATTACGATATAACGTATGAGGTCATGTGGTATTACATTAGTACGAATATCGTAATATTGTGTTACTTTATGACGTACGACGTCATGTAGTATTACGTTATAACGTATGACGGTATGTAGTATTATATTATTCCGTATAACGTTATGTATTATTACGATATAACGAACAACGTCATATAGAATTACGATATAACGCACAACGTTATGTCGTATTACGTTATAACGTATCATGTCATGTAGTATTACATTATAACATATGACGTCATGTAGTGTTACGATATAACGTACAACGTTATATAGAATTTCGATATAACGCACAACGTTATGTCGTATTACGTTATAACGTATCATGTCATGTAGCATTACGTTATAACGTATGACGGTATATAGTATTGCGTTATTCCGTATAACGTTATATAGTGTTACGTTATAAAGTATGACGTCATGTAGTATTACGTTATAACGTATGACGTCATGTAGTATTACGATATAACGTACAACGTTATGTCGTATTACGTTATAACGTATCATGTCATGTAGTATTACGCTATAACGTATGCCGTCATGTAGTATTACGTTATAACATATGACGTCATGTAGTATTACGATATAACGTACAACGTTATATAGAATTACGATATAACGCACAACGTTATGTCCTATTACGTTATAACGTATGACGTCATGTAGTATTACGTTATAACGTATGACGTTATGGGGTATTACGTTATAACGTATGAGGTCATGTGGTATTACGTTATTACGAATATCGTAATATTGTGATACTTTATGACGTATGACGCCATGTAGTATTACGTTATAACGTATGGCGTTATGTAGTATTACGATTTAACGTATGACGTCATGTGGTATTACGTTATTGCGAATAACGTTATATTGTGTTACTTTATTATGTATGACGTCATGTAGTATTACGTTATAACGTATGACGGTATGTAGTATTACGTTATTCCGTATAACGTTATATAGTGTTACTTTTTGAAGTATGACGTTATGTTGTATTACGTTATAACGTATGACGTTATGGAGTATTACGTTATAACGTATGAGGTCATGTGGTATTACATTATTACGAATATCGTAATATTGTGTTACTTTATGACGTACGACGTCATGTAGTATTACTTTATGACGTATGACGTCATGTGGTATTACGTTATTGCGAATAACGTTATATTGTGTTACTTTAAGAAGTATGACGTTATGTTGTATTACGTTATAGCGTATGACTTCATGTGGTATTACGTTATTACGAATAACGTTATATTGTGTTACTTTATGTAGTATGACTTATGTAGTATGACGTGATGTAACATTTCTTTATAATGTACGACGTTATGTAGCATTACGGTATTACGAATAACGTTGTACTGTGTTACTTTATAACGTATGACGTTATGTAGTGTTACGTTATAACGTATGACGTCGTGTAGTATTACGTTATAACGTATGACGTTATGTATTATTACGATATAACGTAATACGTTATGCAGAATTGGGTTATAACGTATGACGTCATGTAGTTTTGCGTTATAACGTATGACTTTACGTAGTATTACGTTATAACGTATGATGTTATGGAGTATTACGTTATAACGTATGAGGTCATGTGGTATTACGTTATTACGAATATCGTAATATTGTGTTACTTTATGACGTATGACGTAATGTAGTATTACTTTATGACGTATGACGTCATGTAGAATTAGGTTACAACGTATGACGTTATGTATTATTACGATATAACGTATGACGTTATGTAGTATTACGATATAACGTATGACGTTATGTAGTATTACGATATAACGTATGACGTCATGTGGTGTTACGAATTGCGAATAACGTTATATTGTGTTACTTTATGACGTATGACGTCATGTAGTATTACGTTATAACGTATGACGGTATGTAGTATTACGTTATTCCGTATAACGTTATGTATTATTACGATATAACGTACAACGTCATATAGAATTACGATATAACGCACAACGTTATGTCGTATTACGTTATAACGTATCATGTCATGTAGTATTACGTTATAACGTATGACGTTATGGAGTATTACGTTATAACGTATGAGGTCATGTGGTATTACATTATTACGAATATCGTAATATTGTGTTACTTTATGACGTACGACGTCATGTAGTATTACTTTATGACGTATGACGTCATGTGGTATTACGTTATTGCGAATAACGTTATATTATGTTGCTTTATGTAGTATGACTTATGTAGTATGGCGTGATGTAGTATTACTTTATAATGTATGACGTTATGTAGCATTACCGTGTTACGAGTAACGTTGTATTGTGTTACTTTATGACGTATGACGTCATGTAGTATTAGGTTACAACGTATGACGTTATGTATTATTACGATATAACGTATGACGTTATGTAGTATTACGATATAACGTATGACGTCATGTGGTGTTACGTAATTGCGAATAACGTTATATTTTGTTACTTTATGACGTATGACGTCATGTAGTATTACGTTATAACGTATGACGGTATGTAGTATAACGTTATAACGTATCATGTCATGTAGTATTACGTTATAACATATGACGTTATGGAGTATTACGTTTTAACGTATGAGGTCATGTGGTATTACGTTATTACGAATATCGTAATATTGTGTTACTTTATGACGTATGACGTTATGTTGTATTACGTTATAACGTATGACGGTATGTAGTATTACTTTATGACGTATGACGTCATGTAGTATTAGGTTACAACGTATGACGTCATGTAGTATTACGATATAACGTACAACGTTATGTCGTATTACGTTATAACGTATCATGTCATGTAGTATTACGTTATAACATATGACGTTATGGAGTATTACGTTTTAACGTATGAGGTCATGTGGTATTACGTTATTACGAATATCGTAATATTGTGTTACTTTATGACGTATGACGTTATGTTGTATTACGTTATAACGTATGACGGTATGTAGTATTACTTTATTCCGTATAACGTCATATCGTGTTACGTTATAAAGTATGACGTCGTGTAGTATTACGTTATAACGTATGACGTTATGTATTATTACGATATAACGTATGACGTCATGTAGTATTAAGTTATAACGTATGCCGTCATGTAGTATTACGTTATAACATATGGCGTCATGTAGTATTACGATATAACGTACAACGTTATATTGAATTACGATATAACGCACAACGTTATGTCGTAATACGTTATAACGTATCATGTCATGTAGTATTACGTTATAAAGTATGACGTTATGGAGTATTACGTTATAAGGTATGAGGTCATGTGGTATTACGTTATTACGAATATCGTAATATTGTGTTACTTTATGACGTATGACGTCATGTAGTATTACTAAATGACGTATGACGTCATGTAGTATTAGGTTACAACGTATGACTTTATGTATTATTACGATATAACGTATGACGTCATGTAGTATTATGTTATAACGTATGCCGTCATGTAGTATTACGTTATAACATATGACGTTATGTATTATTACGATATAACGTATGACGTTATGTAGTATTACGATATAAGGTATGACGTCATGTGGTGTTACGTAGTTGCGAATAACGTTATATTGTGTTACTTTATGACGTATGACGTCATGTAGTATTACGTTATAGCGTATGACGGTATGTAGTATTACGTTATTCCGTATAATGTTATATAGTGTTACTTTATGAAGTATGACGTTATGTTGTATTACGTTATAGCGTATGACGCTATGGAGTATTACGTTATAACGTATGAGGTCATGTGGTATTACATTATTACGAATATCGTAATATTGTGTTACTTTATGATGTACGACGTCATGTAGTATCACTTTATGACGTATGACGTCATGTGGTATTACGTTATTACGAATAACGTTATATTGTGTTACTTTATGTAGTATGACTTATGTAGTATGACGTGATGTAGTATTACTTTATAATGTATGACGTTATGTAGCATTACGCTATTACGAATAACGTTGTACTGTGTTACTTTATAACGTATGACGTTATGTAGTGTTACGTTATAACGTATGACGTCGTGTAATATTACGTTATAACGTATGACGTTATGTATTATTACGATATAACGTAATACGTTGTGCAGAATTGGGTTATAACGTATGACGTCATGTAGTATTACGTTATAACATATGACGTCATGTAGTATTACGATATAACGTACAACGTTATATAGAATTACGATATAACGCACAACGTTATGTCGTATTACGTTATAACGTATAATGTCATGTAGTATTACGTTATATCGTATGACGTTATGTAGTATTACGATATAACGTATGACGTCATGTGGTGTTACGAATTGCGAATAACGTTATATTGTGTTACTTTATGACGTATGACGTCATGTAGTATTACGTTATAACGTATGAGGTCATGTGGTATTACATTATTACGAATATCGTAATATTGTGTTACTTTATGACGTACGACGTCATGTAGTATTACTTTATGACGTATGACGTCATGTGGTATTACGTTATTGCGAATAACGTTATATTATGTTGCTTTATGTAGTATGACTTATGTAGTATGGCGTGATGTAGTATTACTTTATAATGTATGACGTTATGTAGCATTACCGTGTTACGAGTAACGTTGTATTGTGTTACTTTATGACGTATGACGTCTTGTAGTATTAGGTTACAACGTATGACGTTATGTATTATTACGATATAACGTATGACGTTATGCAGTATTAGGTTATAACGTATGACGTCATGTAGTTTTGCGTTATAACGTATGACGTTATGTAGTATTACGCTATATCGTATGACGTCATGTGGTATTACGTTATTGCGAATAACGTTATATTGTGTTACTTTATGACGTATGACGTCATGTAGTATTACGTTATAACGTATGACGGTATGTAGTATAACGTTATAACGTATGACGTTATGCAGTATTACGTTATAACGTATGAGGTCATGTGGTATTATGTTATTACGAATATCGTAATGTTGTGTTACGTTATGACGTATGACGTCATGTAGTATTACTTTATGACGTATGACGTCATGTAGTATTAGGTTACAACGTATGACGTTATGTATTATTACGATATAACGTATGACGTTATGTAGTATTACGATGTAACGTATTTCGTCATGTGGTGTTACGTAATTGCGAATAACGTTATATTGTGTTACTTTATGACGTATGACGTCATGTAGTATTACGTTATAACGTATGACGGTATGTAGTATTACGTTATTCCGTATAACGTTATGTATTATTACGTTATGACGTATGACGTCATGTAGTATTACGATATAACGTACAACGTTATGTCGTATTACGTTATAACGTATCATGTCATGTAGTATAACGTTATAACGTATGACGTTATGGAGTATTACGTTATAACGTATGATGTCATGTGGTATTACGTTATTACGAATATCGTAATATTGTTTTACTTTATGACGTATGACGTCATGTAGTATTACTTTATGACGTATGACGTCATGTAGTATTAGGTTACAACGTATGACGTCATGTAGTATTACGATATAACGTACAACGTTATGTCGTATTACGTTATAACGTATCATGTCATGTAGTATTACGTTATAACATATGACGTTATGGAGTATTACGTTTTAACGTATGAGGTCATGTGGTATTACGTTATTACGAATATCGTAATATTGTGTTACTTTATGACGTATGACGTTATGTTGTATTACGTTATAACGTATGACGGTATGTAGTATTACTTTATTCCGTATAACGTCATATCGTGTTACGTTATAAAGTATGACGTCGTGTAGTATTACGTTATAACGTATGACGTTATCTATTATTACGATATAACGTATGACGTCATGTAGTATTAAGTTATAACGTATGCCGTCATGTAGTATTACGTTATAACATATGGCGTCATGTAGTATTACGATATAACGTACAACGTTATATTGAATTACGATATAACGCACAACGTTATGTCGTAATACGTTATAACGTATCATGTCATGTAGTATTACGTTATAAAGTATGACGTTATGGAGTATTACGTTATAAGGTATGAGGTCATGTGGTATTACGTTATTACGAATATCGTAATATTGTGTTACTTTATGACGTATGACGTCATGTAGTATTACTAAATGACGTATGACGTCATGTAGTATTACTAAATGACGTATGACGTCATGTAGTATTAGGTTACAACGTATGACTTTATGTATTATTACGATATAACGTATGACGTCATGTAGTATTATGTTATAACGTATGCCGTCATGTAGTATTACGTTATAACATATGACGTTATGTATTATTACGATATAACGTATGACGTTATGTAGTATTACGATATAAGGTATGACGTCATGTGGTGTTACGTAGTTGCGAATAACGTTATATTGTGTTACTTTATGACGTATGACGTCATGTAGTATTACGTTATAGCGTATGACGGTATGTAGTATTACGTTATTCCGTATAATGTTATATAGTGTTACTTTATGAAGTATGACGTTATGTTGTATTACGTTATAGCGTATGACGCTATGGAGTATTACGTTATAACGTATGAGGTCATGTGGTATTACATTATTACGAATATCGTAATATTGTGTTACTTTATGATGTACGACGTCATGTAGTATCACTTTATGACGTATGACGTCATGTGGTATTACGTTATTACGAATAACGTTATATTGTGTTACTTTATGTAGTATGACTTATGTAGTATGACGTGATGTAGTATTACTTTATAATGTATGACGTTATGTAGCATTACGCTATTACGAATAACGTTGTACTGTGTTACTTTATAACGTATGACGTTATGTAGTGTTACGTTATAACGTATGACGTCGTGTAGTATTACGTTATAACGTATGACGTTATGTATTATTACGATATAACGTAATACGTTGTGCAGAATTGGGTTATAACGTATGACGTCATGTAGTATTACGTTATAACATATGACGTCATGTAGTATTACGATATAACGTACAACGTTATATAGAATTACGATATAACGCACAACGTTATGTCGTATTACGTTATAACGTATAATGTCATGTAGTATTACGTTATATCGTATGACGTTATGTAGTATTACGATATAACGTATGACGTCATGTGGTGTTACGAATTGCGAATAACGTTATATTGTGTTACTTTATGACGTATGACGTCATGTAGTATTACGTTATAACGTATGAGGTCATGTGGTATTACATTATTACGAATATCGTAATATTGTGTTACTTTATGACGTACGACGTCATGTAGTATTACTTTATGACGTATGACGTCATGTGGTATTACGTTATTGCGAATAACGTTATATTATGTTGCTTTATGTAGTATGACTTATGTAGTATGGCGTGATGTAGTATTACTTTATAATGTATGACGTTATGTAGCATTACCGTGTTACGAGTAACGTTGTATTGTGTTACTTTATGACGTATGACGTCTTGTAGTATTAGGTTACAACGTATGACGTTATGTATTATTACGATATAACGTATGACGTTATGCAGTATTAGGTTATAACGTATGACGTCATGTAGTTTTGCGTTATAACGTATGACGTTATGTAGTATTACGCTATATCGTATGACGTCATGTGGTATTACGTTATTGCGAATAACGTTATATTGTGTTACTTTATGACGTATGACGTCATGTAGTATTACGTTATAACGTATGACGGTATGTAGTATAACGTTATAACGTATGACGTTATGCAGTATTACGTTATAACGTATGAGGTCATGTGGTATTATGTTATTACGAATATCGTAATGTTGTGTTACGTTATGACGTATGACGTCATGTAGTATTACTTTATGACGTATGACGTCATGTAGTATTAGGTTACAACGTATGACGTTATGTATTATTACGATATAACGTATGACGTTATGTAGTATTACGATATAACGTATGTCGTCATGTGGTGTTACGTAATTGCGAATAACGTTATATTGTGTTACTTTATGACGTATGACGTCATGTAGTATTACGTTATAACGTATGACGTTATGCAGTATTACGTTATAACGTATGAGGTCATGTGGTATTATGTTATTACGAATATCGTAATGTTGTGTTACGTTATGACGTATGACGTCATGTAGTATTACTTTATGACGTATGACGTCATGTAGTATTAGGTTACAACGTATGACGTTATGTATTATTACGATATAACGTATGACGTTATGTAGTATTACGATATAACGTATGTCGTCATGTGGTGTTACGTAATTGCGAATAACGTTATATTGTGTTACTTTATGACGTATGACGTCATGTAGTATTACGTTATAACGTATGACGGTATGTAGTATTACGTTATTCCGTATAACGTTATGTATTATTACGTTATGACGTATGACGTCATGTAGTATTACGATATAACGTACAACGTTATGTCGTATTACGTTATAACGTATCATGTCATGTAGTATAACGTTATAACGTATGACGTTATGGAGTATTACGTTATAACGTATGATGTCATGTGGTATTACGTTATTACGAATATCGTAATATTGTTTTACTTTATGACGTATGACGTCATGTAGTATTACTTTATGACGTATGACGTCATGTAGTATTAGGTTACAACGTATGACGTCATGTAGTATTACGATATAACGTACAACGTTATGTCGTATTACGTTATAACGTATCATGTCATGTAGTATTACGTTATAACATATGACGTTATGGAGTATTACGTTTTAACGTATGAGGTCATGTGGTATTACGTTATTACGAATATCGTAATATTGTGTTACTTTATGACGTATGACGTTATGTTGTATTACGTTATAACGTATGACGGTATGTAGTATTACTTTATTCCGTATAACGTCATATCGTGTTACGTTATAAAGTATGACGTCGTGTAGTATTACGTTATAACGTATGACGTTATGTATTATTACGATATAACGTATGACGTCATGTAGTATTAAGTTATAACGTATGCCGTCATGTAGTATTACGTTATAACATATGGCGTCATGTAGTATTACGATATAACGTACAACGTTATATTGAATTACGATATAACGCACAACGTTATGTCGTAATACGTTATAACGTATCATGTCATGTAGTATTACGTTATAAAGTATGACGTTATGGAGTATTACGTTATAAGGTATGAGGTCATGTGGTATTACGTTATTACGAATATCGTAATATTGTGTTACTTTATGACGTATGACGTCATGTAGTATTACTAAATGACGTATGACGTCATGTAGTATTAGGTTACAACGTATGACTTTATGTATTATTACGATATAACGTATGACGTCATGTAGTATTATGTTATAACGTATGCCGTCATGTAGTATTACGTTATAACATATGACGTTATGTATTATTACGATATAACGTATGACGTTATGTAGTATTACGATATAAGGTATGACGTCATGTGGTGTTACGTAGTTGCGAATAACGTTATATTGTGTTACTTTATGACGTATGACGTCATGTAGTATTACGTTATAGCGTATGACGGTATGTAGTATTACGTTATTCCGTATAATGTTATATAGTGTTACTTTATGAAGTATGACGTTATGTTGTATTACGTTATAGCGTATGACGCTATGGAGTATTACGTTATAACGTATGAGGTCATGTGGTATTACATTATTACGAATATCGTAATATTGTGTTACTTTATGATGTACGACGTCATGTAGTATCACTTTATGACGTATGACGTCATGTGGTATTACGTTATTACGAATAACGTTATATTGTGTTACTTTATGTAGTATGACTTATGTAGTATGACGTGATGTAGTATTACTTTATAATGTATGACGTTATGTAGCATTACGCTATTACGAATAACGTTGTACTGTGTTACTTTATAACGTATGACGTTATGTAGTGTTACGTTATAACGTATGACGTCGTGTAGTATTACGTTATAACGTATGACGTTATGTATTATTACGATATAACGTAATACGTTGTGCAGAATTGGGTTATAACGTATGACGTCATGTAGTATTACGTTATAACATATGACGTCATGTAGTATTACGATATAACGTACAACGATATATAGAATTACGATATAACGCACAACGTTATGTCGTATTACGTTATAACGTATAATGTCATGTAGTATTACGTTATATCGTATGACGTTATGGAGTATTACGTTATAACGTATGAGGTCATGTGGTATTACATTATTACGAATATCGTAATATTGTGTTACTTTATGACGTACGACGTCATGTAGTATTACTTTATTACGTATGACGTCATGTAGTATTACTTTATTACGTATGACGTCATGTAGTATTAGGTTACAACGTATGACGTTATGTATTATTACGATATAACGTATGACGTTATGCAGTATTATGTTATAACGTATGATGTCATGTAGTTTTGCGTTATAACGTATGACGTTATGTAGTATTACGATATAACGTATGACGTCATGTGGTATTACGTTATTGCGAATAACGTTATATTGTGTTACTTTATGACGTATGACGTCATGTAGTGTTACGTTATAACGTATGACGGTATGTAGTATTACGTTATAACGTACGACGTTATGGAGTATTACGTTATAACGTATGAGGTCATGTGGTATTACGTTATTACGAATATCGTAATATTGTGTTACTTTATGACGTATGACGTAATGTAGTATTACTTTATGACGTATGACGTCATGTAGTATTACTTTATGACGTATGACGTCATGTAGTATTACTTTATGACGTATGACGTCATGTAGTATTACTTTATGACGTATGACGTCATGTAGTATTACTTTATGACGTATGACGTCATGTAGTATTACTTTATGACGTATGACGTCATGTAGTATTACTTTATGACGTATGACGTCAAGTAGTATTAGGTTACAACTTATGACGTTATGTATTATTACGATATAACGTATGACGTTATGTAGTATTACGATATAACGTATGACGTCATGTGGTGTTACGTAATTGCGAATAACGTTATATTGTGTTACTGTATGACGTATGACGTCATGTAGTATTAGGTTACAACGTATGACGTTATGTATTATTATGTTATAACGTAGGACGTTATGTATTATTACGATATAACGTATGACGTCATGTAGTATTACGTTATAACGTATGACGTCATGTAGTATTACGTTATTGCGAATATCGTAATATTGTGTTACTTTATAACGTATGATGTCATGTAGTATTACTTTATGACGTATGACGTCATGTAGTATTACTTTATGACGTATGACGTCATGTAGTATTAGGTTACAACGTATGACGTCATGTAGTATTAGGTTACAACGTATGACGTTATGTATTATTACGATATAACGTATGACGTTATGCAGTATTAGGTTATAACGTATGACGTCATGTAGTTTTGCGTTATAACGTATGACGTTATGTAGTATTACGATATAACGTATGACGTCATGTAGTTTTGCATTATAACGTATGACGTTATGTAGTATTACGATATAACGTATGACGTCATGTGGTGGTACGTTATTGCGAATAACGTTATATTGTGCTACTTTATGACGTATGACGTCATGTAGTATTACGTTATAACATATGACGGTATGTAGTATTACGTTATTCCGTATAACGTGATATAGTGTTACTTTATGACGTATGACGTCATGTAGTATTACTTTATGACGTATGACGTCATGTAGTATTAGGTTACAACGTATGACGTCATGTAGTATTACGATATAACGTATGACGTTATGCAGTATTAGGTTATAACGTATGACGTCATGTAGTTTTGCGTTATAACGTATGACGTTATGTAGTATTACGATATAACGTATGACGTCATGTGGTGTTACGTTATTGCGAATAACGTTATATTGTGCTACTTTGTGACGTATGATGTAATGTAGTATTACGTTATAACATATGACGGTATGTAGTATTACGTTATTCGGTATAACGTTATATAGTGTTACTTTATGAAGTATGACGTTATGTTGTATTACGTTATAGCGTATGACGTTATGGAGCATTACGTTATAACGTATGAGGTCATGTGGTATTACATTAGTACGAATATCGTAATATTGTGTTACTTTATGACGTACGACGTCATGTATTATTACTTTATGACGTATGACGTCGTGTAGTATTACGTTATAACGTATGACGATATGTATTATTACGATATAACGTAATACGTTATGCAGTATTGGGTTATAACGTATGACGTCATGTAGTATTACGTTATAACGTATGACGTCATGTAGTATTACGATATAACGTACAACGTTATGTCGTATTACGTCATAACGTATCATGTCATGTAGTATAACGTTATAACGTATGACGTTATGGAGTATTACGTTATAACGTATGATGTCATGTGGTATTACGTTATTACGAATATCGTAATATTGTTTTACTTTATGACGTATGACGTCATGTAGTATTACTTTATGACGTATGACGTCATGTAGTATTAGGTTACAACGTATGACGTCATGTAGTATTACGATATAACGTATGACGTTATGTAGTATTACGATATAACGTATGACGTCATGTGGTGTTACGTAATTGCGAATAACGTTATATTGTGTTACTTTATGACCTATGACGTCATGTAGTATTAGGTTAAAACGTATGACGTTATGTATTATTACGTTATAACGTAGGACGTTATGTATTATTACGATATAACGTATGACGTCATGTAGTATTACGTTATAACGTATGACGTCATGTAGTATTACGTTATTACGAATATCGTAATATTGTGTTACTTTATGACGTACGACGTCATGTAGTATTACTTTATGACGTATGACGTCATGTAGTATTAGGTTACAACGTATGACGTCATGTAGTATTAGGTTACAACGTATGACGTTATGTATTATTACGATATAACGTATGACGTTATGCAGTATTAGGCTATAACGTATGACGTCATGTAGTTTTGCGTTATAACGTATGACGTTATGTAGTATTACGATATAACGTATGACGTCATGTGGTGTTACGTTATTGCGAATAACGTTATATTGTGTTACTTTATGACGTATGACGTCATGCAGTATTAGGTTACAACGTATGACGTCATGTAGTATTAGGTTACAACGTATGACGTTATGTATTATTACGATATAACGTATGACGTTATGCAGTATTAGGCTATAACGTATGACGTCATGTAGTTTTGCGTTATAACGTATGACGTTATGTAGTATTACGATATAACGTATGAGGTCATGTGGTATTACATTAGTACGAATATCGTAATATTGTGTTACTTTATGACGTACGACGTCATGTAGTATTACTTTATGACGTATGACGTCATGTAGTATTACTTTATGACGTATGACGTCATGTAGTATTAGGTTACAACGTATGACGTCATGTAGTATTAGGTTACAACGTATGACGTTATGTATTATTACGATATACCGTATGACGTTATGCAGTATTAGGCTATAACGTATGACGTCATGTAGTTTTGCGTTATAACGTATGACGTTATGTAGTATTACGATATAACGTATGACGTCATGTGGTGTTACGTTATAACATATGACGTCATGTAGTGTTACGATATAACGTACAACGTTATATAGAATTTCGATATAACGCACAACGTTATGTCGTATTACGTTATAACGTATCATGTCATGTAGCATTACGTTATAACGTATGACGGTATGTAGTATTGCGTTATTCCGTATAACGTTATATAGTGTTACGTTATAAAGTATGACGTCATGTAGTATTACGTTATAACGTATGACGTCATGTAGTATTACTTTATGACGTATGACGTCATGTAGTATTAGGATACAACGTATGACGTCATGTAGTATTAGGTTACAACGTATGACGTTATGTATTATTACGATATAACGTATGACGTTATGCAGTATTAGGCTATAACGTATGACGTCATGTAGTTTTACGTTATAACGTATGACGTTATGTAGTATTACGATATAACGTATGACGTCATGTGGTGTTACGTTATTGTGAATAACGTTATATTGTGTTACTTTATGACGTATGACGTCATGTAGTATTAGGTTACAACGTATGACGTCATGTAGTATTAGGTTACAACGTATGACGTTATGTATTATTACGATATAACGTATGACGTTATGCAGTATTAGGCTATAACGTATGACGTCATGTAGTTTTGCGTTATAACGTATGACGTTATGTAGTATTACGATATAACGTATGAGGTCATGTGGTATTACATTAGTACGAATATCGTAA
The DNA here is from genome assembly GCF_910591885.1 of Bombus terrestris. Lineage (NCBI taxonomy): Eukaryota > Metazoa > Arthropoda > Insecta > Hymenoptera > Apidae > Bombus > Bombus terrestris. The sequence goes on from NW_025963557.1 coordinate 1,761,621, forward strand.
TATTGTGTTACTTTATGACGTACGACGTCATGTAGTATTACGTTATAACGTATGACGGTATGTAGTATTATATTATTCCGTATAACGTTATGTATTATTACGATATAACGAACAACGTCATATAGAATTACGATATAACGCACAACGTTATGTCGTATTACGTTATAACGTATCATGTCATGTAGTATTACATTATAACATATGACGTCATGTAGTGTTACGATATAACGTACAACGTTATATAGAATTTCGATATAACGCACAACGTTATGTCGTATTACGTTATAACGTATCATGTCATGTAGCATTACGTTATAACGTATGACGGTATATAGTATTGCGTTATTCCGTATAACGTTATATAGTGTTACGTTATAAAGTATGACGTCATGTAGTATTACGTTATAACGTATGACGTCATGTAGTATTACGATATAACGTACAACGTTATGTCGTATTACGTTATAACGTATCATGTCATGTAGTATTACGTTATAACGTATGCCGTCATGTAGTATTACGTTATAACATATGACGTCATGTAGTATTACGATATAACGTACAACGTTATATAGAATTACGATATAACGCACAACGTTATGTCCTATTACGTTATAACGTATGACGTCATGTAGTATTACGTTATAACGTATGACGTTATGGGGTATTACGTTATAACGTATGAGGTCATGTGGTATTACGTTATTACGAATATCGTAATATTGTGTTACTTTATGACGTACGACGTCATGTAGTATTACGTTATAACGTATGGCGTTATGTAGTATTACGATTTAACGTATGACGTCATGTGGTATTACGTTATTGCGAATAACGTTATATTGTGTTACTTTATTATGTATGACGTCATGTAGTATTACGTTATAACGTATGACGGTATGTAGTATTACGTTATTCCGTATAACGTTATATAGTGTTACTTTTTGAAGTATGACGTTATGTTGTATTACGTTATAACGTATGACGTTATGGAGTATTACGTTATAACGTATGAGGTCATGTGGTATTACATTATTACGAATATCGTAATATTGTGTTACTTTATGACGTACGACGTCATGTAGTATTACTTTATGACGTATGACGTCATGTGGTATTACGTTATTGCGAATAACGTTATATTGTGTTACTTTAAGAAGTATGACGTTATGTTGTATTACGTTATAGCGTATGACTTCATGTGGTATTACGTTATTACGAATAACGTTATATTGTGTTACTTTATGTAGTATGACTTATGTAGTATGACGTGATGTAACATTTCTTTATAATGTACGACGTTATGTAGCATTACGGTATTACGAATAACGTTGTACTGTGTTACTTTATAACGTATGACGTTATGTAGTGTTACGTTATAACGTATGACGTCGTGTAGTATTACGTTATAACGTATGACGTTATGTATTATTACGATATAACGTAATACGTTATGCAGAATTGGGTTATAACGTATGACGTCATGTAGTTTTGCGTTATAACGTATGACTTTACGTAGTATTACGTTATAACGTATGATGTTATGGAGTATTACGTTATAACGTATGACGTCATGTGGTAATATTTTATTACGAATAACGTTATATTGTGTTACTTTATGACGTATGACGTCATGTAGTATTAGGTTACAACGTATGACGTTATGTATTATTACGATATAACGTATGACGTTATGCAGTATTAGGTTATAACGTATGACGTCATGTAGTTTTGCGTTATAACGTATGACGTTATGTAGTATTACGATATAACGTATGACGTCATGTGGTATTACGTTATTGCGAATAACGTTATATTGTGTCACTTTATGACGTATGACGTCATGTAGTATTACGTTTTAACGTATGACGGTATGTCGTATTGCGTTATTCCGTACAACGTTATATAGTGTTACATTATAAAGTATGACGTCGTGTAGTATTACGTTATAACGTATGACGTTATGTATTATTACGATATAACGTATGACGTCATGTAGTTTTGCGTTATAACGTATGACGTTACGTAGTATTACGTTATAACGTATGATGTTATGGAGTATTACGTTATAACGTATGACGTTATGGAGTATTACGTTATAACGTATGAGGTCATGTGGTATTACGTTATTACGAATATCGTAATATTGTGTTACTTTATGACGTATGACGTAATGTAGTATTACTTTATGACGTATGACGTCATGTAGAATTAGGTTACAACGTATGACGTTATGTATTATTACGATATAACGTATGACGTTATGTAGTATTACGATATAACGTATGACGTTATGTAGTATTACGATATAACGTATGACGTCATGTGGTGTTACGAATTGCGAATAACGTTATATTGTGTTACTTTATGACGTATGACGTCATGTAGTATTACGTTATAACGTATGACGGTATGTAGTATTACGTTATTCCGTATAACGTTATGTATTATTACGATATAACGTACAACGTCATATAGAATTACGATATAACGCACAACGTTATGTCGTATTACGTTATAACGTATCATGTCATGTAGTATTACGTTATAACGTATGACGTTATGGAGTATTACGTTATAACGTATGAGGTCATGTGGTATTACATTATTACGAATATCGTAATATTGTGTTACTTTATGACGTACGACGGCATGTAGTATTACTTTATGACGTATGACGTCATGTGGTATTACGTTATTGCGAATAACGTTATATTATGTTGCTTTATGTAGTATGACTTATGTAGTATGGCGTGATGTAGTATTACTTTATAATGTATGACGTTATGTAGCATTACCGTGTTACGAGTAACGTTGTATTGTGTTACTTTATGACGTATGACGTCATGTAGTATTAGGTTACAACGTATGACGTTATGTATTATTACGATATAACGTATGACGTTATGTAGTATTACGATATAACGTATGACGTCATGTGGTGTTACGTAATTGCGAATAACGTTATATTTTGTTACTTTATGACGTATGACGTCATGTAGTATTACGTTATAACGTATGACGGTATGTAGTATTACGTTATTCCGTATAACGTTATGTATTATTACGTTATGACGTATGACGTCATGTAGTATTACGATATAACGTACAACGTTATGTCGTATTACGTTATAACGTATCATGTCATGTTGTATAACGTTATAACGTATGACGGTATGTAGTATTACTTTATGACGTATGACGTCATGTAGTATTAGGTTACAACGTATGACGTCATGTAGTATTACGATATAACGTACAACGTTATGTCGTATTACGTTATAACGTATCATGTCATGTAGTATTACGTTATAACATATGACGTTATGGAGTATTACGTTTTAACGTATGAGGTCATGTGGTATTACGTTATTACGAATATCGTAATATTGTGTTACTTTATGACGTATGACGTTATGTTGTATTACGTTATAACGTATGACGGTATGTAGTATTACTTTATTCCGTATAACGTCATATCGTGTTACGTTATAAAGTATGACGTCGTGTAGTATTACGTTATAACGTATGACGTTATGTATTATTACGATATAACGTATGACGTCATGTAGTATTAAGTTATAACGTATGCCGTCATGTAGTATTACGTTATAACATATGGCGTCATGTAGTATTACGATATAACGTACAACGTTATATTGAATTACGATATAACGCACAACGTTATGTCGTAATACGTTATAACGTATCATGTCATGTAGTATTACGTTATAAAGTATGACGTTATGGAGTATTACGTTATAAGGTATGAGGTCATGTGGTATTACGTTATTACGAATATCGTAATATTGTGTTACTTTATGACGTATGACGTCATGTAGTATTACTAAATGACGTATGACGTCATGTAGTATTAGGTTACAACGTATGACTTTATGTATTATTACGATATAACGTATGACGTCATGTAGTATTATGTTATAACGTATGCCGTCATGTAGTATTACGTTATAACATATGACGTTATGTATTATTACGATATAACGTATGACGTTATGTAGTATTACGATATAAGGTATGACGTCATGTGGTGTTACGTAGTTGCGAATAACGTTATATTGTGTTACTTTATGACGTATGACGTCATGTAGTATTACGTTATAACGTATGACGGTATGTAGTATTACGTTATTCCGTATAACGTTATGTATTATTACGATATAACGTACAACGTCATATAGAATTACGATATAACGCACAACGTTATGTCGTATTACGTTATAACGTATCATGTCATGTAGTATTACGTTATAACGTATGACGTTATGGAGTATTACGTTATAACGTATGAGGTCATGTGGTATTACATTATTACGAATATCGTAATATTGTGTTACTTTATGACGTACGACGTCATGTAGTATTACTTTATGACGTATGACGTCATGTGGTATTACGTTATTGCGAATAACGTTATATTATGTTGCTTTATGTAGTATGACTTATGTAGTATGGCGTGATGTAGTATTACTTTATAATGTATGACGTTATGTAGCATTACCGTGTTACGAGTAACGTTGTATTGTGTTACTTTATGACGTATGACGTCATGTAGTATTAGGTTACAACGTATGACGTTATGTATTATTACGATATAACGTATGACGTTATGTAGTATTACGATATAACGTATGACGTCATGTGGTGTTACGTAATTGCGAATAACGTTATATTTTGTTACTTTATGACGTATGACGTCATGTAGTATTACGTTATAACGTATGACGGTATGTAGTATTACGTTATTCCGTATAACGTTATGTATTATTACGTTATGACGTATGACGTCATGTAGTATTACGATATAACGTACAACGTTATGTCGTATTACGTTATAACGTATCATGTCATGTTGTATAACGTTATAACGTATGACGGTATGTAGTATTACTTTATGACGTATGACGTCATGTAGTATTAGGTTACAACGTATGACGTCATGTAGTATTACGATATAACGTACAACGTTATGTCGTATTACGTTATAACGTATCATGTCATGTAGTATTACGTTATAACATATGACGTTATGGAGTATTACGTTTTAACGTATGAGGTCATGTGGTATTACGTTATTACGAATATCGTAATATTGTGTTACTTTATGACGTATGACGTTATGTTGTATTACGTTATAACGTATGACGGTATGTAGTATTACTTTATTCCGTATAACGTCATATCGTGTTACGTTATAAAGTATGACGTCGTGTAGTATTACGTTATAACGTATGACGTTATGTATTATTACGATATAACGTATGACGTCATGTAGTATTAAGTTATAACGTATGCCGTCATGTAGTATTACGTTATAACATATGGCGTCATGTAGTATTACGATATAACGTACAACGTTATATTGAATTACGATATAACGCACAACGTTATGTCGTAATACGTTATAACGTATCATGTCATGTAGTATTACGTTATAAAGTATGACGTTATGGAGTATTACGTTATAAGGTATGAGGTCATGTGGTATTACGTTATTACGAATATCGTAATATTGTGTTACTTTATGACGTATGACGTCATGTAGTATTACTAAATGACGTATGACGTCATGTAGTATTAGGTTACAACGTATGACTTTATGTATTATTACGATATAACGTATGACGTCATGTAGTATTATGTTATAACGTATGCCGTCATGTAGTATTACGTTATAACATATGACGTTATGTATTATTACGATATAACGTATGACGTTATGTAGTATTACGATATAAGGTATGACGTCATGTGGTGTTACGTAGTTGCGAATAACGTTATATTGTGTTACTTTATGACGTATGACGTCATGTAGTATTACGTTATAGCGTATGACGGTATGTAGTATTACGTTATTCCGTATAATGTTATATAGTGTTACTTTATGAAGTATGACGTTATGTTGTATTACGTTATAGCGTATGACGCTATGGAGTATTACGTTATAACGTATGAGGTCATGTGGTATTACATTATTACGAATATCGTAATATTGTGTTACTTTATGATGTACGACGTCATGTAGTATCACTTTATGACGTATGACGTCATGTGGTATTACGTTATTACGAATAACGTTATATTGTGTTACTTTATGTAGTATGACTTATGTAGTATGACGTGATGTAGTATTACTTTATAATGTATGACGTTATGTAGCATTACGCTATTACGAATAACGTTGTACTGTGTTACTTTATAACGTATGACGTTATGTAGTGTTACGTTATAACGTATGACGTCGTGTAGTATTACGTTATAACGTATGACGTTATGTATTATTACGATATAACGTAATACGTTGTGCAGAATTGGGTTATAACGTATGACGTCATGTAGTATTACGTTATAACATATGACGTCATGTAGTATTACGATATAACGTACAACGTTATATAGAATTACGATATAACGCACAACGTTATGTCGTATTACGTTATAACGTATAATGTCATGTAGTATTACGTTATATCGTATGACGTTATGTAGTATTACGATATAACGTATGACGTCATGTGGTGTTACGAATTGCGAATAACGTTATATTGTGTTACTTTATGACGTATGACGTCATGTAGTATTACGTTATGACGTATGAGGTCATGTGGTATTACATTATTACGAATATCGTAATATTGTGTTACTTTATGACGTACGACGTCATGTAGTATTACTTTATGACGTATGACGTCATGTGGTATTACGTTATTGCGAATAACGTTATATTATGTTGCTTTATGTAGTATGACTTATGTAGTATGGCGTGATGTAGTATTACTTTATAATGTATGACGTTATGTAGCATTACCGTGTTACGAGTAACGTTGTATTGTGTTACTTTATGACGTATGACGTCATGTAGTATTAGGTTACAACGTATGACGTTATGTATTATTACGATATAACGTATGACGTTATGCAGTATTAGGTTATAACGTATGACGTCATGTAGTTTTGCGTTATAACGTATGACGTTATGTAGTATTACGCTATATCGTATGACGTCATGTGGTATTACGTTATTGCGAATAACGTTATATTGTGTTACTTTATGACGTATGACGTCATGTAGTATTACGTTATAACGTATGACGGTATGTAGTATAACGTTATAACGTATGACGTTATGCAGTATTACGTTATAACGTATGAGGTCATGTGGTATTATGTTATTACGAATATCGTAATGTTGTGTTACGTTATGACGTATGACGTCATGTAGTATTACGATATAACGTACAACGTTATGTCGTATTACGTTATAACGTATCATGTCATGTAGTATTACGTTATAACATATGACGTTATGGAGTATTACGTTTTAACGTATGAGGTCATGTGGTATTACGTTATTACGAATATCGTAATATTGTGTTACTTTATGACGTATGACGTTATGTTGTATTACGTTATAACGTATGACGGTATGTAGTATTACTTTATTCCGTATAACGTCATATCGTGTTACGTTATAAAGTATGACGTCGTGTAGTATTACGTTATAACGTATGACGTTATGTATTATTACGATATAACGTATGACGTCATGTAGTATTAAGTTATAACGTATGCCGTCATGTAGTATTACGTTATAACATATGGCGTCATGTAGTATTACGATATAACGTACAACGTTATATTGAATTACGATATAACGCACAACGTTATGTCGTAATACGTTATAACGTATCATGTCATGTAGTATTACGTTATAAAGTATGACGTTATGGAGTATTACGTTATAAGGTATGAGGTCATGTGGTATTACGTTATTACGAATATCGTAATATTGTGTTACTTTATGACGTATGACGTCATGTAGTATTACTAAATGACGTATGACGTCATGTAGTATTAGGTTACAACGTATGACTTTATGTATTATTACGATATAACGTATGACGTCATGTAGTATTATGTTATAACGTATGCCGTCATGTAGTATTACGTTATAACATATGACGTTATGTATTATTACGATATAACGTATGACGTTATGTAGTATTACGATATAACGTATGACGTCATGTGGTGTTACGTAGTTGCGAATAACGTTATATTGTGTTACTTTATGACGTATGACGTCATGTAGTATTACGTTATAGCGTATGACGGTATGTAGTATTACGTTATTCCGTATAATGTTATATAGTGTTACTTTATGAAGTATGACGTTATGTTGTATTACGTTATAGCGTATGACGCTATGGAGTATTACGTTATAACGTATGAGGTCATGTGGTATTACATTATTACGAATATCGTAATATTGTGTTACTTTATGATGTACGACGTCATGTAGTATCACTTTATGACGTATGACGTCATGTGGTATTACGTTATTACGAATAACGTTATATTGTGTTACTTTATGTAGTATGACTTATGTAGTATGACGTGATGTAGTATTACTTTATAATGTATGACGTTATGTAGCATTACGCTATTACGAATAACGTTGTACTGTGTTACTTTATAACGTATGACGTTATGTAGTGTTACGTTATAACGTATGACGTCGTGTAGTATTACGTTATAACGTATGACGTTATGTATTATTACGATATAACGTAATACGTTGTGCAGAATTGGGTTATAACGTATGACGTCCTGTAGTATTACGTTATAACATATGACGTCATGTAGTATTACGATATAACGTACAACGATATATAGAATTACGATATAACGCACAACGTTATGTCGTATTACGTTATAACGTATAATGTCATGTAGTATTACGTTATATCGTATGACGTTATGGAGTATTACGTTATAACGTATGAGGTCATGTGGTATTACATTATTACGAATATCGTAATATTGTGTTACTTTATGACGTACGACGTCATGTAGTATTACTTTATTACGTATGACGTCATGTAGTATTACTTTATTACGTATGACGTCATGTAGTATTAGGTTACAACGTATGACGTTATGTATTATTACGATATAACGTATGACGTTATGCAGTATTATGTTATAACGTATGATGTCATGTAGTTTTGCGTTATAACGTATGACGTTATGTAGTATTACGATATAACGTATGACGTCATGTGGTATTACGTTATTGCGAATAACGTTATATTGTGTTACTTTATGACGTATGACGTCATGTAGTGTTACGTTATAACGTATGACGGTATGTAGTATTACGTTATAACGTACGACGTTATGGAGTATTACGTTATAACGTATGAGGTCATGTGGTATTACGTTATTACGAATATCGTAATATTGTGTTACTTTATGACGTATGACGTCATGTAGTATTACTTTATGACGTATGACGTCATGTAGTATTACTTTATGACGTATGACGTCATGTAGTATTACTTTATGACGTATGACGTCATGTAGTATTACTTTATGACGTATGACGTCATGTAGTATTACTTTATGACGTATGACGTCATGTAGTATTACTTTATGACGTATGACGTCATGTAGTATTACTTTATGACGTATGACGTCAAGTAGTATTAGGTTACAACTTATGACGTTATGTATTATTACGATATAACGTATGACGTTATGTAGTATTACGATATAACGTATGACGTCATGTGGTGTTACGTAATTGCGAATAACGTTATATTGTGTTACTGTATGACGTATGACGTCATGTAGTATTAGGTTACAACGTATGACGTTATGTATTATTATGTTATAACGTAGGACGTTATGTATTATTACGATATAACGTATGACGTCATGTAGTATTACGTTATAACGTATGACGTCATGTAGTATTACGTTATTGCGAATATCGTAATATTGTGTTACTTTATAACGTATGACGTCATGTAGTATTACTTTATGACGTATGACGTCATGTAGTATTACTTTATGACGTATGACGTCATGTAGTATTAGGTTACAACGTATGACGTCATGTAGTATTAGGTTACAACGTATGACGTTATGTATTATTACGATATAACGTATGACGTTATGCAGTATTAGGTTATAACGTATGACGTCATGTAGTTTTGCGTTATAACGTATGACGTTATGTAGTATTACGATATAACGTATGACGTCATGTAGTTTTGCATTATAACGTATGACGTTATGTAGTATTACGATATAACGTATGACGTCATGTGGTGGTACGTTATTGCGAATAACGTTATATTGTGCTACTTTATGACGTATGACGTCATGTAGTATTACGTTATAACATATGACGGTATGTAGTATTACGTTATTCCGTATAACGTGATATAGTGTTACTTTATGACGTATGACGTCATGTAGTATTACTTTATGACGTATGACGTCATGTAGTATTAGGTTACAACGTATGACGTCATGTAGTATTACGATATAACGTATGACGTTATGCAGTATTAGGTTATAACGTATGACGTCATGTAGTTTTGCGTTATAACGTATGACGTTATGTAGTATTACGATATAACGTATGACGTCATGTGGTGTTACGTTATTGCGAATAACGTTATATTGTGCTACTTTGTGACGTATGATGTAATGTAGTATTACGTTATAACATATGACGGTATGTAGTATTACGTTATTCGGTATAACGTTATATAGTGTTACTTTATGAAGTATGACGTTATGTTGTATTACGTTATAGCGTATGACGTTATGGAGCATTACGTTATAACGTATGAGGTCATGTGGTATTACATTAGTACGAATATCGTAATATTGTGTTACTTTATGACGTACGACGTCATGTATTATTACTTTATGACGTATGACGTCGTGTAGTATTACGTTATAACGTATGACGATATGTATTATTACGATATAACGTAATACGTTATGCAGTATTGGGTTATAACGTATGACGTCATGTAGTATTACGTTATAACGTATGACGTCATGTAGTATTACGATATAACGTACAACGTTATGTCGTATTACGTCATAACGTATCATGTCATGTAGTATAACGTTATAACGTATGACGTTATGGAGTATTACGTTATAACGTATGATGTCATGTGGTATTACGTTATTACGAATATCGTAATATTGTTTTACTTTATGACGTATGACGTCATGTAGTATTACTTTATGACGTATGACGTCATGTAGTATTAGGTTACAACGTATGACGTCATGTAGTATTACGATATAACGTATGACGTTATGTAGTATTACGATATAACGTATGACGTCATGTGGTGTTACGTAATTGCGAATAACGTTATATTGTGTTACTTTATGACCTATGACGTCATGTAGTATTAGGTTACAACGTATGACGTTATGTATTATTACGTTATAACGTAGGACGTTATGTATTATTACGATATAACGTATGACGTCATGTAGTATTACGTTATAACGTATGACGTCATGTAGTATTACGTTATTACGAATATCGTAATATTGTGTTACTTTATGACGTACGACGTCATGTAGTATTACTTTATGACGTATGACGTCATGTAGTATTAGGTTACAACGTATGACGTCATGTAGTATTAGGTTACAACGTATGACGTTATGTATTATTACGATATAACGTATGACGTTATGCAGTATTAGGCTATAACGTATGACGTCATGTAGTTTTGCGTTATAACGTATGACGTTATGTAGTATTACGATATAACGTATGACGTCATGTAGTTTTGCATTATATCGTATGACGTTATGTAGTATTACGATATAACGTATGACGTCATGTGGTGTTACGAATTGCGAATAACGTTATATTGTGTTACTTTATGACGTATGACGTCATGTAGTATTACGTTATAACGTATGAGGTCATGTGGTATTACATTATTACGAATATCGTAATATTGTGTTACTTTATGACGTACGACGTCATGTAGTATTACTTTATGACGTATGACGTCATGTGGTATTACGTTATTGCGAATAACGTTATATTATGTTGCTTTATGTAGTATGACTTATGTAGTATGGCGTGATGTAGTATTACTTTATAATGTATGACGTTATGTAGCATTACCGTGTTACGAGTAACGTTGTATTGTGTTACTTTATGACGTATGACGTCATGTAGTATTAGGTTACAACGTATGACGTTATGTATTATTACGATATAACGTATGACGTTATGCAGTATTAGGTTATAACGTATGACGTCATGTAGTTTTGCGTTATAACGTATGACGTTATGTAGTATTACGCTATATCGTATGACGTCATGTGGTATTACGTTATTGCGAATAACGTTATATTGTGTTACTTTATGACGTATGACGTCATGTAGTATTACGTTATAACGTATGACGGTATGTAGTATAACGTTATAACGTATGACGTTATGCAGTATTACGTTATAACGTATGAGGTCATGTGGTATTATGTTATTACGAATATCGTAATGTTGTGTTACGTTATGACGTATGACGTCATGTAGTATTACGATATAACGTACAACGTTATGTCGTATTACGTTATAACGTATCATGTCATGTAGTATTACGTTATAACATATGACGTTATGGAGTATTACGTTTTAACGTATGAGGTCATGTGGTATTACGTTATTACGAATATCGTAATATTGTGTTACTTTATGACGTATGACGTTATGTTGTATTACGTTATAACGTATGACGGTATGTAGTATTACTTTATTCCGTATAACGTCATATCGTGTTACGTTATAAAGTATGACGTCGTGTAGTATTACGTTATAACGTATGACGTTATGTATTATTACGATATAACGTATGACGTCATGTAGTATTAAGTTATAACGTATGCCGTCATGTAGTATTACGTTATAACATATGGCGTCATGTAGTATTACGATATAACGTACAACGTTATATTGAATTACGATATAACGCACAACGTTATGTCGTAATACGTTATAACGTATCATGTCATGTAGTATTACATTATAAAGTATGACGTTATGGAGTATTACGTTATAAGGTATGAGGTCATGTGGTATTACGTTATTACGAATATCGTAATATTGTGTTACTTTATGACGTATGACGTCATGTAGTATTACTAAATGACGTATGACGTCATGTAGTATTAGGTTACAACGTATGACTTTATGTATTATTACGATATAACGTATGACGTCATGTAGTATTATGTTATAACGTATGCCGTCATGTAGTATTACGTTATAACATATGACGTTATGTATTATTACGATATAACGTATGACGTTATGTAGTATTACGATATAAGGTATGACGTCATGTGGTGTTACGTAGTTGCGAATAACGTTATATTGTGTTACTTTATGACGTATGACGTCATGTAGTATTACGTTATAGCGTATGACGGTATGTAGTATTACGTTATTCCGTATAATGTTATATAGTGTTACTTTATGAAGTATGACGTTATGTTGTATTACGTTATAGCGTATGACGCTATGGAGTATTACGTTATAACGTATGAGGTCATGTGGTATTACATTATTACGAATATCGTAATATTGTGTTACTTTATGATGTACGACGTCATGTAGTATCACTTTATGACGTATGACGTCATGTGGTATTACGTTATTACGAATAACGTTATATTGTGTTACTTTATGTAGTATGACTTATGTAGTATGACGTGATGTAGTATTACTTTATAATGTATGACGTTATGTAGCATTACGCTATTACGAATAACGTTGTACTGTGTTACTTTATAACGTATGACGTTATGTAGTGTTACGTTATAACGTATGACGTCGTGTAGTATTACGTTATAACGTATGACGTTATGGAGTATTACGTTATAACGTATGAGGTCATGTGGTATTACATTATTACGAATATCGTAATATTGTGTTACTTTATGACGTACGACGTCATGTAGTATTACTTTATTACGTATGACGTCATGTAGTATTACTTTATTACGTATGACGTCATGTAGTATTAGGTTACAACGTATGACGTTATGTATTATTACGATATAACGTATGACGTTATGCAGTATTATGTTATAACGTATGATGTCATGTAGTTTTGCGTTATAACGTATGACGTTATGTAGTATTACGATATAACGTATGACGTCATGTGGTATTACGTTATTGCGAATAACGTTATATTGTGTTACTTTATGACGTATGACGTCATGTAGTGTTACGTTATAACGTATGACGGTATGTAGTATTACGTTATAACGTACGACGTTATGGAGTATTACGTTATAACGTATGAGGTCATGTGGTATTACGTTATTACGAATATCGTAATATTGTGTTACTTTATGACGTATGACGTCATGTAGTATTACTTTATGACGTATGACGTCATGTAGTATTACTTTATGACGTATGACGTCATGTAGTATTACTTTATGACGTATGACGTCATGTAGTATTACTTTATGACGTATGACGTCATGTAGTATTACTTTATGACGTATGACGTCATGTAGTATTACTTTATGACGTATGACGTCATGTAGTATTACTTTATGACGTATGACGTCAAGTAGTATTAGGTTACAACTTATGACGTTATGTATTATTACGATATAACGTATGACGTTATGTAGTATTACGATATAACGTATGACGTCATGTGGTGTTACGTAATTGCGAATAACGTTATATTGTGTTACTTTATGACGTATGACGTCATGTAGTATTAGGTTACAACGTATGACGTTATGTATTATTATGTTATAACGTAGGACGTTATGTATTATTACGATATAACGTATGACGTCATGTAGTATTACGTTATAACGTATGACGTCATGTAGTATTACGTTATTGCGAATATCGTAATATTGTGTTACTTTATAACGTATGACGTCATGTAGTATTACTTTATGACGTATGACGTCATGTAGTATTACTTTATGACGTATGACGTCATGTAGTATTAGGTTACAACGTATGACGTCATGTAGTATTAGGTTACAACGTATGACGTTATGTATTATTACGATATAACGTATGACGTCATGCAGTATTAGGTTATAACGTATGACGTCATGTAGTTTTGCGTTATAACGTATGACGTTATGTAGTATTACGATATAACGTATGACGTCATGTAGTTTTGCATTATAACGTATGACGTTATGTAGTATTACGATATAACGTATGACGTCATGTGGTGGTACGTTATTGCGAATAACGTTATATTGTGCTACTTTATGACGTATGACGTCATGTAGTATTACGTTATAACATATGACGGTATGTAGTATTACGTTATTCCGTATAACGTGATATAGTGTTACTTTATGACGTATGACGTCATGTAGTATTACTTTATGACGTATGACGTCATGTAGTATTAGGTTACAACGTATGACGTCATGTAGTATTACGATATAACGTATGACGTTATGCAGTATTAGGTTATAACGTATGACGTCATGTAGTTTTGCGTTATAACGTATGACGTTATGTAGTATTACGATATAACGTATGACGTCATGTGGTGTTACGTTATTGCGAATAACGTTATATTGTGCTACTTTGTGACGTATGATGTAATGTAGTATTACGTTATAACATATGACGGTATGTAGTATTACGTTATTCGGTATAACGTTATATAGTGTTACTTTATGAAGTATGACGTTATGTTGTATTACGTTATAGCGTATGACGTTATGGAGCATTACGTTATAACGTATGAGGTCATGTGGTATTACATTAGTACGAATATCGTAATATTGTGTTACTTTATGACGTACGACGTCATGTATTATTACTTTATGACGTATGACGTCGTGTAGTATTACGTTATAACGTATGACGATATGTATTATTACGATATAACGTAATACGTTATGCAGTATTGGGTTATAACGTATGACGTCATGTAGTATTACGTTATAACGTATGACGTCATGTAGTATTACGATATAACGTACAACGTTATGTCGTATTACGTCATAACGTATCATGTCATGTAGTATAACGTTATAACGTATGACGTTATGGAGTATTACGTTATAACGTATGATGTCATGTGGTATTACGTTATTACGAATATCGTAATATTGTTTTACTTTATGACGTATGACGTCATGTAGTATTACTTTATGACGTATGACGTCATGTAGTATTAGGTTACAACGTATGACGTCATGTAGTATTACGATATAACGTATGACGTTATGTAGTATTACGATATAACGTATGACGTCATGTGGTGTTACGTAATTGCGAATAACGTTATATTGTGTTACTTTATGACCTATGACGTCATGTAGTATTAGGTTACAACGTATGACGTTATGTATTATTACGTTATAACGTAGGACGTTATGTATTATTACGATATAACGTATGACGTCATGTAGTATTACGTTATAACGTATGACGTCATGTAGTATTACGTTATTACGAATATCGTAATATTGTGTTACTTTATGACGTACGACGTCATGTAGTATTACTTTATGACGTATGACGTCATGTAGTATTAGGTTACAACGTATGACGTCATGTAGTATTAGGTTACAACGTATGACGTTATGTATTATTACGATATAACGTATGACGTTATGCAGTATTAGGCTATAACGTATGACGTCATGTAGTTTTGCGTTATAACGTATGACGTTATGTAGTATTACGATATAACGTATGACGTCATGTAGTTTTGCATTATAACGTATGACGTTATGTAGTATTACGATATAACGTATGACGTCATGTGGTGGTACGTTATTGCGAATAACGTTATATTGTGCTACTTTATGACGTATGACGTCATGTAGTATTACGTTATAACATATGACGGTATGTAGTATTGCGTTATTCCGTATAACGTTATATAGTGTTACGTTATAAAGTATGACGTCATGTAGTATTACGTTATAACGTATGACGTCATGTAGTATTACTTTATGACGTATGACGTCATGTAGTATTAGGATACAACGTATGACGTCATGTAGTATTAGGTTACAACGTATGACGTTATGTATTATTACGATATAACGTATGACGTTATGCAGTATTAGGCTATAACGTATGACGTCATGTAGTTTTGCGTTATAACGTATGACGTTATGTAGTATTACGATATAACGTATGACGTCATGTGGTGTTACGTTATTGTGAATAACGTTATATTGTGTTACTTTATGACGTATGACGTCATGTAGTATTAGGTTACAACGTATGACGTCATGTAGTATTAGGTTACAACGTATGACGTTATGTATTATTACGATATAACGTATGACGTTATGCAGTATTAGGCTATAACGTATGACGTCATGTAGTTTTGCGTTATAACGTATGACGTTATGTAGTATTACGATATAACGTATGAGGTCATGTGGTATTACATTAGTACGAATATCGTAATATTGTGTTACTTTATGACGTACGACGTCATGTAGTATTACGTTATAACGTATGACGGTATGTAGTATTATATTATTCCGTATAACGTTATGTATTATTACGATATAACGAACAACGTCATATAGAATTACGATATAACGCACAACGTTATGTCGTATTACGTTATAACGTATCATGTCATGTAGTATTACTTTATAACATATGACGTCATGTAGTGTTACGATATAACGTACAACGTTATATAGAATTTCGATATAACGCACAACGTTATGTCGTATTACGTTATAACGTATCATGTCATGTAGCATTACGTTATAACGTATGACGGTATATAGTATTGCGTTATTCCGTATAACGTTATATAGTGTTACGTTATAAAGTATGACGTCATGTAGTATTACGTTATAACGTATGACGTCATGTAGTATTACGATATAACGTACAACGTTATGTCGTATTACGTTATAACGTATCATGTCATGTAGTATTACGTTATAACGTATGCCGTCATGTAGTATTACGTTATAACATATGACGTCATGTAGTATTACGATATAACGTACAACGTTATATAGAATTACGATATAACGCACAACGTTATGTCCTATTACGTTATAACGTATGACGTCATGTAGTATTACGTTATAACGTATGACGTTATGGGGTATTACGTTATAACGTATGAGGTCATGTGGTATTACGTTATTACGAATATCGTAATATTGTGATACTTTATGACGTATGACGCCATGTAGTATTACGTTATAACGTATGGCGTTATGTAGTATTACGATTTAACGTATGACGTCATGTGGTATTACGTTATTGCGAATAACGTTATATTGTGTTACTTTATTATGTATGACGTCATGTAGTATTACGTTATAACGTATGACGGTATGTAGTATTACGTTATTCCGTATAACGTTATATAGTGTTACTTTTTGAAGTATGACGTTATGTTGTATTACGTTATAACGTATGTCGTTATGGAGTATTACGTTATAACGTATGAGGTCATGTGGTATTACATTATTACGAATATCGTAATATTGTGTTACTTTATGACGTACGACGTCATGTAGTATTACTTTATGACGTATGACGTCATGTGGTATTACGTTATTGCGAATAACGTTATATTGTGTTACTTTAAGAAGTATGACGTTATGTTGTATTACGTTATAGCGTATGACTTCATGTGGTATTACGTTATTACGAATAACGTTATATTGTGTTACTTTATGTAGTATGACTTATGTAGTATGACGTGATGTAACATTTCTTTATAATGTACGACGTTATGTAGCATTACGGTATTACGAATAACGTTGTACTGTGTTACTTTATAACGTATGACGTTATGTAGTGTTACGTTATAACGTATGACGTCGTGTAGTATTACGTTATAACGTATGACGTTATGTATTATTACGATATAACGTAATACGTTATGCAGAATTGGGTTATAACGTATGACGTCATGTAGTTTTGCGTTATAACGTATGACTTTACGTAGTATTACGTTATAACGTATGATGTTATGGAGTATTACGTTATAACGTATGACGTCATGTGGTAATATTTTATTACGAATAACGTTATATTGTGTTACTTTATGACGTATGACGTCATGTAGTATTAGGTTACAACGTATGACGTTATGTATTATTACGATATAACGTATGACGTTATGCAGTATTAGGTTATAACGTATGACGTCATGTAGTTTTGCGTTATAACGTATGACGTTATGTAGTATTACGATATAACGTATGACGTCATGTGGTATTACGTTATTGCGAATAACGTTATATTGTGTCACTTTATGACGTATGACGTCATGTAGTATTACGTTTTAACGTATGACGGTATGTCGTATTGCGTTATTCCGTACAACGTTATATAGTGTTACATTATAAAGTATGACGTCGTGTAGTATTACGTTATAACGTATGACGTTATGTATTATTACGATATAACGTATGACGTCATGTAGTTTTGCGTTATAACGTATGACGTTACGTAGTATTACGTTATAACGTATGATGTTATGGAGTATTACGTTATAACGTATGACGTTATGGAGTATTACGTTATAACGTATGAGGTCATGTGGTATTACGTTATTACGAATATCGTAATATTGTGTTACTTTATGACGTATGACGTAATGTAGTATTACTTTATGACGTATGACGTCATGTAGAATTAGGTTACAACGTATGACGTTATGTATTATTACGATATAACGTATGACGTTATGTAGTATTACGATATAACGTATGACGTTATGTAGTATTACGATATAACGTATGACGTCATGTGGTGTTACGAATTGCGAATAACGTTATATTGTGTTACTTTATGACGTATGACGTCATGTAGTATTACGTTATAACGTATGACGGTATGTAGTATTACGTTATTCCGTATAACGTTATGTATTATTACGATATAACGTACAACGTCATATAGAATTACGATATAACGCACAACGTTATGTCGTATTACGTTATAACGTATCATGTCATGTAGTATTACGTTATAACGTATGACGTTATGGAGTATTACGTTATAACGTATGAGGTCATGTGGTATTACATTATTACGAATATCGTAATATTGTGTTACTTTATGACGTACGACGTCATGTAGTATTACTTTATGACGTATGACGTCATGTGGTATTACGTTATTGCGAATAACGTTATATTATGTTGCTTTATGTAGTATGACTTATGTAGTATGGCGTGATGTAGTATTACTTTATAATGTATGACGTTATGTAGCATTACCGTGTTACGAGTAACGTTGTATTGTGTTACTTTATGACGTATGACGTCATGTAGTATTAGGTTACAACGTATGACGTTATGTATTATTACGATATAACGTATGACGTTATGTAGTATTACGATATAACGTATGACGTCATGTGGTGTTACGTAATTGCGAATAACGTTATATTTTGTTACTTTATGACGTATGACGTCATGTAGTATTACGTTATAACGTATGACGGTATGTAGTATTACGTTATTCCGTATAACGTTATGTATTATTACGTTATGACGTATGACGTCATGTAGTATTACGATATAACGTGCAACGTTATGTCGTATTACGTTATAACGTATCATGTCATGTTGTATAACGTTATAACGTATGACGTTATGGAGTATTACGTTATAACGTATGATGTCATGTGGTATTACGTTATTACGAATATCGTAATATTGTTTTACTTTATGACGTATGACGTCATGTAGTATTACTTTATGACGTATGACGTCATGTAGTATTACTTTATGACGTATGACGTCATGTAGTATTAGGTTACAACGTATGACGTCATGTAGTATTACGATATAACGTACACCGTTATGTCGTATTACGTTATAACGTATCATGTCATGTAGTATTACGTTATAACATATGACGTTATGGAGTATTACGTTTTAACGTATGAGGTCATGTGGTATTACGTTATTACGAATATCGTAATATTGTGTTACTTTATGACGTATGACGTTATGTTGTATTACGTTATAACGTATGACGGTATGTAGTATTACTTTATTCCGTATAACGTCATATCGTGTTACGTTATAAAGTATGACGTCGTGTAGTATTACGTTATAACGTATGACGTTATGTATTATTACGATATAACATATGACGTCATGTAGTATTACGATATAACGTACAACGTTATATTGAATTACGATATAACGCACAACGTTATGTCGTAATACGTTATAACGTATCATGTCATGTAGTATTACGTTATAAAGTATGACGTTATGGAGTATTACGTTATAAGGTATGAGGTCATGTGGTATTACGTTATTACGAATATCGTAATATTGTGTTACTTTAAGACGTATGACGTCATGTAGTATTACTAAATGACGTATGACGTCATGTAGTATTAGGTTAAAAAGTATGACTTTATGTATTATTACGATATAACGTATGACGTCATGTAGTATTATGTTATAACGTATGCCGTCATGTAGTATTACGTTATAACATATGACGTTATGTATTATTACGATATAACGTATGACGTTATGTAGTATTACGATATAAGGTATGACGTCATGTGGTGTTACGTAGTTGCGAATAACGTTATATTGTGTTACTTTATGACGTATGACGTCATGTAGTATTACGTTATAGCGTATGACGGTATGTAGTATTACGTTATTCCGTATAATGTTATATAGTGTTACTTTATGAAGTATGACGTTATGTTGTATTACGTTATAGCGTATGACGCTATGGAGTATTACGTTATAACGTATGAGGTCATGTGGTATTACATTATTACGAATATCGTAATATTGTGTTACTTTATGATGTACGACGTCATGTAGTATTACTTTATGACGTATGACGTCATGTGGTATTACGTTATTACGAATAACGTTATATTGTGTTACTTTATGTAGTATGACTTATGTAGTATGACGTGATGTAGTATTACTTTATAATGTATGACGTTATATAG
This sequence comes from Bombus terrestris, assembly GCF_910591885.1. Lineage (NCBI taxonomy): Eukaryota > Metazoa > Arthropoda > Insecta > Hymenoptera > Apidae > Bombus > Bombus terrestris. Next base: position 1,783,436 of record NW_025963557.1, read on the forward strand.
CATTACGCTATTACGAATAACGTTGTACTGTGTTACTTTATAACGTATGACGTTATGTAGTGTTACGTTATAACGTATGACGTCGTGTAGTATTACGTTATAACGTATGACGTTATGTATTATTACGATATAACGTAATACGTTGTGCAGAATTGGGTTATAACGTATGACGTCATGTAGTATTACGTTATAACATATGACGTCATGTAGTATTACGATATAACGTACAACGTTATATAGAATTACGATATAACGCACAACGTTATGTCGTATTACGTTATAACGTATCATGTCATGTAGTATTACATTATAACATATGACGTCATGTAGTGTTACGATATAACGTACAACGTTATATAGAATTTCGATATAACGCACAACGTTATGTCGTATTACGTTATAACGTATCATGTCATGTAGCATTACGTTATAACGTATGACGGTGTGTAGTATTGCGTTATTCCGTATAACGTTATATAGTGTTACGTTATAAAGTATGACGTCATGTAGTATTACGTTATAACGTATGACGTCATGTAGTATTACGATATAACGTACAACGTTATGTCGTATTACGTTATAACGTATCATGTCATGTAGTATTACGTTATAACGTATGCCGTCATGTAGTATTACGTTATAACATATGACGTCATGTGGTATTACGTTATTGCGAATAACGTTATATTGTGTCACTTTATGACGTATGACGTCATGTAGTATTACGTTTTAACGTATGACGTGATGTAGCATTTCTTTATAATGTATGACGTTATGTAGCATTACGGTATTACGAATAACGTTGTACTGTGCTACTTTATAACGTATGACGTTATAAAGTGTTTCGTTATAAGGTATGACGTCGTGTAGTATTACGTTATAACGTATGACGTTATGTATTATTACGATATAACGTAATACGTTATGCAGAATTGGGTTATAACGTATGACGTCATGTAGTTTTGCGTTATAACGTATGACGTTATGTAGTATTACGATATAACGTATGACGTCATGTGGTATTACGTTATTGCGAATAACGTTATATTGTGTCACTTTATGACGTATGACGTCATGTAGTTTTGCGTTATAACGTATGACGTTACGTAGTATTACGTTATAACGTATGATGTTATGTAGTATTACGATACAACGTATGACGTCATGTGGTGTTACGTTATTGCGAATAACGTTATATTGTGTTACTTTATGATGAATGACGTCATGAAGTATTACGTTATAACGTATGACGGTATGTAGTATTACGTTATTCCGTATAACGTTATATTGTGTTACTTTATGTAGTATGACTTATGTAGTATGACGTGATGTAGCATTTCTTTATAATGTATGACGTTATGTAGCATTACGGTATAACGAATAACGCTGTACTGTGTTACTTTATAACGTATGACGTTATGTAGTGTTACGTTATAACGTATGACGTCGTGTAGTATTACGTTATAACGTATGACGTTATGTATTATTACGATATAACGTAATACGTTATGCAGAATTGGGTTATAACGTATGACGTCATGTAGTTTTGCGTTATAACGTATGACGTTACGTAGTATTACGTTATAACGTATGATGTTATGGAGTATTACGTTATAACGTATGAGGTCATGTGGTATTACGTTATTACGAATATCGTGATATTGTGATACTTTATGACGCATGACGCCATGTAGTATTACTTTATTACGTATGACGTCATGTAGTATTAGGTTATAGCGTATGACGTTATGTATTATTACGATATAACGTATGACGTTATGCAGTATTAGGTTATAACGTATGATGTCATATACTTTTGCGTTATAACGTATGACGTTATGGAGTATTACGTTATAACGTATGACGTGTTGTGGTATTACGTTATTGCGAATAACGTTATATTGTGTTACTTTATAACGTATGACGTCATGTAGTATTACGTTATAACGTATGGCGTTATGTAGTATTACGATTTCACGTATGACGTCATGTGGTATTACGTTATTGCGAATAACGTTATATTGTGTTACTTTCTGATGTATGACGTCATGTAGTATTACGTTATAGCGTATGACGTTATGGAGCATTACGTTATAACGTATGAGGTCATGTGGTATTACATTAGTACGAATATCGTAATATTGTGTTACTTTATGACGTACGACGTCATGTAGTATTACTTTATGACGTATGACGTCATGTGGTATTACGTTATTGCGAAAAACGTTATATTGTGTTACTTTATGACGTATGACGTCATGTAGTATTGCGTTATAACGTATGACGGTATGTAGTATTACGTTATTCCGTATAACGTTATATCGTGTTACTTTATGACGTATGACGTCATGTAGTATTACTTTATGACGTATGACGTCATGTAGTATTAGGTTACAACGTATGACGTTATGTATTATTACGATATAACGTATGCCGTCATGTAGCATTACGTTATAACATATGACGTCATGTAGTATTACGATATAACGTACAACGTTATATAGAATTACGATATAACGCACAACGTTATGTCGTATTACGTTATAACGTATCATGTCATGTAGCATTACGTTATAACGTATGACTTTATGGAGTATTACGTTATAACGTATGATGTCATGTGCTATTACGTTATTACGAATATCGTAATATTGTGTTACTTTATGACGTATGACGTCATGTAGTATTGCGTTATAACGTATGACGGTATGTAGTATTACGTTATTCCGTATAACGTTATATCGTGTTACTTTATGACGTATGACGTCATGTAGTATTACTTTATGACGTATGACGTCATGTAGTATTAGGTTACAACGTATGACGTTATGTATTATTACGATATAACGTATGACGTTATGTATTATTACGATATAACGTATGACGTTATGCAGTATTAGGTTATAACGTATGACGTCATGTAGTTTTGCGTTATAACGTATGCCGTCATGTAGCATTACGTTATAACATATGACGTCATGTAGTATTACGATATAACGTACAACGTTATATAGAATTACGATATAACGCACAACGTTATGTCGTATTACGTTATAACGTATCATGTCATGTAGCATTACGTTATAACGTATGACTTTATGGAGTATTACGTTATAACGTATGATGTCATGTGGTATTACGTTATTGCGAATAACGTTATATAGTGTTACTTTAAGAAGTATGACGTTATGTTGTATTACGTTATAGCGTATGACGTTATGGAGCATTACGTTATAACGTATGAGGTCATGTGGTATTACATTAGTACGAATATCGTAATATTGTGTTACTTTATGACGTATGACGTCATGTAGTATTACTTTATGACGTATGACGTCATGTGGTATTACGTTATTACGAATAACGTTATATTGTGTTACTTTATGTAGTATGACTTATGTAGTATGACGTGATGTAGCATTTCTTTATAATGTATGACGTTATGTAGCATTACGGTATAACGAATAACGTTGTACTGTGTTACTTTATAACGTATGACGTCGTGTAGTATTACGTTATAACGTATGACGTTATGTATTATTACGATATAACGTAATACGTTATGCAGAATTGGGTTATAACGTATGACGTCATGTAGTTTTGCGTTATAACGTATGACGTTACGTAGTATTACGTTATAACGTATGGGGTCATGTGGTATTACGTTATTACGAATAACGTTATATTGTGTTACTTTATGACGTATGACGTCATGTAGTATTACTTCATGACGTATGACCTCATGTAGTATTAGGATACAACGTATGACGTTATGTACTATTACGATATAACCTATGAAGTTATGTATTATTACGATATAACGTATGACGTCATGTAGTATTACGTTATAACGTATGCCGTCATGTAGCATTACGTTATAACATATGACGTCATGTAGTATTACGATATAACGTACAACGCTATATAGAATTACGATATAACGCACAACGTTATGTCGTATTACGTTATAACGTATCATGTCATGTAGCATTACGTTATAACGTATGACTTTATGGAGTATTACGTTATAACGTATGATGTCATGTGGTATTAGGTTATTACAAATATCGTAATATTGTGTTACTTTATGACGTATGACGTCATGTAGTATTACTTTATGACGTATGACGTCATGTAGTATTACTTTATGACGTATGACGTCATGTTGTATTAAGTTACAACGTATGACGTTATGTATTATTACGATATAACGTATGACGTTATGTATTATTACGATATAACGTATGACGTTATGCAGTATTAGGTTATAACGTATGACGTCATGTAGTTTTGCGTTATAACGTATGCCGTCATGTAGCATTACGTTATAACATATGACGTCATGTAGTATTACGTTATAACGTACGACGTCATGTAGTATTACGTTATAACGTATGACGGTATGTAGCATTGCGTTATTCCGTATAACGTTATATAGTGTTACGTTATGAAGTATGACGTCATGTAGTATTACGTTATAACGTATGACGGTATGTAGTATTACGTTATTCCGCATAACGTTGTATAGTGTTACTTTATGAAGTATGACGTTATGTTGTATAACGTTGTAACGTATGACGTCATGTAGTATTACGTTATAACGTATGGCGTTATGTAGTATTGCGATATAACGTATGACGTCATGTAGTATTACGTTATAACGTATGACGTCATGTGGTATTACGTTATTGCGAATAACGTTATATTGTGTTACTTTATAACGTATGACGTCATGTAGTATTACGTTATAACGTATGGCGTTATGTAGAATTACGATATAACGTATGACGTCATGTGGTATTACGTTATTGCGAATAACGTTATATTGTGTTACTTTATGACGTATGACGTCATGTAGTATTACGTTATAACGTATGACGGTATGTAGTATTACGTTATTCCGCATAACGTTATATAGTGTTACGTTATAAAGTATGACGTCATGTAGTATTACGTTTTAACGTATGACGTTATGTATTATTACGATATAACGTATTACGTTATGCAGAATTGGGTTATAACGTATGACGTCATGTAGTTTTGCGTTATAACGTATGACGTTACGTAGTATTGCGTTATAACGTGTGATGTTATGGAGTATTACGTTATAACGTATGACGTCATGTGGTAGTACGTTATTACGAATAACGTTATATTGTGTTACTTTATGACGTATGACGTCATGTAGTTTTGCGTTATAACGTATGACGTTATGTGGTATTACGTTATTACGAATAACGTTATATTGTGTTACTTTATGTAGTATGACTTATGAAGTATGACGTGATGTAGCATTTCTTTATAATGTATGACGTTATGTAGCATTACGGTATTACGAATAACGTTGTACTGTGCTACTTTATAACGTATGACGTTATAAAGTGTTACGTTATAACGTATGACGTCGTGTAGTATTACGTTATAACGTATGACGTTATGTATTATTACGATATAACGTAATACGTTATGCAGAATTGGGTTATAACGTATGACGTCATGTAGTTTTGCGTTATAACGTATGACGTTACGTAGTATTACGTTATAACGTATGATGTTATGGAGTATTACGTTATAACGTATGACGTCATGTGGTAGTACGTTATTACGAATAACGTTATATTGTGTTACTTTATGACGTATGACGTCATGTAGTATTAGGTTACAACGTATGACGTTATGTATTATTACGATATAACGTATGACGTTATGCAGTATTAGGTTATAACGTATGACGTCATGTAGTTTTGCGTTATAACGTATGACGTTATGTAGTATTACGATATAACGTATGACGTCATGTGGTATTACGTTATTGCGAATAACGTTATATTGTGTCACTTTATGACGTATGACGTCATGTAGTATTACGTTTTAACGTATGACGGTATGTAGTATTGCGTTATAACGTATGATGTTATGGAGTATTACGTTATAACGTATGACGTCATGTGGTAGTACGTTATTACGAATAACGTTATATTGTGTTACTTTATGACGTATGACGTCATGTAGTTTTAGGTTACAACGTATGACGTTATGTATTATTACGATATAACGTATGACGTTATGCAGTATTAGGTTATAACGTATGACGTCATGTAGTTTTGCGTTATAACGTATGACGTTATGTAGTATTACGATATAACGTATGACGTCATGTGGTATTACGTTATTGCGAATAACGTTATATTGTGTCACTTTATGACGTATGACGTCATGTAGTATTACGTTTTAACGTATGACGTGATGTAGCATTTCTTTATAATGTATGACGTTATGTAGCATTACGGTATTACGAATAACGTTGTACTGTGCTACTTTATAACGTATGACGTTATAAAGTGTTACGTTATAACGTATGACGTCGTGTAGTATTACGTTATAACGTATGACGTTATGTATTATTACGATATAACGTAATACGTTATGCAGAATTGGGTAATAACGTATGACGTCATGTAGTTTTGCGTTATAACGTATGACGTTATGTAGTATTACGATATAACGTATGACGTCATGTGGTATTACGTTATTGCGAATAACGTTATATTGTGTCACTTTATAACGTATGACGTCATGTAGTTTTGCGTTATAACGTATGACGTTACGTAGTATTACGTTATAACGTATGATGTTATGGAGTATTACGTTATAACGTATGACGTCATGTGGTAGTACGTTATTACGAATAACGTTATATTGTGTTACTTTATGACGTATGACGTCATGTAGTATTAGGTTACAACGTATGACGTTATGTATTATATCGATATAACGTAATACGTTATGCAGAATTGGGTTATAACGTATGACGTCATGTAGTTTTGCGTTATAACGTATGACGTTACGTAGTATTACGTTATAACGTATGATGTTATGGAGTATTACGTTATAACGTATGACGTCATGTGGTAGTACTTTATTACGAATAACGTTATATTGTGTTACTTTATGACGTATGACGTCATGTAGTATTAGGTTACAACGTATGACGTTATGTATTATTACGATATAACGTATGACGGTATGTATTATTGCGTTATTCCTTATAACGTTATATAGTGTTACGTTATAAAGTATGACGTCATGTAGTATTACGTTTTAACGTATGACGTTATGTATTATTACGATATAACGTAATACGTTATGCAGAATTGGGTTATAACGTATGACGTCATGTAGTTTTGCGTTATAACGTATGACGTTACGTAGTATTACGTTATAACGTATGATGTTATGGAGTATTACGTTATAACGTATGACGTCATGTGGTATTACGTTATTGCGAATAACGTTATATTGTGTCACTTTATGACGTATGACGTCATGTAGTATTACGTTTTAACGTATGACGGTATGTAGTATTGCGTTATTCCGTATAACGTTATATAGTGTTACGTTATAAAGTATGACGTCGTGTAGTATTACGTTATAACGTATGACGTTATGTATTATTACGATATAACGTATGACGTCATGTAGTATTACGTTATAACGTATGACGGTATGTAGTATTACGTTATTCCGTATAACGTTATATAGTGTTACTTTATGAAGTATGACGTTATGTTGTATTACGTTATAGCGTATGACGTTATGGAGCATTACGTTATAACGTATGAGGTCATGTGGTATTACATTAGTACGAATATCGTAATATTGTGTTACTTTATGACGTATGACGGTATGTAGTATTACGTTATTCCGTATAACGTTATATAGTGTTACGTTATAAAGTATGACGTCGTGTAGTATTACGTTATAACGTATGACTTTATGGAGTATTACGTTATAACGTATGATGTCATGTGGTATTACGTTATTACGAATATCGTAATATTGTTGTTGCTTTATGACGTATGACGTCATGTAGTATTACTTTGTGACGTATGACGTCATGTAGTATTACTTTATGACGTATGACGTCATGTAGTATTAGGTTACAACGTATGACGTTATGTATTATTACGATATAACGTATGACGTCATGTAGTACTACGTTATAACGTATGACGTCATGTAGTATTACGATATAACGTATGACGTTATGTAGTATTACGTTATAACGTATGAGGTCATGTGGTATTACGTTATTACGAATAACGTTATATTGTGTTACTTTATGACGTATGACGTCATGTAGTATTAGGTTACAACGTATGACGATTATGTATTATTACGATATAACGTATGACGTTATGCAGTATTAGGTTATAACGTATGACGTCATGTAGTTTTGCGTTACAACGTATGACGTTATGTAGTATTACGATATAACGTATGACGTCATGTGGTATTACGTTAATGTGAAATAACGTTATATTGTGTCACTTTATGACGTATGACGTCATGTAGTATTACGTTTTAACGTATGACGGTATGTAGTATTGCGTAATTCCGCATAACGTCGTATAGTGTTACTTTATGAAGTATGACGTTATGTTGTATTACGTTATAACGTATGACGTCATGTAGTATTACGTTATAACGTATGGCGTTATGTAGTATTACGATATAACGTATGACGTCATGTGGTATTACGTTATTGCGAATAACGTTATATTGTGTTACTTCATGATGTATGACGTCATGTAGTATTACGTTATAACGTATGACGGTATGTAGTATTACGTTATTCCGCATAACGATGTATAGTGTTACTTTATTACGTATGACGTCATGTAGTATTACGTTATAACGTATGACGGTATGTATTATTACGATATAACGTATGACGTTATGTAGTATTACGATATAAAGTATGACGTTATGTAGTATTACGATATAACGTATGACGTTATGTAGTATTACGTTATAACGTATGACGTCATGTAGTATTACGTTATAACGTATGACGGTATGTAGTATTGCGTTATTCCGTATAACGTTATATAGTGTTACGTTATAAAGTATGACGTCATGTAGTATTACGTTATAACGTATGACGTCATGTAGTATTACGATATAACGTACAACGTTATGTCGTATTACGTTATAACGTATCATGTCATGTAGTATTACGTTATAACGTATGACGTTATGGAGTATTACGTTATAACGTATGAGGTCATGTGGTATTACGTTATTACGAATAACGTTATATTGTGTTACTTTATGACGTATGACGTCATGTAGTATTAGGTTACAACTTATGACGATTATGTATTATTACGATATAACGTATGACGTTATGCAGTATTAGGTTATAACGTATGACGTCATGTAGTTTTGCGAGATAACGTATGACGTTATGTATTATTACGATATAACGTATGACGTCATGTGGTATTACGTTAATGCGAATAACGTTATATTGTGTCACTTTATGACGTATGACGTCATGTAGTATTACGTTTTAACGTATGACGGTATGTAGTATTGCGTAATTCCGTATAACGTTATATAGTGTTACGTTATAAAGTATGACGTCGTGTAGTATTACGTTATAACGTATGACGTTATGTAGTATTACGATATAACGTATGACGTTATGCAGTATTAGGTTATAACGTATGACGTCATGTAGTATTACGATATAACGCATGACGTTATGTAGTATTACGATATAACGTATGACGTTATGTAGTATTACGTTATAACGTATGACGTCATGTAGTATTACGTTATAACGTATGACGGTATGTAGTATTGCGTTATTCCGTATAACGTTATATAGTGTTACGTTATAAAGTATGACGTCGTGTAGTATTACGTTATAAAGTATGACGTCATGTAGTATTACGTTATAACGTATGACGTCATGTAGTATTACGATATAACGTACAACGTTATGTCGTATTACGTTATAACGTGTCATGTCATGTAGTATTACGTTATAACGTATGACGTTATGGAGTATTACGTTATGGAGTATTACGTTATAACGTATGAGGTCATGTGGTATTACGTTATTACGAATAACGTTATATTGTGTTACTTTATGACGTATGACGTCATGTAGTATTAGGTTACAACGTATGACGATTATGTATTATTACGATATAACGTATGACGTTATGCAGTATTAGGTTATAACGTATGACGTCATGTAGTTTTGCGAGATAACGTATGACGTTACGTATTATTACGATATAACTTATGACGTCATGTGGTATTACGTTATTGCGAATAACGTTATATTGTGTTACTTCATGATGTATGACGTCATGTAGTATTACGTTATAACGTATGACGGTATGTAGTATTACGTTATTCCGCATAACGTTGTATAGTGTTACTTTATTACGTATGACGTCATGTAGTATTACGTTATAACGTATGACGGTATGTAGTATTACGATATAACCTATGACGTCATGTAGTATTACGTTATAACGTATGACGTCATGTAGTATTACGTTATAACGTATGACGTCGTGTAGTATTACGTTATAACGTATGACGTTATGTATTATTACGATATAACGTAATACGTTATGCAGAATTGGGTTATAACGTATGACGTCATGTAGTTTTGCGTTATAACGTATGACGTTACGTAGTATTACGTTATAACGTATGATGTTATGGAGTATTACGTTATAACGTATGACGTCATGTGGTAGTACGTTATTACGAATAACGTTATATTGTGTTACTTTATGACGTATGACGTCATGTAGTTTTGCGTTATAACGTATGACGTTATGTATTATTACGATATAACGTATGACGTCATGTAGTATTACGTTATAACGTATGACGGTATGTAGTATTACGTTATTCCGTATAACGTTATATAGTGTTACTTTATGAAGTATGACGTTATGTTGTATTACGTTATAGCGTATGACGTTATGGAGCATTACGTTATAACGTATGAGGTCATGTGGTATTACATTAGTACGAATATCGTAATATTGTGTTACTTTATGACGTATGACGGTATGTAGTATTACGTTATTCCGTATAACGTTATATAGTGTTACGTTATAAAGTATGACGTCGTGTAGTATTACGTTATAACGTATGACTTTATGGAGTATTACGTTATAACGTATGATGTCATGTGGTATTACGTTATTACGAATATCGTAATATTGTGTTGCTTTATGACGTATGACGTCATGTAGTATTACTTTGTGACGTATGACGTCATGTAGTATTACTTTATGACGTATGACGTCATGTAGTATTAGGTTACAACGTATGACGTTATGTATTATTACGATATAACGTATGACGTCATGTAGTACTACGTTATAACGTATGACGTCATGTAGTATTACGATATAACGTATGACGTTATGTAGTATTACGTTATAACGTATGAGGTCATGTGGTATTACGTTATTACGAATAACGTTATATTGTGTTACTTTATGACGTATGACGTCATGTAGTATTAGGTTACAACGTATGACGATTATGTATTATTACGATATAACGTATGACGTTATGCAGTATTAGGTTATAACGTATGACGTCATGTAGTTTTGCGTTACAACGTATGACGTTATGTAGTATTACGATATAACGTATGACGTCATGTGGTATTACGTTAATGTGAAATAACGTTATATTGTGTCACTTTATGACGTATGACGTCATGTAGTATTACGTTTTAACGTATGACGGTATGTAGTATTGCGTAATTCCGCATAACGTCGTATAGTGTTACTTTATGAAGTATGACGTTATGTTGTATTACGTTATAACGTATGACGTCATGTAGTATTACGTTATAACGTATGGCGTTATGTAGTATTACGATATAACGTATGACGTCATGTGGTATTACGTTATTGCGAATAACGTTATATTGTGTTACTTCATGATGTATGACGTCATGTAGTATTACGTTATAACGTATGACGGTATGTAGTATTACGTTATTCCGCATAACGATGTATAGTGTTACTTTATTACGTATGACGTCATGTAGTATTACGTTATAACGTATGACGGTATGTATTATTACGATATAACGTATGACGTTATGTAGTATTACGATATAAAGTATGACGTTATGTAGTATTACGATATAACGTATGACGTTATGTAGTATTACGTTATAACGTATGACGTCATGTAGTATTACGTTATAACGTATGACGGTATGTAGTATTGCGTTATTCCGTATAACGTTATATAGTGTTACGTTATAAAGTATGACGTCATGTAGTATTACGTTATAACGTATGACGTCATGTAGTATTACGATATAACGTACAACGTTATGTCGTATTACGTTATAACGTATCATGTCATGTAGTATTACGTTATAACGTATGACGTTATGGAGTATTACGTTATAACGTATGAGGTCATGTGGTATTACGTTATTACGAATAACGTTATATTGTGTTACTTTATGACGTATGACGTCATGTAGTATTAGGTTACAACTTATGACGATTATGTATTATTACGATATAACGTATGACGTTATGCAGTATTAGGTTATAACGTATGACGTCATGTAGTTTTGCGAGATAACGTATGACGTTATGTATTATTACGATATAACGTATGACGTCATGTGGTATTACGTTAATGCGAATAACGTTATATTGTGTCACTTTATGACGTATGACGTCATGTAGTATTACGTTTTAACGTATGACGTTATGTAGTATTACGATATAACGTATGACGTTATGCAGTATTAGGTTATAACGTATGACGTCATGTAGTATTACGATATAACGCATGACGTTATGTAGTATTACGATATAACGTATGACGTTATGTAGTATTACGTTATAACGTATGACGTCATGTAGTATTACGTTATAACGTATGACGGTATGTAGTATTGCGTTATTCCGTATAACGTTATATAGTGTTACGTTATAAAGTATGACGTCGTGTAGTATTACGTTATAAAGTATGACGTCATGTAGTATTACGTTATAACGTATGACGTCATGTAGTATTACGATATAACGTACAACGTTATGTCGTATTACGTTATAACGTATCATGTCATGTAGTATTACGTTATAACGTATGACGTTATGGAGTATTACGTTATGGAGTATTACGTTATAACGTATGAGGTCATGTGGTATTACGTTATTACGAATAACGTTATATTGTGTTACTTTATGACGTATGACGTCATGTAGTATTAGGTTACAACGTATGACGATTATGTATTATTACGATATAACGTATGACGTTATGCAGTATTAGGTTATAACGTATGACGTCATGTAGTTTTGCGAGATAACGTATGACGTTATGTATTATTACGATATAACTTATGACGTCATGTGGTATTACGTTATTGCGAATAACGTTATATTGTGTTACTTCATGATGTATGACGTCATGTAGTATTACGTTATAACGTATGACGGTATGTAGTATTACGTTATTCCGCATAACGTTGTATAGTGTTACTTTATTACGTATGACGTCATGTAGTATTACGTTATAACGTATGACGGTATGTAGTATTACGATATAACCTATGACGTCATGTAGTATTACGTTATAACGTATGACGTCATGTAGTATTACGTTATAACGTATGACGTCGTGTAGTATTACGTTATAACGTATGACGTTATGTATTATTACGATATAACGTAATACGTTATGCAGAATTGGGTTATAACGTATGACGTCATGTAGTTTTGCGTTATAACGTATGACGTTACGTAGTATTACGTTATAACGTATGATGTTATGGAGTATTACGTTATAACGTATGACGTCATGTGGTAGTACGTTATTACGAATAACGTTATATTGTGTTACTTTATGACGTATGACGTCATGTAGTTTTGCGTTATAACGTATGACGTTATGTAGTATTACGATATAACGTATGACGTCATGTGGTATTACGTTACTGCGAATAACGTTATATTGTGTCACTTTATGACGTATGACGTCATGTAGTATTACGTTTTAACGTATGACGGTATGTAGTATTGCGTTATTCCGTATAACGTTATATAGTGTTACGTTATAAAGTATGACGTCGTGTAGTATTACGTTATAACGTATGACGTTATGTAGTATTACGATATAACGTATGACGTCATGTAGTATTACGTTATAAAGTATGACGTCATGTAGTATTACGTTATAACGTATGACGGTATGTAGTATTGCGTTATTCCGTATAAAGTTATATAGTGTTACGTTATAAAGTATGACGTCATGTAGTATTACGTTATAACGTATGACGTGATGTGGTATTACGTTATTACGAATAACGTTATATTGTGTTACTTTATAACGTATGACGTCATGTAGTATTACGTTATAACGTATGGCGTTATGTAGTATTACGATATAACGTATGGCGTCATGTGGTATTACGTTATTGCGAATAACGTTATATTGTGTTACTTTATGACGTATGACGTCATGTAGTATTACGTTATAACGTATGACGGTATGTAGTATTACGTTATTCCGCATAACGTTGTATAGTGTTACTTTATGAAGTATGACGTTATGTTGTATTACGTTGTAACGTATGACGTCATGTAGTATTACGTTATAACGTATGACGTTATGGAGTATTACGTTATGGAGTATTACGTTATAACGTATGAGGTCATGTGGTATTACGTTATTACGAATAACGTTATATTGTGTTACTTTATGACGTATGACGTCATGTAGTATTAGGTTACAACGTATGACGATTATGTATTATTACGATATAACGTATGACGTTATGCAGTATTAGGTTATAACGTATGACGTCATGTAGTTTTGCGAGATAACGTATGACGTTATGTATTATTACGATATAACTTATGACGTCATGTGGTATTACGTTATTGCGAATAACGTTATATTGTGTTACTTCATGATGTATGACGTCATGTAGTATTACGTTATAACGTATGACGGTATGTAGTATTACGTTATTCCGCATAACGTTGTATAGTGTTACTTTATTACGTATGACGTCATGTAGTATTACGTTATAACGTATGACGGTATGTAGTATTACGATATAACCTATGACGTCATGTAGTATTACGTTATAACGTATGACGTCATGTAGTATTACGTTATAACGTATGACGTCGTGTAGTATTACGTTATAACGTATGACGTTATGTATTATTACGATATAACGTAATACGTTATGCAGAATTGGGTTATAACGTATGACGTCATGTAGTTTTGCGTTATAACGTATGACGTTACGTAGTATTACGTTATAACGTATGATGTTATGGAGTATTACGTTATAACGTATGACGTCATGTGGTAGTACGTTATTACGAATAACGTTATATTGTGTTACTTTATGACGTATGACGTCATGTAGTTTTGCGTTATAACGTATGACGTTATGTAGTATTACGATATAACGTATGACGTCATGTGGTATTACGTTACTGCGAATAACGTTATATTGTGTCACTTTATGACGTATGACGTCATGTAGTATTACGTTTTAACGTATGACGGTATGTAGTATTGCGTTATTCCGTATAACGTTATATAGTGTTACGTTATAAAGTATGACGTCGTGTAGTATTACGTTATAACGTATGACGTTATGTATTATTACGATATAACGTATGACGTCATGTAGTATTACGTTATAACGTATGACGTCATGTAGTATTACGTTATAACGTATGACGGTATGTAGTATTGCGTTATTCCGTATAAAGTTATATAGTGTTACGTTATAAAGTATGACGTCATGTAGTATTACGTTATAACGTATGACGTGATGTGGTATTACGTTATTACGAATAACGTTATATTGTGTTACTTTATAACGTATGACGTCATGTAGTATTACGTTATAACGTATGGCGTTATGTAGTATTACGATATAACGTATGGCGTCATGTGGTATTACGTTATTGCGAATAACGTTATATTGTGTTACTTTATGACGTATGACGTCATGTAGTATTACGTTATAACGTATGACGGTATGTAGTATTACGTTATTCCGCATAACGTTGTATAGTGTTACTTTATGAAGTATGACGTTATGTTGTATTACGTTGTAACGTATGACGTCATGTAGTATTACGTTATAACGTATGGCGTTATGTAGTATTACGATATAACGTATGACGTCATGTGGTATTACGTTATTGCGAATAACGTTATATTGTGTTACTTCATGATGTATGACGTCATGTAGTATTACGTTATAATGTATGACGGTATGTAGTATTACGTTCTTCCGCATAACGTTGTATAGTGTTACTTTATTACGTATGACGTCATGTAGTATTACGTTATAGCGTATGACGGTATGTAGTATTACGATATAACCTATGACGTCATGTAGTATTACGATATAACGTACAACGTTATATAGAATTACGATATAACGTATGACGTCATGTGGTGTTACGTAATTGCGAATAACGTTATATTGTGTTACTTTATGACGTATGACGTCATATAGTATTACTTTATGAGGTATGACGTCATGTAGTATTAGATTACAACGTATGACGTTATGTATTATTACGATATAACGTATGACGTTATGTAGAATTTCGATATAACGTATGACGTCATGTGGTGTTACGTAATTGCAAATAACGTTATATTGTGTTACTTTATGACGTATGACGTCATGTAGTATTAGATTACAACGTATGACGTTATGTATTATTACGATACAACGTATGACGTTATATATTACTACGATATATCGTATGACGTTATGCAGTATTAGGTTATAACGTATGACGTCATGTAGTTTTGCGTTATAACGTATGACGTTACGTAGTATTACGTTATAACGTATGATGTTATGGAGTATTACGTTATAACGTATGACGTCATGTGGTAGTACTTTATTACGAATAACGTTATATTGTGTTACTTTATGACGTATGACGTCATGTAGTATTAGGTTACAACGTATGACGTTATGTATTATTACGATATAACGTATGACGTTATGCAGTATTAGGTTATAACGTATGACGTCATGTAGTTTTGCGTTATAACGTATGACGTTACGTAGTATTACGTTATAACGTATGATGTTATGGAGTATTACGTTATAACGTATGACGTCATGTGGTAGTACGTTATTACGAATAACGTTATATTGTGTTACTTTATGACGTATGACGTCATGTAGTATTAGGTTACAACGTATGACGTTATGTATTATTACGATATAACGTATGACGTTATGTAGAATTTCGATATAACGTATGACGTTATGTAGAATTTCGATATAACGTATGACGTCATGTGGTGTTACGTAATTGCAAATAACGTTATATTGTGTTACTTTATGACGTATGACGTCATGTAGTATTAGATTACAACGTATGACGTTATGTATTATTACGATACAACGTATGACGTTATATATTACTACGATATATCGTATGACGTTATGCAGTATTAGGTTATAACGTATGACGTCATGTAGTTTTGCGTTATAACGTATGACGTTACGTAGTATTACGTTATAACGTATGATGTTATGGAGTATTACGTTATAACGTATGACGTCATGTGGTAGTACTTTATTACGAATAACGTTATATTGTGTTACTTTATGACGTATGACGTCATGTAGTATTAGGTTACAACGTATGACGTTATGTATTATTACGATATAACGTGTGACGTTATGCAGTATTAGGTTATAACGTATGACGTCATGTAGTTTTGCGTTATAACGTATGACGTTACGTAGTATTACATTATAACGTATGATGTTATGGAGTATTACGTTATAACGTATGACGTCATGTGGTAGTACGTTATTACGAATAACGTTATATTGTGTCACTTTATGACGTATGACGTCATGTAGTATTACGTTTTAACGTATGACGGTATGTAGTATTGCGTAATTCCGTATAACGTTATATAGTGTTACGTTATAAAGTATGACGTCGTGTAGTATTACGTTATAACGTATGACGTTATGTAGTATTACGATATAACGTATGACGTCATGTGGTATTACGTTATTGCGAATAACGTTATATTGTGTCACTTTATGACGTATGACGTCATGTAGTATTACGTTTTAACGTATGACGGTATGTAGTATTGCGTTATTCCGTATAACGTTATATAGTGTTACGTTATAAAGTATGACGTCGTGTAGTATTACGTTATAACGTATGACGTTATGTATTATTACGATATAACGTATGACGTCATGTAGTATTACGTTATAACGTATGACGTCATGTAGTATTACGTTATAACGTATGACGTCATGTGGTAGTACGTTATTACGAATAACGTTATATTGTGTTACTTTATGACGTATGACGTCATGTAGTATTAGGTTACAACGTATGACGTTATGTATTATTACGATATAACGTATGACGTTATGTAGAATTTCGATATAACGTATGACGTCATGTGGTGTTACGTAATTGCAAATAACGTTATATTGTGTTACTTTATGACGTATGACGTCATGTAGTATTAGATTACAACGTATGACGTTATGTATTATTACGATACAACGTATGACGTTATATATTACTACGATATATCGTATGACGTTATGCAGTATTAGGTTATAACGTATGACGTCATGTAGTTTTGCGTTATAACGTATGACGTTACGTAGTATTACGTTATAACGTATGATGTTATGGAGTATTACGTTATAACGTATGACGTCATGTGGTAGTACTTTATTACGAATAACGTTATATTGTGTTACTTTATGACGTATGACGTCATGTAGTATTAGGTTACAACGTATGACGTTATGTATTATTACGATATAACGTGTGACGTTATGCAGTATTAGGTTATAACGTATGACGTCATGTAGTTTTGCGTTATAACGTATGACGTTACGTAGTATTACATTATAACGTATGATGTTATGGAGTATTACGTTATAACGTATGACGTCATGTGGTAGTACGTTATTACGAATAACGTTATATTGTGTCACTTTATGACGTATGACGTCATGTAGTATTACGTTATAACGTATGACGGTATGTAGTATTACGTTATTCCGCATAACGTTGTATAGTGTTAC
Organism: Bombus terrestris; assembly: GCF_910591885.1. NCBI lineage: Eukaryota > Metazoa > Arthropoda > Insecta > Hymenoptera > Apidae > Bombus > Bombus terrestris. The sequence goes on from NW_025963557.1 coordinate 1,802,379, forward strand.
TTTATGAAGTATGACGTTATGTTGTATTACGTTGTAACGTATGACGTCATGTACTATTACGTTATAACGTATGGCGTTATGTAGTATTACGATATAACGTATGACGTCATGTGGTATTACGTTATTGCGAATAACGTTATATTGTGTTACTTCATGATGTATGACGTCATGTAGTATTACGTTATAACGTATGACGGTATGTAGTATTACGTTCTTCCGCATAACGTTGTATAGTGTTACTTTATTACGTATGACGTCATGTAGTATTACGTTATAGCGTATGACGGTATGTAGTATTACGATATAACCTATGACGTCATGTAGTATTACGATATAACGTACAACGTTATATAGAATTACGATATAACGTATGACGTCATGTGGTGTTACGTAATTGCGAATAACGTTATATTGTGTTACTTTATGACGTATGACGTCATATAGTATTACTTTATGAGGTATGACGTCATGTAGTATTAGATTACAACGTATGACGTTATGTATTATTACGATATAACGTATGACGTTATGTAGAATTTCGATATAACGTATGACGTCATGTGGTGTTACGTAATTGCAAATAACGTTATATTGTGTTACTTTATGACATATGACGTCATGTAGTATTAGATTACAACGTATGACGTTATGTATTATTACGATACAACGTATGACGTTATATATTACTACGATATATCGTATGACGTTATGCAGTATTAGGTTATAACGTATGACGTCATGTAGTTTTGCGTTATAACGTATGACGTTACGTAGTATTACGTTATAACGTATGATGTTATGGAGTATTACGTTATAACGTATGACGTCATGTGGTAGTACTTTATTACGAATAACGTTATATTGTGTTACTTTATGACGTATGACGTCATGTAGTATTAGGTTACAACGTATGACGTTATGTATTATTACGATATAACGTGTGACGTTATGCAGTATTAGGTTATAACGTATGACGTCATGTAGTTTTGCGTTATAACGTATGACGTTACGTAGTATTACGTTATAACGTATGATGTTATGGAGTATTACGTTATAACGTATGACGTCATGTGGTAGTACGTTATTACGAATAACGTTATATTGTGTCACTTTATGACGTATGACGTCATGTAGTATTACGTTTTAACGTATGACGGTATGTAGTATTGCGTAATTCCGTATAACGTTATATAGTGTTACGTTATAAAGTATGACGTCGTGTAGTATTACGTTATAACGTATGACGTTATGTAGTATTACGATATAACGTATGACGTCATGTGGTATTACGTTATTGCGAATAACGTTATATTGTGTCACTTTATGACGTATGACGTCATGTAGTATTACGTTTTAACGTATGACGGTATGTAGTATTGCGTTATTCCGTATAACGTTATATAGTGTTACGTTATAAAGTATGACGTCGTGTAGTATTACGTTATAACGTATGACGTTATGTATTATTACGATATAACGTATGACGTCATGTAGTATTACGTTATAACGTATGACGTCATGTAGTATTACGTTATAACGTATGACGGTATGTAGTATTGCGTTATTCCGTATAAAGTTATATAGTGTTACGTTATAAAGTATGACGACATGTAGTATTACGTTATAACGTATGACGTGATGTGGTATTACGTTATTACGAATAACGTTATATTGTGTTACTTTATAACGTATGACGTCATGTAGTATTACGTTATAACGTATGGCGTTATGTAGTATTACGATATAACGTATGGCGTCATGTGGTATTACGTTATTGCGAATAACGTTATATTGTGTTACTTTATGACGTATGACGTCATGTAGTATTACGTTATAACGTATGACGGTATGTAGTATTACGTTATTCCGCATAACGTTGAATAGTGTTACTTTATGAAGTATGACGTTATGTTGTATTACGTTGTAACGTATGACGTCATGTAGTATTACGTTATAACGTATGGCGTTATGTAGTATTACGATATAACGTATGACGTCATGTGGTATTACGTTATTGCGAATAACGTTATATTGTGTTACTTCATGATGTATGACGTCATGTAGTATTACGTTATAACGTATGACGGTATGTAGTATTACGTTCTTCCGCATAACGTTGTATAGTGTTACTTTATTACGTATGACGTCATGTAGTATTACGTTATAGCGTATGACGGTATGTAGTATTACGATATAACCTATGACGTCATGTAGTATTACGATATAACGTACAACGTTATATAGAATTACGATATAACGTATGACGTCATGTGGTGTTACGTAATTGCGAATAACGTTATATTGTGTTACTTTATGACGTATGACGTCATGTAGTATTAGGTTACAACGTATGACGTTATGTATTATTACGATATAACGTATGACGTTATGCAGTATTAGGTTATAACGTATGACGTCATGTAGTTTTGCGTTATAACGTATGACGTTACGTAGTATTACGTTATAACGTATGATGTTATGGAGTATTACGTTATAACGTATGACGTCATGTGGTAGTACGTTATTACGAATAACGTTATATTGTGTTACTTTATGACGTATGACGTCATGTAGTATTAGGTTACAACGTATGACGTTATGTATTATTACGATATAACGTATGACGTTATGCAGTATTAGGTTATAACGTATGACGTCATGTAGTTTTGCGTTATAACGTATGGCGTTATCTAGTATTACGATATAACGTATGACGTCATGTGGTATTACGTTATTGCGAATAACGTTATATTGTGTCACTTTATGACGTATGACGTCATGTAGTATTACGTTTTAACGTATGACGGTATGTAGTATTGCGTTATTCCGTTTAACGTTATATAGTGTTACGTTATAAAGTATGACGTCGCGTAGTATTACGTTATAACGTATGACGTTATGTATTATTACGATATAACGTACGACGTCATGCAGTATTACTTTATGACGTATGACGTCATGTAGTATTTGGTTACAACGTATGACGTTATGTATTATTACGATATAACGTATGACGTTATGCAGTATTAGGTTATAACGTATGACGTCATGTAGTTTTGCGTTATAGCTTATGACGTTATGTAGTATTACGATACAACGTATGACGTCATGTGGTGTTACGTAATTGCGAATAACGTTATATTGTGTTACTTTATGTCGTATGACGTCATGTAGTATTACGTTATAACGTATGACGGTATGTAGTATTACGTTATTCCGTATAACGTTATATAGTGTTACTTTATGAAGTATGACGTTATGTTGTATTACGTTATAGCGTATGACGTTATGGAGCATTACGTTATAACGTATGAGGTCATGTGGTATTACATTAGTACGAATATATTAATATTGTGATACTTTATGACGTATGACGTCATGTAGTATTACTTTATGACGTATGACGGTATGTAGTATTACGTTATTCCGTATAACGTTATATAGTGTTACGTTATAAAGTATGACGTCGTGTAGTATTACGTTATAACGTATGACTTTATGGAGTATTACGTTATAACGTATGATGTCATGTGGTATTACGTTATTACGAATATCGTAATATTGTGTTACTTTATGACGTATGACGTCATGTAGTATTACTTTGTGACGTATGACGTCATGTAGTATTACTTTATGACGTATGACGTCATGTAGTATTAGGTTAAAACGTATGACGTTATGTATTATTACGATATAACGTATGTCGTCATGTAGTACTACGTTATAACGTATGACGTCATATAGTATTACGATATAACGTACAACGTTATGTCGTATTACGTTATAACGTATCATGCCATGTAGTATTACGTTATAACGTATGACGTTATGGAGTATTACGTTATAACGTATGAGGTCATGTGGTATTACGTTATTACGAATATCGTAATATTTTGATACTTTATGACGTATGACGCCATGTAGTATTACTTTATTACGTATGACGTCATGTAGTATTAGATTACAACGTATGACGTTATGTATTATTACGATATAACGTATGACGTTATGTAGTATTACGATATAACGTATGACGTTATGTACTATTACGATATAACGTATGACGTTATGTAGTATTACGTTATAACGTATGACGTCATGTAGTATTACGTTATAACGTATCACGGTATGTAGTATTGCGTTATACCGTATAATGTTATATAGTGTTACGTTATAAAGTATGACGTCATGTAGTATTACGTTATAACGTATGACGTCATGTAGTATTACGATATAACGTACAACGTTATGTCGTATTACGTTATAACGTATCATGTCATGTAGTATTACGTTATAACGTATGACGTTATGGAGTATTACGTTATAACGTATGAGGTCATGTGGTATTACGTTATTACGAATAACGTTATATTGTGTTACTTTATGACGTATGACGTCATGTAGTATTAGGTTACAACGTATGACGATTATGTATTATTACGATATAACGTATGTCGTTATGCAGTATTAGGTTATAACGTATGACGTCATGTAGTTTTGCGAGATAACATATGACGTTATGTATTATTACGATATAACGTATGACGTCATGTGGTATTACGTTAATGCGAATAACGTTATATTGTGTCACTTTATGACGTATGACGTCATGTAGTATTACGTTTTAACGTATGACGGTATGTAGTATTGCGTTATTCCGTATAACGTTTTATAGTGTTACGTTATAAAGTATGACGTCGTGTAGAATTACGTTATAACGTATGACGTTATGTATTATTACGATATAACGTATGACGTCATGTAGTATTACGTTATAACGTATGACGTCATGTAGTATTACGTTATAACGTATGGCGTTATGTAGTATTACGATATAACGTATGACGTCATGTGGTATTACGTTATTGCGAATAACGTTATATTGTGTCACTTTATGACGTATGACGTCATGTAGTATTACGTTTTAACGTATGACGGTATGTAGTATTGCGTTATTCCGTATAACGTTTTATAGTGTTACGTTATAAAGTATGACGTCGTGTAGAATTACGTTATAACGTATGACGTTATGTATTATTACGATATAACGTACGACGTCATGCAGTATTACTTTATGACGTATGACGTCATGTAGTATTTGGTTACAACGTATGACGTTATGTATTATTACGATATAACGTATGACGTTATGCAGTATTAGGTTATAACGTATGACGTCATGTAGTTTTGCGTTATAGCTTATGACGTTATGTAGTATTACGATACAACGTATGACGTCATGTGGTGTTACGTAATTGCGAATAACGTTATATTGTGTTACTTTATGTCGTATGACGTCATGTAGTATTACGTTATAACGTATGACGGTATGTAGTATTACGTTATTCCGTATAACGTTATATAGTGTTACTTTATGAAGTATGACGTTATGTTGTATTACGTTATAGCGTATGACGTTATGGAGCATTACGTTATAACGTATGAGGTCATGTGGTATTACATTAGTACGAATATATTAATATTGTGATACTTTATGACGTATGACGTCATGTAGTATTACTTTATGACGTATGACGGTATGTAGTATTACGTTATTCCGTATAACGTTATATAGTGTTACGTTATAAAGTATGACGTCGTGTAGTATTACGTTATAACGTATGACTTTATGGAGTATTACGTTATAACGTATGATGTCATGTGGTATTACGTTATTACGAATATCGTAATATTGTGTTACTTTATGACGTATGACGTCATGTAGTATTACTTTGTGACGTATGACGTCATGTAGTATTACTTTATGACGTATGACGTCATGTAGTATTAGGTTAAAACGTATGACGTTATGTATTATTACGATATAACGTATGTCGTCATGTAGTACTACGTTATAACGTATGACGTCATATAGTATTACGATATAACGTACAACGTTATGTCGTATTACGTTATAACGTATCATGCCATGTAGTATTACGTTATAACGTATGACGTTATGGAGTATTACGTTATAACGTATGAGGTCATGTGGTATTACGTTATTACGAATATCGTAATATTTTGATACTTTATGACGTATGACGCCATGTAGTATTACTTTATTACGTATGACGTCATGTAGTATTAGATTACAACGTATGACGTTATGTATTATTACGATATAACGTATGACGTTATGTAGTATTACGATATAACGTATGACGTTATGTACTATTACGATATAACGTATGACGTTATGTAGTATTACGTTATAACGTATGACGTCATGTAGTATTACGTTATAACGTATCACGGTATGTAGTATTGCGTTATACCGTATAATGTTATATAGTGTTACGTTATAAAGTATGACGTCATGTAGTATTACGTTATAACGTATGACGTCATGTAGTATTACGATATAACGTACAACGTTATGTCGTATTACGTTATAACGTATCATGTCATGTAGTATTACGTTATAACGTATGACGTTATGGAGTATTACGTTATAACGTATGAGGTCATGTGGTATTACGTTATTACGAATAACGTTATATTGTGTTACTTTATGACGTATGACGTCATGTAGTATTAGGTTACAACGTATGACGATTATGTATTATTACGATATAACGTATGTCGTTATGCAGTATTAGGTTATAACGTATGACGTCATGTAGTTTTGCGAGATAACATATGACGTTATGTATTATTACGATATAACGTATGACGTCATGTGGTATTACGTTAATGCGAATAACGTTATATTGTGTCACTTTATGACGTATGACGTCATGTAGTATTACGTTTTAACGTATGACGGTATGTAGTATTGCGTTATTCCGTATAACGTTTTATAGTGTTACGTTATAAAGTATGACGTCGTGTAGAATTACGTTATAACGTATGACGTTATGTATTATTACGATATAACGTATGACGTCATGTAGTATTACGTTATAACGTATGACGTCATGTAGTATTACGTTATAACGTATGGCGTTATGTAGTATTACGATATAACGTATGACGTCATGTGGTATTACGTTATTGCGAATAACGTTATATTGTGTTACTTTATGACGTATGACGTCATGTAGTATTACGTTATAACGTATGACGGTATGTAGTATTACGTTATTCCGCATAACGTTGTATAGTGTTACTTTATGAAGTATGACGTTATGTTGTATTACGTTATAACGTATGACGTCATGTAGTATTACGTTATAACGTATGGCGTTATGTAGTATTACGATATAACGTATGACGTCATGTGGTATTACGTTATTGCGAATAACGTTATATTGTGTTACTTCATGATGTATGACGTCATGTAGTATTACGTTATAACGTATGACGGTATGTAGTATTACGTTATTCCGCATAACGTTGTATAGTGTTACTTTATGAAGTATGACGTTATGTTGTATTACGTTATAACGTATGACGTCATGTAGTATTACGTTATAACGTATGACGTCGTGTAGTATTACGTTATAACGTATGACGTTATGTATTATTACGATATAACGTAATACGTTATGCAGAATTGGGTTATAACGTATGACGTCATGTAGTTTTGCGTTATAACGTATGACGTTACGTAGTATTACGTTATAACGTATGATGTTATGGAGTATTACGTTATAACGTATGACGTCATGTGGTAGTACGTAATTACGAATAACGTTATATTGTGTTACTTTATGACGTATGACGTCATGTAGTTTTGCGTTATAACGTATGACGTTATGTAGTATTACGATATAACGTATGACGTCATGTGGTATTACGTTATTGCGAATAACGTTATATTGTGTCACTTTATGACGTATGACGTCATGTAGTATTACGTTTTAACGTATGACGGTATGTAGTATTGCGTTATTCCGTATAACGTTATATAGTGTTACGTTATAAAGTATGACGTCGTGTAGTATTACGTTATAACGTATGACGTTATGTGGTATTACGTTATTACGAATATCGTAATATTGTGTTACTTTATGACGTATGACGTCATGTAGTATTACTTTGTGACGTATGACGTCATGTAGTATTACGTTATAACGTATGGCCTTATGTAGTATTACGATATAACGTATGACGTCATGTGGTATTACGTTATTGCGAATAACGTTATATTGTGTTACTTTATGACGTATGACGTCATGTAGTATTACGTTATAACGTATGACGGTATGTAGTACTACGTTATTCCGCATAACGTTGTATAGTGTTACTTTATGAAGTATGACGTTATGTTGTATTACGTTGTAACGTATGACGTCATGTAGTATTACGTTATAACGTATGGCGTTATGTAGTATTACGATATAACGTATGACGTCATGTGGTATTACGTTATTGCGAATAACGTTATATTGTGTTACTTCATGATGTATGACGTCATGTAGTATTACGTTATAACGTATGACGGTATGTAGTATTACGTTATTCCGCATAACGTTGTATAGTGTTACTTTATTACGTCTGACGTCATGTAGTATTACGTTATAGCGTATGACGGTATGTAGTATTACGATATAACCTATGACGTCATGTAGTATTACGATATAACGTACAACGTTATATAGAATTACGATATAACGTATGACGTCATGTGGTGTTACGTAATTGCGAATAACGTTATATTGTGTTACTTTATGACGTATGACGTCATGTAGTATTAGATTACAACGTATGACGTTATGTATTATTACGATATAACGTATGACGTTATGTAGAATTTCGATATAACGTATGACGTCATGTGGTGTTACGTAATTGCAAATAACGTTATATTGTGTTACTTTATGACGTATGACGTCATGTAGTATTAGATTACAACGTATGACGTTATGTATTATTACGATACAACGTATGACGTTATATATTACTACGATATAACGTATGACGTTATGCAGTATTAGGTTATAACGTATGACGTCATGTGGTATTACGTTATTACGAATAACGTTATATTGTGTTACTTTATGTAGTATGACTTATGTAGTATGACGTGATGTAGCATTTCTTTATAATGTATGACGTTATGTAGCATTACGGTATTACGAATAACGTTGTACTGTGCTACTTTATAAAGTGTTACGTTATAACGTATGACGTCGTGTAGTAATACGTTATAACGTATGACGTTATGTATTATTACGATATAACGTAATACGTTATGCAGAATTGGGTTATAACGTATGACGTCATGTAGTTTTGCGTTATAACGTATGACGTTATATATTACTACGATATAACGTATGACGTTATGCAGTATTAGGTTATAACGTATGACGTCATGTGGTATTACGTTATCACGAATAACGTTATATTGTGTTACTTTATGTAGTATGACTTATGTAGTATGACGTGATGTAGCATTTCTTTATAATGTATGACGTTATGTAGCATTACGGTATTACGAATAACGTTGTACTGTGCTACTTTATAAAGTGTTACGTTATAACGTATGACGTCGTGTAGTAATACGTTATAACGTATGACGTTATGTATTATTACGATATAACGTAATACGTTATGCAGAATTGGGTTATAACGTATGACGTCATGTAGTTTTGCGTTATAACGTATGACGTTACGTAGTATTACGTTATAACGTATGACGTTATGTATTATTACGATATAACGTATGACGTCATGTAGTATTACGTTATAACGTATGACGTCATGTAGTATTACGTTATAACGTATGGCGTTATGTAGTATTACGATATAACGTATGACGTCATGTGGTATTACGTTATTGCGAATAACGTTATATTGTGTTACTTCATGATGTATGACGTCATGTAGTATTACGTTATAACGTATGACGGTATGTAGTATTACGTTATTCCGCATAACGTTGTATAGTGTTACTTTATGAAGTATGACGTTATGTTGTATTACGTTATAACGTATGACGTCATGTAGTATTACGTTATAACGTATGACGTCGTGTAGTATTACGTTATAACGTATGACGTTATGTATTATTACGATATAACGTAATACGTTATGCAGAATTGGGTTATAACGTATGACGTCATGTAGTTTTGCGTTATAACGTATGACGTTACGTAGTATTACGTTATAACGTATGATGTTATGGAGTATTACGTTATTGCGAATAACGTTATATTGTGTCACTTTATGACGTATGACGTCATGTAGTATTACGTTTTAACGTATGACGGTATGTAGTATTGCGTTATTCCGTATAACGTTATATAGTGTTACGTTATAAAGTATGACGTCGTGTAGTATTACGTTATAACGTATGACGTCATGTGGTATTACGTTATCACGAATAACGTTATATTGTGTTACTTTATGTAGTATGACTTATGTAGTATGACGTGATGTAGCATTTCTTTATAATGTATGACGTTATGTAGCATTACGGTATTACGAATAACGTTGTACTGTGCTACTTTATAAAGTGTTACGTTATAACGTATGACGTCGTGTAGTAATACGTTATAACGTATGACGTTATGTATTATTACGATATAACGTAATACGTTATGCAGAATTGGGTTATAACGTATGACGTCATGTAGTTTTGCGTTATAACGTATGACGTTACGTAGTATTACGTTATAACGTATGACGTTATGTATTATTACGATATAACGTATGACGTCATGTAGTATTACGTTATAACGTATGACGTCATGTAGTATTACGTTATAACGTATGGCGTTATGTAGTATTACGATATAACGTATGACGTCATGTGGTAGTACGTAATTACGAATAACGTTATATTGTGTTACTTTATGACGTATGACGTCATGTAGTTTTGCGTTATAACGTATGACGTTATGTAGTATTACGATATAACGTATGACGTCATGTGGTATTACGTTATTGCGAATAACGTTATATTGTGTCACTTTATGACGTATGACGTCATGTAGTATTACGTTTTAACGTATGACGGTATGTAGTATTGCGTTATTCCGTATAACGTTATATAGTGTTACGTTATAAAGTATGACGTCGTGTAGTATTACGTTATAACGTATGACGTTATGTGGTATTACGTTATTACGAATATCGTAATATTGTGTTACTTTATGACGTATGACGTCATGTAGTATTACTTTGTGACGTATGACGTCATGTAGTATTACGTTATAACGTATGGCCTTATGTAGTATTACGATATAACGTATGACGTCATGTGGTATTACGTTATTGCGAATAACGTTATATTGTGTTACTTTATGACGTATGACGTCATGTAGTATTACGTTATAACGTATGACGGTATGTAGTACTACGTTATTCCGCATAACGTTGTATAGTGTTACTTTATGAAGTATGACGTTATGTTGTATTACGTTGTAATGTATGACGTCATGTAGTATTACGTTATAACGTATGGCGTTATGTAGTATTACGATATAACGTATGACGTCATGTGGTATTACGTTATTGCGAATAACGTTATATTGTGTTACTTCATGATGTATGACGTCATGTAGTATTACGTTATAACGTATGACGGTATGTAGTATTACGTTATTCCGCATAACGTTGTATAGTGTTACTTTATTACGTATGACGTCATGTAGTATTACGTTATAACGTATGACGGTATGTAGTACTACGTTATTCCGCATAACGTTGTATAGTGTTACTTTATGAAGTATGACGTTATGTTGTATTACGTTGTAATGTATGACGTCATGTAGTATTACGTTATAACGTATGGCGTTATGTAGTATTACGATATAACGTATGACGTCATGTGGTATTACGTTATTGCGAATAACGTTATATTGTGTTACTTCATGATGTATGACGTCATGTAGTATTACGTTATAACGTATGACGGTATGTAGTATTACGTTATTCCGCATAACGTTGTATAGTGTTACTTTATGAAGTATGACGTCATGTAGTATTACGTTATAGCGTATGACGGTATGTAGTATTACGATATAACCTATGACGTCATGTAGTATTACGTTATAGCGTATGACGGTATGTAGTATTACGATATAACCTATGACGTCATGTAGTATTACGATATAACGTACAACGTTATATAGAATTACGATATAACGTATGACGTCATGTGGTGTTACGTAATTGCGAATAACGTTATATTGTGTTACTTTATGACGTATGACGTCATGTAGTATTACGTTATAACGTATGACGGTATGTAGTATTACGTTATTCATCATAACGTTGTATAGTGTTACTTTATGAAGTATGACGTTATGTTGTATTACGTTATAACGTATGACGTCATGTAGTATTACGTTATAACGTATGGCGTTATGTAGTATTACGATATAACGTATGACGTCATGTGGTATTACGTTATTGCGAATAACGTTATATTGTGTTACTTCATGATGTATGACGTCATGTAGTATTACGTTATAACGTATGACGGTATGTAGTATTACGTTATTCCGCATAACGTTGTATAGTGTTACTTTATGAAGTATGACGTTATGTTGTATTACGTTATAACGTATGACGTCATGTAGTATTACGTTATAACGTATGACGTCGTGTAGTATTACGTTATAACGTATGACGTTATGTATTATTACGATATAACGTAATACGTTATGCAGAATTGGGTTATAACGTATGACGTCATGTAGTTTTGCGTTATAACGTATGACGTTACGTAGTATTACGTTATAACGTATGATGTTATGGAGTATTACGTTATAACGTATGACGTCATGTGGTAGTACGTAATTACGAATAACGTTATATTGTGTTACTTTATGACGTATGACGTCATGTAGTTTTGCGTTATAACGTATGACGTTATGTAGTATTACGATATAACGTATGACGTCATGTGGTATTACGTTATTGCGAATAACGTTATATTGTGTCACTTTATGACGTATGACGTCATGTAGTATTACGTTTTAACGTATGACGGTATGTAGTATTGCGTTATTCCGTATAACGTTATATAGTGTTACGTTATAAAGTATGACGTCGTGTAGTATTACGTTATAACTTATGACGTTATGTGGTATTACGTTATTACGAATATCGTAATATTGTGTTACTTTATGACGTATGACGTCATGTAGTATTACTTTGTGACGTATGACGTCATGTAGTATTACGTTATAACGTATGGCCTTATGTAGTATTACGATATAACGTATGACGTCATGTGGTATTACGTTATTGCGAATAACGTTATATTGTGTTACTTTATGACGTATGACGTCATGTAGTATTACGTTATAACGTATGACGGTATGTAGTACTACGTTATTCCGCATAACGTTGTATAGTGTTACTTTATGAAGTATGACGTTATGTTGTATTACGTTGTAACGTATGACGTCATGTAGTATTACGTTATAACGTATGGCGTTATGTAGTATTACGATATAACGTATGACGTCATGTGGTATTACGTTATTGCGAATAACGTTATATTGTGTTACTTCATGATGTATGACGTCATGTAGTATTACGTTATAACGTGTGACGGTATGTAGTATTACGTTATTCCGCATAACGTTGTATAGTGTTACTTTATTACGTCTGACGTCATGTAGTATTACGTTATAGCGTATGACGGTATGTAGTATTACGATATAACCTATGACGTCATGTAGTATTACGATATAACGTACAACGTTATATAGAATTACGATATAACGTATGACGTCATGTGGTGTTACGTAATTGCGAATAACGTTATATTGTGTTACTTTATGACGTATGACGTCATGTAGTATTAGATTACAACGTATGACGTTATGTATTATTACGATATAACGTATGACGTTATGTAGAATTTCGATATAACGTATGACGTCATGTGGTGTTACGTAATTGCAAATAACGTTATATTGTGTTACTTTATGACGTATGACGTCATGTAGTATTAGATTACAACGTATGACGTTATGTATTATTACGATACAACGTATGACGTTATATATTACTACGATATAACGTATGACGTTATGCAGTATTAGGTTATAACGTATGACGTCATGTGGTATTACGTTATTACGAATAACGTTATATTGTGTTACTTTATGTAGTATGACTTATGTAGTATGACGTGATGTAGCATTTCTTTATAATGTATGACGTTATGTAGCATTACGGTATTACGAATAACGTTGTACTGTGCTACTTTATAAAGTGTTACGTTATAACGTATGACGTCGTGTAGTAATACGTTATAACGTATGACGTTATGTATTATTACGATATAACGTAATACGTTATGCAGAATTGGGTTATAACGTATGACGTCATGTAGTTTTGCGTTATAACGTATGACGTTATATATTACTACGATATAACGTATGACGTTATGCAGTATTAGGTTATAACGTATGACGTCATGTGGTATTACGTTATCACGAATAACGTTATATTGTGTTACTTTATGTAGTATGACTTATGTAGTATGACGTGATGTAGCATTTCTTTATAATGTATGACGTTATGTAGCATTACGGTATTACGAATAACGTTGTACTGTGCTACTTTATAAAGTGTTACGTTATAACGTATGACGTCATGTAGTATTACGTTATAGCGTATGACGGTATGTAGTATTACGATATAACCTATGACGTCATGTAGTATTACGTTATAGCGTATGACGGTATGTAGTATTACGATATAACCTATGACGTCATGTAGTATTACGATATAACGTACAACGTTATATAGAATTACGATATAACGTATGACGTCATGTGGTGTTACGTAATTGCGAATAACGTTATATTGTGTTACTTTATGACGTATGACGTCATGTAGTATTACGTTATAACGTATGACGGTATGTAGTATTACGTTATTCATCATAACGTTGTATAGTGTTACTTTATGAAGTATGACGTTATGTTGTATTACGTTATAACGTATGACGTCATGTAGTATTACGTTATAACGTATGGCGTTATGTAGTATTACGATATAACGTATGACGTCATGTGGTATTACGTTATTGCGAATAACGTTATATTGTGTTACTTCATGATGTATGACGTCATGTAGTATTACGTTATAACGTATGACGGTATGTAGTATTACGTTATTCCGCATAACGTTGTATAGTGTTACTTTATGAAGTATGACGTTATGTTGTATTACGTTATAACGTATGACGTCATGTAGTATTACGTTATAACGTATGACGTCGTGTAGTATTACGTTATAACGTATGACGTTATGTATTATTACGATATAACGTAATACGTTATGCAGAATTGGGTTATAACGTATGACGTCATGTAGTTTTGCGTTATAACGTATGACGTTACGTAGTATTACGTTATAACGTATGATGTTATGGAGTATTACGTTATAACGTATGACGTCATGTGGTAGTACGTAATTACGAATAACGTTATATTGTGTTACTTTATGACGTATGACGTCATGTAGTTTTGCGTTATAACGTATGACGTTATGTAGTATTACGATATAACGTATGACGTCATGTGGTATTACGTTATTGCGAATAACGTTATATTGTGTCACTTTATGACGTATGACGTCATGTAGTATTACGTTTTAACGTATGACGGTATGTAGTATTGCGTTATTCCGTATAACGTTATATAGTGTTACGTTATAAAGTATGACGTCGTGTAGTATTACGTTATAACTTATGACGTTATGTGGTATTACGTTATTACGAATATCGTAATATTGTGTTACTTTATGACGTATGACGTCATGTAGTATTACTTTGTGACGTATGACGTCATGTAGTATTACGTTATAACGTATGGCCTTATGTAGTATTACGATATAACGTATGACGTCATGTGGTATTACGTTATTGCGAATAACGTTATATTGTGTTACTTTATGACGTATGACGTCATGTAGTATTACGTTATAACGTATGACGGTATGTAGTACTACGTTATTCCGCATAACGTTGTATAGTGTTACTTTATGAAGTATGACGTTATGTTGTATTACGTTGTAACGTATGACGTCATGTAGTATTACGTTATAACGTATGGCGTTATGTAGTATTACGATATAACGTATGACGTCATGTGGTATTACGTTATTGCGAATAACGTTATATTGTGTTACTTCATGATGTATGACGTCATGTAGTATTACGTTATAACGTGTGACGGTATGTAGTATTACGTTATTCCGCATAACGTTGTATAGTGTTACTTTATTACGTCTGACGTCATGTAGTATTACGTTATAGCGTATGACGGTATGTAGTATTACGATATAACCTATGACGTCATGTAGTATTACGATATAACGTACAACGTTATATAGAATTACGATATAACGTATGACGTCATGTGGTGTTACGTAATTGCGAATAACGTTATATTGTGTTACTTTATGACGTATGACGTCATGTAGTATTAGATTACAACGTATGACGTTATGTATTATTACGATATAACGTATGACGTTATGTAGAATTTCGATATAACGTATGACGTCATGTGGTGTTACGTAATTGCAAATAACGTTATATTGTGTTACTTTATGACGTATGACGTCATGTAGTATTAGATTACAACGTATGACGTTATGTATTATTACGATACAACGTATGACGTTATATATTACTACGATATAACGTATGACGTTATGCAGTATTACGTTATAACGTATGGCGTTATGTAGTATTACGATATAACGTATGACGTCATGTGGTATTACGTTATTGCGAATAACGTTATATTGTGTTACTTCATGATGTATGACGTCATGTAGTATTACGTTATAACGTATGACGGTATGTAGTATTACGTTATTCCGCATAACGTTGTATAGTGTTACTTTATGAAGTATGACGTTATGTTGTATTACGTTATAACGTATGACGTCATGTAGTATTACGTTATAACGTATGACGTCGTGTAGTATTACGTTATAACGTATGACGTTATGTATTATTACGATATAACGTAATACGTTATGCAGAATTGGGTTATAACGTATGACGTCATGTAGTTTTGCGTTATAACGTATGACGTTACGTAGTATTACGTTATAACGTATGACGTTATGTATTATTACGATATAACGTATGACGTCATGTAGTATTACGTTATAACGTATGACGTCATGTAGTATTACGTTATAACGTATGGCGTTATGTAGTATTACGATATAACGTATGACGTCATGTGGTATTACGTTATTGCGAATAACGTTATATTGTGTTACTTCATGATGTATGACGTCATGTAGTATTACGTTATAACGTATGACGTTATATATTACTACGATATAACGTATGACGTTATGCAGTATTAGGTTATAACGTATGACGTCATGTGGTATTACGTTATCACGAATAACGTTATATTGTGTTACTTTATGTAGTATGACTTATGTAGTATGACGTGATGTAGCATTTCTTTATAATGTATGACGTTATGTAGCATTACGGTATTACGAATAACGTTGTACTGTGCTACTTTATAAAGTGTTACGTTATAACGTATGACGTCGTGTAGTAATACGTTATAACGTATGACGTTATGTATTATTACGATATAACGTAATACGTTATGCAGAATTGGGTTATAACGTATGACGTCATGTAGTTTTGCGTTATAACGTATGACGTTACGTAGTATTACGTTATAACGTATGACGTTATGTATTATTACGATATAACGTATGACGTCATGTAGTATTACGTTATAACGTATGACGTCATGTAGTATTACGTTATAACGTATGGCGTTATGTAGTATTACGATATAACGTATGACGTCATGTGGTATTACGTTATTGCGAATAACGTTATATTGTGTTACTTCATGATGTATGACGTCATGTAGTATTACGTTATAACGTATGACGGTATGTAGTATTACGTTATTCCGCATAACGTTGTATAGTGTTACTTTATGAAGTATGACGTTATGTTGTATTACGTTATAACGTATGACGTCATGTAGTATTACGTTATAACGTATGACGTCGTGTAGTATTACGTTATAACGTATGACGTTATGTATTATTACGATATAACGTAATACGTTATGCAGAATTGGGTTATAACGTATGACGTCATGTAGTTTTGCGTTATAACGTATGACGTTACGTAGTATTACGTTATAACGTATGATGTTATGGAGTATTACGTTATAACGTATGACGTCATGTGGTAGTACGTAATTACGAATAACGTTATATTGTGTTACTTTATGACGTATGACGTCATGTAGTTTTGCGTTATAACGTATGACGTTATGTAGTATTACGATATAACGTATGACGTCATGTGGTATTACGTTATTGCGAATAACGTTATATTGTGTCACTTTATGACGTATGACGTCATGTAGTATTACGTTTTAACGTATGACGGTATGTAGTATTGCGTTATTCCGTATAACGTTATATAGTGTTACGTTATAAAGTATGACGTCGTGTAGTATTACGTTATAACGTATGACGTTATGTGGTATTACGTTATTACGAATATCGTAATATTGTGTTACTTTATGACGTATGAAGTCATGTAGTATTACTTTGTGACGTATGACGTCATGTAGTATTACGTTATAACGTATGGCCTTATGTAGTATTACGATATAACGTATGACGTCATGTGGTATTACGTTATTGCGAATAACGTTATATTGTGTTACTTTATGACGTATGACGTCATGTGGTATTACGTTATAACGTATGACGGTATGTAGTACTACGTTATTCCGCATAACGTTGTATAGTGTTACTTTATGAAGTATGACGTTATGTTGTATTACGTTGTAATGTATGACGTCATGTAGTATTACGTTATAACGTATGGCGTTATGTAGTATTACGAT
The DNA here is from genome assembly GCF_910591885.1 of Bombus terrestris. Lineage (NCBI taxonomy): Eukaryota > Metazoa > Arthropoda > Insecta > Hymenoptera > Apidae > Bombus > Bombus terrestris. Next base: position 1,821,158 of record NW_025963557.1, read on the forward strand.
ATAACGTATGACGTCATGTGGTATTACGTTATTGCGAATAACGTTATATTGTGTTACTTCATGATGTATGACGTCATGTAGTATTACGTTATAACGTATGACGGTATGTAGTATTACGTTATTCCGCATAACGTTGTATAGTGTTACTTTATTACGTATGACGTCATGTAGTATTACGTTATAGCGTATGACGGTATGTAGTATTACGATATAACCTATGACGTCATGTAGTATTACGATATAACGTACAACGTTATATAGAATTACGATATAACGTATGACGTCATGTGGTGTTACGTAATTGCGAATAACGTTATATTGTGTTACTTTATGACGTATGACGTCATGTAGTATTACGTTATAACGTATGACGGTATGTAGTATTACGTTATTCATCATAACGTTGTATAGTGTTACTTTATGAAGTATGACGTTATGTTGTATTACGTTATAACGTATGACGTCATGTAGTATTACGTTATAACGTATGGCGTTATGTAGTATTACGATATAACGTATGACGTCATGTGGTATTACGTTATTGCGAATAACGTTATATTGTGTTACTTCATGATGTATGACGTCATGTAGTATTACGTTATAACGTATGACGGTATGTAGTATTACGTTATTCCGCATAACGTTGTATAGTGTTACTTTATGAAGTATGACGTTATGTTGTATTACGTTATAACGTATGACGTCATGTAGTATTACGTTATAACGTATGACGTCGTGTAGTATTACGTTATAACGTATGACGTTATGTATTATTACGATATAACGTAATACGTTATGCAGAATTGGGTTATAACGTATGACGTCATGTAGTTTTGCGTTATAACGTATGACGTTACGTAGTATTACGTTATAACGTATGATGTTATGGAGTATTACGTTATAACGTATGACGTCATGTGGTAGTACGTAATTACGAATAACGTTATATTGTGTTACTTTATGACGTATGACGTCATGTAGTTTTGCGTTATAACGTATGACGTTATGTAGTATTACGATATAACGTATGACGTCATGTGGTATTACGTTATTGCGAATAACGTTATATTGTGTCACTTTATGACGTATGACGTCATGTAGTATTACGTTTTAACGTATGACGGTATGTAGTATTGCGTTATTCCGTATAACGTTATATAGTGTTACGTTATAAAGTATGACGTCGTGTAGTATTACGTTATAACTTATGACGTTATGTGGTATTACGTTATTACGAATATCGTAATATTGTGTTACTTTATGACGTATGACGTCATGTAGTATTACTTTGTGACGTATGACGTCATGTAGTATTACGTTATAACGTATGGCCTTATGTAGTATTACGATATAACGTATGACGTCATGTGGTATTACGTTATTGCGAATAACGTTATATTGTGTTACTTTATGACGTATGACGTCATGTAGTATTACGTTATAACGTATGACGGTATGTAGTACTACGTTATTCCGCATAACGTTGTATAGTGTTACTTTATGAAGTATGACGTTATGTTGTATTACGTTGTAACGTATGACGTCATGTAGTATTACGTTATAACGTATGGCGTTATGTAGTATTACGATATAACGTATGACGTCATGTGGTATTACGTTATTGCGAATAACGTTATATTGTGTTACTTCATGATGTATGACGTCATGTAGTATTACGTTATAACGTGTGACGGTATGTAGTATTACGTTATTCCGCATAACGTTGTATAGTGTTACTTTATTACGTCTGACGTCATGTAGTATTACGTTATAGCGTATGACGGTATGTAGTATTACGATATAACCTATGACGTCATGTAGTATTACGATATAACGTACAACGTTATATAGAATTACGATATAACGTATGACGTCATGTGGTGTTACGTAATTGCGAATAACGTTATATTGTGTTACTTTATGACGTATGACGTCATGTAGTATTAGATTACAACGTATGACGTTATGTATTATTACGATATAACGTATGACGTTATGTAGAATTTCGATATAACGTATGACGTCATGTGGTGTTACGTAATTGCAAATAACGTTATATTGTGTTACTTTATGACGTATGACGTCATGTAGTATTAGATTACAACGTATGACGTTATGTATTATTACGATACAACGTATGACGTTATATATTACTACGACATAACGTATGACGTTATGCAGTATTAGGTTATAACGTATGACGTCATGTGGTATTACGTTATTACGAATAACGTTATATTGTGTTACTTTATGTAGTATGACTTATGTAGTATGACGTGATGTAGCATTTCTTTATAATGTATGACGTTATGTAGCATTACGGTATTACGAATAACGTTGTACTGTGCTACTTTATAAAGTGTTACGTTATAACGTATGACGTCGTGTAGTAATACGTTATAACGTATGACGTTATGTATTATTACGATATAACGTAATACGTTATGCAGAATTGGGTTATAACGTATGACGTCATGTAGTTTTGCGTTATAACGTATGACGTTATATATTACTACGATATAACGTATGACGTTATGCAGTATTAGGTTATAACGTATGACGTCATGTGGTATTACGTTATCACGAATAACGTTATATTGTGTTACTTTATGTAGTATGACTTATGTAGTATGACGTGATGTAGCATTTCTTTATAATGTATGACGTTATGTAGCATTACGGTATTACGAATAACGTTGTACTGTGCTACTTTATAAAGTGTTACGTTATAACGTATGACGTCGTGTAGTAATACGTTATAACTTATGACGTTATGTATTATTACGATATAACGTAATACGTTATGCAGAATTGGGTTATAACGTATGACGTCATGTAGTTTTGCGTTATAACGTATGACGTTACGTAGTATTACGTTATAACGTATGACGTTATGTATTATTACGATATAACGTATGACGTCATGTAGTATTACGTTATAACGTATGACGTCATGTAGTATTACGTTATAACGTATGGCGTTATGTAGTATTACGATATAACGTATGACGTCATGTGGTATTACGTTATTGCGAATAACGTTATATTGTGTTACTTCATGATGTATGACGTCATGTAGTATTACGTTATAACGTATGACGGTATGTAGTATTACGTTATTCCGCATAACGTTGTATAGTGTTACTTTATGAAGTATGACGTTATGTTGTATTACGTTATAACGTATGACGTCATGTAGTATTACGTTATAACGTATGACGTCGTGTAGTATTACGTTATAACGTATGACGTTATGTATTATTACGATATAACGTAATACGTTATGCAGAATTGGGTTATAACGTATGAGGTCATGTAGTTTTGCGTTATAACGTATGACGTTACGTAGTATTACGTTATAACGTATGATGTTATGGAGTATTACGTTATAACGTATGACGTCATGTGGTAGTACGTAATTACGAATAACGTTATATTGTGTTACTTTATGACGTATGACGTCATGTAGTTTTGCGTTATAACGTATGACGTTATGTAGTATTACGATATAACGTATGACGTCATGTGGTATTACGTTATTGCGAATAACGTTATATTGTGTCACTTTATGACGTATGACGTCATGTAGTATTACGTTTTAACGTATGACGGTATGTAGTATTGCGTTATTCCGTATAACGTTATATAGTGTTACGTTATAAAGTATGACGTCGTGTAGTATTACGTTATAACGTATGACGTTATGTGGTATTACGTTATTACGAATATCGTAATATTGTGTTACTTTATGACGTATGACGTCATGTAGTATTACTTTGTGACGTATGACGTCATGTAGTATTACGTTATAACGTATGGCCTTATGTAGTATTACGATATAACGTATGACGTCATGTGGTATTACGTTATTGCGAATATACGTTATATTGTGTTACTTTATGACGTATGACGTCATGTAGTATTACGTTATAACGTATGACGGTATGTAGTACTACGTTATTCCGCATAACGTTGTATAGTGTTACTTTATGAAGTATGACGTTATGTTGTATTACGTTGTAACGTATGACGTCATGTAGTATTACGTTATAACGTATGGCGTTATGTAGTATTACGATATAACGTATGACGTCATGTGGTATTACGTTATTGCGAATAACGTTATATTGTGTTACTTCATGATGTATGACGTCATGTAGTATTACGTTATAACGTATGACGGTATGTAGTATTACGTTATTCCGCATAACGTTGTATAGTGTTACTTTATTACGTATGACGTCATGTAGTATTACGTTATAGCGTATGACGGTATGTAGTATTACGATATAACCTATGACGTCATGTAGTATTACGATATAACGTACAACGTTATATAGAATTACGATATAACGTATGACGTCATGTGGTGTTACGTAATTGCGAATAACGTTATATTGTGTTACTTTATGACGTATGACGTCATGTAGTATTAGATTACAACGTATGACGTTATGTATTATTACGATATAACGTATGACGTTATGTAGAATTTCGATATAACGTATGACGTCATGTGGTGTTACGTAATTGCAAATAACGTTATATTGTGTTACTTTATGACGTATGACGTCATGTAGTATTAGATTACAACGTATGACGTTATGTATTATTACGATACAACGTATGACGTTATATATTACTACGATATAACGTATGACGTTATGCAGTATTAGGTTATAACGTATGACGTCATGTGGTATTACGTTATTACGAATAACGTTATATTGTGTTACTTTATGTAGTATGACTTATGTAGTATGACGTGATGTAGCATTTCTTTATAATGTATGACGTTATGTAGCATTACGGTATTACGAATAACGTTGTACTGTGCTACTTTATAAAGTGTTACGTTATAACGTATGACGTCGTGTAGTAATACGTTATAACGTATGACGTTATGTATTATTACGATATAACGTAATACGTTATGCAGAATTGGGTTATAACGTATGACGTCATGTAGTTTTGCGTTATAACGTATGACGTTACGTAGTATTACGTTATAACGTATGATGTTATGGAGTATTACGTTATAACGTATGACGTCATGTGGTAGTACGTTATTACGAATAACGTTATATTGTGTTACTTTATGACGTATGACGTCATGTAGTTTTGCGTTATAACGTATGACGTTATGTAGTATTACGATATAACGTATGACGTCATGTGGTATTACGTTATAACGTATGACGTCATGTAGTATTACGATATAACGTACAACGTTATGTCGTATTACGTTATAACGTATCATGTCATGTAGTATTACGTTATAACGTATGACGGTATGTAGTATTGCGTTATACCGTATAACGTTATATAGTGTTACGTTATAAAGTATGACGTCATGTAGTATTACGTTATAACGTATGACGTCATGTAGTATTACGATATAACGTACAACGTTATGTCGTATTACGTTATAACGTATCATGTCATGTAGTATTACGTTATAACGTATGACGTTATGGGGTATTACGTTATTACGAATATCGTAATATTGTGTTACTTTATGACGTATGACGTCATGTAGTATTACTTTGTGACGTATGACGTCATGTAGTATTACTTTATGACGTATGACGTCATGTAGTATTACGATATAACGTATGACGTCATGTGGTGTTACGTAATTGCGAATAACGTTATATTGTGTCACTTTATGACGTATGACGTCATGTAGTATTACGTTTTAACGTATGACGGTATGTAGTATTGCGTTATTCCGTATAACGTTATATAGTGTTACGTTATAAAGTATGACGTCATGTAGTATTACGTTATAACGTATGACGATTATGTATTATTACGATATAACGTATGACGTTATGCAGTATTAGGTTATAACGTATGACGTCATGTAGTTTTGCGAGATAACGTATGACGTTATTTATTATTACGATATAACGTATGACGTCATGTGGTATTACGTTAATGCGAATAACGTTATATTGTGTCACTTTATGACGTATGACGTCATGTAGTATTACGTTTTAACGTATGACGGTATGTAGTATTGCGTTATTCCGTATAACGTTATATAGTGTTACGTTATAAAGTATGACGTCGTGTAGTATTACGTTATAACGTATGACGTCGTGTAGTATTACGTTATAACGTATGACGTTATGTATTATTACGATATAACGTATGACGTTATGTATTATTACGATATAACGTAATACGTTATGCAGAATTGGGTTATAACGTATGACGTCATGTAGTTTTGCGTTATAACGTATGACGTTACGTAGTATTACGTTATAACGTATGATGTTATGGAGTATTACGTTATTACGTATGACGTCATGTGGTAGTACGTTATTACGAATAACGTTATGTTGTGTTACTTTATGACGCATGACGTCATGTAGTTTTGCGTTATAAAGTATGACGGTATGTAGTATTGCGTTATTCCGTATAACGTTATATAGTGTTACGTTATAAAGTATGACGTCATGTAGTATTACGTTATAACGTATGACGTGATGTGGTATTACGTTATTACGAATAACATTATATTGTGTTACTTTATAACGTATGACGTCATGTAGTATTACGTTATAACGTATGGCGTTATGTAGTATTACGATATAACGTATGACGTCATGTGGTATTACGTTATTGCGAATAACGTTATATTGTGTTACTTTATGACGTATGACGGCATGTAGTATTACGTTATAACGTATGACGGTATGTAGTATTACGTTATTCCGCATAACGTTGTATAGTGTTACTTTATGAAGTATGACGTTATGTTGTATTACGTTGTAACGTATGACGTCATGTAGTATTACGTTATAACGTATGGCGTTATGTAGTATTACGATATAACGTATGACGTCACGTGGTATTACGTTATTGCGAATAACGTTATATTGTGTTACTTCATGATGTATGACGTCATGTAGTATTACGTTATAACGTATGACGGTATGTAGTATTACGTTATTCCGCATAACGTTGTATAGTGTTACTTTATTACGTATGACGTCATGTAGTATTACGTTATAGCGTATGACGGTATGTAGTATTACGATATAACCTATGACGTCATGTAGTATTACGATATAACGTACAACGTTATATAGAATTACGATATAACGTATGACGTCATGTGGTGTTACGTAATTGCGAATAACGTTATATTGTGTTACTTTATGACGTATGACGTCATATAGTATTACTTTATGACGTATGACGTCATGTAGTATTAGATTACAACGTATGACGTTATGTATTATTACGATATAACGTATGACGTTATGTAGAATTTCGATATCACGTATGACGTCATGTGGTGTTACGTAATTGCAAATAACGTTATATTGTGTTACTTTATGACGTATGACGTCATGTAGTATTAGATTACAACGTATGACGTTATGTATTATTACGATACAACGTATGACGTTATATATTACTACGATATAACGTATGACGTTATGCAGTATTAGGTTATAACGTATGACGTTATGTATTATTACGATACAACGTATGACGTTATATATTACTACGATATAACGTATGACGTTATGCAGTATTAGGTTATAACGTATGACGTCATGTGGTATTACGTTATTACGAATAACGTTATATTGTGTTACTTTATGTAGTATGACTTATGTAGTATGACGTGATGTAGCATTTCTTTATAATGTATGACGTTATGTAGCATTACGGTATTACGAATAACGTTGTACTGTGCTACTTTATAACGTATGACGTTATAAAGTGTTACGTTATAACGTATGACGTCGTGTAGTATTACGTTATAACGTATGACGTTATGTATTATTACGATATAACGTAATACGTTATGCAGAATTGGGTTATAACGTATGACGTCATGTAGTTTTGCGTTATAACGTATGACGTTACGTAGTATTACGTTATAACGTATGATGTTATGGAGTATTACGTTATAACGTATGACGTCATGTGGTAGTACGTTATTACGAATAACGTTATATTGTGTTACTTTATGACGTATGACGTCATGTAGTATTAGGTTACAACGTATGACGTTATGTATTATTACGATATAACGTATGACGTTATGCAGTATTAGGTTATAACGTATGACGTCATGTAGTTTTGCGTTATAACTTATGACGTTATGTAGTATTACGATACAACGTATGACGTCATGTGGTGTTACGTTATTGCGAATAACGTTATATTGTGTTACTTTATGACGTATGACGTCATGTAGTATTACGTTATAACGTATGACGGTATGTAGTATTACGTTATTCCGTATAACGTTATATAGTGTTACTTTATGAAGTATGACGTTATGTTGTATTACGTTATATCGTATGACGTTATGGAGCATTACGTTATAACGTATGAGGTCATGTGGTATTACATTAGTACGAATATCGTAATATTGTGTTACTTTATGACGTATGACGTCATGTAGTATTACTTTATGACGTATGACGGTATGTAGTATTAGATTACAACGTATGACGTTATGTATTATTACGATATAACGTATGACGTTATGTAGTATTACGATATAACGTATGACGTTATGTAGTATTACGATATAACGTATGACGTTATGTAGTATTACGTTATAACGTATGACGTCATGTAGTATTACGTTATAACGTATGACGTTATGGAGTATTACGTTATAACGTATGAGGTCATGTGGTATTACGTTATTACGAATAACGTTATATTGTGTTACTTTATGACGTATGACGTCATGTAGTATTACGTTATAACGTATGACGGTATGTAGTATTACGTTATTCCGTATAACGTTATGTATTATTACGATATAACGTACAACGTCATATAGAATTACGATATAACGCACAACGTTATGTCGTATTACGTTATAACGTATCATGTCATGTAGTATTACGTTATAACGTATGACGTTATGGAGTATTACGTTATAACGTATGAGGTCATGTGGTATTACCTTATTACGAATATCGTAATATTGTGTTACTTTATGACGTACGACGTCATGTAGTATTACTTTATGACGTATGACGTCATGTGGTATTACGTTATTGCGAATAACGTTATATTATGTTGCTTTATGTAGTATGACTTATGTAGTATGGCGTGATGTAGTATTACTTTATAATGTATGACGTTATGTAGCATTACCGTGTTACGAGTAACGTTGTATTGTGTTACTTTATGACGTATGACGTCATGTAGTATTAGGTTACAACGTATGACGTTATGTATTATTACGATATAACGTATGACGTTATGCAGTATTAGGTTATAACGTATGACGTCATGTAGTTTTGCGTTATAACGTATGACGTTATGTAGTATTACGCTATATCGTATGACGTCATGTGGTATTACGTTATTGCGAATAACGTTATATTGTGTTACTTTATGACGTATGACGTCATGTAGTATTACGTTATAACGTATGACGTCATGTAGTATTACGATATAACGTACAACGTTATGTCGTATTACGTTATAACGTATCATGTCATGTAGTATTACGTTATAACGTATGACGTTATGGAGTATTACGTTATAACGAATGAGGTCATGTGGTATTACGTTATTACGAATATCGTAATATTGCGTTACTTTATGACGTATGACGTCATGTAGTATTAGGTTACAACGTATGACGTTATGTATTATTACGATATAACGTATGACGTTATGCAGTATTAGGTTATAACGTATGACGTCATGTAGTTTTGCGTTATAACGTTTGAAGTTATGTAGTATTACGATATAACGTATGACGTCATGTAGTGTTACGTTATTGCGAATAACGTTATATTGTGTACTTTATGACGTATGACGTCATGTAGTATTACGTTATAGCGTATGACGGTATGTAGTATTACGTTATTCCGTATAATGTTATATAGTGTTACTTTATGAAGTATGACGTTATGTTGTATTACGTTATAGCGTATGACGCTATGGAGTATTACGTTATAACGTATGAGGTCATGTGGTATTACATTATTACGAATATCGTAATATTGTGTTACTTTATGATGTACGACGTCATGTAGTATTACTTTATGACGTATGACGTCATGTGGTATTACGTTATTACGAATAACGTTATATTGTGTTACTTTATGTAGTATGACTTATGTAGTATGACGTGATGTAGTATTACTTTATAATGTATGACGTTATGTAGCATTACGCTATTACGAATAACGTTGTACTGTGTTACTTTATAACGTATGACGTTATGTAGTGTTACGTTATAACGTATGACGTCGTGTAGTATTACGTTATAACGTATGACGTTATGTATTATTACGATATAACGTAATACGTTGTGCAGAATTGGGTTATAACGTATGACGTCATGTAGTATTACGTTATAACATATGACGTCATGTAGTATTACGATATAACGTACAACGTTATATAGAATTACGATATAACGCACAACGTTATGTCGTATTACGTTATAACGTATCATGTCATGTAGTATTACGTTATATCGTATGACGTTATGGAGTATTACGTTATAACGTATGAGGTCATGTGTTATTACGTTATTACGAATATCGTAATATTGTGTTACTTTACGACGTATGACGTCATGTGGTATTACGTTATTGCGAATAACGTTATATTATGTTGCTTTATGTAGTCTGACTTATGTAGTATGACGTGATGTAGTATTACTTTATAATGTATGACGTTATGTAGCATTACCGTATTACGAGTAACGTTGTATTGTGTTACTTTATGACGTATGACGTCATGTAGTATTACGTTATAACGAACGACGTTATGGAGTATTACGTTATAACGTATGAGGTCATGTGGTATTACGTTATTACGAATATCGTAATATTGTGTTACTTTATGACGTATGACGTCATGTAGTATTACTTTATGACGTATGACGTCATGTAGTATTACTTTATGACGTATGACGTCATGTAGTATTACTTTATGACGTATGACGTCATGTAGTATTACTTTATGACGTATGACGTCATGTAGTATTAGGTTACAACTTATGACGTTATGTATTATTACGATATAACGTATGACGTTATGTAGTATTACGATATAACGTATGACGTTATGTAGTATTACGATATAACGTATGACGTCATGTGGTGTTACGTAATTGCGAATAACGTTATATTGCGTTACTGTATGACGTATGACGTCATGTAGTATTAGGTTACAACGTATGACGTCATGTAGTATTAGGTTACAACGTATGACGTTATGTATTATTACGATATAACGTATGACGTTATGCAGTATTAGGTTATAACGTATGACGTCATGTAGTTTTGCGTTATAACGTATGACGTTATGTAGTATTACGATATAACGTATGACGTCATGTGGTGTTACGTTATTGCGAATAACGTTATGTTGTGTTACTTTATGACGTATGACGTCATGTATTATTACGTTATAACATATGACGGTATGTAGTATTACGTTATTCCGTATAACGTTATATAGTGTTACTTTATGAAGTATGACGTTATGGAGCATTACGTTATAACGTATGAGGTCATGTGGTATTACATTAGTACGAATATCGTAATATTGTGTTACTTTATGACGTGTGACGTCATGTAGTATTAGGTTACAACGTATGACGTTATGTATTATTACGATATAACGTATGACGTTATGCAGTATTAGGTTATAACGTATGACGTCATGTAGTTTTGCATTATAACGTATGACGTTATGTAGTATTACGATATAACGTATGACGTCATGTGGTGTTACGTTATTGCGAATAACGTTATATTGTGCTACTTTATGACGTATGACGTCATGTAGTATTACGTTATAACATATGACGGTATGTAGTATTACGTTATTCCGTATAACGTTATATAGTGTTACTTTATGACGTATGACGTCATGTAGTATTAGGTTACAACGTATGACGTTATGTATTATTACGATATAACGTATGACGTTATGCAGCATTAGGTTATAACGTATGACGTCATGTAGTTTTGCGTTATAACGTATGACGTTATGTAGTATTACGATATAACGTATGACGTCATGTGGTGTTACGTTATAACGTATGACGTCATGTGGTATTACTTTATTACGAATAACGTTATATTGTGTTTCTTTATGACGTATGACGTCATGTAGTATTACTTTATGACGTATGACGTCATGTAGTATTAGGTTACAACGTATGACGTTCTGTATTATTACGATATAACGTATGACGTTATGCAGTATTAGGTTATAACGTATGACGTCATGTAGTTTTGCGCTATAACGTATGACGTTATGTAGTATTACGATATAACGTATGACGTCATGTGGTGTTACGTTATTGCGAATAACGTTATATTGTGCTACTTTGTGACGTATGACGTAATGTAGTATTACGTTATAACATATGACGGTATGTAGTATTACGTTATTCGGTATAACGTTATATAGTGTTACTTTATGAAGTATGACGTTATGTTGTATTACGTTATAGCGTATGACGTTATGGAGCATTACGTTATAATGTATGAGGTCATGTGGTATTACATTAGTACGAATAACGTTATATTGTGTTACTTTATGTAGTATGACTTATGTAGTATGACGTGATGTAGTATTACTTTATAATGTATGACGTTATGTAGCATTACGGTATTACGAATAACGTAGTACTGTGTTACTTTATAACGTATGACGTTATGTAGTGTTACGTTATAACGTATGACGTCGTGTAGTATTACGTTATAACGTATGACGTTATGTATTATTACGATATAACGTAATACGTTATGCAGAATTCTGTTATAACGTATGACGTCATGTAGTTTTGCGTTATAACGTATGACGTTACGTAGTATTACGTTATAACGTATGATGTTATGGAGTATTACGTTATAACGTATGACGTTATGGAGTATTACGTTATAACGTATGAGGTCATGTGGTATTACGTTATTACGAATATCGTAATATTGTGTTACTTTATGACGTATGACGTAATGTAGTATTACTTTATGACGTATGACGTCATGTAGTATTAGGTTACAACGTATGACGTTATGTATTATTACGATATAACGTATGACGTTATGTAGTATTACGATATAACGTATGACGTTATGTAGTATTACGATATAACGTATGACGTCATGTGGTGTTACGAATTGCGAATAACGTTATATTGTGTTACTTTATGACGTATGACGTCTTGTAGTATTACGTTATTCCGTATAACGTTGTGTATTATTACGATATAACGTACAACGTCATATAGAATTACGATATAACGCACAACGTTATGTCGTATTACGTTATAACGTATCATGTCATGTAGTATTACGTTATAACGTATGACGTTATGGAGTATTACGTTATAACGTATGAGGTCATGTGGTATTACATTATTACGAATATCGTAATATTGTGTTACTTTATGACGTACGACGTCATGTAGTATTACTTTATGACGTATGACGTCATGTGGTATTACGTTATTGCGAATAACGTTATATTATGTTGCTTTATGTAGTCTGACTTATGTAGTATGGCGTGATGTAGTATTACTTTATAATGTATGACGTTATGTAGCATTACCGTGTTACGAGTAACGTTGTATTGTGTTACTTTATGACGTATGACGTCATGTAGTATTAGGTTACAACGTATGACGTTATGTATTATTACGATATAACGTATGACGTTATGCAGTAGTAGGTTATAACGTATGACGTCATGTAGTTTTGCGCTATAACGTATGACGTTATGTAGTATTACGCTATATCGTATGACGTCATGTGGTATTACGTTATTGCGAATAACGTTATATTGTGTTACTTTATGACGTATGACGTCATGCAGTATTACGTTATAACGTATGACGGTATGTAGTATTACGTTATTCCGTATAACGTTATGTATTATTACGTTATAACGTATGACGTCATGTAGTATTACGATATAACGTTCAACGTTGTGTCGTATTACGTTATAACGTATCATGTTATGTAGTATAACGTTATAACGTATGACGTTATGCAGTATTACGTTATAACGTATGAGGTCATGTGGTATTATGTTATTACGAATATCGTAATGTTGTGTTACTTTATTACGTATGACGTTATGTTGTATTACGTTATAACGTATGACGGTATGTAGTATTACTTTATTCCGTATAAGGTCATATCGTGTTACGTTATAAAGTATGACGTCGTGTAGTATTACGTTATAACGTATGACGTTATGTATTATTACGATATAACGTATGACGTCATGTAGTATTAAGTTATAACGTATGCCGTCATGTAGTATTACGTTATAACGTACAACGTTATATTGAATTACGATATAACGCACAACGTTATGTCGTAATACGTTATAACGTATCATGTCATGTAGTATTACGTTATAAAGTATGACGTTATGGAGTATTACGTTATAAGGTATGAGGTCATGTGGTATTACGTTATTACGAATATCGTAATATTGTGTTACTTTATGACGTATGACGTCATGTAGTATTAGGTTACAACGTATGACTTTATGTATTATTACGATATAACGTATGACGTCATGTAGTATTATGTTATAACGTATGCCGTCATGTAGTATTACGTTATAACATATGACGTTATGTATTATTACGATATAACGTATGACGTTATGTAGTATTACGATATAAGGTATGACGTCATGTGGTGTTACGTAGTTGCGAATAACGTTATATTGTGTTACTTTATGACGTATGACGTCATGTAGTATTACGTTATAGCGTATGACGGTATGTAGTATTACGTTATTCCGTATAATGTTATATAGTGTTACTTTATGAAGTATGACGTTATGTTGTATTACGTTATAGCGTATGACGCTATGGAGTATTACGTTATAACGTATGAGGTCATGTGGTATTACATTATTACGAATATCGTAATATTGTGTTACTTTATGATGTACGACGTCATGTAGTATTACTTTATGACGTATGACGTCATGTGGTATTACGATTTAACGTATGACGTCATGTGGTATTACGTTATTGCGAATAACGTTATATTGTGTTACTTTAAGAAGTATGACGTTATGTTGTATTACGTTATAGCGTATGACGTCATGTGGTATTACGTTATTACGAAAAACGTTATATTGTGTTACTTTATGTAGTATGACTTATGTAGTATGACGTGATGTAACATTTCTTTATAATGTACGACGTTATGTAGCATTACGGTATTACGAATAACGTTGTACTGTGTTACTTTATAACGTATGACGTTATGTAGTGTTACGTTATAACGTATGACGTCGTGTAGTATTACGTTATAACGTATGACGTCATTTAGTTTTGCGTTATAACGTATGATGTTATGGAGTATTACGTTATAACGTATGACGTCATGTGGTAATACTTTATTACCAATAACGTTATATTGTGTTACTTTATGACGTATGACGTCATGTAGTATTAGGTTACAACGTATGACGTTATGTATTATTACGATATAACGTAATACGTTATGCAGAATTGGGTTATAACGTATGACGTCATGTAGTTTTGCGTTATAACGTATGACTTTACGTAGTATTACGTTATAACGTATGATGTTATGGAGTATTACGTTATAACGTATGACGTCACGTGGTAATATTTTATTCCGTATAACGTTATATAGTGTTACATTATAAAGTATGACGTCGTGTAGTATTACGTTATAACGTATGACGTTATGTATTATTACGATATAACGTATGACGTCATGTAGTATTACGTTATAACGTATGACGTCATTTAGTTTTGCGTTATAACGTATGATGTTATGGAGTATTACGTTATAACGTATGACGTCATGTGGTAATACTTTATTACCAATAACGTTATATTGTGTTACTTTATGACGTATGACGTCACGTAGTATTAGGTTACAACGTATGACGTTATGTATTATTACGATATAACGTATGACGTTATGCAGTATTAGCTTATAACGTATGACGTCATGTAGTTTTGCGTTATAACTTATGACGTTATGTAGTATTGCGATACAACGTATGACGTCATGTGGTGTTACGTTATTGCGAATAACGTTATATTGTGTTACTTTATGACGTATGACGTCATGTAGTATTACGTTATAACGTATGACGGTATGTAGTATTACGTTATTCCGTATAACGTTATATAGTGTTACTTTATGATGTATGACGTTATGTTGTATTACGTTATAGCGTATGACGTTATGGAGCATTACGTTATAACATATGAGGTCATGTGGTATTACATTAGTACGAATATCGTAATATTGTGTTACTTTATGTAGTATGACTTATGTAGTATGACGTGATGTAGTATTACTTTATAATGTATGACGTTATGTAGCATTACGGTATTACGAATAACGTTGTACTGTGTTACTTTATAACGTATGACGTTATGTAGTGTTACGTTATAACGTATGACGTCGTGTAGTATTACGTTATAACGTATGACGTTATGTATTATTACGATATAACGTAATACGTTATGCAGAATTCTGTTATAACGTATGACGTCATGTAGTTTTGCGTTATAACGTATGACGTTACGTAGTATTACGTTATAACGTATGATGTTATGGAGTATTACGTTATAACGTATGACGTTATGGAGTATTACGTTATAACGTATGAGGTCATGTGGTATTACGTTATTACGAATATCGTAATATTGTGTTACTTTATGACGTATGACGTAATGTAGTATTACTTTATGACGTATGACGTCATGTAGTATTAGGTTACAACGTATGACGTTATGTATTATTACGATATAACGTATGACGTTATGTAGTATTACGATATAACGTATGACGTTATGTAGTATTACGATATAACGTATGACGTCATGTGGTGTTACGAATTGCGAATAACGTTATATTGTGTTACTTTATGACGTATGACGTCATGTAGTATTACGTTATAACGTATGACGGTATGTAGTATTACGTTATTCCGTATAACGTTATGTATTATTACGATATAACGTACAACGTCATATAGAATTACGATATAACGCACAACGTTATGTCGTATTACGTTATAACGTATCATGTCATGTAGTATTACGTTATAACGTATGACGTTATGGAGTATTACGTTATAACGTATGAGGTCATGTGGTATTACATTATTACGAATATCGTAATATTGTGTTACTTTATGACGTACGACGTCATGTAGTATTACTTTATGACGTATGACGTCATGTGGTATTACGTTATTGCGAATAACGTTATATTATGTTGCTTTATGTAGTTTGACATATGTAGTATGGCGTGATGTAGTATTACTTTATAATGTATGACGTTATGTAGCATTACCGTGTTACGAGTAACGTTGTATTGTGTTACTTTATGACGTATGACGTCATGTAGTATTAGGTTACAACGTATGACGTTATGTATTATTACGATATAACGTATGACGTTATGCAGTATTAGGTTATAACGTATGACGTCATGTAGTTTTGCGTTATAACGTATGACGTTATGTAGTATTACGCTATATCGTATGACGTCATGTGGTATTACGTTATTGCGAATAACGTTATATTGTGTTACTTTATGACGTATGACGTCATGTAGTATTACGTTATAACGTATGACGGTATGTAGTATTACGTTATTCCGTATAACGTTATGTATTATTACGTTATGACGTATGACGTCATGTAGTATTACGATATAACGTACAACGTTATGTCGTATTACGTTATAACGTATCATGTCATGTAGTATAACGTTATAACGTATGACGTTATTGAGTAGTACGTTATAACGTATGATGTCATGTGGTATTACGTTATTACGAATATCGTAATATTGTTAGACTTTATGACGTATGACGTCATATAGTATTACTTTATGACGTATGACGTCATGTAGTATTAGGTTACAACGTATGACGTCATGTAGTATTACGATATAACGTATCATGTCATGTAGTATTACGTTATAACATATGACGTTATGGAGTATTACGTTTTAACGTATGAGGTCATGTGGTATTACGTTATTACGAAAATCGTAATATTGTGTTACTTTATGACGTATGACGTTATGTTGTATTACGTTATAACGTATGACGGTATGTAGTATTACTTTATTCCGTATAACGTCATATCGTGTTACGTTATAAAGTATGACGTCGTGTAGTATTACGTTATAACGTATGACGTTATGTATTATTACGATATAACGTATGACGTCATGTAGTATTACGTTATAACGTATGCCGTCATGTAGTATTACGTTATAACATATGCCGTCATGTAGTATTACGTTATAACATATGACGTTATGTATTATTACGATATAACGTATGACGTTATGTAGTATTACGATATAAGGTATGACGTCATGTGGTGTTACGTAGTTGCGAATAACGTTATATTGTGTTACTTTATGACGTATGACGTCATGTAGTATTACGTTATAGCGTATGACGGTATGTAGTATTACGTTATTCCGTATAATGTTATATAGTGTTACTTTATGAAGTATGACGTTATGTTGTATTACGTTATAGCGTATGACGCTATGGAGTATTACGTTATAACGTATGAGGTCATGTGGTATTACATTATTACGAATATCGTAATATTGTGTTACTTTATGATGTACGACGTCATGTAGTATTACTTTATGACGCATGACGTCATGTGCTATTACGTTATTACGAATAACGTTATATTGTGTTACTTTATGTAGTATGACTTATGTAGTATGACGTGATGTAGTATTACTTTATAATGTATGACGTTATGTAGCATTACGCTATTACGAATAACGTTGTACTGTGTTACTTTATAACGTATGACGTTATGTAGTGTTACGTTATAACGTATGACGTCGTGTAGTATTACGTTATAACGTATGACGTTATGTATTATTACGATATAACGTAATACGTTGTGCAGAATTGGGTTATAACGTATGACGTCATGTAGTATTACGTTATAACATATGACGTCATGTAGTATTACGATATAACGTACAACGTTATATAGAATTACGATATAACGCACAACGTTATGTCGTATTACGTTATAACGTATCATGTCATGTAGTATTACGTTATATCGTATGACGTTATGGAGTATTACGTTATAACGTATGAGGTCATGTGTTATTACGTTAATACGAATATCGTAATATTGTGTTACTTTACGACGTATGACGTCATGTAGTATTACTTTATTACGTATGACGTCATGTAGTATTACTTTATTACGTATGACGTCATGTAGTATTAGGTTACAACGTATGACGTCATGTAGTATTAGGTTACAACGTATGACGTTATGTATTATTACGATATAACGTATGACGTTATGCAGTATTATGTTATAACGTATGACGTCATGTAGTTTTGCGTTATAACGTATGACGTTATGTAGTATTACGATATAACGTATGACGTCATGTGGTATTACGTTGTTGCGAATAACGTTATGTTGTGTTACTTTATGACGTATGACGTCATGTAGTGTTACGTTATAACGTATGACGGTATGTAGTATTACGTTATTCCGTATAACGTTATGTAGTGTTACGTTATAAAGTATGACGTCGTGTAGTATTACGTTATAACGTATGACGTTATGTATTATTACGACATAACGTATGACGTCACGTAGTATTACGTTATAACGTATGACGTCATGTAGTATTACGATATAACGTACAACGCTCTGTCGTATTACGTTATAACGTATCATGTCATGTAGTATTACGTTATAACGTATGACGTTATGGAGTATTACGTTATAACGTATGAGGTCATGTGGTATTACATTATTACGAATATCGTAATATTGTGTTACTTTATGACGTACGACGTCATGTAGTATTACTTTATGACGTATGACGTCATGTGGTATTACGTTATTGCGAATAACGTTATATTATGTTACTTTATGTAGTATGACTTATGTAGTATGACGTGATGTAGTATTACTTTATAATGTATGACGTTATGTAGCATTACCGTATTACGAGTAACGCTGTATTGTGTTACTTTATGACGTATGACGTCATGTAGTATTACGTTATAACGTACGACGTTATGGAGTATTACGTTATAACGTATGAGGTCATGTGGTATTACGTTATTACGAATATCGTAATATTGTGTTACTTTATGACGTATGACGTCATGTAGTATTACTTTATGACGTATGACGTCATGTAGTATTACTTTATGACGTATGACGTCATGTAGTATTACTTTATGACGTATGACGTCATGTAGTATTAGGTTACAACTTATGACGTTATGTATTATTACGATATAACGTATGACGTTATGTAGTATTACGATATAACGTATGACGTCATGTGGTGTTACGTAATTGCGAATAACGTTATATTGTGTTACTGTATGACGTATGACGTCATGTAGTATTAGGTTACAACGTATGACGTTATGTATTATTATGTTATAACGTAGGACATTATGTATTATTACGATATAACGTATGACGTCATGTAGTATTACGTTATAACGTATGACGTCATGTAGTATTACGTTATTGCGAATATCGTAATATTGTGTTACTTTATGACGTATGACGTCATGTAGTATTACTTTATGACGTATGACGTCATGTAGTATTACTTTATGACGTATGACGTCATGTAGTATTACTTTATGACGTATGACGTCATGTAGTATTACTTTATGACGTATGACGTCATGTAGTATTAGGTTACAACGTATGACGTCATGTAGTATTAGGTTACAACGTATGACGTTATGTATTATTACGATATAACGTATGACGTTATGCAGTATTAGGTTATAACGTATGACGTCATGTAGTTTTGCGTTATAACGTATGACGTTATGTAGTATTACGATATAACGTATGACGTCATGTGGTGTTACGCTATTGCGAATAACGTTATATTGTGTTACTTTATGACGTATGACGTCATGTATTATTACGTTATAACATATGACGGTATGTAGTATTACGTTATTCCGTATAACGTTATATAGTGTTACTTTATGAAGTATGACGTTATGGAGCATTACGTTATAACGTATGAGGTCATGTGGTATTACATTAGTACGAATATCGTAATATTGTGTTACTTTATGACGTGTGACGTCATGTAGTATTAGGTTACAACGTATGACGTTATGTATTATTACGATATAACGTATGACGTTATGCAGTTTTAGGTTATAACGTATGACGTCATGTAGTTTTGCATTATAACGTATGACGTTATGTAGTATTACGATATAACGTATGACGTCATGTGGTGTTACGTTATTGCGAATAACGTTATATTGTGCTACTTTATGACGTATGACGTCATGTAGTATTACGTTATAACATATGACGGTATGTAGTATTACGTTATTCCGTATAACGTTATATAGTGTTACTTTATGACGTATGACGTCATGTAGTATTAGGTTACAACGTATGACGTTATGTATTATTACGATATAACGTATGACGTTATGCAGTATTAGGTTATAACGTATGACGTCATGTAGTTTTGCGTTATAACTTATGACGTTATGTAGTATTGCGATACAACGTATGACGTCATGTGGTGTTACGTTATTGCGAATAACGTTATATTGTGTTACTTTATGACGTATGACGTCATGTAGTATTACGTTATAACGTATGACGGTATGTAGTATTACGTTATTCCGTATAACGTTATATAGTGTTACTTTATGATGTATGACGTTATGTTGTATTACGTTATAGCGTATGACGTTATGGAGCATTACGTTATAACATATGAGGTCATGTGGTATTACATTAGTACGAATATCGTAATATTGTGTTACTTTATGTAGTATGACGTCATGTAGTATTACTTTATGACGTATGACGTCATGTGGTATTACGTTATTGCGAGTAACGTTATATTATGTTGCTTTATGTAGTATGACTTATGTAGTATGGCGTGATGTAGTATTACTTTATAATGTATGACGTTATGTAGCATTACCGTGTTACGAGTATCGTTGTATTGTGTTACTTTATGACGTGTGACGTCATGTAGTATTAGGTTACAACGTATGACGTTATGTATTATTACGATATAACGTATGACGTTATGCAGTATTAGGTTATAACGTATGACGTCATGTAGTTTTGCGTTATAACGTATGACGTTATGTAGTATTACGCTATATCGTATGACGTCATGTGGTATTACGTTATTGCGAATAACGTTATATTGTGTTACTTTATGACGTATGACGTCATGTAGTATTACGTTATAACGTATGACGGTATGTAGTATTACGTTATTCCGTATAACGTTATGTATTATTACGTTATAACGTATGACGTCATGTAGTATTACGATATAACGTACAACGTTGTGTCGTATTACGTTATAACGTATCATGTTATGTAGTATAACGTTATAACGTATGACGTTATGCAGTATTACGTTATAACGTATGAGGTCATGTGGTATTATGTTATTACGAATATCGTAATGTTGTGTTACGTTATGACGTATGACGTCATGTAGTATTACTTTATGACGTATGACGTCATGTAGTATTAGGTGACAACGTATGACGTTATGTATTATTACGATATAACGTATGACGTTATGTAGTATTACGATATAACGTATGACGTCATGTGGTGTTACGTAATTGCGAATAACGTTATATTGTGTTACTTTATGACGTATGACGTCATGTAGTATTACGTTATAACGTATGACGGTATGTAGTATTACGTTATTCCGTATAACGTTATGTATTATTACGTTATGACGTATGACGTCATGTAGTATTACGATATAACGTACAACGTTATGTCGTATTACGTTATAACGTATCATGTCATGTAGTATAACGTTATAACGTATGACGTTATGGAGTATTACGTTATAACGTATGATGTCATGTGGTATTACGTTATTACGAATATCGTAATATTGTTAGACTTTATGACGTATGACGTCATATAGTATTACTTTATGACGTATGACGTCATGTAGTATTAGGTTACAACGTATGACGTCATGTAGTATTACGATATAACGTACAACGTTATGTCGTATTACGTTATAACGTATCATGTCATGTAGTATTACGTTATAACATATGACGTTATGGAGTATTACGTTTTAACGTATGAGGTCATGTGGTATTACGTTATTACGAATATCGTAATATTGTGTTACTTTATGACGTATGACGTTATGTATTATTACGATATAACGTATGACGTCATGTAGTATTACGTTATAACGTATGACGTCATGTAGTATTACGATATAACGTACAACGTTGTGTCGTATTACGTTATAACGTATCATGTCATGTAGTATTACGTTATAAAGTATGACGTTATGGAGTATTACGTTATAAGGTATGAGGTCATGTGGTATTACGTTATTACGAATATCGTAATATTGTGTTACTTTATGACGTATTACGTCATGTAGTATTACTAAATGACGTATGACGTCATGTAGTATTAGGTTACAACATATGACTTTATGTATTATTACGATATAACGTATGACGTCATGTAGTATTATGTTATAACGTATGCCGTCATGTAGTATTACGTTATAACATATGACGTTATGTATTATTACGATATAACGTATGACGTTATGTAGTATTACGATATAAGGTATGACGTCATGTGGTGTTACGTAGTTGCGAATAACGTTATATTGTGTTACTTTATGACGTATGACGTCATGTAGTATTACGTTATAGCGTATGACGGTATGTAGTATTACGTTATTCCGTATAATGTTATATAGTGTTACTTTATGAAGTATGACGTTATGTTGTATTACGTTATAGCGTATGACGCTATGGAGTATTACGTTATAACGTATGAGGTCATGTGGTATTACATTATTACGAATATCGTAATATTGTGTTACTTTATGATGTACGACGTCATGTAGTATTACTTTATGACGTATGACGTCATGTAGTATTACTTTATTACGTATGACGTCATGTAGTATTAGGTTACAACGTATGACGTCATGTAGTATTAGGTTACAACGTATGACGTTATGTATTATTACGATATAACGTATGACGTTATGCAGTATTATGTTATAACGTATGACGTCGTGTAGTATTACGTTATAACGTATGACGTTATGTATTATTACGATATAACGTAATACGTTGTGCAGAATTGGGTTATAACGTATGACGTCATGTAGTATTACGTTATAACATATGACGTCATGTAGTATTACGATATAACGTACAACGTTATATAGAATTACGATATAACGCACAACGTTATGTCGTATTACGTTATAACGTATCATGTCATGTAGTATTTCGTTATATCGTATGACGTTATGGAGTATTACGTTATAACGTATGAGGTCATGTGTTATTACGTTATTACGAATATCGTAATATTGTGTTACCTTACGACGTATGACGTCATGTAGTATTACTTTATTACGTATGACGTCATGTAGTATTACTTTATTACGTATGACGTCATGTAGTATTAGGTTACAACGTATGACGTCATGTAGTATTAGGTTACAACGTATGACGTTATGTATTATTACGATATAACGTATGACGTTATGCAGTATTATGTTATAACGTATGACGTCATGTAGTTTTGCGTTATAACGTATGACGTTATGTAGTATTACGATATAACGTATGACGTCATGTGGTATTACGTTATTGCGAATAACGTTATATTGTGTTACTTTATGACGTATGACGTCATGTAGTGTTACGTTATAACGTATGACGGTATGTAGTATTACGTTATTCCGTATAACGTTATATAGTGTTACGTTATAAAGTATGACGTCGTGTAGTATTACGTTATAACGTATGACGTTATGTATTATTACGACATAACGTATGACGTCATGTAGTATTACGTTATAACGTATGACGTCATGTAGTATTACGATATAACGTACAACGCTCTGTCGTATTACGTTATAACGTATCATGTCATGTAGTATTACGTTATAACGTATGACGTTATGGAGTATTACGTTATAACGTATGAGGTCATGTGGTATTACATTATTACGAATATCGTAATATTGTGTTACTTTATGACGTACGACGTGATGTAGTATTACTTTATGACGTATGACGTCATGTGGTATTACGTTATAACGTACGACGTTATGGAGTATTACGTTATAACGTATGAGGTCATGTGGTATTACGTTATTACGAATATCGTAATATTGTGTTACTTTATGACGTATGACGTCATGTAGTATTACTTTATGACGTATGACGTCGTGTAGTATTACTTTATGACGTATGACGTCATGTAGTATTACTTTATGACGTATGACGTCATGTAGTATTACTTTATGACGTATGACGTCATGTAGTATTAGGTTACAACTTATGACGTTATGTATTATTACGATATAACGTATGACGTTATGTAGTATTACGATATAACGTATGACGTCATGTGGTGTTACGTAATTGCGAATAACGTTATATTGTGTTACTGTATGACGTATGACGTCATGTAGTATTAGGTTACAATGTATGACGTTATGTATTATTATGTTATAACGTAGGACATTATGTATTATTACGATATAACGTATGACGTCATGTAGTATTACGTTATAACGTATGACGTCATGTAGTATTACGTTATTGCGAATATCGTAATATTGTGTTACTTTATGACGTATGACGTCATGTAGTATTACTTTATGACGTATGACGTCATGTAGTATTACTTTATGACGTATGACGTCATGTAGTATTAGGTTACAACGTATGACGTCATGTAGTATTAGGTTACAACGTATGACGTTATGTATTATTACGATATAACGTATGACGTTATGCAGTATTAGGTTATAACGTATGACGTCATGTAGTTGTGCGTTATAACGTATGACGTTATGTAGTATTACGATATAACGTATGACGTCATGTGGTGTTACGTTATTCTGAATAACGTTATATTGTGTTACTTTATGACGTATGACGTCATGTAGTATTAGGTTACAACGTATGACGTTATGTATTATTACGATATAACGTATGACGTTATGCAGCATTAGGTTATAACGTATGACGTCATGTAGTTTTGCGTTATAACGTATGACGTTATGTAGTATTACGATATAACGTATGACGTCATGTGGTGTTACGTTATTGCGAATAACGTTATATTGTGCTACTTTGTGACGTATGACGTAATGTAGTATTACGTTATAACGTATGACGTCATGTGGTATTACTTTATTACGAATAACGTTATATTGTGATTCTTTATGACGTATGACGTCATGTAGTATTACTTTATGACGTATGACGTCATGTAGTATTAGGTTACAACGTATGACGTTCTGTATTATTACGATATAACGTATGACGTTATGCAGTATTAGGTTATAACGTATGACGTCATGTAGTTTTGCGTTATAACGTATGACGTTATGTAGTAACACGATATAACGTATGACGTCATGTGGTGTTACGTTATTGCGAATAACGTTATATTGTGCTACTTTGTGACTATGACGTAATGTAGTATTACGTTATAACATATGACGGTATGTAGTATTACGTTATTCGGTATAACGTTATATAGTGTTACTTTATGAAGTATGACGTTATGTTGTATTACGTTATAGCG
This sequence comes from Bombus terrestris, assembly GCF_910591885.1. NCBI lineage: Eukaryota > Metazoa > Arthropoda > Insecta > Hymenoptera > Apidae > Bombus > Bombus terrestris. The sequence continues at coordinate 1,847,817 of NW_025963557.1, forward strand.
TATGACGTTATGGAGCATTACGTTATAACGTATGAGGTCATGTGGTATTACATTAGTACGAATATCGTAATATTGTGTTACTTTATGACGTACGACGTCATGTATTATTACTTTATGACGTATGACGTCGTGTAGTATTACGTTATAACGTATGACGTTATGTATTATTACGATATAACGTAATACGTTATGCAGAATTGGGTTATAACGTATGACGTCATGTAGTATTACGTTATAACGTATGACGTCATGTGGTGTTACGTTATTGCGAATAACGTTATATTGTGCTACTTTGTGACGTATGACGTAATGTAGTATTACGTTATAACATATGACGGTATGTAGTATTACGTTATTCGGTATAACGTTATATAGTGTTACTTTATGAAGTATGACGTTATGTTGTATTACGTTATAGCGTATGACGTTATGGAGCATTACGATATAACGTATGACGTCATGTGGTGTTACGTAATTGCGAATAACGTTATATTGTGTTACTTTATGACGTATGACGTCATGTAGTATTAGGTTACAACGTATGACGTTATGTATTATTACGTTATAACGTAGGACGTTATGTATTATTACGATATAACGTATGACGTCATGTAGTATTACGTTATAACGTATGACGTCATGTAGTATTACGTTATTACGAATATCGTAATATTGTGTTACTTTATGACGTATGACGTCATGTAGTATTACTTTATGACGTATGACGTCATGTAGTATTACTTTATGACGTATGACGTCATGTAGTATTAGGTTACAACGTATGACGTCATGTAGTATTAGGTTACAACGTATGACGTTATGTATTATTACGATATAACGTATGACGTTATGCAGTATTAGGCTATAACGTATGACGTCATGTAGTTTTGCGTTATAACGTATGACGTTATGTAGTATTACGATATAACGTATGACGTCATGTGGTGTTACGTTATTGCGAATAACGTTATATTGTGTTACTTTATGACGTATGACGTCATGTAGTATTAGGTTACAACGTATGACGTCATGTAGTATTAGGTTACAACGTATGACGTTATGTATTATTACGATATAACGTATGACGTTATGCAGTATTAGGCTATAACGTATGACGTCATGTAGTTTTGCGTTATAACGTATGACGTTATGTAGTATTACGATATAACGTATGAGGTCATGTGGTATTACATTAGTACGAATATCGTAATATTGTGTTACTTTATGACGTACGACGTCATGTAGTATTACGTTATAACGTATGACGGTATGTAGTATTATGTTATTCCGTATAACGTTATGTATTATTACGATATAACGAACAACGTCATATAGAATTACGATATAACGCACAACGTTATGTCGTATTACGTTATAACGTATCATGTCATGTAGTATTACATTATAACATATGACGTCATGTAGTGTTACGATATAACGTACAACGTTATATAGAATTTCGATATAACGCACAACGTTATATAGAATTTCGATATAACGCACAACGTTATGTCGTATTACGTTATAAGGTATCATGTCATGTAGCATTACGTTATAACGTATGACGGTATGTAGTATTGCGTTATTCCGTATAACGTTATATAGTGTTACGTTATAAAGTATGACGTCATGTAGTATTACGTTATAACGTATGACGTCTTGTAGTATTACGATATAACGTACAACGTTATGTCGTATTACGTTATAACGTATCATGTCATGTAGTATTACGTTATAACGTATGCCGTCATGTAGTATTACGTTATAACATATGACGTCATGTAGTATTACGATATAACGTACAACGTTATATAGAATTACGATATAACGCACAACGTTATGTCCTATTACGTTATAACGTATGACGTCATGTAGTATTACGTTATAACGTATGACGTTATGGGGTATTACGTTATAACGTATGAGGTCATGTGGTATTACGTTATTACGAATATCGTAATATTGTGATACTTTATGACGTATGACGCCATGTAGTGTTACGTTATAACGTATGGCGTTATGTAGTATTACGATTTAACGTATGACGTCATGTGGTATTACGTTATTGCGAATAACGTTATATTGTGTTACTTTATTATGTATGACGTCATGTAGTATTACGTTATAACGTATGACGGTATGTAGTATTACGTTATTCCGTATAACGTTATATAGTGTTACTTTTTGAAGTATGACGTTATGTTGTATTACCTTATAACGTATGACGTTATGGAGTATTACGTTATAACGTATGAGGTCATGTGGTATTACATTATTACGAATATCGTAATATTGTGTTACTTTATGACGTACGACGTCATGTAGTATTACTTTATGACGTATGACGTCATGTAGTATTACGTTATTCCGTATAACGTTATATCATGTTACTTTATGACGTATGACGTCATGTAGTATCACTTTATGACATATGACGTCATGTAGTATTAGGTTACAACGTATGACGTTATGTATTATTACGATATAACGTATGACGTTATGTATTATTACGATATAACGTATGACGTCATGTAGTATTGCGTAATAACGTATGCCGTCATGTAGTATTACGTTATAACATATGACGTCATGTAGTATTACGATATAACGTACAACGTTATATAGAATTACGATATAACGCACAACGTTATGTCGTATTACGTTATAACGTATCATGTCATGTAGTATTACGTTATAACGTATGACGTTATGGAGTATTACGTTATAACGTATGAGGTCATGTGGTATTACGTTATTACGAATAACGTTATATTGTGTTACTTTATGACGTATGTCGTCATGTAGTATTACTTTATGACGTATGACGTCATGTAGTATTACTTTATGACGTATGACGTCATGTAGTATTACTTTATGACGTATGACCTCATGTAGTATTAGGTTACAACGTATGACGTTATGTATTATTACGATATAACGTATGACGTTATGTATTATTACGATATAACGTATGACGTTATGTAGCATTACGTTATAACGTATGAGGTCATGTGGTATTACATTAGTACGAATATCGTAATATTGTGTTACTTTATGACGTGTGACGTCATGTAGTATTAGGTTACAACGTATGACGTTATGTATTATTACGATATAACGTATGACGTTATGCAGTATTAGGTTATAACGTATGACGTCATGTAGTTGTGCGTTATAACGTATGACGTTATGTAGTATTACGATATAACGTATGACGTCATGTGGTGTTACGTTATTGCGAATAACGTTATATTGTGCTACTTTATGACGTATGACGTCATGTAGTATTACGTTATAACATATGACGGTATGTAGTATTACGTTATTACGTATAACGTTATATAGTGTTACTTTATGACGTATGACGTCATGTAGTATTAGGTTACAACGTATGACGTTATGTATTATTACGATATAACGTATGACGTTATGCAGCATTAGGTTATAACGTATGACGTCATGTAGTTTTGCGTTATAACGTATGACGTTATGTAGTATTACGATATAACGTATGACGTCATGTGGTGTTACGTTATTGCGAATAACGTTATATTGTGCTACTTTGTGACGTATGACGTAATGTAGTATTACGTTATAACGTATGACGTCATGTGGTATTACTTTATTACGAATAACGTTATATTGTGATTCTTTATGACGTATGACGTCATGTAGTATTACTTTATGACGTATGACGTCATGTAGTATTAGGTTACAACGTATGACGTTCTGTATTATTACGATATAACGTATGACGTTATGCAGTATTAGGTTATAACGTATGACGTCATGTAGTTTTGCGTTATAACGTATGACGTTATGTAGTAACACGATATAACGTATGACGTCATGTGGTGTTACGTTATTGCGAATAACGTTATATTGTGCTACTTTGTGACTATGACGTAATGTAGTATTACGTTATAACATATGACGGTATGTAGTATTACGTTATTCGGTATAACGTTATATAGTGTTACTTTATGAAGTATGACGTTATGTTGTATTACGTTATAGCGTATGACGTTATGGAGCATTACGTTATAACGTATGAGGTCATGTGGTATTACATTAGTACGAATATCGTAATATTGTGTTACTTTATGACGTACGACGTCATGTATTATTACTTTATGACGTATGACGTCGTGTAGTATTACGTTATAACGTATGACGTTATGTATTATTACGATATAACGTAATACGTTATGCAGAATTGGGTTATAACGTATGACGTCATGTAGTATTACGTTATAACGTATGACGTCATGTGGTGTTACGTTATTGCGAATAACGTTATATTGTGCTACTTTGTGACGTATGACGTAATGTAGTATTACGTTATAACATATGACGGTATGTAGTATTACGTTATTCGGTATAACGTTATATAGTGTTACTTTATGAAGTATGACGTTATGTTGTATTACGTTATAGCGTATGACGTTATGGAGCATTACGATATAACGTATGACGTCATGTGGTGTTACGTAATTGCGAATAACGTTATATTGTGTTACTTTATGACGTATGACGTCATGTAGTATTAGGTTACAACGTATGACGTTATGTATTATTACGTTATAACGTAGGACGTTATGTATTATTACGATATAACGTATGACGTCATGTAGTATTACGTTATAACGTATGACGTCATGTAGTATTACGTTATTACGAATATCGTAATATTGTGTTACTTTATGACGTATGACGTCATGTAGTATTACTTTATGACGTATGACGTCATGTAGTATTACTTTATGACGTATGACGTCATGTAGTATTAGGTTACAACGTATGACGTCATGTAGTATTAGGTTACAACGTATGACGTTATGTATTATTACGATATAACGTATGACGTTATGCAGTATTAGGCTATAACGTATGACGTCATGTAGTTTTGCGTTATAACGTATGACGTTATGTAGTATTACGATATAACGTATGAGGTCATGTGGTATTACATTAGTACGAATATCGTAATATTGTGTTACTTTATGACGTACGACGTCATGTAGTATTACGTTATAACGTATGACGGTATGTAGTATTATGTTATTCCGTATAACGTTATGTATTATTACGATATAACGAACAACGTCATATAGAATTACGATATAACGCACAACGTTATGTCGTATTACGTTATAACGTATCATGTCATGTAGTATTACATTATAACATATGACGTCATGTAGTGTTACGATATAACGTACAACGTTATATAGAATTTCGATATAACGCACAACGTTATATAGAATTTCGATATAACGCACAACGTTATGTCGTATTACGTTATAAGGTATCATGTCATGTAGCATTACGTTATAACGTATGACGGTATGTAGTATTGCGTTATTCCGTATAACGTTATATAGTGTTACGTTATAAAGTATGACGTCATGTAGTATTACGTTATAACGTATGACGTCATGTAGTATTACGATATAACGTACAACGTTATGTCGTATTACGTTATAACGTATCATGTCATGTAGTATTACGTTATAACGTATGCCGTCATGTAGTATTACGTTATAACATATGACGTCATGTAGTATTACGATATAACGTACAACGTTATATAGAATTACGATATAACGCACAACGTTATGTCCTATTACGTTATAACGTATGACGTCATGTAGTATTACGTTATAACGTATGACGTTATGGGGTATTACGTTATAACGTATGAGGTCATGTGGTATTACGTTATTACGAATATCGTAATATTGTGATACTTTATGACGTATGACGCCATGTAGTGTTACGTTATAACGTATGGCGTTATGTAGTATTACGATTTAACGTATGACGTCATGTGGTATTACGTTATTGCGAATAACGTTATATTGTGTTACTTTATTATGTATGACGTCATGTAGTATTACGTTATAACGTATGACGGTATGTAGTATTACGTTATTCCGTATAACGTTATATAGTGTTACTTTTTGAAGTATGACGTTATGTTGTATTACCTTATAACGTATGACGTTATGGAGTATTACGTTATAACGTATGAGGTCATGTGGTATTACATTATTACGAATATCGTAATATTGTGTTACTTTATGACGTACGACGTCATGTAGTATTACTTTATGACGTATGACGTCATGTAGTATTACGTTATTCCGTATAACGTTATATCATGTTACTTTATGACGTATGACGTCATGTAGTATCACTTTATGACATATGACGTCATGTAGTATTAGGTTACAACGTATGACGTTATGTATTATTACGATATAACGTATGACGTTATGTATTATTACGATATAACGTATGACGTCATGTAGTATTGCGTAATAACGTATGCCGTCATGTAGTATTACGTTATAACATATGACGTCATGTAGTATTACGATATAACGTACAACGTTATATAGAATTACGATATAACGCACAACGTTATGTCGTATTACGTTATAACGTATCATGTCATGTAGTATTACGTTATAACGTATGACGTTATGGAGTATTACGTTATAACGTATGAGGTCATGTGGTATTACGTTATTACGAATAACGTTATATTGTGTTACTTTATGACGTATGTCGTCATGTAGTATTACTTTATGACGTATGACGTCATGTAGTATTACTTTATGACGTATGACGTCATGTAGTATTACTTTATGACGTATGACCTCATGTAGTATTAGGTTACAACGTATGACGTTATGTATTATTACGATATAACGTATGACGTTATGTATTATTACGATATAACGTATGACGTTATGTAGCATTACGTTATAACGTATGAGGTCATGTGGTATTACATTAGTACGAATATCGTAATATTGTGTTACTTTATGACGTATGACGTCATGTAGTATTAGGTTGCAACGTATGACGTTATGTATTATTACGATATAACGTATGACGTTATTCAGTATTAGGTTATAACGTATGACGTTCTGTATTATTACGATATAACGTATGACGTTATGCAGTATTAGGTTATAACGTATGACGTCATGTAGTTTTGCGTTATAACGTATGACGTTATGTAGTATTACGATATAACGTATGACGTCATCTGGTGTTACGTTATTGCGAATAACGTTATATTGTGCTACTTTGTGACGTATGACGTAATGTAGTATCATGTTATAACATATGACGGTATGTAGTATTACGTTATTCGGTATAACGTTATATAGTGTTACTTTATGAAGTATGACGTTATGTTGTATTACGTTATAGCGTATGACGTTATGGAGCATTACGTTATAACGTATGAGGTCATGTGGTATTACATTAGTACGAATATCGTAATATTGTGTTACTTTATGACGTACGACGTCATGTATTATTACTTTATGACGTATGACGTCGTGTAGTATTACGTTATAACGTATGACGTTATGTATTATTACGATATAACGTAATACGTTATGCAGAATTGGGTTATAACGTATGACGTCATGTAGTATTATGTTATAACGTATGACGTCATGTAGTATTACGATATAACGTACAACGTTATGTTGTATTACGTTATAACGTATCATGTCATGTAGTATAACGTTATAACGTATGACGTTATGGAGTATTACGTTATAACGTATGATGTCATGTGGTATTACGTTATTACGAATATCGTAATATTGTTTTACTTTATGACGTATGACGTCATGTAGTATTACTTTATGACGTATGACGTCATGTAGTATTACTTTATGACGTATGACGTCATGTAGTATTACTTTATGACGTATGACGTCATGTAGTATTACTTTATGACGTATGACGTCATGTAGTATTACTTTATGACGTATGACGTCATGTAGTATTAGGTTACAACGTATGACGTCATGTAGTATTAGGTTACAACGTATGACGTTATGTATTATTACGATATAACGTATGACGTTATGCAGTATTAGGCTATAACGTATGACGTCATGTAGTTTTGCGTTATAACGTATGACGTTATGTAGTATTACGATATAACGTATGACGTCATGTGGTGTTACGTTATTGCGAATAACGTTATATTGTGTTACTTTATGACGTATGACGTCATGTAGTATTAGGTTACAACGTATGACGTCATGTAGTATTACGTTACAACGTATGACGTTATGTATTATTACGATATAACGTATGACGTTATGCAGTATTAGGCTATAACGTATGACGTCATGTAGTTTTGCGTTATAACGTATGACGTTATGTAGTATTACGATATAACGTATGAGGTCATGTGGTATTACATTAGTACGAATATCGTAATATTGTGTTACTTTATGACGTACGACGTCATGTAGTATTACGTTATAACGTATGACGGTATGTAGTATTATGTTATTCCGTATAACGTTATGTATTATTACGATATAACGAACAACGTCATATAGAATTACGATATAACGCACAACGTTATGTCGTATTACGTTATAACGTATCATGTCATGTAGTATTACATTATAACATATGACGTCATGTAGTGTTACGATATAACGTACAACGATATATAGAATTTCGATATAACGTACAACGATATATAGAATTTCGATATAACGCACAACGTTATGTCGTATTACGTTATAACGTATCATGTCATGTAGCATTACGTTATAACGTATGACGGTATGTAGTATTGCGTTATTCCGTATAACGTTATATAGTGTTACGTTATAAAGTATGACGTCATGTAGTATTACGTTATAACGTATGACGTCATGTAGTATTACGATATAACGTACAACGTTATGTCGTATTACGTTATAACGTATCATGTCATGTAGTATTACGTTATAACGTATGCCGTCATGTAGTATTACGTTATAACATATGACGTCATGTAGTATTACGATATAACGTACAACGTTATATAGAATTACGATATAACGCACAACGTTATGTCCTATTACGTTATAACGTATGACGTCATGTAGTATTACGTTATAACGTATGACGTTATGGGGTATTACGTTATAACGTATGAGGTCATGTGGTATTACGTTATTACGAATATCGTAATATTGTGATACTTTATGACGTATGACGCCATGTAGTATTACGTTATAACGTATGGCGTTATGTAGTATTACGATTTAACGTATGACGTCATGTGGTATTACGTTATTGCGAATAACGTTATATTGTGTTACTTTATTATGTATGACGTCATGTAGTATTACGTTATAACGTATGACGGTATGTAGTATTACGTTATTCCGTATAACGTTATATAGTGTTACTTTATGACGTACGACGTTATGTAGTATTACTTTATGACGTGTGACGTCATGTGGTATTACGTTATTGCGAATAACGTTATATTGTGTTACTTTATGACGTATGACGTCATGTAGTATTACGTTATAACGTATGACGGTATGTAGTATTACGTTATTCCGTATAACGTTATATCGTGTTACTTTATGACGTATGACGTCATGTAGTATCACTTTATGACATATGACGTCATGTAGTATTAGGTTACAACGTATGACGTTATGTATTATTACGATATAACGTATGACGTCATGTAGTATTACTTTATGACGTATGACGTCATGTAGTATTACTTTATGACGTATGACGTCATGTAGTATTACTTTATGACGTATGACGTCATGTAGTATTAGGTTACAACGTATGACGTCATGTAGTATTAGGTTACAACGTATGACGTTATGTATTATTACGATATAACGTATGACGTTATGTATTATTACGATATAACGTATGACGTCATGTAGTATTGCGTAATAACGTATGCCGTCATGTAGTATTACGTTATAACATATGACGTCATGTAGTATTACGATATAACGTACAACGTTATATAGAATTACGATATAACGCACAACGTTATGTCGTATTACGTTATAACGTATCATGTCATGTAGTATTACGTTATAACGTATGACGTTATGGAGTATTACGTTATAACGTATGAGGTCATGTGGTATTACGTTATTACGAATAACGTTATATTGTGTTACTTTATGACGTATGTCGTCATGTAGTATTACTTTATGACGTATGACGTCATGTAGTATTACTTTATGACGTATGACGTCATGTAGTATTACTTTATGACGTATGACCTCATGTAGTATTAGGTTACAACGTATGACGTTATGTATTATTACGATATAACGTATGACGTTATGTATTATTACGATATAACGTATGACGTTATGTAGCATTACGTTATAACGTATGAGGTCATGTGGTATTACATTAGTACGAATATCGTAATATTGTGTTACTTTATGACGTATGACGTCATGTAGTATTAGGTTGCAACGTATGACGTTATGTATTATTACGATATAACGTATGACGTTATTCAGTATTAGGTTATAACGTATGACGTTCTGTATTATTACGATATAACGTATGACGTTATGCAGTATTAGGTTATAACGTATGACGTCATGTAGTTTTGCGTTATAACGTATGACGTTATGTAGTATTACGATATAACGTATGACGTCATCTGGTGTTACGTTATTGCGAATAACGTTATATTGTGCTACTTTGTGACGTATGACGTAATGTAGTATTACGTTATAACGTATGACGTTATGGGGTATTACGTTATAACGTATGAGGTCATGTGGTATTACGTTATTACGAATATCGTAATATTGTGATACTTTATGACGTATGACGCCATGTAGTGTTACGTTATAACGTATGGCGTTATGTAGTATTACGATTTAACGTATGACGTCATGTGGTATTACGTTATTGCGAATAACGTTATATTGTGTTACTTTATTATGTATGACGTCATGTAGTATTACGTTATAACGTATGACGGTATGTAGTATTACGTTATTCCGTATAACGTTATATAGTGTTACTTTTTGAAGTATGACGTTATGTTGTATTACCTTATAACGTATGACGTTATGGAGTATTACGTTATAACGTATGAGGTCATGTGGTATTACATTATTACGAATATCGTAATATTGTGTTACTTTATGACGTACGACGTCATGTAGTATTACTTTATGACGTATGACGTCATGTAGTATTACGTTATTCCGTATAACGTTATATCATGTTACTTTATGACGTATGACGTCATGTAGTATCACTTTATGACATATGACGTCATGTAGTATTAGGTTACAACGTATGACGTTATGTATTATTACGATATAACGTATGACGTTATGTATTATTACGATATAACGTATGACGTCATGTAGTATTGCGTAATAACGTATGCCGTCATGTAGTATTACGTTATAACATATGACGTCATGTAGTATTACGATATAACGTACAACGTTATATAGAATTACGATATAACGCACAACGTTATGTCGTATTACGTTATAACGTATCATGTCATGTAGTATTACGTTATAACGTATGACGTTATGGAGTATTACGTTATAACGTATGAGGTCATGTGGTATTACGTTATTACGAATAACGTTATATTGTGTTACTTTATGACGTATGTCGTCATGTAGTATTACTTTATGACGTATGACGTCATGTAGTATTACTTTATGACGTATGACGTCATGTAGTATTACTTTATGACGTATGACCTCATGTAGTATTAGGTTACAACGTATGACGTTATGTATTATTACGATATAACGTATGACGTTATGTATTATTACGATATAACGTATGACGTTATGTAGCATTACGTTATAACGTATGAGGTCATGTGGTATTACATTAGTACGAATATCGTAATATTGTGTTACTTTATGACGTATGACGTCATGTAGTATTAGGTTGCAACGTATGACGTTATGTATTATTACGATATAACGTATGACGTTATTCAGTATTAGGTTATAACGTATGACGTTCTGTATTATTACGATATAACGTATGACGTTATGCAGTATTAGGTTATAACGTATGACGTCATGTAGTTTTGCGTTATAACGTATGACGTTATGTAGTATTACGATATAACGTATGACGTCATCTGGTGTTACGTTATTGCGAATAACGTTATATTGTGCTACTTTGTGACGTATGACGTAATGTAGTATCATGTTATAACATATGACGGTATGTAGTATTACGTTATTCGGTATAACGTTATATAGTGTTACTTTATGAAGTATGACGTTATGTTGTATTACGTTATAGCGTATGACGTTATGGAGCATTACGTTATAACGTATGAGGTCATGTGGTATTACATTAGTACGAATATCGTAATATTGTGTTACTTTATGACGTACGACGTCATGTATTATTACTTTATGACGTATGACGTCGTGTAGTATTACGTTATAACGTATGACGTTATGTATTATTACGATATAACGTAATACGTTATGCAGAATTGGGTTATAACGTATGACGTCATGTAGTATTATGTTATAACGTATGACGTCATGTAGTATTACGATATAACGTACAACGTTATGTTGTATTACGTTATAACGTATCATGTCATGTAGTATAACGTTATAACGTATGACGTTATGGAGTATTACGTTATAACGTATGATGTCATGTGGTATTACGTTATTACGAATATCGTAATATTGTTTTACTTTATGACGTATGACGTCATGTAGTATTACTTTATGACGTATGACGTCATGTAGTATTACTTTATGACGTATGACGTCATGTAGTATTACTTTATGACGTATGACGTCATGTAGTATTACTTTATGACGTATGACGTCATGTAGTATTACTTTATGACGTATGACGTCATGTAGTATTAGGTTACAACGTATGACGTCATGTAGTATTAGGTTACAACGTATGACGTTATGTATTATTACGATATAACGTATGACGTTATGCAGTATTAGGCTATAACGTATGACGTCATGTAGTTTTGCGTTATAACGTATGACGTTATGTAGTATTACGATATAACGTATGACGTCATGTGGTGTTACGTTATTGCGAATAACGTTATATTGTGTTACTTTATGACGTATGACGTCATGTAGTATTAGGTTACAACGTATGACGTCATGTAGTATTAGGTTACAACGTATGACGTTATGTATTATTACGATATAACGTATGACGTTATGCAGTATTAGGCTATAACGTATGACGTCATGTAGTTTTGCGTTATAACGTATGACGTTATGTAGTATTACGATATAACGTATGAGGTCATGTGGTATTACATTAGTACGAATATCGTAATATTGTGTTACTTTATGACGTACGACGTCATGTAGTATTACGTTATAACGTATGACGGTATGTAGTATTATGTTATTCCGTATAACGTTATGTATTATTACGATATAACGAACAACGTCATATAGAATTACGATATAACGCACAACGTTATGTCGTATTACGTTATAACGTATCATGTCATGTAGTATTACATTATAACATATGACGTCATGTAGTGTTACGATATAACGTACAACGATATATAGAATTTCGATATAACGTACAACGATATATAGAATTTCGATATAACGCACAACGTTATGTCGTATTACGTTATAACGTATCATGTCATGTAGCATTACGTTATAACGTATGACGGTATGTAGTATTGCGTTATTCCGTATAACGTTATATAGTGTTACGTTATAAAGTATGACGTCATGTAGTATTACGTTATAACGTATGACGTCATGTAGTATTACGATATAACGTACAACGTTATGTCGTATTACGTTATAACGTATCATGTCATGTAGTATTACGTTATAACGTATGCCGTCATGTAGTATTACGTTATAACATATGACGTCATGTAGTATTACGATATAACGTACAACGTTATATAGAATTACGATATAACGCACAACGTTATGTCCTATTACGTTATAACGTATGACGTCATGTAGTATTACGTTATAACGTATGACGTTATGGGGTATTACGTTATAACGTATGAGGTCATGTGGTATTACGTTATTACGAATATCGTAATATTGTGATACTTTATGACGTATGACGCCATGTAGTATTACGTTATAACGTATGGCGTTATGTAGTATTACGATTTAACGTATGACGTCATGTGGTATTACGTTATTGCGAATAACGTTATATTGTGTTACTTTATTATGTATGACGTCATGTAGTATTACGTTATAACGTATGACGGTATGTAGTATTACGTTATTCCGTATAACGTTATATAGTGTTACTTTATGACGTACGACGTTATGTAGTATTACTTTATGACGTGTGACGTCATGTGGTATTACGTTATTGCGAATAACGTTATATTGTGTTACTTTATGACGTATGACGTCATGTAGTATTACGTTATAACGTATGACGGTATGTAGTATTACGTTATTCCGTATAACGTTATATCGTGTTACTTTATGACGTATGACGTCATGTAGTATCACTTTATGACATATGACGTCATGTAGTATTAGGTTACAACGTATGACGTTATGTATTATTACGATATAACGTATGACGTCATGTAGTATTACTTTATGACGTATGACGTCATGTAGTATTACTTTATGACGTATGACGTCATGTAGTATTACTTTATGACGTATGACGTCATGTAGTATTAGGTTACAACGTATGACGTCATGTAGTATTAGGTTACAACGTATGACGTTATGTATTATTACGATATAACGTATGACGTTATGTATTATTACGATATAACGTATGACGTCATGTAGTATTGCGTAATAACGTATGCCGTCATGTAGTATTACGTTATAACATATGACGTCATGTAGTATTACGATATAACGTACAACGTTATATAGAATTACGATATAACGCACAACGTTATGTCGTATTACGTTATAACGTATCATGTCATGTAGTATTACGTTATAACGTATGACGTTATGGAGTATTACGTTATAACGTATGAGGTCATGTGGTATTACGTTATTACGAATAACGTTATATTGTGTTACTTTATGACGTATGTCGTCATGTAGTATTACTTTATGACGTATGACGTCATGTAGTATTACTTTATGACGTATGACGTCATGTAGTATTACTTTATGACGTATGACCTCATGTAGTATTAGGTTACAACGTATGACGTTATGTATTATTACGATATAACGTATGACGTTATGTATTATTACGATATAACGTATGACGTTATGTAGCATTACGTTATAACGTATGAGGTCATGTGGTATTACATTAGTACGAATATCGTAATATTGTGTTACTTTATGACGTATGACGTCATGTAGTATTAGGTTGCAACGTATGACGTTATGTATTATTACGATATAACGTATGACGTTATTCAGTATTAGGTTATAACGTATGACGTTCTGTATTATTACGATATAACGTATGACGTTATGCAGTATTAGGTTATAACGTATGACGTCATATAGTTTTGCGTTATAACGTATGACGTTATGTAGTATTACGATATAACGTATGACGTCATCTGGTGTTACGTTATTGCGAATAACGTTATATTGTGCTACTTTGTGACGTATGACGTAATGTAGTATTACGTTATAACATATGACGGTATGTAGTATTACGTTATTCGGTATAACGTTATATAGTGTTACTTTATGAAGTATGACGTTATGTTGTATTACGTTATAGCGTATGACGTTATGGAGCATTACGTTATAACGTATGAGGTCATGTGGTATTACATTAGTACGAATATCGTAATATTGTGTTACTTTATGACGTACGACGTCATGTATTATTACTTTATGACGTATGACGTCGTGTAGTATTACGTTATAACGTATGACGTTATGTATTATTACGATATAACGTAATACGTTATGCAGAATTGGGTTATAACGTATGACGTCATGTAGTATTATGTTATAACGTATGACGTCATGTAGTATTACGATATAACGTACAACGTTATGTCGTATTACGTTATAACGTATCATGTCATGTAGTATAACGTTATAACGTATGACGTTATGGAGTATTACGTTATAACGTATGACGGTATGTAGTATTACGTTATTCCGTATAACGTTATATAGTGTTACTTTATGACGTACGACGTTATGTAGTATTACTTTATGACGTGTGACGTCATGTGGTATTACGTTATTGCGAATAACGTTATATTGTGTTACTTTATGACGTATGACGTCATGTAGTATTACGTTATAACGTATGACGGTATGTAGTATTACGTTATTCCGTATAACGTTATATCGTGTTACTTTATGACGTATGACGTCATGTAGTATCACTTTATGACATATGACGTCATGTAGTATCACTTTATGACATATGACGTCATGTAGTATTAGGTTACAACGTATGACGTTATGTATTATTACGATATAACGTATGACGTCATGTAGTATTACTTTATGACGTATGACGTCATGTAGTATTACTTTATGACGTATGACGTCATGTAGTATTAGGTTACAACGTATGACGTCATGTAGTATTAGGTTACAACGTATGACGTTATGTATTATTACGATATAACGTATGACGTTATGTATTATTACGATATAACGTATGACGTCATGTAGTATTGCGTAATAACGTATGCCGTCATGTAGTATTACGTTATAACATATGACGTCATGTAGTATTACGATATAACGTACAACGTTATATAGAATTACGATATAACGCACAACGTTATGTCGTATTACGTTATAACGTATCATGTCATGTAGTATTACGTTATAACGTATGACGTTATGGAGTATTACGTTATAACGTATGAGGTCATGTGGTATTACGTTATTACGAATAACGTTATATTGTGTTACTTTATGACGTATGTCGTCATGTAGTATTACTTTATGACGTATGACGTCATGTAGTATTACTTTATGACGTATGACGTCATGTAGTATTACTTTATGACGTATGACCTCATGTAGTATTAGGTTACAACGTATGACGTTATGTATTATTACGATATAACGTATGACGTTATGTATTATTACGATATAACGTATGACGTTATGTAGCATTACGTTATAACGTATGAGGTCATGTGGTATTACATTAGTACGAATATCGTAATATTGTGTTACTTTATGACGTATGACGTCATGTAGTATTAGGTTGCAACGTATGACGTTATGTATTATTACGATATAACGTATGACGTTATTCAGTATTAGGTTATAACGTATGACGTTCTGTATTATTACGATATAACGTATGACGTTATGCAGTATTAGGTTATAACGTATGACGTCATGTAGTTTTGCGTTATAACGTATGACGTCATGTAGTATTACGATATAACGTACAACGTTATGTCGTATTACGTTATAACGTATCATGTCATGTAGTATAACGTTATAACGTATGACGTTATGGAGTATTACGTTATAACGTATGATGTCATGTGGTTATACGTTATTACGAATATCGTAATATTGTTTTACTTTATGACGTATGACGTCATGTAGTATTACTTTATGACGTATGACGTCATGTAGTATTACTTTATGACGTATGACGTCATGTAGTATTACTTTATGACGTATGACGTCATGTAGTATTACTTTATGACGTATGACGTCATGTAGTATTACTTTATGACGTATGACGTCATGTAGTATTAGGTTACAACGTATGACGTCATGTAGTATTAGGTTACAACGTATGACGTTATGTATTATTACGATATAACGTATGACGTTATGCAGTATTAGGCTATAACGTATGACGTCATGTAGTTTTGCGTTATAACGTATGACGTTATGTAGTATTACGATATAACGTATGACGTCATGTGGTGTTACGTTATTGCGAATAACGTTATATTGTGTTACTTTATGACGTATGACGTCATGTAGTATTAGGTTACAACGTATGACGTCATGTAGTATTAGGTTACAACGTATGACGTTATGTATTATTACGATATAACGTATGACGTTATGCAGTATTAGGCTATAACGTATGACGTCATGTAGTTTTGCGTTATAACGTATGACGTTATGTAGTATTACGATATAACGTATGAGGTCATGTGGTATTACATTAGTACGAATATCGTAATATTGTGTTACTTTATGACGTACGACGTCATGTAGTATTACGTTATAACGTATGACGGTATGTAGTATTATGTTATTCCGTATAACGTTATGTATTATTACGATATAACGAACAACGTCATATAGAATTACGATATAACGCACAACGTTATGTCGTATTACGTTATAACGTATCATGTCATGTAGTATTACATTATAACATATGACGTCATGTAGTGTTACGATATAACGTACAACGATATATAGAATTTCGATATAACGCACAACGTTATGTCGTATTACGTTATAACGTATCATGTCATGTAGCATTACGTTATAACGTATGACGGTATGTAGTATTGCGTTATTCCGTATAACGTTATATAGTGTTACGTTATAAAGTATGACGTCATGTAGTATTACGTTATAACGTATGACGTCATGTAGTATTACGATATAACGTACAACGTTATGTCGTATTACGTTATAACGTATCATGTCATGTAGTATTACGTTATAACGTATGCCGTCATGTAGTATTACGTTATAACATATGACGTCATGTAGTATTACGATATAACGTACAACGTTATATAGAATTACGATATAACGCACAACGTTATGTCCTATTACGTTATAACGTATGACGTCATGTAGTATTACGTTATAACGTATGACGTTATGGGGTATTACGTTATAACGTATGAGGTCATGTGGTATTACGTTATTACGAATATCGTAATATTGTGATACTTTATGACGTATGACGCCATGTAGTATTACGTTATAACGTATGGCGTTATGTAGTATTACGATTTAACGTATGACGTCATGTGGTATTACGTTATTGCGAATAACGTTATATTGTGTTACTTTATTATGTATGACGTCATGTAGTATTACGTTATAACGTATGACGGTATGTAGTATTACGTTATTCCGTATAACGTTATATAGTGTTACTTTTTGAAGTATGACGTTATGTTGTATTACGTTATAACGTATGACGTTATGGAGTATTACGTTATAACGTATGAGGTCATGTGGTATTACATTATTACGAATATCGTAATATTGTGTTACTTTATGACGTACGACGTTATGTAGTATTACTTTATGACGTATGACGTCATGTGGTATTACGTTATTGCGAATAACGTTATATTGTGTTACTTTATGACGTATGACGTCATGTAGTATTACGTTATAACGTATGACGGTATGTAGTATTACGTTATTCCGTATAACGTTATATCGTGTTACTTTATGACGTATGACGTCATGTAGTATCACTTTATGACATATGACGTCATGTAGTATTAGGTTACAACGTATGACGTTATGTATTATTACGATATAACGTATGACGTTATGTATTATTACGATATAACGTATGACGTCATGTAGTATTGCGTAATAACGTATGCCGTCATGTAGTATTAGGTTACAACGTATGACGTTATGTATTATTACGATATAACGTATGACGTTATGTATTATTACGATATAACGTATGACGTCATGTAGTATTGCGTAATAACGTATGCCGTCATGTAGTATTACGTTATAACATATGACGTCATGTAGTATTACGATATAACGTACAACGTTATATAGAATTACGATATAACGCACAACGTTATGTCGTATTACGTTATAACGTATCATGTCATGTAGTATTACGTTATAACGTATGACGTTGTGGAGTATTACGTTATAACGTATGAGGTCATGTGGTATTACGTTATTACGAATAACGTTATATTGTGTTACTTTATGACGTATGACGTCATGTAGTATTACTTTATGACGTATGACGTCATGTAGTATTACTTTATGACGTATGACCTCATGTAGTATTAGGTTACAACGTATGACGTTATGTATTATTACGATATAACGTATGACGTTATGTATTATTACGATATAACGTATGACGTTATGTAGCATTACGTTATAACGTATGAGGTCATGTGGTATTACATTAGTACGAATATCGTAATATTGTGTTACTTTATGACGTATGACGTCATGTAGTATTAGGTTGCAACGTATGACGTTATGTATTATTACGATATAACGTATGACGTTATGCAGCATTAGGTTATAACGTATGACGTCATGTAGTTTTGCGTTATAACGTATGACGTTATGTAGTATTACGATATAACGTATGACGTTATGTAGTATTACGATACAACGTATGACGTCATGTGGTGTTACGTTATTGCGAATAACGTTATATAGTGTTACTTTAAGAAGTATGACGTTATGTTGTATTACGATATAGCGTATGACGTCATGTGGTATTACGTTATTACGAATAACGTTATATAGTGTTACTTTATGACGTATGACGTCATGTAGTATTAGGTTACAACGTATGACGTTATGTATTATTACGATATAACGTATGACGTTATGCAGCATTAGGTTATAACGTATGACGTCATGTAGTTTTGCGTTATAACGTATGACGTTATGTAGTATTACGATATAACGTATGACGTCATGTAGTGTTACGTTATTGCGAATAACGTTATATTGTGCTACTTTGTGACGTATGACGTAATGTAGTATTACGTTATAACGTATGACGTCATGTGGTATTACTTTATTACGAATAACGTTATATTGTGTTTCTTTATGACGTATGACGTCATGTAGTATTACTTTATGACGTATGACGTCATGCAGTATTTTGTTACAACGTATGACGTTCTGTATTATTACGATATAACGTATGACGTTATGCAGTATTAGGTTATAACGTATGACGTCATGTAGTTTTGCGTTATAACGTATGACGTTATGTAGTATTACGATATAACGTATGACGTCATGTGGTGTTACGTTATTGCGAATAACGTTATATTGTGCTACTTTGTGACGTATGACGTAATGTAGTATTACGTTATAACATATGACGGTATGTAGTATTACGTTATTCGGTATAACGTTATATAGTGTTACTTTATGAAGTATGACGTTATGTTGTATTACGTTATAGCGTATGACGTTATGGAGCATTACGTTATAACGTATGAGGTCATGTGGTATTACATTAGTACGAATATCGTAATATTGTGTTACTTTATGACGTACGACGTCATGTATTATTACTTTATGACGTATGACGTCGTGTAGTATTACGTTATAACGTATGACGTTATGTATTATTACGATATAACGTAATACGTTATGCAGAATTGGGTTATAACGTATGACGTCATGTAGTATTACGTTATAACGTATGACGTCATGTAGTATTACGATATAACGTACAACGTTATGTCGTATTACGTTATAACGTATCATGTCATGTAGTATAACGTTATAACGTATGAAGTTATGGAGTATTACGTTATAACGTATGATGTCATGTGGTATTACGTTATTACGAATATCGTAATATTGTTTTACTTTATGACGTATGACGTCATGTAGTATTACTTTATGACGTATGACGTCATGTAGTATTACTTTATGACGTATGACGTCATGTAGTATTAGGTTACAACGTATGACGTCATGTAGTATTACGATATAACGTATGACGTTATGTAGTATTACGATATAACGTATGACGTCATGTGGTGTTACGTAATTGCGAATAACGTTATATTGTGTTACTTTATGACGTATGACGTCATGTAGTATTAGGTTACAACGTATGACGTTATGTATTATTACGTTATAACGTAGGACGTTATGTATTATTACGATATAACGTATGACGTCATGTAGTATTACTTTATGACGTATGACGTCATGTAGTATTACGTTATAACGTATGACGTCATGTAGTATTACGTTATTACGAATATCGTAATATTGTGTTACTTTATGACGTATGACGTCATGTAGTATTACTTTATGACGTATGACGTCATGTAGTATTACTTTATGACGTATGACGTCATGTAGTATTAGGTTACAACGTATGACGTCATGTAGTATTAGGTTACAACGTATGACGTTATGTATTATTGCGATATAACGTATGACGTTATGCAGTATTAGGCTATAACGTATGACGTCATGTAGTTTTGCGTTATAACGTATGACGTTATGTAGTATTACGATATAACCTATGACGTCATGTGGTGTTACGTTATTGCGAATAACGTTATATTGTGTTACTTTATGACGTATGACGTCATGTAGTATTAGGTTACAACGTATGACGTCATGTATTATTACGATATAACGTATGACGTTATGTATTATTACGATATAACGTATGACGTTATGCAGTATTAGGCTATAACGTATGACGTCATGTAGTTTTGCGTTATAACGTATGACGTTATGTAGTATTACGATATAACGTATGAGGTCATGTGGTATTACATTAGTACGAACATCGTAATATTGTGTTACTTTATGACGTACGACGTCATGTAGTATTACGTTATAACGTATGACGGTATGTAGTATTATGTTATTCCGTATAACGTTATGTATTATTACGATATAACGAACAACGTCATATAGAATTACGATATAACGCACAACGTTATGTCGTATTACGTTATAACGTATCATGTCATGTAGTATTACATTATAACATATGACGTCATGTAGTGTTACGATATAACGTACAACGTTATATAGAATTTCGATATAACGCACAACGTTATGTCGTATTACGTTATAACGTATCATGTCATGTAGCATTACGTTATAACGTATGACGTCATGTGGTGTTACGTTATTGCGAATAACGTTATATTGTGTTACTTTATGACGTATGACGTCATGTAGTATTAGGTTACAACGTATGACGTCATGTATTATTACGATATAACGTATGACGTTATGTATTATTACGATATAACGTATGACGTTATGCAGTATTAGGCTATAACGTATGACGTCATGTAGTATTGCGTTATTCCGTATAACGTTATATAGTGTTACGTTATAAAGTATGACGTCATGTAGTATTACGTTATAACGTATGACGTCATGTAGTATTACGATATAACGTACAACGTTATGTCGTATTACGTTATAACGTATCATGTCATGTAGTATTACGTTATAACGTATGCCGTCATGTAGTATTACGTTATAACATATGACGTCATGTAGTATTACGATATAACGTACAACGTTATATAGAATTACGATATAACGCACAACGTTATGTCCTATTACGTTATAACGTATGACGTCATGTAGTATTACGTTATAACGTATGACGTTATGGGGTATTACGTTATAACGTATGAGGTCATGTGGTATTACGTTATTACGAATATCGTAATATTGTGATACTTTATGACGTATGACGCCATGTAGTATTACGTTATAACGTATGGCGTTATGTAGTATTACGATTTAACGTATGACGTCATGTGGTATTACGTTATTGCGAATAACGTTATATTGTGTTACTTTATTATGTATGACGTCATGTAGTATTACGTTATAACGTATGACGGTATGTAGTATTACGTTATTCCGTATAACGTTATATAGTGTTACTTTTTGAAGTATGACGTTATGTTGTATTACGTTATAACGTATGACGTTATGGAGTATTACGTTATAACGTATGAGGTCATGTGGTATTACATTATTACGAATATCGTAATATTGTGTTACTTTATGACGTACGACGTCATGTAGTATTACTTTATGACGTATGACGTCATGTGGTATTACGTTATTGCGAATAACGTTATATTGTGTTACTTTATGACGTATGACGTCATGTAGTATTACGTTATAATGTATGACGGTATGTAGTATTACGTTATTCCGTATAACGTTATATCGTGTTACTTTATGACGTATGACGTCATGTAGTATCACTTTATGACATATGACGTCATGTAGTATTAGGTTACAACGTATGACGTTATGTATTATTACGATATAACGTATGACGTTATGTATTATTACGATATAACGTATGACGTCATGTAGTATTGCGTAATAACGTATGCCGTCATGTAGTATTAGGTTACAACGTATGACGTTATGTATTATTACGATATAACGTATGACGTTATGTATTATTACGATATAACGTATGACGTCATGTAGTATTGCGTAATAACGTATGCCGTCATGTAGTATTACGTTATAACATATGACGTCATGTAGTATTACGATATAACGTACAACGTTATATAGAATTACGATATAACGCACAACGTTATGTCGTATTACGTTATAACGTATCATGTCATGTAGTATTACGTTATAACGTATGCCGTCATGTAGTATTACGTTATAACGTATGAGGTCATGTGGTATTACGTTATTACGAATAACGTTATATTGTGTTACTTTATGACGTATGACGTCATGTAGTATTACTTTATGACGTATGACGTCATGTAGTATTACTTTATGACGTATGACGTCATGTAGTATTACTTTATGACGTATGACCTCATGTAGTATTAGGTTACAACGTATGACGTTATGTATTATTACGATATAACGTATGACGTTATGTATTATTACGATATAACGTATGACGTTATGTAGCATTACGATATAACGTATGACGTCATGTGGTGTTACGTAATTGCGAATAACGTTATATTGTGTTACTTTATGACGTATGACGTCATGTAGTATTAGGTTGCAACGTATGACGTTATGTATTATTACGATATAACGTATGACGTTATTCAGTATTAGGTTATAACGTATGACGTCATGTAGTTTTGCGTTATAACGTATGACGTTATGTAGTATTACGATACAACGTATGACGTCATGTGGTGTTACGTTATTGCGAATAACGTTATATAGTGTTACTTTAAGAAGTATGACGTTATGTTGTATTACGATATAGCGTATGACGTCATGTGGTATTACGTTATTACGAATAACGTTATATTGTGTTACTTTATGTAGTATGACTTATGTAGTATGACGTGATGTAACATTTCTTTATAATGTACGACGTTATGTAGCATTACGGTATTACGAATAACGTTGTACTGTGTTACTTTATAACGTATGACGTTATGTAGTGTTACGTTATAACGTATGACGTCGTGTAGTATTACGTTATAACGTATGACGTTATGTATTATTACGATATAACGTAATACGTTATGCAGAATTGGGTTATAACGTATGACGTCATGTAGTTTTGCGTTATAACGTATGACTTTACGTAGTATTACGTTATAACGTATGATGTTATGGAGTATTACGTTATAACGTATGACGTCATGTGGTAATATTTTATTACGAATAACGTTATATTGTGTTACTTTATGACATATGACGTCATGTAGTATTAGGTTACAACGTATGACGTTATGTATTATTACGATATAACGTATGACGTTATGCAGTATTAGGTTCTAACGTATGACGTTATGTAGTTTTGCGTTATAACGTATGACGTTATGTAGTATTACGATATAACGTATGACGTCATGTGGTATTACGTTATTGCGAAGAACGTTATATTGTGTCACTTTATGACGTATGACGTCATGTAGTATTACGTTTTAACGTATGACGGTATGTAGTATTGCGTTATTCCGTATAACGTTATATAGTGTTACATTATAAAGTATGACGTCGTGTAGTATTACGTTATAACGTATGACGTCATGTAGTTTTGCGTTATAACTTATGACGTTATGTAGTATTGCGATACAACGTATGACGTCATGTGGTGTTACGTTATTGCGAATTACGTTATATTGTGTTACTTTATGACGTATGACGTCATGTAGTATTACGTTATAACGTATGACGGTATGTAGTATTACGTTATTCCGTATAACGTTATATAGTGTTACTTTATGATGTATGACGTTATGTTGTATCACGTTATAGCGTATGACGTTATGGAGCATTACGTTATAACATATGAGGTCATGTGGTATTACATTAGTACGAATATCGTAATATTGTGTTACTTTATGGCGTATGACGTCATGTAGTATTACTTTGTGACGTATGACGGTATGTAGTATTACGTTATTCCGTATAACGTTATATAGTGTTACGTTATAAAGTATGACGTCGTGTAGTATTACGTTATAACATATGCCGTCATGTAGCATTACGTTATAACATATGACGTCATGTAGTATTACGATATAACGTACAACGTTATATAGAATTACGATATAACGCACAACGTTATGTCGTATTACGTTATAACGTATCATGTCATGTAGCATTACGTTATAACGTATGACTTTATGGAGTATTACGTTATAACGTATGATGTCATGTGGTATTACGTTATTGCGAATAACGTTATATAGTGTTACTTTATGAAGTATGACGTTATGTTGTATTACGTTATAGCGTATGACGTTATGGAGCATTACGTTATAACGTATGAGGTCATGTGGTATTACATTAGTACGAATATCGTAATATTGTGTTACTTTATGACGTACGACGTCATGTAGTATTACTTTATGACGTATGACGTCATGTGGTATTACGTTATTACGAATAACGTTATATTGTGTTACTTTATGTAGTATGACTTATGTAGTATGACGTGATGTAGCATTTCTTTATAATGTATGACGTTATGTAGCATTACGGTATAACGAATAACGTTGTACTGTGTTACTTTATAACGTATGACGTTATGTAGTGTTACGTTATAACGTATGACGTCGTTTAGTATTACGTTATAACGTACGACGTTATGTATTATTACGATATAACGTAATACGTTATGCAGAATTGGGTTATAACGTATGACGTCATGTAGTTTTGCGTTATAACGTATGACGTTACGTAGTATTACGTTATAACGTATGAGGTCATGTGGTATTACGTTATTACGAATAACGTTATATTGTGTTACTTTATGACGTATGACGTCATGTAGTATTACTTCATGACGTATGACCTCATGTAGTATTAGGTTACAACGTATGACGTTATGTATTATTACGATATAACCTATGAAGTTATGTATTATTACGATATAACGTATGACGTCATGTAGTATTACGTTATAACGTATGCCGTCATGTAGCATTACGTTATAACATATGACGTCATGTAGTATTACGATATAACGTACAACGTTATATAGAATTACGATATAACGCACACCGTTATGTCGTATTACGTTATAACGTATCATGCCATGTAGCATTACGTTATATCGTATGACTTTATGGAGTATTACGTTATAACGTATGATGTCATGTGGTATTACGTTATTACAAATATCGTAATATTGTGTTACTTTATGACGTATGACGTCATGTAGTATTAATTTATGACGTATGACGTCATGTTGTATTAGGTTACAACGTATGACGTTATGTATTATTACGATATAACGTATGACGTTACGTATTATTACGATATAACGTATGACGTTATGTATTATTACGATATAACGTATGACGTCATGTAGTATTTCGTTATAACGTATGCCGTCATGTAGTATTACGTTATAACATATGACGTCATGTAGTATTACGATATAACGTACAACGTTATATAGAATTACGATATAACGCACAACGTTATGTCGTATTACGCTATAACGTATGACGTCATGTAGTTTTGCGTTATAACGTATGACGTTATGTAGTATTACGTTATAACGTATGACGTCATGTGTTATTACGTTATTACGAATAACGTTATATTGTGTTACTTTATGACGTATGACGTCATGTAGTATTACTTTATGACGTATGACCTCATGTAGTATTAGGTTACAACGTATGACGTTATGTATTATTACGATATAACGTATGACGTCATGTAGTATTACGTTATAACGTATGACGGTATGTAGTATTACGTTATTCCGTATAACGTTATATAGTGTTACTTTATGAAGTATGACGTTATGTTGTATTACGTTATAACGTATGACGTTATGGAGTATTACGTTATAACGTATGAGGTCATGTGGTATTACATTATTACGAATATCGTAATATTGTGTTACTTTATGACGTACGACGTCATGTAGTATTACTTTATGACGTATGACGTCATGTGGTATTACGTTATTGCGAATAACGTTATATTGTGTTACTTTATGACGTATGACGTCATGTAGTATTACGTTATAACGTATGACGGTATGTAGTATTACGTTATTCCGTATAACGTTATATCGTGTTACTTTATGACGTATGACGTCATGTAGTATTACTTTATGACGTATGACGTCATGTAGTATTAGGTTACAACGTATGACGTTATGTATTATTACGATATAACCTATGAAGTTATGTATTATTACGATATAACGTATGACGTCATGTAGTATTACGTTATAACGTATGCCGTCATGTAGCATTACGTTATAACATATGACGTCATGTAGTATTACGATATAACGTACAACGTTATATAGAATTACGATATAACGCACAACGTTATGTCGTATTACGTTATAACGTATCATGTCATGTAGTATTACGTTATAACGTATGACGTTATGGAGTATTACGTTATAACGTATGAGGTCATGTGGTATTACGTTATTACGAATAACGTTATATTGTGTTACTTTATGACGTATGACGTCATGTAGTATTACTTTATGACGTATGACCTCATGTAGTATTAGGTTACAACGTATGACGTTATGTATTATTACGATATAACGTATGACGTTATGTATTATTACGATATAACGTATGACGTTATGTAGTATTACGATATAACGTATGACGTCATGTGGTGTTACGTAATTGCGAATAACGTTATATTGTGTTACTTTATGACGTATGACGTCATGTAGTATTAGGTTGCAACGTATGACGTTATGTGTTATTATGATATAACGTATGACGTTATGCAGTATTAGGTTATAACGTATGACGTCATGTAGTTTTGCGTTATAACGAATGACGTTATGTAGTATTACGATACAACGTATGACGTCATGTGGTGTTACGTTATTGCGAATAACGTTATATAGTGTTACTTTAAGAAGTGTGACGTTATGTTGTATTACGTTATAGCATATGACGTCATGTGTTATTACGTTATTACGAATAACGTTATATTGTGTTACTTTATGTAGTATGACTTATGTAGTATGACGTGATGTAACATTTCTTTATAATGTATGACGTTATGTAGCATTACGGTATTACGAATAACGTTGAACTGTGTTACTTTATAACGTATGACGTTATGTAGTGTTACGTTATAACGTATGACGTCGTGTAGTATTACGTTATAACGGATGACGTTATGTATTATTATGATATAACGTAATACGTTATGCAGAATTGGGTTATAACGTATGACGTCATGTAGTTTTGCGTTATAACGTATGACTTTACGTAGTATTACGTTATAACGTATGATGTTATGGAGTATTACGTTATAACGTATGACGTCATGTGGTAATACTTTATTACGAATAACGTTATATTGTGTTACTTTATGACGTATGACGTCATGGAGTATTAGGTTACAACGTATGACGTTATGTATTATTACGATATAACGTATGACGTTATGCAGTATTAGGTTATAACGTATGACGTCATGTAGTTTTGCGTTATAACGTATGACGTTATGTAGTATTACGATATAACGTATGACGTCATGTGGTATTGCGTTATTGCGAATAACGTTATATTGTGTCACTTTATGACGTATGACGTCATGTAGTATTACGTTTTTAACGTATGACGGTATGTAGTATTGCGTTATTCCGTGTAACGTTATATAGTGTTACATTATAAAGTATGACGTCGTGCAGTATTACGTTATAACGTATGACGTTATGTATTATTACGATATAACGTATGACGTTATGCAGTATTAGGTTATAACGTATGACGTCATGTAGTTTTGCGTTATAACGTATGACGTTATGTAGTATTGCGATACAACGTATGGCGTCATGTGGTGTTACGTTATTGCGAATAACGTTATATTGTGTTACTTTATGTACTATGACTTATGTAGTATGACGTGATGTAGCATTTCTTTATAATGTATGACGTTATGTAGCATTACGGTATAACGAATAACGTTGTACTGTGTTACTTTATAACGTATGACGTTATGTAGTGTTACGTTATAACGTATGACGTCGTGTAGTATTACGTTATAACGTATGAGGTCATGTGGTA
This sequence comes from Bombus terrestris, assembly GCF_910591885.1. Lineage (NCBI taxonomy): Eukaryota > Metazoa > Arthropoda > Insecta > Hymenoptera > Apidae > Bombus > Bombus terrestris. The sequence continues at coordinate 1,877,830 of NW_025963557.1, forward strand.
TTACGTTATTACGAATAACGTTATATTGTGTTACTTTATGACGTATGACGTCATGTAGTATTACTTCATGACGTATGACCTCATGTAGTATTAGGTTACAACGTATGACGTTATGTATTATTACGATATAACCTATGAAGTTATGTATTATTACGATATAACGTATGACGTCATGTAGTATTACGTTATAACGTATGCCGTCATGTAGCATTACGTTATAACATATGACGTCATGTAGTATTACGATATAACGTACAACGTTATATAGAATTACGATATAACGCACAACGTTATGTCGTATTACGTTATAACGTATCATGTCATGTAGTATTACGTTATAACGTATGACGTCATGTAGTATTGGGTTACAACGTATGACGTTACGTAGTATTACGTTATAACGTATGAGGTCATGTGGTATTACGTTATTACGAATAACGTTATATTGTGTTACTTTATGACGTATGACGTCATGTAGTATTACTTCATGACGTATGACCTCATGTAGTATTAGGTTACAACGTATGACGTTATGTATTATTACGATATAACCTATGAAGTTATGTATTATTACGATATAACGTATGACGTCATGTAGTATTACGTTATAACGTATGCCGTCATGTAGCATTACGTTATAACATATGACGTCATGTAGTATTACGATATAACGTACAACGTTATATAGAATTACGATATAACGCACAACGTTATGTCGTATTACGTTATAACGTATCATGTCATGTAGCATTACGTTATAACGTATGACTTTATGGAGTATTACGTTATAACGTATGATGTCATGTGGTATTACGTTATTACAAATATCGTAATATTGTGTTACTTTATGACGTATGACGTCATGTAGTATTAATTTATGACGCATGACGTCATGTTGTATTAGGTTACAGCGTATGACGTTATGTATTATTACGATATAACGTATGACGTTATGTATTATTACGATATAACGTATGACGTTATGTATTATTACGATATAACGTATGACGTCATGTAGTATTTCGTTATAACGTATGCCGTCATGTAGTATTACGTTATAACATATGACGTCATGTAGTATTACGATATAACGTACAACGTTATATAGAATTACGATATAACGCACAACGTTACGTCGTAATACGTTATAACGTATCATGTCATGTAGTATTACGTTATAACGTATGACGTCATGTAGTATTGGGTTACAACGTATGACGTTATGTATTATTACGATATAACGTATGATGTCATGTAGTATTACGTTATAACGTATGCCGTCATGTAGTATTACGTTATAACATATGACGTAATGTAGTATTACGATATAACGTACAACGTTATATAGAATTACGATATAACGCACAACGTTATGTCGTATTACGTTATAACGTATGACTTTACGTAGTATTACGTTATAACGTATGAGGTCATGTGGTATTACGTTATTACGAATAACGTTATATTGTGTTACTTTATGACGTATGACGTCATGTAGTATTACTTCATGACGTATGACCTCATGTAGTATTAGGTTACAACGTATGACGTTATGTATTATTACGATATAACCTATGAAGTTATGTATTATTACGATATAACGTATGACGTCATGTAGTATTACGTTATAACGTATGCCGTCATGTAGTATTACATTATAACATATGACGTCATGTAGTGTTACGATATAACGTACAACGTTATATAGAATTACGATATAACGCACAACGTTATGTCGTATTACGATATAACGTTTCATGTCATGTAGCATTACGTTATAACGTATGACGGTATGTAGTATTGCGTTATTCCGTATAACGTTATATAGTGTTACGTTATAAAGTATGACGTCATGTAGTATTACGTTATAACGTATGACGTCATGTAGTATTACGATATAACGTACAACGTTATGTCGTATTACGTTATAACGTATCATGTCATGTAGTATTACGTTATAACGTATGCCGTCATGTAGTATTACGTTATAACATATGACGTCATGTAGTATTACGATATAACGTACAACGTTATATAGAATTACGATATAACGCACAACGTTATGTCGTATTACGTTATAACGTATGACGTCATGTAGTATTACGTTATAACGTATGACGTTATGGAGTATTACGTTATAACGTATGAGGTCATGTGGTATTACGTTATTACGAATATCGTAATATTGTGATACTTTATGACGTATGACGCCATGTAGTATTACGTTATAACGTATGGCGTTATGTAGTATTACGATTTAACGTATGACGTCATGTGGTATTACGTTATTGCGAATAATATAACGTATGACGTTATGTATTATTACGATATAACGTATGACGTTATGTAGTATTACGATATAACGTATGACGTCATGTGGTGTTACGTAATTGCGAATAACGTTATATTGTGTTACTTTATGACGTATGACGTCATGTAGTATTAGGTTGCAACGTATGACGTTTTGTATTATTACGATATAACGTATGACGTTATGCAGTATTAGGTTATAACGTATGACGTCATGTAGTTTTGCGTTATAACGTATGATGTTATGTAGTATTACGATACAACGTATGACGTCATGTGGTGTTACGTTATTGCGAATAACGTTATATAGTGTTACTTTAAGAAGTATGACGTTATGTTGTATTACGTTATAACGTATGACGTCATGTGTTATTACGTTATTACGAATAACGTTATATTGTGTTACTTTATATAGTATGACTTATGTAGAGTGACGTGATGTAACATTTCTTTATAATGTATGACGTTATGTAGCATTACGGTATTACGAATAACGTTGTACTGTGTTACTTTATAACGTATGACGTTATGTAGTGTTACGTTATAACGTATGACGTCGTGTAGTATTACGTTATAACGTATGACGTTATGTATTATTACGATATAACGTAATACGTTATGCAGAATTGGGTTATAACGTATGACGTCATGTAGTTTTGCGTTATAACGTATGACTTTACGTAGTATTACGTTATAACGTATGACGTTATGTAGTATTACGATATAACGTATGACGTCATGTGGTGTTACGTAATTGCGAATAACGTTATATTGTGTTACTTTATGACGTATGACGTCATGTAGTATTAGGTTGCAACGTATGACGTTATGTATTATTACGATATAACGTATGACGTTATGCAGTATTAGGTTATAACGTATGACGTCATGTAGTTTTGCGTTATAACGTATGACGTCATGTGTTATTACGTTATTACGAATAACGTTACATTGTGTTACTTTATGACGTATGACGTCACGTACTATTACTTTATGACGTATGACCTCATGTAGTATTAGGTTACAACGTATGACGTTATGTATTATTACGATATAACGTATGACGTCATGTAGTATTACGTTATAACGTATGCCGTCATGTAGTATTACATTATGACATATGACGTCATGTAGTGTTACGATATAACGTACAACGTTATACAGAATTACGATATAACGCACAACGTTATGTCGTATTACGATATAACGTATCATGTCATGTAGCATTACGTTGTAACGTATGATGTTATGGAGTATTACGTTATAACGTATGACGTCATGTGGTAATACTTTATTACGAATAACGTTATATTGTGTTACTTTATGACGTATGACGTCATGGAGTATTAGGTTACAACGTATGACGTTATGTATTATTACGATATAACGTATGACGTTATGCAGTATTAGGTTATAACGTATGACGTCATGTAGTTTTGCGTTATAACGTATGACGTTATGTAGTATTACGATATAACGTATGACGTCATGTGGTATTACGTTATTGCGAATAACGTTATATTGTGTCACTTTATGACGTATGACGTCATGTAGTATTACGTTTTAACGTATGACGGTATGTAGTATTGCGTTATTCCGTATAACGTTATATAGTGTTACATTATAAAGTATGACGTCGTGTAGTATTACGTTATAACGTATGACGTTATGTATTATTACGATATAACGTATGACGTCATGTAGTATTACGTTATAACGTATGACGTCATGTAATTTTGCGTTATAACGTATGATGTTATGGAGTATTACGTTATAACGTATGACGTCATGTGGTAATACTTTATTACGAATTACGTTATATTGTGTTACTTTATGACGTATGACGTCATGTAGTATTAGGTTACAACGTATGACGTAATGTATTATTACGATATAACGTATGACGTTATGCAGTATTAGCTTATAACGTATGACGTCATGTAGTTTTGCGTTATAACTTATGACGTTATGTAGTATTGCGATACAACGTATGACGTCATGTGGTGTTACGTTATTGCGAATAACGTTATATTGTGTTACTTTATGTAGTATGACTTATGTAGTATGACGTGATGTAGCATTTCTTTATAATGTATCACGTAATGTAGCATTACGGTATAACGAATAACGTTGTACTGTGTTACTTTATAACGTATGACGTTATGTAGTGTTACGTTATAACGTATGACGTCGTGTAGTATTACGTTATAACGTATGACGTTATGTATTATTACGATATAACGTAATACGTTATGCAGAATTGGGTTATAACGTATGAGGTCATGTAGTTTTGCGTTATAACGTATGACGTTACGTAGTATTACGTTATAACGTATGAGGTCATGTGGTATTACGTTATTACGAATAACGTTATATTGTGTTACTTTATGACGTATGACGTCATGTAGTATTACTTCATGACGTATGACCTCATGTAGTATTAGGTTACAACGTATGACGTTATGTATTATTACGATATAACCTATGAAGTTATGTATTATTACGATATAACGTATGACGTCATGTAGTATTACGTTATAACGTATGCCGTCATGTAGCATTACGTTATAACATATGACGTCATGTAGTATTACGATATAACGTACAACGTTATATAGAATTACGATATAACGCACAACGTTATGTCGTATTACGTTATAACGTATCATGTCATGTAGTATTACGTTATAACGTATGACGTCATGTAGTATTGGGTTACAACGTATGACGTTATGTATTATTACGATATAACGTATGATGTCATGTAGTATTACGTTATAACGTATGCCGTCATGTAGTATTACGTTATAACATATGACGTAATGTAGTGTTACGATATAACGTACAACGTTATATAGAATTACGATATAACGCACAACGTTATGTCGTATTACGATATAACGTATCATGTCATGTAGCATTACGTTATAACGTATGGCGTTATGTAGTATTACGATGTAACGTATGACGTCATGTGGTATTACGTTATTGCGAATAACGTTATATTGTGTTACTTTATTATGTATGACGTCATGTAGTATTACGTTATAACGTATGACGGTATGTAGTATTACGTTATTCCGTATAACGTTATATAGTGTTACTTTATGAAGTATGACGTTATGTTGTATTACGTTATAACGTATGACGTTATGGAGTATTACGTTATAACGTATGAGGTCATGTGGTATTACTTTATTACGAATATCGTAATATTGTGTTACTTTATGACGTATGACGTCATGTAGTATTACGTTATAACGTATGACGGTATGTAGTATTACGTTATTGCGTATAACGTTATATAGTGTTACTTTATGATGTATGACGTTATGTTGTATTACGTTATAGCGTATGACGTTATGGAGCATTACGTTATAACATATGAGGTCATGTGGTATTACATTAGTACGAATATCGTAATATTGTGTTACTTTATGGCGTATGACGTCATGTAGTATTACTTTGTGACGTATGACGGTATGTAGTATTACGTTATTCCGTATAACGTTATATAGTGTTACGTTATAAAGTATGACGTCGAGTAGTATTACGTTATAACGTAGGACGTTATGTATTATTACGATACAACGTATGACGTCATGTGGTGTTACGTTATTGCGAATAACGTTATATTGTGTTACTTTATGACGTATGACGTCATGTAGTATTACGTTATAACGTATGACGGTATGTAGTATTACGTTATTCCGTATAACGTTATACAGTGTTACTTTATGAAGTATGACATTATGTTGTATTACTTTATAACGTATGACGTTATGGAGTATTACGTTATAACGTGTGAGGTCATGTTGTATTACATTATTACGAATATCGTAATATTGTGTTACTTTATGACGTACGACGTCATGTAGTATTACTTTATGACGTATGACGTCATGTAGTATTAGGTTACAACGTATGACGTTATGTATTATTACGATATAACGTATGACGTCATGTAGTATTACGTTATAACGTATGCCGTCATGTAGCATTACGTTATAACATATGACGTCATGTAGTATTACGATATAACATACAACGTTATATAGAATTACGATATAACGCACAACGTTACGTCGTAATACGTTATAACGTATCATGTCATGTAGTATTACGTTATAACGTATGACGTCATGTAGTATTGGGTTACAACGTATGACGTTATGTATTATTACGATATAACGTATGATGTCATGTAGTATTACGTTATAACGTATGCCGTCATGTAGTATTATGTTATAACATATGACGTAATGTAGTATTACAATATAACGTACAACGTTATATAGAATTACAATATAACGCACAACGTTATGTCGTATTACGTTATAACGTATGACGTCATGTAGTTTTGCGTTATAACGTATGACGTTATGTAGTATTACGTTATAACGTATGACGTCATGTGTTATTACGTTATTACGAATAACGTTATATTGTGATACTTTATGACGCATGGCGTCATGTACTATTACTTTATGACGTATGACCTCATGTAGTATTAGGTTACAACGTATGACGTTATGTATTATTACGATATAACGTATGACGTCATGTAGTATTACGTTATAACGTATGCCGTCATGTAGTATTACATTATAACATATGACGTCATGTAGTGTTACGATATAACGTACAACGTTATATAGAATTACGATATAACGCACAACGTTATGTCGTATTACGATATAACGTATCATGTCATGTAGCATTACGTTATAACGTATGATGTTATGGAGTATTACGTTATAACGTATGACGTCATGTGGTAATACTTTATTACGAATAACGTTATATTGTGTTACTTTATGACGTATGACGTCATGGAGTATTAGGTTACAACGTATGACGTTATGTATTATTACGATATAACGTATGACGTTATGCAGTATTAGGTTATAACGTATGACGTCATGTAGTTTTGCGTTATAACGTATGACGTTATGTAGTATTACGATATAACGTATGACGTCATGTGGTATTACGTTATTGCGAATAACGTTATATTGTGTCACTTTATGACGTATGACGTCATGTAGTATTACGTCTTAACGTATGACGGTATGTAGTATTGCGTTATTCCGTATAACGTTATATAGTGTTACATTATAAAGTATGACGTCGTGTAGTATTACGTTATAACGTATGACGTTATGTATTATTACGATATAACGTATGACGTCATGTAGTATTACGTTATAACGTATGACGTCATGTAATTTTGCTTTATAACGTATGATGTTATGGAGTATTACGTTATAACGTATGACGTCATGTAATTTTGCTTTATAACGTATGATGTTATGGAGTATTACGTTATAACGTATGACGTCATGTGGTAATACTTTATTACGAATAACGTTATATTGTGTTACTTTATGACGTATGACGTCATGTAGTATTAGGTTACAACATATGACGTTATGTAGTATTGCGATACAACGTATGACGTCATGTGGTGTTACGTTATTGCGAATAACGTTATATTGTGTTACTTTATGTAGTATGACTTATGTAGTATGACGTGATGTAGCATTTCTTTATAATGTATCACGTTATGTAGCATTACGGTATAACGAATAACGTTGTACTGTGTTACTTTATAACGTATGACGTTATGTAGTGTTACGTTATAACGTATGACGTCGTGTAGTATTACGTTATAACGTATGACGTTATGTATTATTACGATATAACGTAATACGTTATGCAGAATTGGGTTATAACGTATGAGGTCATGTAGTTTTGCGTTATAACGTATGACGTTACGTAGTATTACGTTATAACGTATGAGGTCATGTGGTATTACGTTATTACGAATAACGTTAAATTGTGTTACTTTATGACGTATGACGTCATGTAGTATTACTTCATGACGTATGACCTCATGTAGTATTAGGTTACAACGTATGACGTTATGTATTATTACGATATAACCTATGAAGTTATGTATTATTACGATATAACGTATGACGTCATGTAGTATTACGTTATAACGTATGCCGTCATGTAGTATTACATTATAACATATGACGTCATGTAGTGTTACGATATAACGTACAACGTTATATAGAATTACGATATAACGCACAACGTTATGTCGTATTACGATATAACGTTTCATGTCATGTAGCATTACGTTATAACGTATGACGGTATGTAGTATTGCGTTATTCCGTATAACGTTATATAGTGTTACGTTATAAAGTATGACGTCATGTAGTATTACGTTATAACGTATGACGTCATGTAGTATTACGATATAACGTACAACGTTATGTCGTATTACGTTATAACGTATCATGTCATGTAGTATTACGTTATAACGTATGCCGTCATGTAGTATTACGTTATAACATATGACGTCATGTAGTATTACGATATAACGTACAACGTTATATAGAATTACGATATAACGCACAACGTTATGTCGTATTACGTTATAACGTATGACGTCATGTAGTATTACGTTATAACGTATGACGTTATGGAGTATTACGTTATAACGTATGAGGTCATGTGGTATTACGTTATTACGAATATCGTAATATTGTGATACTTTATGACGTATGACGCCATGTAGTATTACGTTATAACGTATGGCGTTATGTAGTATTACGATTTAACGTATGACGTCATGTGGTATTACGTTATTGCGAATAATATAACGTATGACGTTATGTATTATTACGATATAACGTATGACGTTATGTAGTATTACGATATAACGTATGACGTCATGTGGTGTTACGTAATTGCGAATAACGTTATATTGTGTTACTTTATGACGTATGACGTCATGTAGTATTAGGTTGCAACGTATGACGTTTTGTATTATTACGATATAACGTATGACGTTATGCAGTATTAGGTTATAACGTATGACGTCATGTAGTTTTGCGTTATAACGTATGATGTTATGTAGTATTACGATACAACGTATGACGTCATGTGGTGTTACGTTATTGCGAATAACGTTATATAGTGTTACTTTAAGAAGTATGACGTTATGTTGTATTACGTTATAACGTATGACGTCATGTGTTATTACGTTATTACGAATAACGTTATATTGTGTTACTTTATATAGTATGACTTATGTAGAGTGACGTGATGTAACATTTCTTTATAATGTATGACGTTATGTAGCATTACGGTATTACGAATAACGTTGTACTGTGTTACTTTATAACGTATGACGTTATGTAGTGTTACGTTATAACGTATGACGTCGTGTAGTATTACGTTATAACGTATGACGTTATGTATTATTACGATATAACGTAATACGTTATGCAGAATTGGGTTATAACGTATGACGTCATGTAGTTTTGCGTTATAACGTATGACTTTACGTAGTATTACGTTATAACGTATGACGTTATGTAGTATTACGATATAACGTATGACGTCATGTGGTGTTACGTAATTGCGAATAACGTTATATTGTGTTACTTTATGACGTATGACGTCATGTAGTATTAGGTTGCAACGTATGACGTTATGTATTATTACGATATAACGTATGACGTCATGTAGTATTACGTTATAACGTATGCCGTCATGTAGTATTACATTATGACATATGACGTCATGTAGTGTTACGATATAACGTACAACGTTATACAGAATTACGATATAACGCACAACGTTATGTCGTATTACGATATAACGTATCATGTCATGTAGCATTACGTTGTAACGTATGATGTTATGGAGTATTACGTTATAACGTATGACGTCATGTGGTAATACTTTATTACGAATAACGTTATATTGTGTTACTTTATGACGTATGACGTCATGGAGTATTAGGTTACAACGTATGACGTTATGTATTATTACGATATAACGTATGACGTTATGCAGTATTAGGTTATAACGTATGACGTCATGTAGTTTTGCGTTATAACGTATGACGTTATGTAGTATTACGATATAACGTATGACGTCATGTGGTATTACGTTATTGCGAATAACGTTATATTGTGTCACTTTATGACGTATGACGTCATGTAGTATTACGTTTTAACGTATGACGGTATGTAGTATTGCGTTATTCCGTATAACGTTATATAGTGTTACATTATAAAGTATGACGTCGTGTAGTATTACGTTATAACGTATGACGTTATGTATTATTACGATATAACGTATGACGTCATGTAGTATTACGTTATAACGTATGACGTCATGTAATTTTGCGTTATAACGTATGATGTTATGGAGTATTACGTTATAACGTATGACGTCATGTGGTAATACTTTATTACGAATTACGTTATATTGTGTTACTTTATGACGTATGACGTCATGTAGTATTAGGTTACAACGTATGACGTAATGTATTATTACGATATAACGTATGACGTTATGCAGTATTAGCTTATAACGTATGACGTCATGTAGTTTTGCGTTATAACTTATGACGTTATGTAGTATTGCGATACAACGTATGACGTCATGTGGTGTTACGTTATTGCGAATAACGTTATATTGTGTTACTTTATGTAGTATGACTTATGTAGTATGACGTGATGTAGCATTTCTTTATAATGTATCACGTAATGTAGCATTACGGTATAACGAATAACGTTGTACTGTGTTACTTTATAACGTATGACGTTATGTAGTGTTACGTTATAACGTATGACGTCGTGTAGTATTACGTTATAACGTATGACGTTATGTATTATTACGATATAACGTAATACGTTATGCAGAATTGGGTTATAACGTATGACGTCATGTAGTTTTGCGTTATAACGTATGACTTTACGTAGTATTACGTTATAACGTATGACGTTATGTAGTATTACGATATAACGTATGACGTCATGTGGTGTTACGTAATTGCGAATAACGTTATATTGTGTTACTTTATGACGTATGACGTCATGTAGTATTAGGTTGCAACGTATGACGTTATGTATTATTACGATATAACGTATGACGTCATGTAGTATTACGTTATAACGTATGCCGTCATGTAGTATTACATTATGACATATGACGTCATGTAGTGTTACGATATAACGTACAACGTTATACAGAATTACGATATAACGCACAACGTTATGTCGTATTACGATATAACGTATCATGTCATGTAGCATTACGTTGTAACGTATGATGTTATGGAGTATTACGTTATAACGTATGACGTCATGTGGTAATACTTTATTACGAATAACGTTATATTGTGTTACTTTATGACGTATGACGTCATGGAGTATTAGGTTACAACGTATGACGTTATGTATTATTACGATATAACGTATGACGTTATGCAGTATTAGGTTATAACGTATGACGTCATGTAGTTTTGCGTTATAACGTATGACGTTATGTAGTATTACGATATAACGTATGACGTCATGTGGTATTACGTTATTGCGAATAACGTTATATTGTGTCACTTTATGACGTATGACGTCATGTAGTATTACGTTTTAACGTATGACGGTATGTAGTATTGCGTTATTCCGTATAACGTTATATAGTGTTACATTATAAAGTATGACGTCGTGTAGTATTACGTTATAACGTATGACGTTATGTATTATTACGATATAACGTATGACGTCATGTAGTATTACGTTATAACGTATGACGTCATGTAATTTTGCGTTATAACGTATGATGTTATGGAGTATTACGTTATAACGTATGACGTCATGTGGTAATACTTTATTACGAATTACGTTATATTGTGTTACTTTATGACGTATGACGTCATGTAGTATTAGGTTACAACGTATGACGTAATGTATTATTACGATATAACGTATGACGTTATGCAGTATTAGCTTATAACGTATGACGTCATGTAGTTTTGCGTTATAACTTATGACGTTATGTAGTATTGCGATACAACGTATGACGTCATGTGGTGTTACGTTATTGCGAATAACGTTATATTGTGTTACTTTATGTAGTATGACTTATGTAGTATGACGTGATGTAGCATTTCTTTATAATGTATCACGTAATGTAGCATTACGGTATAACGAATAACGTTGTACTGTGTTACTTTATAACGTATGACGTTATGTAGTGTTACGTTATAACGTATGACGTCGTGTAGTATTACGTTATAACGTATGACGTTATGTATTATTACGATATAACGTAATACGTTATGCAGAATTGGGTTATAACGTATGAGGTCATGTAGTTTTGCGTTATAACGTATGACGTTACGTAGTATTACGTTATAACGTATGAGGTCATGTGGTATTACGTTATTACGAATAACGTTATATTGTGTTACTTTATGACGTATGACGTCATGTAGTATTACTTCATGACGTATGACCTCATGTAGTATTAGGTTACAACGTATGACGTTATGTATTATTACGATATAACCTATGAAGTTATGTATTATTACGATATAACGTATGACGTCATGTAGTATTACGTTATAACGTATGCCGTCATGTAGCATTACGTTATAACATATGACGTCATGTAGTATTACGATATAACGTACAACGTTATATAGAATTACGATATAACGCACAACGTTATGTCGTATTACGTTATAACGTATCATGTCATGTAGTATTACGTTATAACGTATGACGTCATGTAGTATTGGGTTACAACGTATGACGTTATGTATTATTACGATATAACGTATGATGTCATGTAGTATTACGTTATAACGTATGCCGTCATGTAGTATTACGTTATAACATATGACGTAATGTAGTGTTACGATATAACGTACAACGTTATATAGAATTACGATATAACGCACAACGTTATGTCGTATTACGATATAACGTATCATGTCATGTAGCATTACGTTATAACGTATGGCGTTATGTAGTATTACGATGTAACGTATGACGTCATGTGGTATTACGTTATTGCGAATAACGTTATTTTGTGTTACTTTATTATGTATGACGTCATGTAGTATTACGTTATAACGTATGACGGTATGTAGTATTACGTTATTCCGTATAACGTTATATAGTGTTACTTTATGAAGTATGACGTTATGTTGTATTACGTTATAACGTATGACGTTATGGAGTATTACGTTATAACGTATGAGGTCATGTGGTATTACTTTATTACGAATATCGTAATATTGTGTTACTTTATGACGTATGACGTCATGTAGTATTACGTTATAACGTATGACGGTATGTAGTATTACGTTATTGCGTATAACGTTATATAGTGTTACTTTATGATGTATGACGTTATGTTGTATTACGTTATAGCGTATGACGTTATGGAGCATTACGTTATAACATATGAGGTCATGTGGTATTACATTAGTACGAATATCGTAATATTGTGTTACTTTATGGCGTATGACGTCATGTAGTATTACTTTGTGACGTATGACGGTATGTAGTATTACGTTATTCCGTATAACGTTATATAGTGTTACGTTATAAAGTATGACGTCGAGTAGTATTACGTTATAACGTAGGACGTTATGTATTATTACGATACAACGTATGACGTCATGTGGTGTTACGTTATTGCGAATAACGTTATATTGTGTTACTTTATGACGTATGACGTCATGTAGTATTACGTTATAACGTATGACGGTATGTAGTATTACGTTATTCCGTATAACGTTATACAGTGTTACTTTATGAAGTATGACATTATGTTGTATTACTTTATAACGTATGACGTTATGGAGTATTACGTTATAACGTGTGAGGTCATGTTGTATTACATTATTACGAATATCGTAATATTGTGTTACTTTATGACGTACGACGTCATGTAGTATTACTTTATGACGTATGACGTCATGTAGTATTAGGTTACAACGTATGACGTTATGTATTATTACGATATAACGTATGACGTCATGTAGTATTACGTTATAACGTATGCCGTCATGTAGCATTACGTTATAACATATGACGTCATGTAGTATTACGATATAACATACAACGTTATATAGAATTACGATATAACGCACAACGTTACGTCGTAATACGTTATAACGTATCATGTCATGTAGTATTACGTTATAACGTATGACGTCATGTAGTATTGGGTTACAACGTATGACGTTATGTATTATTACGATATAACGTATGATGTCATGTAGTATTACGTTATAACGTATGCCGTCATGTAGTATTATGTTATAACATATGACGTAATGTAGTATTACAATATAACGTACAACGTTATATAGAATTACAATATAACGCACAACGTTATGTCGTATTACGTTATAACGTATGACGTCATGTAGTTTTGCGTTATAACGTATGACGTTATGTAGTATTACGTTATAACGTATGACGTCATGTGTTATTACGTTATTACGAATAACGTTATATTGTGATACTTTATGACGCATGGCGTCATGTACTATTACTTTATGACGTATGACCTCATGTAGTATTAGGTTACAACGTATGACGTTATGTATTATTACGATATAACGTATGACGTCATGTAGTATTACGTTATAACGTATGCCGTCATGTAGTATTACATTATAACATATGACGTCATGTAGTGTTACGATATAACGTACAACGTTATATAGAATTACGATATAACGCACAACGTTATGTCGTATTACGATATAACGTATCATGTCATGTAGCATTACGTTATAACGTATGATGTTATGGAGTATTACGTTATAACGTATGACGTCATGTGGTAATACTTTATTACGAATAACGTTATATTGTGTTACTTTATGACGTATGACGTCATGGAGTATTAGGTTACAACGTATGACGTTATGTATTATTACGATATAACGTATGACGTTATGCAGTATTAGGTTATAACGTATGACGTCATGTAGTTTTGCGTTATAACGTATGACGTTATGTAGTATTACGATATAACGTATGACGTCATGTGGTATTACGTTATTGCGAATAACGTTATATTGTGTCACTTTATGACGTATGACGTCATGTAGTATTACGTCTTAACGTATGACGGTATGTAGTATTGCGTTATTCCGTATAACGTTATATAGTGTTACATTATAAAGTATGACGTCGTGTAGTATTACGTTATAACGTATGACGTTATGTATTATTACGATATAACGTATGACGTCATGTAGTATTACGTTATAACGTATGACGTCATGTAATTTTGCTTTATAACGTATGATGTTATGGAGTATTACGTTATAACGTATGACGTCATGTAATTTTGCTTTATAACGTATGATGTTATGGAGTATTACGTTATAACGTATGACGTCATGTGGTAATACTTTATTACGAATAACGTTATATTGTGTTACTTTATGACGTATGACGTCATGTAGTATTAGGTTACAACATATGACGTTATGTAGTATTGCGATACAACGTATGACGTCATGTGGTGTTACGTTATTGCGAATAACGTTATATTGTGTTACTTTATGTAGTATGACTTATGTAGTATGACTTGATGTAGCATTTCTTTATAATGTATCACGTTATGTAGCATTACGGTATAACGAATAACGTTGTACTGTGTTACTTTATAACGTATGACGTTATGTAGTGTTACGTTATAACGTATGACGTCGTGTAGTATTACGTTATAACGTATGACGTTATGTATTATTACGATATAACGTAATACGTTATGCAGAATTGGGTTATAACGTATGAGGTCATGTAGTTTTGCGTTATAACGTATGACGTTACGTAGTATTACGTTATAACGTATGAGGTCATGTGGTATTACGTTATTACGAATAACGTTAAATTGTGTTACTTTATGACGTATGACGTCATGTAGTATTACTTCATGACGTATGACCTCATGTAGTATTAGGTTACAACGTATGACGTTATGTATTATTACGATATAACCTATGAAGTTATGTATTATTACGATATAACGTATGACGTCATGTAGTATTACGTTATAACGTATGCCGTCATGTAGCATTACGTTATAACATATGACGTCATGTAGTATTACGATATAACGTACAACGTTATATAGAATTACGATATAACGCACAACGTTATGTCGTATTACGTTATAACGTATCATGTCATGTAGTATTACGTTATAACGTATGACGTCATGTAGTATTGGGTTACAACGTATGACGTTATGTATTATTACGATATAACGTATGATGTCATGTGGTATTACGTTATTACGAATAACGTTATATTGTGTTACTTTATGACGTATGACGTCATGTAGTATTACTTCATGACGTATGACGTCACGTTGTATTAGGTTACAACGTATGACGTTATGTATTATTACGATATAACGTATGACGTTATGTATTATTACGATATAACGTATGACGTTATGTATTATTACGATATAACGTATGACGTCATGTAGTAATTCGTTCTAACGTATGCCGTCATGTAGTATTACGTTATAACATATGACGTCATGTAGTATTACGATATAACGTACAACGTTATATAGAATTACGATATAACGCACAACGTTACGTCGTAATACGTTATAACGTATCATGTCATGTAGTATTACGTTATAACGTATGTCGTCATGTAGTATTGGGTTACAACGTATGACGTTATGTATTATTACGATATAACGTATGATGTCATGTAGTATTCCGTTATAACGTATGCCGTCATGTAGTATTACGTTATAACATATGACGTAATGTAGTATTACGATATAACGTACAACGTTATATAGAATTACGATATAACGCACAACGTTATGTCGTATTACGTTATAACGTATCATGTCATGTAGTATTACGTTATAACGTATGACGTCATGTAGTATTGGGTTACAACGTATGACGTTATGTATTATTACGATATAACGTATGATGTCATGTGGTATTACGTTATTACGAATAACGTTATATTGTGTTACTTTACGACGTATGACGTCATGTAGTATTACTTCATGACGTATGACGTCATGTTGTATTAGGTTACAACGTATGACGTTATGTATTATTACGATATAACGTATGACGTTATGTATTATTACGATATAACGTATGACGTCATGTAGTAATTCGTTCTAACGTATGCCGTCATGTAGTATTACGTTATAACATATGACGTCATGTAGTATTACGATATAACGTACAACGTTATATAGAATTACGATATAACGCACAACGTTACGTCGTAATACGTTATAACGTATCATGTCATGTAGTATTACGTTATAACGTATGACGTCATGTAGTATTGGGTTACAACGTATGACGTTATGTATTATTACGATATAACGTATGATGTCATGTAGTATTACGTTATAACGTATGCCGTCATGTAGTATTACGTTATAACATATGACGTAATGTATTATTACGATATAACGTACAACGTTATATAGAATTACGATATAACGCACAACGTTATGTCGTATTACGTTATAACGTATGACGTCATGTAGTTTTGCGTTATAACGTATGACGTTATGTAGTATTACGTTATAACGTATGACGTCATGTGTTATTACGTTATTACGAATAACGTTATGTCGTATTACGTTATAACGTATGACGTCATGTAGTTTTGCGTTATAACAAATGACGTTATGTAGTATTACGTTATAACGTGTGAGGTCATGTGGTATTACATTATTACGATTATCGTAATATTGTGTTACTTTATGACCTACGACGTCATGTAGTATTACTTTATGACGTATGACGTCATGTAGTATTAGGTTACAACGTATGACGTTATGTATTATTACGATATAACGTATGACGTCATGTAGTATTACGTTATAACGTATGACGTTATGTCGTATTACGTTATAACGTATCATGTCATGTAGTATTACGTTATAACGTATGACGTCATGTAGTAATACGATATAACGTATGACGGTATGTAGTATTACGTTATTCCGTATAACGTTATATCGTGTTACTTTATGAAGTATGACGTTATGTTGTATTACGTTATAACGTATGACGTTATGGAGTATTACGTTATAACGTATGAGGTCATGTGGTATTACATTATTACGAATATCGTAATATTGTGTTACTTTATGACGTACGACGTCATGTAGCATTACTTTATGACGTATGACGTCATGTGGTATTACGTTATTGCGAATAACGTTATATTGTGTTACTTTATTATGTATGACGTCATGTAGTATTACGTTATAACGTATGACGGTATGTAGTATTACGTTATTCCGTATAACGTTATATAGTGTTACTTTATGAAGTATGACGTTATGTTGTATTACGTTATAACGTATGACGTTATGGAGTATTACGTTATAACGTATGAGGTCATGTGGTATTACATTATTACGAATATCGTAATATTGTGATACTTTATGACGTACGACGTCATGTAGCATTACTTTATGACGTATGACGTCATGTGGTATTACGTTATTGCGAATAACGTTATATTGTGTTACTTTATGACGTATGACGTCATGTAGTATTACGTTATAACGTATGACGGTATGTAGTATTACGTTATTCCGTATAACGTTATATCGTGTTACTTTATGACGTGTGACGTCATGTAGTATTACTTTATGACGTATGACGTCATGTAGTATTAGGTTACAACGTATGACGTTATGTATTATTACGGTATAACGTATGACGTTATGTATTATTACGATATAACGTATGACGTTATGTAGTATTACGATATAACGTATGACGTCATGTGGTGTTACGTAATTGCGAATAACGTTATATTGTGTTACTTTATGACGTATGACGTCATGTAGTATTAGGTTGCAACGTATGACGTTATGTATTATTACGATATAACGTATGACGTCATGTAGTTTTGCGTTATAACGTATGACTTTACGTAGTATTACGTTATAACGTATGATGTTATGGAGTATTAAGTTATAACGTATGACGTCATGTGGTAATACTTTATTACGAATAACGTTATATTGTGTTACTTTATGACGTATGACGTCATGGAGTATTAGGTTACAACGTATGACGTTATGTATTATTACGATATAACGTATGACGTTATGCAGTATTAGGTTATAACGTATGACGTCATGTAGTTTTGCGTTATAACGTATGACGTTATGTAGTATTACGATATAACGTATGACGTCATGTGGTATTACGTTATTGCGAATAACGTTATATTGTGTCACTTTATGACGTATGACGTCATGTAGTATTAAGTTTTAACGTATGACGGTATGTAGTATTGCGTTATTCCGTATAACGTTATATAGTGTTACATTATAAAGTATGACGTCGTGTAGTATTACGTTATAACGTATGACGTTATGTATTATTACGATATAACGTATGACGCTATGCAGTATTAGGTTATAACGTATGACGTCATGTAGTTTTGCGTTATAACGTATGATGTTATGGAGTATTACGTTATAACGTATGACGTCATGTGGTAATACTTTATTACGAATAACGTTATATTGTGTTACTTTATGACGTATGACGTCATGTAGTATTAGGTTACGACGTATGACGTTATGTATTATTACGATATAACGTATGACGTTATGCAGTATGAGCTTATAACGTATGACGTCATGTAGTTTTGCGTTATAACTTATGACGTTATGTAGTATTGCGATACAACGTATGACGTCATGTGGTGTTACGTTATTGCGAATAACGTTATATTGTGTTACTTTATGACGTATGACGTCATGTAGTATTACGTTATAACGTATGACGGTATGTAGTATTACGTTATTCCGTATAACGTTATATAGTGTTACTTTATGATGTATGACGTTATGTTGTATTACGTTATAGCGTATGACGTTATGGAGCATTACGTTAGAACATATGAGGTCATGTGGTATTACATTAGTACGAATATCGTAATATTGTGTTACTTTATGGCGTATGACGTCATGTAGTATTACTTTGTGACGTATGACGGTATGTAGTATTACGTTATTCCGTATAACGTTATATAGTGTTACGTTATAAAGTATGACGTCGAGTAGTATTACGTTATAACGTAGGACGTTATGTATTATTACGATACAACGTATGACGTCATGTGGTGTTACGTTATTGCGAATAACGTTATATTGTGTTACTTTATGACGTATGACGTCATGTAGTATTACGTTATAACGTATGACGGTATGTAGTATTACGTTATTCCGTATAACGTTATACAGTGTTACTTTATGAAGTATGACATTATGTTGTATTACTTTATAACGTATGACGTTATGGAGTATTACGTTATAACGTGTGAGGTCATGTGGTATTACATTATTACGAATATCGTAATATTGTGTTACTTTATGACGTACGACGTCATGTAGTATTACTTTATGACGTATGACGTCATGTAGTATTAGGTTACAACGTATGACGTTATGTATTATTACGATATAACGTATGACGTTATGTATTATTACGATATAACCTATGAAGTTATGTATTATTACGATATAACGTATGACGTCATGTAGTATTACGTTATAACGTATGCCGTCATGTAGCATTACGTTATAACATATGACGTCATGTAGTATTACGATATAACGTACAACGTTATATAGAATTACGATATAACGCACAACGTTATGTCGTATTACGTTATAACGTATCATGTCATGTAGCATTACGTTATAACGTATGACTTTATGGAGTATTACGTTATAACGTATGATGTCATGTGGTATTACGTTATTGCGAATAACGTTATATAGTGTTACTTTATGAAGTATGACGTTATGTTGTATTACGTTATAGCGTATGACGTTATGGAGCATTACGTTATAACGTATGACATCATGTGGTATTACATTAGTACGAATATCGTAATATTGTGTTATTTTATGACGTACGACGTCATGTAGTATTACTTTATTACGTATGACGTCATGTGGTATTACGTTATTACGAATAACGTTATATTGTGTTACTTTATGTAGTATGACTTATGTAGTATGACGTGATGTAGCATTTCTTTATAATGTATGACGTTATGTAGCATTACGGTATAGCGAATAACGTTGTACTGTGGTACTTTATAACGTATGACGTATGTAGTGTTACGTTATAACGTATGACGTCGTGTAGTATTACGTTATAACGTATGACGTTATGTATTATTACGATATAACCTATGAAGTTATGTATTATTACGATATAACGTATGACGTCATGTAGTATTACGTTATAACGTATGCCGTCATGTAGCATTACGTTATAACATATGACGTCATGTAGTATTACGATATAACGTACAACGTTATATAGAATTACGATATAACGCACAACGTTATGTCGTATTACGTTATAACGTATCATGTCATGTAGCATTACGTTATAACGTATGACTTTATGGAGTATTACGTTATAACGTATGATGTCATGTGGTATTATGTTATTACAAATATCGTAATATTGTGTTACTTTATGACGTATGACGTCATGTAGTATTACTTTATGACGTATGACGTTATGTTGTATTTGGTTACAACGTATGATGTTATGTATTATTACGATATAACGTATGACGTTATGTATTATTACGATATAACGTATGACGTTATGCAGTATTAGGTTATAACGTATGACGTCATGTAGTTTTGCGTTATAACGTATGCCGTCATGTAGCATTACGTTATAACATATGACGTCATGTAGTATTACGATATAACGTACAACGTTATACAGAATTACGATATAACGCACAACGTTATGTCGTATTACGATATAACGTATCATGTCATGTAGCATTACGTTGTAACGTATGATGTTATGGAGTATTACGTTATAACGTATGACGTCATGTGGTAATACTTTATTACGAATAACGTTATATTGTGTTACTTTATGACGTATGACGTCATGGAGTATTAGGTTACAACGTATGACGTTATGTATTATTACGATATAACGTATGACGTTATGCAGTATTAGGTTATAACGTATGACGTCATGTAGTTTTGCGTTATAACGTATGACGTTATGTAGTATTACGATATAACGTATGACGTCATGTGGTATTACGTTATTGCGAATAACGTTATATTGTGTCACTTTATGACGTATGACGTCATGTAGTATTACGTTTTAACGTATGACGGTATGTAGTATTGCGTTATTCCGTATAACGTTATATAGTGTTACATTATAAAGTATGACGTCGTGTAGTATTACGTTATAACGTATGACGTTATGTATTATTACGATATAACGTATGACGTCATGTAGTATTACGTTATAACGTATGACGTCATGTAATTTTGCGTTATAACGTATGATGTTATGGAGTATTACGTTATAACGTATGACGTCATGTGGTAATACTTTATTACGAATTACGTTATATTGTGTTACTTTATGACGTATGACGTCATGTAGTATTAGGTTACAACGTATGACGTAATGTATTATTACGATATAACGTATGACGTTATGCAGTATTAGCTTATAACGTATGACGTCATGTAGTTTTGCGTTATAACTTATGACGTTATGTAGTATTGCGATACAACGTATGACGTCATGTGGTGTTACGTTATTGCGAATAACGTTATATTGTGTTACTTTATGTAGTATGACTTATGTAGTATGACGTGATGTAGCATTTCTTTATAATGTATCACGTTATGTAGCATTACGGTATAACGAATAACGTTGTACTGTGTTACTTTATAACGTATGACGTTATGTAGTGTTACGTTATAACGTATGACGTCGTGTAGTATTACGTTATAACGTATGACGTTATGTATTATTACGATATAACGTAATACGTTATGCAGAATTGGGTTATAACGTATGAGGTCATGTAGTTTTGCGTTATAACGTATGACGTTACGTAGTATTACGTTATAACGTATGAGGTCATGTGGTATTACGTTATTACGAATAACGTTAAATTGTGTTACTTTATGACGTATGACGTCATGTAGTATTACTTCATGACGTATGACCTCATGTAGTATTAGGTTACAGCGTATGACGTTATGTATTATTACGATATAACCTATGAAGTTATGTATTATTACGATATAACGTATGACGTCATGTAGTATTACGTTATAACGTATGCCGTCATGTAGCATTACGTTATAACATATGACGTCATGTAGTATTACGATATAACGTACAACGTTATATAGAATTACGATATAACGCACAACGTTATGTCGTATTACGTTATAACGTATCATGTCATGTAGTATTACGTTATAACGTATGACGTCATGTAGTATTGGGTTACAACGTATGACGTTATGTATTATTACGATATAACGTATGATGTCATGTAGTATTACGTTATAACGTATGCCGTCATGTAGTATTACGTTATAACATATGACGTAATGTAGTGTTACGATATAACGTACAACGTTATATAGAATTACGATATAACGCACAACGTTATGTCGTATTACGATATAACGTATCATGTCATGTAGCATTACGTTATAACGTATGGCGTTATGTAGTATTACGATTTAACGTATGACGTCATGTGGTATTACGTTATTGCGAATAACGTTATATTGTGTTACTTTATTATGTATGACGTCATGTAGTATTACGTTATAACGTATGACGGTATGTAGTATTACGTTATTCCGTATAACGTTATATAGTGTTACTTTATGAAGTATGACGTTATGTTGTATTACGTTATAACGTATGACGTTATGGAGTATTACGTTATAACGTATGAGGTCATGTGGTATTACATTATTACGAATATCGTAATATTGTGTTACTTTATGACGTATGACGTCATGTAGTATTACGTTATAACGTATGACGGTATGTAGTATTACGTTATTGCGTATAACGTTATATAGTGTTACTTTATGATGTATGACGTTATGTTGTATTACGTTATAGCGTATGACGTTATGGAGCATTACGTTATAACATATGAGGTCATGTGGTATTACATTAGTACGAATATCGTAATATTGTGTTACTTTATGGCGTATGACGTCATGTAGTATTACTTTGTGACGTATGACGGTATGTAGTATTACGTTATTCCGTATAACGTTATATAGTGTTACGTTATAAAGTATGACGTCGAGTAGTATTACGTTATAACGTAGGACGTTATGTATTATTACGATACAACGTATGACGTCATGTGGTGTTACGTTATTGCGAATAACGTTATATTGTGTTACTTTATGACGTATGACGTCATGTAGTATTACGTTATAACGTATGACGGTATGTAGTATTACGTTATTCCGTATAACGTTATACAGTGTTACTTTATGAAGTATGACATTATGTTGTATTACTTTATAACGTATGACGTTATGGAGTATTACGTTATAACGTGTGAGGTCATGTTGTATTACATTATTACGAATATCGTAATATTGTGTTACTTTATGACGTACGACGTCATGTAGTATTACTTTATGACGTATGACGTCATGTAGTATTAGGTTACAACGTATGACGTTATGTATTATTACGATATAACGTATGACGTCATGTAGTATTACGTTATAACGTATGCCGTCATGTAGCTTTACGTTATAACATATGACGTCATGTAGTATTACGATATAACATACAACGTTATATAGAATTACGATATAACGCACAACGTTACCTCGTAATACGTTATAACGTATCATGTCATGTAGTATTACGTTATAACGTATGACGTCATGTAGTATTGGGTTACAACGTATGACGTTATGTATTATTACGATATAACGTATGATGTCATGTAGTATTACGTTATAACGTATGCCGTCATGTAGTATTATGTTATAACATATGACGTAATGTAGTATTACAATATAACGTACAACGTTATATAGAATTACAATATAACGCACAACGTTATGTCGTATTACGTTATAACGTATGACGTCATGTAGTTTTGCGTTATAACGTATGACGTTATGTAGTATTACGTTATAACGTATGACGTCATGTGTTATTACGTTATTACGAATAACGTTATATTGTGATACTTTATGACGCATGGCGTCATGTACTATTACTTTATGACGTATGACCTCATGTAGTATTAGGTTACAACGTATGACGTTATGTATTATTACGATATAACGTATGACGTCATGTAGTATTACGTTATAACGTATGCCGTCATGTAGTATTACATTATAACATATGACGTCATGTAGTGTTACGATATAACGTACAACGTTATATAGAATTACGATATAACGCACAACGTTATGTCGTATTACGATATAACGTATCATGTCATGTAGCATTACGTTATAACGTATGATGTTATGGAGTATTACGTTATAACGTATGACGTCATGTGGTAATACTTTATTACGAATAACGTTATATTGTGTTACTTTATGACGTATGACGTCATGGAGTATTAGGTTACAACGTATGACGTTATGTATTATTACGATATAACGTATGACGTTATGCAGTATTAGGTTATAACGTATGACGTCATGTAGTTTTGCGTTATAACGTATGACGTTATGTAGTATTACGATATAACGTATGACGTCATGTGGTATTACGTTATTGCGAATAACGTTATATTGTGTCACTTTATGACGTATGACGTCATGTAGTATTACGTCTTAACGTATGACGGTTTGTAGTATTGCGTTATTCCGTATAACGTTATATAGTGTTACATTATAAAGTATGACGTCGTGTAGTATTACGTTATAACGTATGACGTTATGTATTATTACGATATAACGTATGACGTCATGTAGTATTACGTTATAACGTATGACGTCATGTAATTTTGCTTTATAACGTATGATGTTATGGAGTATTACGTTATAACGTATGACGTCATGTAATTTTGCTTTATAACGTTTGATGTTATGGAGTATTACGTTATAACGTATGACGTCATGTGGTAATACTTTATTACGAATAACGTTATATTGTGTTACTTTATGACGTATGACGTCATGTAGTATTAGGTTACAACATATGACGTTATGTAGTATTGCGATACAACGTATGACGTCATGTGGTGTTACGTTATTGCGAATAACGTTATATTGTGTTACTTTATGTAGTATGACTTATGTAGTATGACGTGATGTAGCATTTCTTTATAATGTATCACGTTATGTAGCATTACGGTATAACGAATAACGTTGTACTGTGTTACTTTATAACGTATGACGTTATGTAGTGTTACGTTATAACGTATGACGTCGTGTAGTATTACGTTATAACGTATGACGTTATGTATTATTACGATATAACGTAATACGTTATGCAGAATTGGGTTATAACGTATGAGGTCATGTAGTTTTGCGTTATAACGTATGACGTTACGTAGTATTACGTTATAACGTATGAGGTCATGTGGTATTACGTTATTACGAATAACGTTAAATTGTGTTACTTTATGACGTATGACGTCATGTAGTATTACTTCATGACGTATGACCTCATGTAGTATTAGGTTACAACGTATGACGTTATGTATTATTACGATATAACCTATGAAGTTATGTATTATTACGATATAACGTATGACGTCATGTAGTATTACGTTATAACGTATGCCGTCATGTAGCATTACGTTATAACATATGACGTCATGTAGTATTACGATATAACGTACAACGTTATATAGAATTACGATATAACGCACAACGTTATGTCGTATTACGTTATAACGTATCATGTCATGTAGTATTACGTTATAACGTATGACGTCATGTAGTATTGGGTTACAACGTATGACGTTATGTATTATTACGATATAACGTATGATGTCATGTGGTATTACGTTATTACGAATAACGTTATATTGTGTTACTTTATGACGTATGACGTCATGTAGTATTACTTCATGACGTATGACGTCATGTTGTATTAGGTTACAACGTATGACGTTATGTATTATTACGATATAACGTATGACGTTATGTATTATTACGATATAACGTATGACGTTATGTATTATTACGATATAACGTATGACGTCATGTAGTAATTCGTTCTAACGTATGCCGTCATGTAGTATTACGTTATAACATATGACGTCATGTAGTATTACGATATAACGTACAACGT
This sequence comes from Bombus terrestris, assembly GCF_910591885.1. Classification (NCBI taxonomy): domain Eukaryota; kingdom Metazoa; phylum Arthropoda; class Insecta; order Hymenoptera; family Apidae; genus Bombus; species Bombus terrestris. Next base: position 1,905,134 of record NW_025963557.1, read on the forward strand.
TATATAGAATTACGATATAACGCACAACGTTACGTCGTAATACGTTATAACGTATCATGTCATGTAGTATAACGTTATAACGTATGACGTCATGTAGTATTGGGTTACAACGTATGACGTTATGTATTATTACGATATAACGTATGATGTCATGTAGTATTCCGTTATAACGTATGCCGTCATGTAGTATTACGTTATAACATATGACGTAATGTAGTATTACGATATAACGTACAACGTTATATAGAATTACGATATAACGCACAACGTTATGTCGTATTACGTTATAACGTATCATGTCATGTAGTATTACGTTATAACGTATGACGTCATGTAGTATTGGGTTACAACGTATGACGTTATGTATTATTACGATATAACGTATGATGTCATGTGGTATTACGTTATTACGAATAACGTTATATTGTGTTACTTTATGACGTATGACGTCATGTAGTATTACTTCATGACGTATGACGTCATGTTGTATTAGGTTACAACGTATGACGTTATGTATTATTACGATATAACGTATGACGTTATGTATTATTACGATATAACGTATGACGTTATGTATTATTACGATATAACGTATGACGTCATGTAGTAATTCGTTCTAACGTATGCCGTCATGTAGTATTACGTTATAACATATGACGTCATGTAGTATTACGATATAACGTACAACGTTATATAGAATTACGATATAACGCACAACGTTATGTCGTATTACGTTATAACGTATCATGTCATGTAGCATTACGTTATAACGTATGACTTTATGGAGTATTACGTTATAACGTATGATGTCATGTGGTATTACGTTATTGCGAATAACGTTATATAGTGTTACTTTATGAAGTATGACGTTATGTTGTATTACGTTATAGCGTATGACGTTATGGAGCATTACGTTATAACGTATGAGGTCATGTGGTATTACATTAGTACGAATATCGTAATATTGTGTTACTTTATGACGTACGACGTCATGTAGTATTACTTTATGACGTATGACGTCATGTGGTATTACGTTATTACGAATAACGTTATATTTTGTTACTTTATGTAGTATGACTTATGTAGTATGACGTGATGTAGCATTTCTTTATAATGTATGACGTTATGTAGCATTACGGTATAACGAATAACGCTGTACTGTGTTACTTTATAACGTATGACGTTATGTAGTGTTACGTTATAACGTATGACGTCGTGTAGTATTACGTTATAACGTATGACGTTATGTATTATTACGATATAACGTAATACGTTATGCAGAATTGGGTTATAACGTATGACGTCATGTAGTTTTGCGTTATAACGTATGACGTTACGTAGTATTACGTTATAACGTATGATGTTATGGAGTATTACGTTATAACGTATGAGGTCATGTGGTATTACGTTATTACGAATATCGTAATATTGTGATACTTTATGACGCATGACGCCATGTAGTATTACTTTATTACGTATGACGTCATGTAGTATTAGGTTATAGCGTATGACGTTATGTATTATTACGATATAACGTATGACGTTATGCAGTATTAGGTTATAACGTATGATGTCATATACTTTTGCGTTATAACGTATGACGTTATGGAGTATTACGTTATAACGTATGACGTGTTGTGGTATTACGTTATTGCGAATAACGTTATATTGTGTTACTTTATAACGTATGACGTCATGTAGTATTACGTTATAACGTATGGCGTTATGTAGTATTACGATTTCACGTATGACGTCATGTGGTATTACGTTATTGCGAATAACGTTATATTGTGTTACTTTCTGATGTATGACGTCATGTAGTATTACGTTATAGCGTATGACGTTATGGAGCATTACGTTATAACGTATGAGGTCATGTGGTATTACATTAGTACGAATATCGTAATATTGTGTTACTTTATGACGTACGACGTCATGTAGTATTACTTTATGACGTATGACGTCATGTGGTATTACGTTATTGCGAATAACGTTATATTGTGTTACTTTATGACGTATGACGTCATGTAGTATTGCGTTATAACGTATGACGGTATGTAGTATTACGTTATTCCGTATAACGTTATATCGTGTTACTTTATGACGTATGACGTCATGTAGTATTACTTTATGACGTATGACGTCATGTAGTATTAGGTTACAGCGTATGACGTTATGTATTATTACGATATAACGTATGACGTCATGTAGTATTACGTTATAACGTATGACGTCATGTAATTTTGCTTTATAACGTATGATGTTATGGAGTATTACGTTATAACGTATGACGTCATGTAATTTTGCTTTATAACGTATGATGTTATGGAGTATTACGTTATAACGTATGACGTCATGTGGTAATACTTTATTACGAATAACGTTATATTGTGTTACTTTATGACGTATGACGTCATGTAGTATTAGGTTACAACATATGACGTTATGTAGTATTGCGATACAACGTATGACGTCATGTGGTGTTACGTTATTGCGAATAACGTTATATTGTGTTACTTTATGTAGTATGACTTATGTAGTATGACGTGATGTAGCATTTCTTTATAATGTATCACGTTATGTAGCATTACGGTATAACGAATAACGTTGTACTGTGTTACTTTATAACGTATGACGTTATGTAGTGTTACGTTATAACGTATGACGTCGTGTAGTATTACGTTATAACGTATGACGTTATGTATTATTACGATATAACGTAATACGTTATGCAGAATTGGGTTATAACGTATGAGGTCATGTAGTTTTGCGTTATAACGTATGACGTTACGTAGTATTACGTTATAACGTATGAGGTCATGTGGTATTACGTTATTACGAATAACGTTAAATTGTGTTACTTTATGACGTATGACGTCATGTAGTATTACTTCATGACGTATGACCTCATGTAGTATTAGGTTACAACGTATGACGTTATGTATTATTACGATATAACCTATGAAGTTATGTATTATTACGATATAACGTATGACGTCATGTAGTATTACGTTATAACGTATGCCGTCATGTAGCATTACGTTATAACATATGACGTCATGTAGTATTACGATATAACGTACAACGTTATATAGAATTACGATATAACGCACAACGTTATGTCGTATTACGTTATAACGTATCATGTCATGTAGTATTACGTTATAACGTATGACGTCATGTAGTATTGGGTTACAACGTATGACGTTATGTATTATTACGATATAACGTATGATGTCATGTTGTATTACGTTATAACGTATGCCGTCATGTAGTATTACGTTATAACATATGACGTAATGTAGTATTACGATATAACGTACAACGTTATATAGAATTACGATATAACGCACAACGTTATGTCGTATTACGTTATAACGTATCATGTCATGTAGTATTACGTTATAACGTATGACGTCGTGTAGTATTACGTTATAACGTATGACGTTATGTATTATTACGATATAACGTAATACGTTATGCAGAATTGGGTTATAACGTATGAGGTCATGTAGTTTTGCGTTATAACGTATGACGTTACGTAGTATTACGTTATAACGTATGATGTCATGTGGTATTACGTTATTACGAATAACGTTATATTGTGTTACTTTATGACGTATGACGTCATGTAGTATTACTTCATGACGTATGACGTCATGTTGTATTAGGTTACAACGTATGACGTTATGTATTATTACGATATAACGTATGACGTTATGTATTATTACGATATAACGTATGACGTTATGTATTATTACGATATAACGTATGACGTCATGTAGTAATTCGTTCTAACGTATGCCGTCATGTAGTATTACGTTATAACATATGACGTCATGTAGTATTACGATATAACGTACAACGTTATATAGAATTACGATATAACGCACAACGTTATGTCGTATTACGTTATAACGTATGACGTCATGTAGTTTTGCGTTATAACGTATGACGTTATGTAGTATTACGTTATAACGTATGACGTCATGTGTTATTACGTTATTACGAATAACGTTATGTCGTATTACGTTATAACGTATGACGTCATGTAGTTTTGCGTTATAACAAATGACGTTATGTAGTATTACGTTATAACGTGTGAGGTCATGTGGTATTACATTATTACGAATATCGTAATATTGTGTTACTTTATGACCTACGACGTCATGTAGTATTACTTTATGACGTATGACGTCATGTAGTATTAGGTTACAACGTATGACGTTATGTATTATTACGATATAACGTATGACGTCATGTAGTATTACGTTATAACGTATGACGTTATGTCGTATTACGTTATAACGTATCATGTCATGTAGTAATACGTTATAACGTATGACGTCATGTAGTAATACGATATAACGTATGACGGTATGTAGTATTACGTTATTCCGTATAACGTTATATCGTGTTACTTTATGAAGTATGACGTTATGTTGTATTACGTTATAACGTATGACGTTATGGAGTATTACGTTATAACGTATGAGGTCATGTGGTATTACATTATTACGAATATCGTAATATTGTGTTACTTTATGACGTACGACGTCATGTAGCATTACTTTATGACGTATGACGTCATGTGGTATTACGTTATTGCGAATAACGTTATATTGTGTTACTTTATTATGTATGACGTCATGTAGTATTACGTTATAACGTATGACGGTATGTAGTATTACGTTATTCCGTATAACGTTATATAGTGTTACTTTATGAAGTATGACGTTATGTTGTATTACGTTATAACGTATGACGTTATGGAGTATTACGTTATAACGTATGAGGTCATGTGGTATTACATTATTACGAATATCGTAATATTGTGTTACTTTATGACGTACGACGTCATGTAGCATTACTTTATGACGTATGACGTCATGTGGTATTACGTTATTGCGAATAACGTTATATTGTGTTACTTTATGACGTATGACGTCATGTAGTATTACGTTATAACGTATGACGGTATGTAGTATTACGTTATTCCGTATAACGTTATATCGTGTTACTTTATGACGTGTGACGTCATGTAGTATTACTTTATGACGTATGACGTCATGTAGTATTAGGTTACAACGTATGACGTTATGTATTATTACGATATAACGTATGACGTTATGTATTATTACGATATAACGTATGACGTTATGTAGTATTACGATATAACGTATGACGTCATGTGGTGTTACGTAATTGCGAATAACGTTATATTGTGTTACTTTATGACGTATGACGTCATGTAGTATTAGGTTGCAACGTATGACGTTATGTATTATTACGATATAACGTATGACGTCATGTAGTTTTGCGTTATAACGTATGACTTTACGTAGTATTACGTTATAACGTATGATGTTATGGAGTATTACGTTATAACGTATGACGTCATGTGGTAATACTTTATTACGAATAACGTTATATTGTGTTACTTTATGACGTATGACGTCATGGAGTATTAGGTTACAACGTATGACGTTATGTATTATTACGATATAACGTATGACGTTATGCAGTATTAGGTTATAACGTATGACGTCATGTAGTTTTGCGTTATAACGTATGACGTTATGTAGTATTACGATATAACGTATGACGTCATGTGGTATTACGTTATTGCGAATAACGTTATATTGTGTCACTTTATGACGTATGACGTCATATAGTATTACGTTTTAACGTATGACGGTATGTAGTATTGCGTTATTCCGTATAACGTTATATAGTGTTACATTATAAAGTATGACGTCGTGTAGTATTACGTTATAACGTATGACGTTATGTATTATTACGATATAACGTATGACGTTATGCAGTATTAGGTTATAACGTATGACGTCATGTAGTTTTGCGTTATAACGTATGATGTTATGGAGTATTACGTTATAACGTATGACGTCATGTGGTAATACTTTATTACGAATAACGTTATATTGTGTTACTTTATGACGTATGACGTCATGTAGTATTAGGTTACGACGTATGACGTTATGTATTATTACGATATAACGTATGACGTTATGCAGTATTAGCTTATAACGTATGACGTCATGTAGTTTTGCGTTATAACTTATGACGTTATGTAGTATTGCGATACAACGTATGACGTCATGTGGTGTTACGTTATTGCGAATAACGTTATATTGTGTTACTTTATGACGTATGACGTCATGTAGTATTACGTTATAACGTATGACGGTATGTAGTATTACGTTATTCCGTATAACGTTATATAGTGTTACTTTATGATGTATGACGTTATGTTGTATTACGTTATAGCGTATGACGTTATGGAGCATTACGTTAGAACATATGAGGTCATGTGGTATTACATTAGTACGAATATCGTAATATTGTGTTACTTTATGGCGTATGACGTCATGTAGTATTACTTTGTGACGTATGACGGTATGTAGTATTACGTTATTCCGTATAACGTTATATAGTGTTACGTTATAAAGTATGACGTCGAGTAGTATTACGTTATAACGTATGACTTTATGGAGTATTACGTTATAACGTATGACGTCATGTGGTATTATGTTATTACAAATATCGTAATATTGTGTTACTTTATGACGTATGACGTCATGTAGTATTACTTTATGACGTATGACGTTATGTTGTATTTGGTTACAACGTATGATGTTATGTATTATTACGATATAACGTATGACGTTATGTATTATTACGATATAACGTATGACGTTATGCAGTATTAGCTTATAACGTATGACGTCATGTAGTTTTGCGTTATAACTTATGACGTTATGTAGTAATTCGATACAACGTATGACGTCATGTGGTGTTACGTTATTGCGAATAACGTTATATTGTGTTACTTTATGACGTATGACGTCATGTAGTATTACGTTATAACGTATGACGGTATGTAGTATTACGTTATTCCGTATAACGTTATATAGTGTTACATTATAAAGTATGACGTCATGTAGTATTAGGTTATAGCGTATGACGTTATGTATTATTACGATATAACGTATGACGTTATGCAGTATTAGGTTATAACGTATGATGTCATATACTTTTGCGTTATAACGTATGACGTTATGGAGTATTACGTTATAACGTATGACGTGTTGTGGTATTACGTTATTGCGAATAACGTTATATTGTGTTACTTTATAACGTATGACGTCATGTAGTATTACGTTATAACGTATGGCGTTATGTAGTATTACGATTTCACGTATGACGACATGTGGTATTACGTTATTGCGAATAACGTTATATTGTGTTACTTTCTGATGTATGACGTCATGTAGTATTACGTTATAGCGTATGACGTTATGGAGCATTACGTTATAACGTATGAGGTCATGTGGTATTACATTAGTACGAATATCGTAATATTGTGTTACTTTATGACGTACGACGTCATGTAGTATTACTTTATGACGTATGACGTCATGTGGTATTACGTTATTGCGAATAACGTTATATTGTGTTACTTTATGACGTATGACGTCATGTAGTATTGCGTTATAACGTATGACGGTATGTAGTATTACGTTATTCCGTATAACGTTATATCGTGTTACTTTATGACGTATGACGTCATGTAGTATTACTTTATGACGTATGACGTCATGTAGTATTAGGTTACAACGTATGACGTTATGTATTATTACGATATAACGTATGACGTCATGTAGTATTACGTTATAACGTATGACGTCATGTAATTTTGCTTTATAACGTATGATGTTATGGAGTATTACGTTATAACGTATGACGTCATGTAATTTTGCTTTATAACGTATGATGTTATGGAGTATTACGTTATAACGTATGACGTCATGTGGTAATACTTTATTACGAATAACGTTATATTGTGTTACTTTATGACGTATGACGTCATGTAGTATTAGGTTACAACATATGACGTTATGTAGTATTGCGATACAACGTATGACGTCATGTGGTGTTACGTTATTGCGAATAACGTTATATTGTGTTACTTTATGTAGTATGACTTATGTAGTATGACTTGATGTAGCATTTCTTTATAATGTATCACGTTATGTAGCATTACGGTATAACGAATAACGTTGTACTGTGTTACTTTATAACGTATGACGTTATGTAGTGTTACGTTATAACGTATGACGTCGTGTAGTATTACGTTATAACGTATGACGTTATGTATTATTACGATATAACGTAATACGTTATGCAGAATTGGGTCATAACGTATGAGGTCATGTAGTTTTGCGTTATAACGTATGACGTTACGTAGTATTACGTTATAACGTATGAGGTCATGTGGTATTACGTTATTACGAATAACGTTAAATTGTGTTACTTTATGACGTATGACGTCATGTAGTATTACTTCATGACGTATGACCTCATGTAGTATTAGGTTACAACGTATGACGTTATGTATTATTACGATATAACCTATGAAGTTATGTATTATTACGATATAACGTATGACGTCATGTAGTATTACGTTATAACGTATGCCGTCATGTAGCATTACGTTATAACATATGACGTCATGTAGTATTACGATATAACGTACAACGTTATATAGAATTACGATATAACGCACAACGTTATGTCGTATTACGTTATAACGTATCATGTCATGTAGTATTACGTTATAACGTATGACGTCATGTAGTATTGGGTTACAACGTATGACGTTATGTATTATTACGATATGACGTATGATGTCATGTGGTATTACGTTATTACGAATAACGTTATATTGTGTTACTTTATGACGTATGACGTCATGTAGTATTACTTCATGACGTATGACGTCATGTTGTATTAGGTTACAACGTATGACGTTATGTATTATTACGATATAACGTATGACGTTATGTATTATTACGATATAACGTATGACGTTATGTATTATTACGATATAACGCATGACGTCATGTAGTAATTCGTTCTAACGTATGCCGTCATGTAGTATTACGTTATAACATATGACGTCATGTAGTATTACGATATAACGTACAACGTTATATAGAATTACGATATAACGCACAACGTTACGTCGTAATACGTTATAACGTATCATGTCATGTAGTATTACGTTATAACGTATGACGTCATGTAGTATTGGGTTACAACGTATGACGTTATGTATTATTACGATATAACGTATGATGTCATGTAGTATTACGTTATAACGTATGCCGTCATGTAGTATTACGTTATAACATATGACGTAATGTAGTATTACGATATAACGTACAACGTTATATAGAATTACGATATAACGCACAACGTTATGTCGTATTACGTTATAACGTATCATGTCATGTAGTATTACGTTATAACGTATGACGTCATGTAGTATTGGGTTACAACGTATGACGTTATGTATTATTACGATATAACGTATGATGTCATGTGGTATTACGTTATTACGAATAACGTTATATTGTGTTACTTTATGACGTATGACGTCATGTAGTATTACTTCATGACGTATGACATCATGTTGTATTAGGTTACAACGTATGACGTTATGAATTATTACGATATAACGTATGACGTTATGTATTATTACGATATAACGTATGACGTTATGTATTAATACGATATAACGTATGACGTCATGTAGTAATTCGTTCTAACGTATGCCGTCATGTAGTATTACGTTATAACATATGACGTCATGTAGTATTACGATATAACGTACAACGTTATATAGAATTACGATATAACGCACAACGTTACGTCGTAATACGTTATAACGTATCATGTCATGTAGTATTACGTTATAACGTATGACGTCATGTAGTATTGGGTTACAACGTATGACGTTATGTATTATTACGATATAACGTATGATGTCATGTAGTATTACGTTATAACGTATGCCGTCATGTAGTATTACGTTATAACATATGACGTAATGTAGTATTACGATATAACGTACAACGTTATATAGAATTACGATATAACGCAGAACGTTATGTCGTATTACGTTATAACGTATGACGTCATGTAGTTTTGCGTTATAACGTATGACGTTATGTAGTATTACGTTATAACGTATGACGTCATGTGTTATTACGTTATTACGAATAACGTTATGTCGTATTACGTTATAACGTATGACGTCATGTAGTTTTGCGTTATAACAAATGACGTTATGTAGTATTACGTTATAACGTGTGAGGTCATGTGGTATTACATTATTACGAATATCGTAATATTGTGTTACTTTATGACCTACGACGTCATGTAGTATTACTTTATGACGTATGACGTCATGTAGTATTAGGTTACAACGTATGACGTTATGTATTATTACGATATAACGTATGACGTCATGTAGTATTACGTTATAACGTATGACGTTATGTCGTATTACGTTATAACGTATCGTGTCATGTAGTATTACGTTATAACGTATGACGTCATGTAGTAATACGATATAACGTATGACGGTATGTAGTATTACGTTATTCCGTATAACGTTATATCGTGTTACTTTATGAAGTATGACGTTATGTTGTATTACGTTATAACGTATGACGTTATGGAGTATTACGTTATAACGTATGAGGTCATGTGGTATTACATTATTACGAATATCGTAATATTGTGTTACTTTATGACGTACGACGTCATGTAGCATTACTTTATGACGTATGACGTCATGTGGTATTACGTTATTGCGAATAACGTTATATTGTGTTACTTTATTATGTATGACGTCATGTAGTATTACGTTATAACGTATGACGGTATGTAGTATTACGTTATTCCGTATAACGTTATATAGTGTTACTTTATGAAGTATGACGTTATGTTGTATTACGTTATAACGTATGACGTTATGGAGTATTACGTTATAACGTATGAGGTCATGTGGTATTACATTATTACGAATATCGTAATATTGTGTTACTTTATGACGTACGACGTCATGTAGCATTACTTTATGACGTATGACGTCATGTGGTATTACGTTATTGCGAATAACGTTATATTGTGATACTTTATGACGTATGACGTCATGTAGTATTACGTTATAACGTATGACGGTATGTAGTATTACGTTATTCCGTATAACGTTATATCGTGTTACTTTATGACGTGTGACGTCATGTAGTATTACTTTATGACGTATGACGTCATGTAGTATTAGGTTACAACGTATGACGTTATGTATTATTACGATATAACGTATGACGTTATGTATTATTACGATATAACGCATGACGTTATGTAGTATTACGATATAACGTATGACGTCATGTGGTGTTACGTAATTGCGAATAACGTTATATTGTGTTACTTTATGACGTATGACGTCATGTAGTATTAGGTTGCAACGTATGACGTTATGTATTATTACGATATAACGTATGACGTCATGTAGTTTTGCGTTATAACGTATGACTTTACGTAGTATTACGTTATAACGTATGATGTTATGGAGTATTACGTTATAACGTATGACGTCATGTGGTAATACTTTATTACGAATAACGTTATATTGTGTTACTTTATGACGTATGACGTCATGGAGTATTAGGTTACAACGTATGACGTTATGTATTATTACGATATAACGTATGACGTTATGCAGTATTAGGTTATAACGTATGACGTCATGTAGTTTTGCGTTATAACGTATGACGTTATGTATTATTACGATATAACGTATGACGTCATGTGGTATTACGTTATTGCGAATAACGTTATATTGTGTCACTTTATGACGTATGACGTCATATAGTATTACGTTTTAACGTATGACGGTATGTAGTATTGCGTTATTCCGTATAACGTTATATAGTGTTACATTATAAAGTATGACGTCGTGTAGTATTACGTTATAACGTATGACGTTATGTATTATTACGATATAACGTATGACGTTATGCAGTATTAGGTTATAACGTATGACGTCATGTAGTTTTGCGTTATAACGTATGATGTTATGGAGTATTACGTTATAACGTATGACGTCATGTGGTAATACTTTATTACGAATAACGTTATATTGTGTTACTTTATGACGTATGACGTCATGTAGTATTAGGTTACGACGTATGACGTTATGTATTATTACGATATAACGTATGACGTTATGCAGTATTAGCTTATAACGTATGACGTCATGTAGGTTTGCGTTATAACTTATGACGTTATGTAGTATTGCGATACAACGTATGACGTCATGTGGTGTTACGTTATTGCGAATAACGTTATATTGTGTTACTTTTTGACGTATGACGTCATGTAGTATTACGTTATAACGTATGACGGTATGTAGTATTACGTTATTCCGTATAACGTTATATAGTGTTACTTTATGATGTATGACGTTATGTTGTATTACGTTATAGCGTATGACGTTATGGAGCATTACGTTAGAACATATGAGGTCATGTGGTATTACATTAGTACGAATATCGTAATATTGTGTTACTTTATGGCGTATGACGTCATGTAGTATTACTTTGTGACGTATGACGGTATGTAGTATTACGTTATTCCGTATAACGTTATATAGTGTTACGTTATAAAGTATGACGTCGAGTAGTATTACGTTATAACGTAGGACGTTATGTATTATTACGATATAACGTATGACGTTATGTATTATTACGATATAACGTATGACGTTATGTATTATTACGATATAACGTATGACGTCATGTAGTAATTCGTTCTAACGTATGCCGTCATGTAGTATTACGTTATAACATATGACGTCATGTAGTATTACGATATAACGTACAACGTTATATAGAATTACGATATAACGCACAACGTTACGTCGTAATACGTTATAACGTATCATGTCATGTAGTATTACGTTATAACGTATGACGTCATGTAGTATTGGGTTACAACGTATGACGTTATGTATTATTACGATATAACGTATGATGTCATGTAGTATTCCGTTATAACGTATGCCGTCATGTAGTATTACGTTATAACATATGACGTAATGTAGTATTACGATATAACGTACAACGTTATATAGAATTACGATATAACGCACAACGTTATGTCGTATTACGTTATAACGTATCATGTCATGTAGTATTACGTTATAACGTATGACGTCATGTAGTATTGGGTTACAACGTATGACGTTATGTATTATTACGATATAACGTATGATGTCATGTGGTATTACGTTATTACGAATAACGTTATATTGTGTTACTTTATGACGTATGACGTCATGTAGTATTACTTCATGACGTATGACGTCATGTTGTATTAGGTTACAACGTATGACGTTATGTATTATTACGATATAACGTATGACGTTATGTATTATTACGATATAACGTATGACGTTATGTATTATTACGATATAACGTATGACGTCATGTAGTAATTCGTTCTAACGTATGCCGTCATGTAGTATTACGTTATAACATATGACGTCATGTAGTATTACGATATAACGTACAACGTTATATAGAATTACGATATAACGCACAACGTTATGTCGTATTACGTTATAACGTATCATGTCATGTAGCATTACGTTATAACGTATGACTTTATGGAGTATTACGTTATAACGTATGATGTCATGTGGTATTACGTTATTGCGAATAACGTTATATAGTGTTACTTTATGAAGTATGACGTTATGTTGTATTACGTTATAGCGTATGACGTTATGGAGCATTACGTTATAACGTATGAGGTCATGTGGTATTACATTAGTACGAATATCGTAATATTGTGTTACTTTATGACGTACGACGTCATGTAGTATTACTTTATGACGTATGACGTCATGTGGTATTACGTTATTACGAATAACGTTATATTTTGTTACTTTATGTAGTATGACTTATGTAGTATGACGTGATGTAGCATTTCTTTATAATGTATGACGTTATGTAGCATTACGGTATAACGAATAACGCTGTACTGTGTTACTTTATAACGTATGACGTTATGTAGTGTTACGTTATAACGTATGACGTCGTGTAGTATTACGTTATAACGTATGACGTTATGTATTATTACGATATAACGTAATACGTTATGCAGAATTGGGTTATAACGTATGACGTCATGTAGTTTTGCGTTATAACGTATGACGTTACGTAGTATTACGTTATAACGTATGATGTTATGGAGTATTAGGTTATAACGTATGAGGTCATGTGGTATTACGTTATTACGAATATCGTAATATTGTGATACTTTATGACGCATGACGCCATGTAGTATTACTTTATTACGTATGACGTCATGTAGTATTAGGTTATAGCGTATGACGTTATGTATTATTACGATATAACGTATGACGTTATGCAGTATTAGGTTATAACGTATGATGTCATATACTTTTGCGTTATAACGTATGACGTTATGGAGTATTACGTTATAACGTATGACGTGTTGTGGTATTACGTTATTGCGAATAACGTTATATTGTGTTACTTTATAACGTATGACGTCATGTAGTATTACGTTATAACGTATGGCGTTATGTAGTATTACGATTTCACGTATGACGTCATGTGGTATTACGTTATTGCGAATAACGTTATATTGTGTTACTTTCTGATGTATGACGTCATGTAGTATTACGTTATAGCGTATGACGTTATGGAGCATTACGTTATAACGTATGAGGTCATGTGGTATTACATTAGTACGAATATCGTAATATTGTGTTACTTTATGACGTACGACGTCATGTAGTATTACTTTATGACGTATGACGTCATGTGGTATTACGTTATTGCGAATAACGTTATATTGTGTTACTTTATGACGTATGACGTCATGTAGTATTGCGTTATAACGTATGACGGTATGTAGTATTACGTTATTCCGTATAACGTTATATCGTGTTACTTTATGACGTATGACGTCATGTAGTATTACTTTATGACGTATGACGTCATGTAGTATTAGGTTACAACGTATGACGTTATGTATTATTACGATATAACGTATGACGTCATGTAGTATTACGTTATAACGTATGAAGTCATGTAATTTTGCTTTATAACGTATGATGTTATGGAGTATTACGTTATAACGTATGACGTCATGTAATTTTGCTTTATAACGTATGATGTTATGGAGTATTACGTTATAACGTATGACGTCATGTGGTAATACTTTATTACGAATAACGTTATATTGTGTTACTTTATGACGTATGACGTCATGTAGTATTAGGTTACAACATATGACGTTATGTAGTATTGCGATACAACGTATGACGTCATGTGGTGTTACGTTATTGCGAATAACGTTATATTGTGTTACTTTATGTAGTATGACTTATGTAGTATGACGTGATGTAGCATTTCTTTATAATGTATCACGTTATGTAGCATTACGGTATAACGAATAACGTTGTACTGTGTTACTTTATAACGTATGACGTTATGTAGTGTTACGTTATAACGTATGACGTCGTGTAGTATTACGTTATAACGTATGACGTTATGTATTATTACGATATAACGTAATACGTTATGCAGAATTGGGTTATAACGTATGAGGTCATGTAGTTTTGCGTTATAACGTATGACGTTACGTAGTATTACGTTATAACGTATGAGGTCATGTGGTATTACGTTATTACGAATAACGTTAAATTGTGTTACTTTATGACGTATGACGTCATGTAGTATTACTTCATGACGTATGACCTCATGTAGTATTAGGTTACAACGTATGACGTTATGTATTATTACGATATAACCTATGAAGTTATGTATTATTACGATATAACGTATGACGTCATGTAGTATTACGTTATAACGTATGCCGTCATGTAGCATTACGTTATAACATATGACGTCATGTAGTATTACGATATAACGTACAACGTTATATAGAATTACGATATAACGCACAACGTTATGTCGTATTACGTTATAACGTATCATGTCATGTAGTATTACGTTATAACGTATGACGTCATGTAGTATTGGGTTACAACGTATGACGTTATGTATTATTACGATATAACGTATGATGTCATGTAGCATTACGTTATAACGTATGCCGTCATGTAGTATTACGTTATAACATATGACGTAATGTAGTATTACGATATAACGTACAACGTTATATAGAATTACGATATAACGCACAACGTTATGTCGTATTACGTTATAACGTATCATGTCATGTAGTATTACGTTATAACGTATGACGTCATGTAGTATTGTGTTACAACGTATGACGTTATGTATTATTACGATATAACGTATGATGTCATGTGGTATTACGTTATTACGAATAACGTTATATTGTGTTACTTTATGACGTATGACGTCATGTAGTATTACTTCATGACGTATGACGTCATGTTGTATTAGGTTACAACGTATGACGTTATGTATTATTACGATATAACGTATGACGTTATGTATTATTACGATATAACGTATGACGTTATGTATTATTACGATATAACGTATGACGTCATGTAGTAATTCGTTCTAACGTATGCCGTCATGTAGTATTACGTTATAACATATGACGTCATGTAGTATTACGATATAACGTACAACGTTATATAGAATTACGATATAACGCACAACGTTATGTCGTATTACGTTATAACGTATGACGTCATGTAGTTTTGCGTTATAACGTATGACGTTATGTAGTATTACGTTATAACGTATGACGTCATGTGTTATTACGTTATTACGAATAACGTTATGTCGTATTACGTTATAACGTATGACGTCATGTAGTTTTGCGTTATAACAAATGACGTTATGTAGTATTACGTTATAACGTGTGAGGTCATGTGGTATTACATTATTACGAATATCGTAATATTGTATTACTTTATGACCTACGACGTCATGTAGTATTACTTTATGACGTATGACGTCATGTAGTATTAGGTTACAACGTATGACGTTATGTATTATTACGATATAACGTATGACGTCATGTAGTATTACGTTATAACGTATGACGTTATGTCGTATTACGTTATAACGTATCATGTCATGTAGTATTACGTTATAACGTATGACGTCATGTAGTAATACGATATAACGTATGACGGTATGTAGTATTACGTTATTCCGTATAACGTTATATCGTGTTACTTTATGAAGTATGACGTTATGTTGTATTACGTTATAACGTATGACGTTATGGAGTATTACGTTATAACGTATGAGGTCATGTGGTATTACATTATTACGAATATCGTAATATTGTGTTACTTTATGACGTACGACGTCATGTAGCATTACTTTATGACGTATGACGTCATGTGGTATTACGTTATTGCGAATAACGTTATATTGTGTTACTTTATTATGTATGACGTCATGTAGTATTACGTTATAACGTATGACGGTATGTAGTATTACGTTATTCCGTATAACGTTATATAGTGTTACTTTATGAAGTATGACGTTATGTTGTATTACGTTATAACGTATGACGTTATGGAGTATTACGTTATAACGTATGAGGTCATGTGGTATTACATTATTACGAATATCGTAATATTGTGTTACTTTATGACGTACGACGTCATGTAGCATTACTTTATGACGTATGACGTCATGTGGTATTACGTTATTGCGAATAACGTTATATTGTGTTACTTTATGACGTATGACGTCATGTAGTATTACGTTATAACGTATGACGGTATGTAGTATTACGTTATTCCGTATAACGTTATATCGTGTTACTTTATGACGTGTGACGTCATGTAGTATTACTTTATGACGTATGACGTCATGTAGTATTAGGTTACAACGTATGACGTTATGTATTATTACGATATAACGTATGACGTTATGTATTATTACGATATAACGTATGACGTTATGTAGTATTACGATATAACGTATGACGTCATGTGGTGTTACGTAATTGCGAATAACGTTATATTGTGTTACTTTATGACGTATGACGTCATGTAGTATTAGGTTGCAACGTATGACGTTATGTATTATTACGATATAACGTATGACGTCATGTAGTTTTGCGTTATAACGTATGACTTTATGTAGTATTACGTTATAACGTATGATGTTATGGAGTATTACGTTATAACGTATGACGTCATGTGGTAATACTTTATTACGAATAACGTTATATTGTGTTACTTTATGACGTATGACGTCATGGAGTATTAGGTTACAACGTATGACGTTATGTATTATTACGATATAACGTATGACGTTATGCAGTATTAGGTTATAACGTATGACGTCATGTAGTTTTGCGTTATAACGTATGACGTTATGTAGTATTACGATATAACGTATGACGTCATGTGGTATTACGTTATTGCGAATAACGTTATATTGTGTCACTTTATGACGTATGACGTCATATAGTATTACGTTTTAACGTATGACGGTATGTAGTATTGCGTTATTCCGTATAACGTTATATAGTGTTACATTATAAAGTATGACGTCGTGTAGTATTACGTTATAACGTATGACGTTATGTATTATTACGATATAACGTATGACGTTATGCAGTATTAGGTTATAACGTATGACGTCATGTAGTTTTGCGTTATAACGTATGATGTTATGGAGTATTACGTTATAACGTATGACGTCATGTGGTAATACTTTATTACGAATAACGTTATATTGTGTTACTTTATGACGTATGACGTCATGTAGTATTAGGTTACGACGTATGACGTTATGTATTATTACGATATAACGTATGACGTTATGCAGTATTAGCTTATAACGTATGACGTCATGTAGTTTTGCGTTATAACTTATGACGTTATGTAGTATTGCGATACAACGTATGACGTCATGTGGTGTTACGTTATTGCGAATAACGTTATATTGTGTTACTTTATGACGTATGACGTCATGTAGTATTACGTTATAACGTATGACGGTATGTAGTATTACGTTATTCCGTATAACGTTATATAGTGTTACTTTATGATGTATGACGTTATGTTGTATTACGTTATAGCGTATGACGTTATGGAGCATTACGTTAGAACATATGAGGTCATGTGGTATTACATTAGTACGAATATCGTAATATTGTGTTACTTTATGGCGTATGACGTCATGTAGTATTACTTTGTGACGTATGACGGTATGTAGTATTACGTTATTCCGTATAACGTTATATAGTGTTACGTTATAAAGTATGACGTCGAGTAGTATTACGTTATAACGTATGACTTTATGGAGTATTACGTTATAACGTATGACGTCATGTGGTATTATGTTATTACAAATATCGTAATATTGTGTTACTTTATGACGTATGACGTCATGTAGTATTACTTTATGACGTATGACGTTATGTTGTATTTGGTTACAACGTATGATGTTATGTATTATTACGATATAACGTATGACGTTATGTATTATTACGATATAACGTATGACGTTATGCAGTATTAGCTTATAACGTATGACGTCATGTAGTTTTGCGTTATAACTTATGACGTTATGTAGTATTGCGATACAACGTATGACGTCATGTGGTGTTACGTTATTGCGAATAACGTTATATTGTGTTACTTTATGACGTATGACGTCATGTAGTATTACGTTATAACGTATGACGGTATGTAGTATTACGTTATTCCGTATAACGTTATATAGTGTTACATTATAAAGTATGACGTCATGTAGTATTAGGTTATAGCGTATGACGTTATGTATTATTACGATATAACGTATGACGTTATGCAGTATTAGGTTATAACGTATGATGTCATATACTTTTGCGTTATAACGTATGACGTTATGGAGTATTACGTTATAACGTATGACGTGTTGTGGTATTACGTTATTGCGAATAACGTTATATTGTGTTACTTTATAACGTATGACGTCATGTAGTATTACGTTATAACGTATGGCGTTATGTAGTATTACGATTTCACGTATGACGTCATGTGGTATTACGTTATTGCGAATAACGTTATATTGTGTTACTTTCTGATGTATGACGTCATGTAGTATTACGTTATAGCGTATGACGTTATGGAGCATTACGTTATAACGTATGAGGTCATGTGGTATTACATTAGTACGAATATCGTAATATTGTGTTACTTTATGACGTACGACGTCATGTAGTATTACTTTATGACGTATGACGTCATGTGGTATTACGTTATTGCGAATAACGTTATATTGTGTTACTTTATGACGTATGACGTCATGTAGTATTGCGTTATAACGTATGACGGTATGTAGTATTACGTTATTCCGTATAACGTTATATCGTGTTACTTTATGACGTATGACGTCATGTAGTATTACTTTATGACGTATGACGTCATGTAGTATTAGGTTACAACGTATGACGTTATGTATTATTACGATATAACGTATGACGTCATGTAGTATTACGTTATAACGTATGACGTCATGTAATTTTGCTTTATAACGTATGATGTTATGGAGTATTACGTTATAACGTATGACGTCATGTAATTTTGCTTTATAACGTATGATGTTATGGAGTATTACGTTATAACGTATGACGTCATGTGGTAATACTTTATTACGAATAACGTTATATTGTGTTACTTTATGACGTATGACGTCATGTAGTATTAGGTTACAACATATGACGTTATGTAGTATTGCGATACAACGTATGACGTCATGTGGTGTTACGTTATTGCGAATAACGTTATATTGTGTTACTTTATGTAGTATGACTTATGTAGTATGACTTGATGTAGCATTTCTTTATAATGTATCACGTTATGTAGCATTACGGTATAACGAATAACGTTGTACTGTGTTACTTTATAACGTATGACGTTATGTAGTGTTACGTTATAACGTATGACGTCGTGTAGTATTACGTTATAACGTATGACGTTATGTATTATTACGATATAACGTAATACGTTATGCAGAATTGGGTCATAACGTATGAGGTCATGTAGTTTTGCGTTATAACGTATGACGTTACGTAGTATTACGTTATAACGTATGAGGTCATGTGGTATTACGTTATAACGTATGACGTCATGTAGTATTGGGTTACAACGTATGACGTTATGTATTATTACGATATGACGTATGATGTCATGTGGTATTACGTTATTACGAATAACGTTATATTGTGTTACTTTATGACGTATGACGTCATGTAGTATTACTTCATGACGTATGACGTCATGTTGTATTAGGTTACAACGTATGACGTTATGTATTATTACGATATAACGTATGACGTTATGTATTATTACGATATAACGTATGACGTTATGTATTATTACGATATAACGCATGACGTCATGTAGTAATTCGTTCTAACGTATGCCGTCATGTAGTATTACGTTATAACATATGACGTCATGTAGTATTACGATATAACGTACAACGTTATATAGAATTACGATATAACGCACAACGTTACGTCGTAATACGTTATAACGTATCATGTCATGTAGTATTACGTTATAACGTATGACGTCATGTAGTATTGGGTTACAACGTATGACGTTATGTATTATTACGATATAACGTATGATGTCATGTAGTATTACGTTATAACGTATGCCGTCATGTAGTATTACGTTATAACATATGACGTAATGTAGTATTACGATATAACGTACAACGTTATATAGAATTACGATATAACGCACAACGTTATGTCGTATTACGTTATAACGTATCATGTCATGTAGTATTACGTTATAACGTATGACGTCATGTAGTATTGGGTTACAACGTATGACGTTATGTATTATTACGATATAACGTATGATGTCATGTGGTATTACGTTATTACGAATAACGTTATATTGTGTTACTTTATGACGTATGACGTCATGTAGTATTACTTCATGACGTATGACGTCATGTTGTATTAGGTTACAACGTATGACGTTATGTATTATTACGATATAACGTATGACGTTATGTATTATTACGATATAACGTATGACGTTATGTATTAATACGATATAACGTATGACGTCATGTAGTAATTCGTTCTAACGTATGCCGTCATGTAGTATTACGTTATAACATATGACGTCATGTAGTATTACGATATAACGTACAACGTTATATAGAATTACGATATAACGCACAACGTTACGTCGTAATACGTTATAACGTATCATGTCATGTAGTATTACGTTATAACGTATGACGTCATGTAGTATTGGGTTACAACGTATGACGTTATGTATTATTACGATATAACGTATGATGTCATGTAGTATTACGTTATAACGTATGCCGTCATGTAGTATTACGTTATAACATATGACGTAATGTAGTATTACGATATAACGTACAACGTTATATAGAATTACGATATAACGCAGAACGTTATGTCGTATTACGTTATAACGTATGACGTCATGTAGTTTTGCGTTATAACGTATGACGTTATGTAGTATTACGTTATAACGTATGACGTCATGTGTTATTACGTTATTACGAATAACGTTATGTCGTATTACGTTATAACGTATGACGTCATGTAGTTTTGCGTTATAACAAATGACGTTATGTAGTATTACGTTATAACGTGTGAGGTCATGTGGTATTACATTATTACGAATATCGTAATATTGTGTTACTTTATGACCTACGACGTCATGTAGTATTACTTTATGACGTATGACGTCATGTAGTATTAGGTTACAACGTATGACGTTATGTATTATTACGATATAACGTATGACGTCATGTAGTATTACGTTATAACGTATGACGTTATGTCGTATTACGTTATAACGTATCGTGTCATGTAGTTTTACGTTATAACGTATGACGTCATGTAGTAATACGATATAACGTATGACGGTATGTAGTATTACGTTATTCCGTATAACGTTATATCGTGTTACTTTATGAAGTATGACGTTATGTTGTATTACGTTATAACGTATGACGTTATGGAGTATTACGTTATAACGTATGAGGTCATGTGGTATTACATTATTACGAATATCGTAATATTGTGTTACTTTATGACGTACGACGTCATGTAGCATTACTTTATGACGTATGACGTCATGTGGTATTACGTTATTGCGAATAACGTTATATTGTGTTACTTTATTATGTATGACGTCATGTAGTATTACGTTATAACGTATGACGGTATGTAGTATTACGTTATTCCGTATAACGTTATATAGTGTTACTTTATGAAGTATGACGTTATGTTGTATTACGTTATAACGTATGACGTTATGGAGTATTACGTTATAACGTATGAGGTCATGTGGTATTACATTATTACGAATATCGTAATATTGTGTTACTTTATGACGTACGACGTCATGTAGCATTACTTTATGACGTATGACGTCATGTGGTATTACGTTATTGCGAATAACGTTATATTGTGATACTTTATGACGTATGACGTCATGTAGTATTACGTTATAACGTATGACGGTATGTAGTATTACGTTATTCCGTATAACGTTATATCGTGTTACTTTATGACGTGTGACGTCATGTAGTATTACTTTATGACGTATGACGTCATGTAGTATTAGGTTACAACGTATGACGTTATGTATTATTGCGATATAACGTATGACGTTATGTATTATTACGATATAACGCATGACGTTATGTAGTATTACGATATAACGTATGACGTCATGTGGTGTTACGTAATTGCGAATAACGTTATATTGTGTTACTTTATGACGTATGACGTCATGTAGTATTAGGTTGCAACGTATGACGTTATGTATTATTACGATATAACGTATGACGTCATGTAGTTTTGCGTTATAACGTATGACTTTACGTAGTATTACGTTATAACGTATGATGTTATGGAGTATTACGTTATAACGTATGACGTCATGTGGTAATACTTTATTACGAATAACGTTATATTGTGTTACTTTATGACGTATGACGTCATGGAGTATTAGGTTACAACGTATGACGTTATGTATTATTACGATATAACGTATGACGTTATGCAGTATTAGGTTATAACGTATGACGTCATGTAGTTTTGCGTTATAACGTATGACGTTATGTATTATTACGATATAACGTATGACGTCATGTGGTATTACGTTATTGCGAATAACGTTATATTGTGTCACTTTATGACGTATGACGTCATATAGTATTACGTTTTAACGTATGACGGTATGTAGTATTGCGTTATTCCGTATAACGTTATATAGTGTTACATTATAAAGTATGACGTCGTGTAGTATTACGTTATAACGTATGACGTTATGTATTATTACGATATAACGTATGACGTTATGCAGTATTAGGTTATAACGTATGACGTCATGTAGTTTTGCGTTATAACGTATGATGTTATGGAGTATTACGTTATAACGTATGACGTCATGTGGTAATACTTTATTACGAATAACGTTATATTGTGTTACTTTATGACGTATGACGTCATGTAGTATTAGGTTACGACGTATGACGTTATGTATTATTACGATATAACGTATGACGTTATGCAGTATTAGCTTATAACGTATGACGTCATGTAGTTTTGCGTTATAACTTATGACGTTATGTAGTATTGCGATACAACGTATGACGTCATGTGGTGTTACGTTATTGCGAATAACGTTATATTGTGTTACTTTATGACGTATGACGTCATGTAGTATTACGTTATAACGTATGACGGTATGTAGTATTACGTTATTCCGTATAACGTTATATAGTGTTACTTTATGATGTATGACGTTATGTTGTATTACGTTATAGCGTATGACGTTATGGAGCATTACGTTAGAACATATGAGGTCATGTGGTATTACATTAGTACGAATATCGTAATATTGTGTTACTTTATGGCGTATGACGTCATGTAGTATTACTTTGTGACGTATGACGGTATGTAGTATTACGTTATTCCGTATAACGTTATATAGTGTTACGTTATAAAGTATGACGTCGAGTAGTATTACGTTATAACGTAGGACGTTATGTATTATTACGATACAACGTATGACGTCATGTGGTGTTACGTTACTGCGAATAACGTTATATTGTGTTACTTTATGACGTATGACGTCATGTAGTATTACGTTATAACGTATGACGGTATGTAGTATTACGTTATTCCGTATAACGTTATACAGTGTTACTTTATGAAGTATGACATTATGTTGTATTACTTTATAACGTATGACGTTATGGAGTATTACGTTATAACGTGTGAGGTCATGTGGTATTACATTATTACGAATATCGTAATATTGAGTTACTTTATGACGTACGACGTCATGTAGTATTACTTTATGACGTATGACGTCATGTAGTATTAGGTTACAACGTATGACGTTATGTATTATTACGATATAACGTATGACGTTATGTATTATTACGATATAACCTATGAAGTTATGTATTATTACGATATAACGTATGACGTCATGTAGTATTACGTTATAACGTATGCCGTCATGTAGCATTACGTTATAACATATGACGTCATGTAGTATTACGATATAACGTACAACGTTATATAGAATTACGATATAACGCACAACGTTATGTCGTATTACGTTATAACGTATCATGTCATGTAGCATTACGTTATAACGTATGACTTTATGGAGTATTACGTTATAACGTATGATGTCATGTGGTATTACGTTATTGCGAATAACGTTATATACTGTTACTTTATGAAGTATGACGTTATGTTGTATTACGTTATAGCGTATGACGTTATGGAGCATTACGTTATAACGTATGACATCATGTGGTATTACATTAGTACGAATATCGTAATATTGTGTTATTTTATGACGTACGACGTCATGTAGTATTACTTTATTACGTATGACGTCATGTGGTATTACGTTATTACGAATAACGTTATATTGTGTTACTTTATGTAGTATGACTTATGTAGTATGACGTGATGTAGCATTTCTTTATAATGTATGACGTTATGTAGCATTACGGTATAGCGAATAACGTTGTACTGTGTTACTTTATAACGTATGACGTATGTAGTGTTACGTTATAACGTATGACGTCGTGTAGTATTACGTTATAACGTATGACGTTATGTATTATTACGATATAACGTAATACGTTATGCAGAATTGGGTTATAACGTATGACGTCATGTAGTTTTGCGTTATAACGTATGACGTTACGTAGTATTACGTTATAACGTATGAGGTCATGTGGTATTACGTTATTACGAATAACGTTATATTGTGTTACTTTATGACGTATGACGTCATGTAGTATTACTTCATGACGTATGACCTCATGTAGTATTAGGTTACAACGTATGACGTTATGTATTATTACGATATAACCTATGAAGTTATGTATTATTACGATATAACGTATGACGTCATGTAGTATTACGTTATAACGTATGCCGTCATGTAGCATTACGTTATAGCATATGACGTCATGTAGTATTACGATATAACGTACAACGTTATATAGAATTACGATATAACGCACAACGTTATGTCGTATTACGTTATAACGTATCATGTCATGTAGCATTACGTTATAACGTATGACTTTATGGAGTATTACGTTATAACGTATGATGTCATGTGGTATTATGTTATTACAAATATCGTAATATTGTGTTACTTTATGACGTATGACGTCATGTAGTATTACTTTATGACGTATGACGTTATGTTGTATTTGGTTACAACGTATGATGTTATGTATTATTACGATATAACGTATGACGTGATGTATTATTACGATATAACGTATGACGTTATGCAGTATTAGGTTATAACGTATGACGTCATGTAGTTTTGCGTTATAACGTATGCCGTCATGTAGCATTACGTTATAACATATGACGTCATGTAGTATTACGATATAACGTACAACGTTATATAGAATTACGATATAACGCACGACGTTATGTCGTATTACGTTATAACGTATCATGTCATGTAGCATTACGTTATAACGTATGACTTTATGGAGTATTACGTTATAACGTATGATGTCATGTGGTATTACGTTATTGCGAATAACGTTATATAGTGTTACTTTATGAAGTATGACGTTATGTTGTATTACGTTATAGCGTATGACGTTATTTAGCATTACGTTATAACGTATGAGGTCATGTGGTATTACATTAGTACGAATATCGTAATATTGTGTTACTTTATGACGTACGACGTCATGTAGTATTACTTTATGACGTATGACGTCATGTGGTATTACGTTATTACGAATAACGTTATATTGTGTTACTTTATGTAGTATGACTTATGTAGTATGACGTGATGTAGCATTTCTTTATAATGTATGACGTTATGTAGCATTACGGTATAACGAATAACGCTGTACTGTGTTACTTTATAACGTATGACGTTATGTAGTGTTACGTTATAACGTATGACGTCGTGTAGTATTACGTTATAACGTATGACGTTATGTATTATTACGATATAACGTAATACGTTATGCAGAATTGGGTTATAACGTATGACGTCATGTAGTTTTGCGTTATAACGTATGACGTTACGTAGTATTACGTTATAACGTATGATGTTATGGAGTATTACGTTATAACGTATGAGGTCATGTGGTATTACGTTATTACGAATATCGTGATATTGTGATACTTTATGACGCATGACGTCATGTAGTATTACTTTATGACGTATGACGTCATGTAGTATTAGGTTACAACGTATGACGTTATGTATTATTACGATATAACGTATGACGTCATGTAGTATTACGTTATAACGTATGCCGTCATGTAGCATTACGTTATAACATATGACGTCATGTAGTATTACGATATAACATACAACGTTATATAGAATTACGATATAACGCACAACGTTACGTCGTAATACGTTATAACGTATCATGTCATGTAGTATTACGTTATAACGTATGACGTCATGTAGTATTGGGTTACAACGTATGACGTTATGTATTATTACGATATAACGTATGATGTCATGTAGTATTACGTTATAACGTATGCCGTCATGTAGTATTATGTTATAACATATGACGTAATGTAGTATTACAATATAACGTACAACGTTATATAGAATTACAATATAACGCACAACGTTATGTCGTATTACGTTATAACGTATGACGTCATGTAGTTTTGCGTTATAACGTATGACGTTATGTAGTATTACGTTATAACGTATGACGTCATGTGTTATTACGTTATTACGAATAACGTTATATTGTGATACTTTATGACGCATGGCGTCATGTACTATTACTTTATGACGTATGACCTCATGTAGTATTAGGTTACAACGTATGACGTTATGTATTATTACGATATAACGTATGACGTCATGTAGTATTACGTTATAACGTATGCCGTCATGTAGTATTACATTATAACATATGACGTCATGTAGTGTTACGATATAACGTACAACGTTATATAGAATTACGATATAACGCACAACGTTATGTCGTATTACGATATAACGTATCATGTCATGTAGCATTACGTTATAACGTATGATGTTATGGAGTATTACGTTATAACGTATGACGTCATGTGGTAATACTTTATTACGAATAACGTTATATTGTGTTACTTTATGACGTATGACGTCATGGAGTATTAGGTTACAACGTATGACGTTATGTATTATTACGATATAACGTATGACGTTATGCAGTATTAGGTTATAACGTATGACGTCATGTAGTTTTGCGTTATAACGTATGACGTTATGTAGTATTACGATATAACGTATGACGTCATGTGGTATTACGTTATTGCGAATAACGTTATATTGTGTCACTTTATGACGTATGACGTCATGTAGTATTACGTCTTAACGTATGACGGTATGTAGTATTGCGTTATTCCGTATAACGTTATATAGTGTTACATTATAAAGTATGACGTCGTGTAGTATTACGTTATAACGTATGACGTTATGTATTATTACGATATAACGTATGACGTCATGTAGTATTACGTTATAACGTATGACGTCATGTAATTTTGCTTTATAACGTATGATGTTATGGAGTATTACGTTATAACGTATGACGTCATGTAATTTTGCTTTATAACGTATGATGTTATGGAGTATTACGTTATAACGTATGACGTCATGTGGTAATACTTTATTACGAATAACGTTATATTGTGTTACTTTATGACGTATGACGTCATGTAGTATTAGGTTACAACATATGACGTTATGTAGTATTGCGATACAACGTATGACGTCATGTGGTGTTACGTTATTGCGAATAACGTTATATTGTGTTACTTTATGTAGTATGACTTATGTAGTATGACGTGATGTAGCATTTCTTTATAATGTATCACGTTATGTAGCATTACGGTATAACGAATAACGTTGTACTGTGTTACTTTATAACGTATGACGTTATGTAGTGTTACGTTATAACGTATGACGTCGTGTAGTATTACGTTATAACGTATGACGTTATGTATTATTACGATATAACGTAATACGTTATGCAGAATTGGGTTATAACGTATGAGGTCATGTAGTTTTGCGTTATAACTTATGACGTTACGTAGTATTACGTTATAACGTATGAGGTCATGTGGTATTACGTTATTACGAATAACGTTAAATTGTGTTACTTTATGACGTATGACGTCATGTAGTATTACTTCATGACGTATGACCTCATGTAGTATTAGGTTACAACGTATGACGTTATGTATTATTACGATATAACCTATGAAGTTATGTATTATTACGATATAACGTATGACGTCATGTAGTATTACGTTATAACGTATGCCGTCATGTAGCATTACGTTATAACATATGACGTCATGTAGTATTACGATATAACGTACAACGTTATATAGAATTACGATATAACGCACAACGTTATGTCGTATTACGTTATAACGTATCATGTCATGTAGTATTACGTTATAACGTATGACGTCATGTAGTATTGGGTTACAACGTATGACGTTATGTATTATTACGATATAACGTATGATGTCATGTGGTATTACGTTATTACGAATAACGTTATATTGTGTTACTTTATGACGTATGACGTCATGTAGTATTACTTCATGACGTATGACGTCATGTTGTATTAGGTTACAACGTATGACGTTATGTATTATTACGATATAACGTATGACGTTATGTATTATTACGATATAACGTATGACGTTATGTATTATTACGATATAACGTATGACGTCATGTAGTAATTCGTTCTAACGTATGCCGTCATGTAGTATTACGGTATAACATATGACGTCATGTAGTATTACGATATAACGTACAACGTTATATAGAATTACGATATAACGCACAACGTTACGTCGTAATACGTTATAACGTATCATGTCATGTAGTATTACGTTATAACGTATGACGTCATGTAGTATTGGGTTACAACGTATGACGTTATGTATTATTACGATATAACGTATGATGTCATGTAGTATTCCGTTATAACGTATGCCGTCATGTAGTATTACGTTATAACATATGACGTAATGTAGTATTACGATATAACGTACAACGTTATATAGAATTACGATATAACGCACAACGTTATGTCGTATTACGTTATAACGTATCATGTCATGTAGTATTACGTTATAACGTATGACGTCATGTAGTATTGGGTTACAACGTATGACGTTATGTATTATTACGATATAACGTATGATGTCATGTGGTATTACGTTATTACGAATAACGTTATATTGTGTTACTTTATGACGTATGACGTCATGTAGTATTACTTCATGACGTATGACGTCATGTTGTATTAGGTTACAACGTATGACGTTATGTATTATTACGATATAACGTATGACGTTATGTATTATTACGATATAACGTATGACGTTATGTATTATTACGATATAACGTATGACGTCATGTAGTAATTCGTTCTAACGTATGCCGTCATGTAGTATTACGTTATAACATATGACGTCATGTAGTATTACGATATAACGTACAACGTTATATAGAATTACGATATAACGCACAACGTTATGTCGTATTACGTTATAACGTATCATGTCATGTAGCATTACGTTATAACGTATGACTTTATGGAGTATTACGTTATAACGTATGATGTCATGTGGTATTACGTTATTGCGAATAACGTTATATAGTGTTACTTTATGAAGTATGACGTTATGTTGTATTACGTTATAGCGTATGACGTTATGGAGCATTACGTTATAACGTATGAGGTCATGTGGTATTACATTAGTACGAATATCGTAATATTGTGTTACTTTATGACGTACGACGTCATGTAGTATTACTTTATGACGTATGACGTCATGTGGTATTACGTTATTACGAATAACGTTATATTTTGTTACTTTATGTAGTATGACTTATGTAGTATGACGTGATGTAGCATTTCTTTATAATGTATGACGTTATGTAGCATTACGGTATAACGAATAACGCTGTACTGTGTTACTTTATAACGTATGACGTTATGTAGTGTTACGTTATAACGTATGACGTCGTGTAGTATTACGTTATAACGTATGACGTTATGTATTATTACGATATAACGTAATACGTTATGCAGAATTGGGTTATAACGTATGACGTCATGTAGTTTTGCGTTATAACGTATGACGTTACGTAGTATTACGTTATAACGTATGATGTTATGGAGTATTACGTTATAACGTATGAGGTCATGTGGTATTACGTTATTACGAATATCGTAATATTGTGATACTTTATGACGCATGACGCCATGTAGTATTACTTTATTACGTATGACGTCATGTAGTATTAGGTTATAGCGTATGACGTTATGTATTATTACGATATAACGTATGACGTTATGCAGTATTAGGTTATAACGTATGATGTCATATACTTTTGCGTTATAACGTATGACGTTATGGAGTATTACGTTATAACGTATGACGGGTTGTGGTATTACGTTATTGCGAATAACGTTATATTGTGTTACTTTATAACGTATGACGTCATGTAGTATTACGTTATAACGTATGGCGTTATGTAGTATTACGATTTCACGTATGACGTCATGTGGTATTACGTTATTGCGAATAACGTTATATTGTGTTACTTTCTGATGTATGACGTCATGTAGTATTACGTTATAGCGTATGACGTTATGGAGCATTACGTTATAACGTATGAGGTCATGTGGTATTACATTAGTACGAATATCGTAATATTGTGTTACTTTATGACGTACGACGTCATGTAGTATTACTTTATGACGTATGACGTCATGTAGTATTAGGTTACAACGTATGACGTTATGTATTATTACGATATAACGTATGACGTCATGTAGTATTACGTTATAACGTATGACGTCATGTAATTTTGCTTTATAACGTATGATGTTATGGAGTATTACGTTATAACGTATGACGTCATGTAATTTTGCTTTATAACGTATGATGTTATGGAGTATTACGTTATAACGTATGACGTCATGTGGTAATACTTTATTACGAATAACGTTATATTGTGTTACTTTATGACGTATGACGTCATGTAGTATTAGGTTACAACATATGACGTTATGTAGTATTGCGATAAAACGTATGACGTCATGTGGTGTTACGTTATTGCGAATAACGTTATATTGTGTTACTTTATGTAGTATGACTTATGTAGTATGACGTGATGTAGCATTTCTTTATAATGTATCACGTTATGTAGCATTACGGTATAACGAATAACGTTGTACTGTGTTACTTTATAACGTATGACGTTATGTAGTGTTACGTTATAACGTATGACGTCGTGTAGTATTACGTTATAACGTATGACGTTATGTATTATTACGATATAACGTAATACGTTATGCAGAATTGGGTTATAACGTATGAGGTCATGTAGTTTTGCGTTATAACGTATGACGTTACGTAGTATTACGTTATAACGTATGAGGTCATGTGGTATTACGTTATTACGAATAACGTTAAATTGTGTTACTTTATGACGTATGACGTCATGTAGTATTACTTCATGACGTATGACCTCATGTAGTATTAGGTTACAACGTATGACGTTATGTATTATTACGATATAACCTATGAAGTTATGTATTATTACGATATAACGTATGACGTCATGTAGTATTACGTTATAACGTATGCCGTCATGTAGCATTACGTTATAACATATGACGTCATGTAGTATTACGATATAACGTACAACGTTATATAGAATTACGATATAACGCACAACGTTATGTCGTATTACGTTATAACGTATCATGTCATGTAGTATTACGTTATAACGTATGACGTCATGTAGTATTGGGTTACAACGTATGACGTTATGTATTATTACGATATAACGTATGATGTCATGTAGTATTACGTTATAACGTATGCCGTCATGTAGTATTACGTTATAACATATGACGTAATGTAGTATTACGATATAACGTACAACGTTATATAGAATTACGATATAACGCACAACGTTATGTCGTATTACGTTATAACGTATCATGTCATGTAGTATTACGTTATAACGTATGACGTCATGTAGTATTGGGTTACAACGTATGACGTTATGTATTATTACGATATAACGTATGATGTCATGTGGTATTACGTTATTACGAATAACGTTATATTGTGTTACTTTATGACGTATGACGTCATGTAGTATTACTTCATGACGTATGACGTCATGTTGTATTAGGTTACAACGTATGACGTTATGTATTATTACGATATAACGTATGACGTTATGTATTATTACGATATAACGTATGACGTTATGTATTATTACGATATAACGTATGACGTCATGTAGTAATTCGTTCTAACGTATGCCGTCATGTAGTATTACGTTATAACATATGACGTCATGTAGTATTACGATATAACGTACAACGTTATATAGAATTACGATATAACGCACAACGTTATGTCGTATTACGTTATAACGTATGACGTCATGTAGTTTTGCGTTATAACGTATGACGTTATGTAGTATTACGTTATAACGTATGACGTCATGTGTTATTACGTTATTACGAATAACGTTATGTCGTATTACGTTATAACGTATGACGTCATGTAGTTTTGCGTTATAACAAATGACGTTATGTAGTATTACGTTATAACGTGTGAGGTCATGTGGTATTACATTATTACGAATATCGTAATATTGTGTTACTTTATGACCTACGACGTCATGTAGTATTACTTTATGACGTATGACGTCATGTAGTATTAGGTTACAACGTATGACGTTATGTATTATTACGATATAACGTATGACGTCATGTAGTATTACGTTATAACGTATGACGTTATGTCGTATTACGTTATAACGTATCATGTCATGTAGTATTACGTTATAACGTATGACGTCATGTAGTAATACGATATAACGTATGACGGTATGTAGTATTACGTTATTCCGTATAACGTTATATCGTGTTACTTTATGAAGTATGACGTTATGTTGTATTACGTTATAACGTATGACGTTATGGAGTATTACGTTATAACGTATGAGGTCATGTGGTATTACATTATTACGAATATCGTAATATTGTGTTACTTTATGACGTACGACGTCATGTAGCATTACTTTATGACGTATGACGTCATGTGGTATTACGTTATTGCGAATAACGTTATATTGTGTTACTTTATTATGTATGACGTCATGTAGTATTACGTTATAACGTATGACGGTATGTAGTATTACGTTATTCCGTATAACGTTATATAGTGTTACTTTATGAAGTATGACGTTATGTTGTATTACGTTATAACGTATGACGTTATGGAGTATTACGTTATAACGTATGAGGTCATGTGGTATTACATTATTACGAATATCGTAATATTGTGTTACTTTATGACGTACGACGTCATGTAGCATTACTTTATGACGTATGACGTCATGTGGTATTACGTTATTGCGAATAACGTTATATTGTGTTACTTTATGACGTATGACGTCATGTAGTATTACGTTATAACGTATGACGGTATGTAGTATTACGTTATTCCGTATAACGTTATATCGTGCTACTTTATGACGTGTGACGTCATGTAGTATTACTTTATGACGTATGACGTCATGTAGTATTAGGTTACAACGTATGACGTTATGTATTATTACGATATAACGTATGACGTTATGTATTATTACGATATAACGTATGACGTTATGTAGTATTACGATATAACGTATGACGTCATGTGGTGTTACGTAATTGCGAATAACGTTATATTGTGTTACTTTATGACGTATGACGTCATGTAGTATTAGGTTGCAACGTATGACGTTATGTATTATTACGATATAACGTATGACGTCATGTAGTTTTGCGTTATAACGTATGACTTTACGTAGTATTACGTTATAACGTATGATGTTATGGAGTATTACGTTATAACGTATGACGTCATGTGGTAATACTTTATTACGAATAACGTTATATTGTGTTACTTTATGACGTATGACGTCATGGAGTATTAGGTTACAACGTATGACGTTATGTATTATTACGATATAACGTATGACGTTATGCAGTATTAGGTTATAACGTATGACGTCATGTAGTTTTGCGTTATAACGTATGACGTTATGTAGTATTACGATATAACGTATGACGTCATGTGGTATTACGTTATTGCGAATAACGTTATATTGTGTCACTTTATGACGTATGACGTCATATAGTATTACGTTTTAACGTATGACGGTATGTAGTATTGCGTTATTCCGTATAACGTTATATAGTGTTACATTATAAAGTATGACGTCGTGTAGTATTACGTTATAACGTATGACGTTATGTATTATTACGATATAACGTATGACGTTATGCAGTATTAGGTTATAACGTATGACGTCATGTAGTTTTGCGTTATAACGTATGATGTTATGGAGTATTACGTTATAACGTATGACGTCATGTGGTAATACTTTATTACGAATAACGTTATATTGTGTTACTTTATGACGTATGACGTCATGTAGTATTAGGTTACGACGTATGACGTTATGTATTATTACGATATAACGTATGACGTTATGCAGTATTAGCTTATAACGTATGACGTCATGTAGTTTTGCGTTATAACTTATGACGTTATGTAGTATTGCGATACAACGTATGACGTCATGTGGTGTTACGTTATTGCGAATAACGTTATTTTGTGTTACTTTATGACGTATGACGTCATGTAGTATTACGTTATAACGTATGACGGTATGTAGTATTACGTTATTCCGTATAACGTTATATAGTGTTACTTTATGATGTATGACGTTATGTTGTATTACGTTATAGCGTATGACGTTATGGAGCATTACGTTAGAACATATGAGGTCATGTGGTATTACATTAGTACGAATATCGTAATATTGTGTTACTTTATGGCGTATGACGTCATGTAGTATTACTTTGTGACGTATGACGGTATGTAGTATTACGTTATTCCGTATAACGTTATATAGTGTTACGTTATAAAGTATGACGTCGAGTAGTATTACGTTATAACGTATGACTTTATGGAGTATTACGTTATAACGTATGACGTCATGTGGTATTATGTTATTACAAATATCGTAATATTGTGTTACTTTATGACGTATGACGTCATGTAGTATTACTTTATGACGTATGACGTTATGTTGTATTTGGTTACAACGTATGATGTTATGTATTATTACGATATAACGTATGACGTTATGTATTATTACGATATAACGTATGACGTTATGCAGTATTAGCTTATAACGTATGACGTCATGTAGTTTTGCGTTATAACTTATGACGTTATGTAGTATTGCGATACAACGTATGACGTCATGTGGTGTTACGTTATTGCGAATAACGTTATATTGTGTTACTTTATGACGTATGACGTCATGTAGTATTACGTTATAACGTATGACGGTATGTAGTATTACGTTATTCCGTATAACGTTATATAGTGTTACATTATAAAGTATGACGTCATGTAGTATTAGGTTATAGCGTATGACGTTATGTATTATTACGATATAACGTATGACGTTATGCAGTATTAGGTTATAACGTATGATGTCATATACTTTTGCGTTATAACGTATGACGTTATGGAGTATTACGTTATAACGTATGACGTGTTGTGGTATTACGTTATTGCGAATAACGTTATATTGTGTTACTTTATAACGTATGACGTCATGTAGTATTACGTTATAACGTATGGCGTTATGTAGTATTACGATTTCACGTATGACGTCATGTGGTATTACGTTATTGCGAATAACGTTATATTGTGTTACTTTCTGATGTATGACGTCATGTAGTATTACGTTATAGCGTATGACGTTATGGAGCATTACGTTATAACGTATGAGGTCATGTGGTATTACATTAGTACGAATATCGTAATATTGTGTTACTTTATGACGTACGACGTCATGTAGTATTACTTTATGACGTATGACGTCATGTGGTATTACGTTATTGCGAATAACGTTATATTGTGTTACTTTATGACGTATGACGTCATGTAGTATTGCGTTATAACGTATGACGGTATGTAGTATTACGTTATTCCGTATAACGTTATATCGTGTTACTTTATGACGTATGACGTCATGTAGTATTACTTTATGACGTATGACGTCATGTAGTATTAGGTTACAACGTATGACGTTATGTATTATTACGATATAACGTATGACGTCATGTAGTATTACGTTATAACGTATGACGTCATGTAATTTTGCTTTATAACGTATGATGTTATGGAGTATTACGTTATAACGTATGACGTCATGTAATTTTGCTTTATAACGTATGATGTTATGGAGTATTACGTTATAACGTATGACGTCATGTGGTAATACTTTAT
The DNA here is from genome assembly GCF_910591885.1 of Bombus terrestris. Lineage (NCBI taxonomy): Eukaryota > Metazoa > Arthropoda > Insecta > Hymenoptera > Apidae > Bombus > Bombus terrestris. Next base: position 1,942,955 of record NW_025963557.1, read on the forward strand.
TACGAATAACGTTATATTGTGTTACTTTATGACGTATGACGTCATGTAGTATTAGGTTACAACATATGACGTTATGTAGTATTGCGATACAACGTATGACGTCATGTGGTGTTACGTTATTGCGAATAACGTTATATTGTGTTACTTTATGTAGTATGACTTATGTAGTATGACTTGATGTAGCATTTCTTTATAATGTATCACGTTATGTAGCATTACGGTATAACGAATAACGTTGTACTGTGTTACTTTATAACGTATGACGTTATGTAGTGTTACGTTATAACGTATGACGTCGTGTAGTATTACGTTATAACGTATGACGTTATGTATTATTACGATATAACGTAATACGTTATGCAGAATTGGGTCATAACGTATGAGGTCATGTAGTTTTGCGTTATAACGTATGACGTTACGTAGTATTACGTTATAACGTATGAGGTCATGTGGTATTACGTTATTACGAATAACGTTAAATTGTGTTACTTTATGACGTATGACGTCATGTAGTATTACTTCATGACGTATGACCTCATGTAGTATTAGGTTACAACGTATGACGTTATGTATTATTACGATATAACCTATGAAGTTATGTATTATTACGATATAACGTATGACGTCATGTAGTATTACGTTATAACGTATGCCGTCATGTAGCATTACGTTATAACATATGACGTCATGTAGTATTACGATATAACGTACAACGTTATATAGAATTACGATATAACGCACAAGGTTATGTCGTATTACGTTATAACGTATCATGTCATGTAGTATTACGTTATAACGTATGACGTCATGTAGTATTGGGTTACAACGTATGACGTTATGTATTATTACGATATGACGTATGATGTCATGTGGTATTACGTTATTACGAATAACGTTATATTGTGTTACTTTATGACGTATGACGTCATGTAGTATTACTTCATGACGTATGACGTCATGTTGTATTAGGTTACAACGTATGACGTTATGTATTATTACGATATAACGTATGACGTTATGTATTATTACGATATAACGTATGACGTTATGTATTATTACGATATAACGCATGACGTCATGTAGTAATTCGTTCTAACGTATGCCGTCATGTAGTATTACGTTATAACATATGACGTCATGTAGTATTACGATATAACGTACAACGTTATATAGAATTACGATATAACGCACAACGTTACGTCGTAATACGTTATAACGTATCATGTCATGTAGTATTACGTTATAACGTATGACGTCATGTAGTATTGGGTTACAACGTATGACGTTATGTATTATTACGATATAACGTATGATGTCATGTAGTATTACGTTATAACGTATGACGTCATGTAGTATTACGTTATAACATATGACGTAATGTAGTATTACGATATAACGTACAACGTTATATAGAATTACGATATAACGCACAACGTTATGTCGTATTACGTTATAACGTATCATGTCATGTAGTATTACGTTATAACGTATGACGTCATGTAGTATTGGGTTACAACGTATGACGTTATGTATTATTACGATATAACGTATGATGTCATGTGGTATTACGTTATTACGAATAACGTTATATTGTGTTACTTTATGACGTATGACGTCATGTAGTATTACTTCATGACGTATGACGTCATGTTGTATTAGGTTACAACGTATGACGTTATGTATTATTACGATATAACGTATGACGTTATGTATTATTACGATATAACGTATGACGTTATGTATTAATACGATATAACGTATGACGTCATGTAGTAATTCGTTCTAACGTATGCCGTCATGTAGTATTACGTTATAACATATGACGTCATGTAGTATTACGATATAACGTACAACGTTATATAGAATTACGATATAACGCACAACGTTACGTCGTAATACGTTATAACGTATCATGTCATGTAGTATTACGTTATAACGTATGACGTCATGTAGTATTGGGTTACAACGTATGACGTTATGTATTATTACGATATAACGTATGATGTCATGTAGTATTACGTTATAACGTATGCCGTCATGTAGTATTACGTTATAACATATGACGTAATGTAGTATTACGATATAACGTACAACGTTATATAGAATTACGATATAACGCAGAACGTTATGTCGTATTACGTTATAACGTATGACGTCATGTAGTTTTGCGTTATAACGTATGACGTTATGTAGTATTACGTTATAACGTATGACGTCATGTGTTATTACGTTATTACGAATAACGTTATGTCGTATTACGTTATAACGTATGACGTCATGTAGTTTTGCGTTATAACAAATGACGTTATGTAGTATTACGTTATAACGTGTGAGGTCATGTGGTATTACATTATTACGAATATCGTAATATTGTGTTACTTTATGACCTACGACGTCATGTAGTATTACTTTATGACGTATGACGTCATGTAGTATTAGGTTACAACGTATGACGTTATGTATTATTACGATATAACGTATGACGTCATGTAGTATTACGTTATAACGTATGACGTTATGTCGTATTACGTTATAACGTATCGTGTCATGTAGTATTACGTTATAACGTATGACGTCATGTAGTAATACGATATAACGTATGACGGTATGTAGTATTACGTTATTCCGTATAACGTTATATCGTGTTACTTTATGAAGTATGACGTTATGTTGTATTACGTTATAACGTATGACGTTATGGAGTATTACGTTATAACGTATGAGGTCATGTGGTATTACATTATTACGAATATCGTAATATTGTGTTACTTTATGACGTACGACGTCATGTAGCATTACTTTATGACGTATGACGTCATGTGGTATTACGTTATTGCGAATAACGTTATATTGTGTTACTTTATTATGTATGACGTCATGTAGTATTACGTTATAACGTATGACGGTATGTAGTATTACGTTATTCCGTATAACGTTATATAGTGTTACTTTATGAAGTATGACGTTATGTTGTATTACGTTATAACGTATGACGTTATGGAGTATTACGTTATAACGTATGAGGTCATGTGGTATTACATTATTACGAATATCGTAATATTGTGTTACTTTATGACGTACGACGTCATGTAGCATTACTTTATGACGTATGACGTCATGTGGTATTACGTTATTGCGAATAACGTTATATTGTGATACTTTATGACGTATGACGTCATGTAGTATTACGTTATAACGTATGACGGTATGTAGTATTACGTTATTCCGTATAACGTTATATCGTGTTACTTTATGACGTGTGACGTCATGTAGTATTACTTTATGACGTATGACGTCATGTAGTATTAGGTTACAACGTATGACGTTATGTATTATTACGATATAACGTATGACGTTATGTATTATTACGATATAACGCATGACGTTATGTAGTATTACGATATAACGTATGACGTCATGTGGTGTTACGTAATTGCGAATAACGTTATATTGTGTTACTTTATGACGTATGACGTCATGTAGTATTAGGTTGCAACGTATGACGTTATGTATTATTACGATATAACGTATGACGTCATGTAGTTTTGCGTTATAACGTATGACTTTACGTAGTATTACGTTATAACGTATGATGTTATGGAGTATTACGTTATAACGTATGACGTCATGTGGTAATACTTTATTACGAATAACGTTATATTGTGTTACTTTATGACGTATGACGTCATGGAGTATTAGGTTACAACGTATGACGTTATGTATTATTACGATATAACGTATGACGTTATGCAGTATTAGGTTATAACGTATGACGTCATGTAGTTTTGCGTTATAACGTATGACGTTATGTATTATTACGATATAACGTATGACGTCATGTGGTATTACGTTATTGCGAATAACGTTATATTGTGTCACTTTATGACGTATGACGTCATATAGTATTACGTTTTAACGTATGACGGTATGTAGTATTGCGTTATTCCGTATAACGTTATATAGTGTTACATTATAAAGTATGACGTCGTGTAGTATTACGTTATAACGTATGACGTTATGTATTATTACGATATAACGTATGACGTTATGCAGTATTAGGTTATAACGTATGACGTCATGTAGTTTTGCGTTATAACGTATGACGTTATGTAGTATTACGTTATAACGTATGACGTCATGTGGTAATACTTTATTACGAATAACGTTATATTGTGTTACTTTATGACGTATGACGTCATGTAGTATTAGGTTACGACGTATGACGTTATGTATTATTACGATATAACGTATGACGTTATGCAGTATTAGCTTATAACGTATGACGTCATGTAGTTTTGCGTTATAACTTATGACGTTATGTAGTATTGCGATACAACGTATGACGTCATGTGGTGTTACGTTATTGCGAATAACGTTATATTGTGTTACTTTATGACGTATGACGTCATGTAGTATTACGTTATAACGTATGACGGTATGTAGTATTACGTTATTCCGTATAACGTTATATAGTGTTACTTTATGATGTATGACGTTATGTTGTATTACGTTATAGCGTATGACGTTATGGAGCATTACGTTAGAACATATGAGGTCATGTGGTATTACATTAGTACGAATATCGTAATATTGTGTTACTTTATGGCGTATGACGTCATGTAGTATTACTTTGTGACGTATGACGGTATGTAGTATTACGTTATTCCGTATAACGTTATATAGTGTTACGTTATAAAGTATGACGTCGAGTAGTATTACGTTATAACGTAGGACGTTATGTATTATTACGATACAACGTATGACGTCATGTGGTGTTACGTTATTGCGAATAACGTTATATTGTGTTACTTTATGACGTATGACGTCATGTAGTATTACGTTATAACGTATGACGGTATGTAGTATTACGTTATTCCGTATAACGTTATACAGTGTTACTTTATGAAGTATGACATTATGTTGTATTACTTTATAACGTATGACGTTATGGAGTATTACGTTATAACGTGTGAGGTCATGTGGTATTACATTATTACGAATATCGTAATATTGAGTTACTTTATGACGTACGACGTCATGTAGTATTACTTTATGACGTATGACGTCATGTAGTATTAGGTTACAACGTATGACGTTATGTATTATTACGATATAACGTATGACGTTATGTATTATTACGATATAACCTATGAAGTTATGTATTATTACGATATAACGTATGACGTCATGTAGTATTACGTTATAACGTATGCCGTCATGTAGCATTACGTTATAACATATGACGTCATGTAGTATTACGATATAACGTACAACGTTATATAGAATTACGATATAACGCACAACGTTATGTCGTATTACGTTATAACGTATCATGTCATGTAGCATTACGTTATAACGTATGACTTTATGGAGTATTACGTTATAACGTATGATGTCATGTGGTATTACGTTATTGCGAATAACGTTATATACTGTTACTTTATGAAGTATGACGTTATGTTGTATTACGTTATAGCGTATGGCGTTATGGAGCATTACGTTATAACGTATGACATCATGTGGTATTACATTAGTACGAATATCGTAATATTGTGTTATTTTATGACGTACGACGTCATGTAGTATTACTTTATTACGTATGACGTCATGTGGTATTACGTTATTACGAATAACGTTATATTGTGTTACTTTATGTAGTATGACTTATGTAGTATGACGTGATGTAGCATTTCTTTATAATGTATGACGTTATGTAGCATTACGGTATAGCGAATAACGTTGTACTGTGTTACTTTATAACGTATGACGTATGTAGTGTTACGTTATAACGTATGACGTCGTGTAGTATTACGTTATAACGTATGACGTTATGTATTATTACGATATAACGTAATACGTTATGCAGAATTGGGTTATAACGTATGACGTCATGTAGTTTTGCGTTATAACGTATGACGTTACGTAGTATTACGTTATAACGTATGAGGTCATGTGGTATTACGTTATTACGAATAACGTTATATTGTGTTACTTTATGACGTATGACGTTATGTAGTATTACTTCATGACGTATGACCTCATGTAGTATTAGGTTACAACGTATGACGTTATGTATTATTACGATATAACCTATGAAGTTATGTATTATTACGATATAACGTATGACGTCATGTAGTATTACGTTATAACGTATGCCGTCATGTAGCATTACGTTATAACATATGACGTCATGTAGTATTACGATATAACGTACAACGTTATATAGAATTACGATATAACGCACAACGTTATGTCGTATTACGTTATAACGTATCATGTCATGTAGCATTACGTTATAACGTATGACTTTATGGAGTATTACGTTATAACGTATGATGTCATGTGGTATTATGTTATTACAAATATCGTAATATTGTGTTACTTTATGACGTATGACGTCATGTAGTATTACTTTATGACGTATGACGTTATGTTGTATTTGGTTACAACGTATGATGTTATGTATTATTACGATATAACGTATGACGTGATGTATTATTACGATATAACGTATGACGTTATGCAGTATTAGGTTATAACGTATGACGTCATGTAGTTTTGCGTTATAACGTATGCCGTCATGTAGCATTACGTTATAACATATGACGTCATGTAGTATTACGATATAACGTACAACGTTATATAGAATTACGATATAACGCACGACGTTATGTCGTATTACGTTATAACGTATCATGTCATGTAGCATTACGTTATAACGTATGACTTTATGGAGTATTACGTTATAACGTATGATGTCATGTGGTATTACGTTATTGCGAATAACGTTATATAGTGTTACTTTATGAAGTATGACGTTATGTTGTATTACGTTATAGCGTATGACGTTATGGAGCATTACGTTATAACGTATGAGGTCATGTGGTATTACATTAGTACGAATATCGTAATATTGTGTTACTTTATGACGTACGACGTCATGTAGTATTACTTTATGACGTATGACGTCATGTGGTATTACGTTATTACGAATAACGTTATATTGTGTTACTTTATGTAGTATGACTTATGTAGTATGACGTGATGTAGCATTTCTTTATAATGTATGACGTTATGTAGCATTACGGTATAACGAATAACGCTGTACTGTGTTACTTTATAACGTATGACGTTATGTAGTGTTACGTTATAACGTATGACGTCGTGTAGTATTACGTTATAACGTATGACGTTATGTATTATTACGATATAACGTAATACGTTATGCAGAATTGGGTTATAACGTATGACGTCATGTAGTTTTGCGTTATAACGTATGACGTTACGTAGTATTACGTTATAACGTATGATGTTATGGAGTATTACGTTATAACGTATGAGGTCATGTGGTATTACGTTATTACGAATATCGTGATATTGTGATACTTTATGACGCATGACGCCATGTAGTATTACTTTATTACGTATGACGTCATGTAGTATTAGGTTATAGCGTATGACGTTATGTATTATTACGATATAACGTATGACGTTATGCAGTATTAGGTTATAACGTATGATGTCATATACTTTTGCGTTATAACGTATGACGTTATGGAGTATTACGTTATAACGTATGACGTGTTGTGGTATTACGTTATTGCGAATAACGTTATATTGTGTTACTTTATAACGTATGACGTCATGTAGTATTACGTTATAACGTATGGCGTTATGTAGTATTACGATTTCACGTATGACGTCATGTGGTATTACGTTATTGCGAATAACGTTATATTGTGTTACTTTCTGATGTATGACGTCATGTAGTATTACGTTATAGCGTATGACGTTATGGAGCATTACGTTATAACGTATGAGGTCATGTGGTATTACATTAGTACGAATATCGTAATATTGTGTTACTTTATGACGTACGACGTCATGTAGTATTACTTTATGACGTATGACGTCATGTGGTATTACGTTATTGCGAAAAACGTTATATTGTGTTACTTTATGACGTATGACGTCATGTAGTATTGCGTTATAACGTATGACGGTATGTAGTATTACGTTATTCCGTATAACGTTATATCGTGTTACTTTATGACGTATGACGTCATGTAGTATTACTTTATGACGTATGACGTCATGTAGTATTAGGTTACAACGTATGACGTTATGTATTATTACGATATAACGTATGCCGTCATGTAGCATTACGTTATAACATATGACGTCATGTAGTATTACGATATAACGTACAACGTTATATAGAATTACGATATAACGCACAACGTTATGTCGTATTACGTTATAACGTATCATGTCATGTAGCATTACGTTATAACGTTTGACTTTATGGAGTATTACGTTATAACGTATGATGTCATGTGCTATTACGTTATTACGAATATCGTAATATTGTGTTACTTTATGACGTATGACGTCATGTAGTATTACTTTATGACGTATGACGTCATGTAGTATTACTTTATGACGTATGACGTCATGTAGTATTAGGTTACAGCGTTTGACGTTATGTATTATTACGATATAACGTATGACGTTATGCAGTATTAGGTTATAACGTATGACGTCATGTAGTTTTGCGTTATAACTTATGACGTTATGTAGTATTACGATACAACGTATGACGTCATGTGGTGTTACGTTATTGCGAATAACGTTATATTGTGTTACTTTATGACGTATGACGTCATGTAGTATTACGTTATAACGTATGACGGTATGTAGTATTACGTTATTCCGTATAACGTTATATCGTGTTACTTTATGACGTATGACGTCATGTCGTATTACTTTATGACGTATGACGTCATGTAGTATTAGGTTACAACGTATGACGTTATGTATTATTACGATATAACGTATGCCGTCATGTAGCATTACGTTATAACATATGACGTCATGTAGTATTACGATATAACGTACAACGTTATATAGAATTACGATATAACGCACAACGTTATGTCGTATTACGTTATAACGTATCATGTCATGTAGCATTACGTTATAACGTATGACTTTATGGAGTATTACGTTATAACGTATGATGTCATGTGCTATTACGTTATTACGAATATCGTAATATTGTGTTACTTTATGACGTATGACGTCATGTAGTATTACTTTATGACGTATGACGTCATGTAGTATTACTTTATGACGTATGAAGTCATGTAGTATTAGGTTACAACGTATGACGTTATGTATTATTACGATATAACGTATGACGTTATGCAGTATTAGCTTATAACGTATGACGTCATGTAGTTTTGCGTTATAACTTATGACGTTATGTAGTATTACGATGCAACGTATGACGTCATGTGGTGTTACGTTATTGCGAATAACGTTATATTGTGTTACTTTATGACGTATGACGTCATGTAGTATTACGTTATAACGTATGACGGTATGTAGTATTACGTTATTCCGTATAACGTTATATAGTGTTACTTTATGAAGTATGACGTTATGTTGTATTACGTTATAGCGTATGACGTTATGGAGCATTACGTTATAACGTATGAGGTCATGTGGTATTACATTAGTACGAATATCGTAATATTGTGTTACTTTATGACGTATGACGTCATGTAGTATTACTTTATGACGTATGACGGTATGTAGTATTACGTTATTCCGTATAACGTTATATAGTGTTACGTTATAAAGTATGACGTCGTGTAGTATTACGTTATAACGTATGACTTTATGGAGTATTACGTTATAACGTATGATGTCATGTGGTATTACGTTATTACGAATATCGTAATATTGTGTTTCTTTATGACGTATGACGTCATGTAGTATTACTTTGTGACGTATGACGTCATGTAGTATTACGTTATTCCGTATAACGTTATATAGTGTTACGTTATAAAGTATGACGTCGTGTAGTATTACGTTATAACGTATGACTTTATGGAGTATTACGTTATAACGTATGATGTCATGTGGTATTACGTTATTACGAATATCGTAATATTGTGTTTCTTTATGACGTATGACGTCATGTAGTATTTGTGACGTATGACGTCATGTAGTATTACTTTATGACGTATGATGTCATGTAGTATTAGGTTACAACGTATGACGTTATGTATTATTACGATATAACGTATGACGTCATGTAGTACTACGTTATAACGTATGACGTCATGTAGTATTACGATATAACGTACAACGTTATGTCGTATTACGTTATAACGTATCATGTCATGTAGTATTACGTTATAACGTATGACGTTATGGAGTATTACGTTATAACGTATGAGGTCTTGTGGTATTACGTTATTACGAATATCGTAATATTGTGATACTTTATGACGTATGACGCCATGTAGTATTACTTTATTACGTATGACGTCATGTAGTATTAGATTACAACGTATGACGTTATGTATTATTACGATATAACGTATGACGTTATGTAGTATTACGATATAACGTATGACGTTATGTAGTATTACGATATAACGTATGACGTTATGCAGTATAAGGATATAACGTATGACGTCATGTAGTTTTGCGTTATAACGTATGACGTTATGTAGTATTACGATATAACGTATGACGTCATGTAGTATTACGTTATAACGTATGACGTGATGTGGTATTACGTTATTACGAATAACGTTATATTGTGTTACTTTATAACGTATGACGTCATGTAGTATTACGTTATTCCGTATAACGTTATATAGTGTTACGTTATAAAGTATGACGTCATGTAGTATTACGTTATAACGTATGACGTGATGTGGTATTACGTTATTACGAATAACGTTATATTGTGTTACTTTATAACGTATGACGTCATGTAGTATTACGTTATAACGTATGGCGTTATGTAGTATTACGATATAACGTATGACGTCATGTGGTATTACGTTATTGCGAATATATTGTGTTACTTTATGACGTATGGCGTCATGTAGTATTACGTTATAACGTATGACGATATGTAGTATTACGTTATTCCGTATAACGTTATATCGTGTTACTTTATGACGTATGACGTCATGTAGTATTACTTAATGACGTATGACGTCATGTAGTATTACTTTATGACGTATGACGTCATGTAGTATTAGGTTACAACGTATGACGTTATGTATTATTACGATATAACGTATGACGTTATGTATTATTACGATATAACGTATGACGTCATGTAGTATTACGTAATAACGTATGCCGTCATGTAGTATTACGTTATAACATATGACGTCATGTAGTATTACGATATAACGTACAACGTTATATAGAATTACGATATAACGCACAACGTTATGTCGTATTACGTTATAACGTATCATGTCATGTAGCATTACGTTATAACGTATGACTTTATGGAGTATTACGTTATAACGTATGATGTCATGTGGTATTACGTTATTACAAATATCGTAATATTGTGTTACTTTATGACGTATGACGTCATGTTGTATTACTTTATGACGTATGACGTCATGTTGTATTAGGTTACAACGTATGACGTTAGTATTATTACGATATAACGTATGACGTTATGTATTATTACGATATAACGTATGACGTTATGCAGTATTAGGTTATAACGTATGACGTCATGTAGTTTTGCGTTATAACGTATGCCGTCATGTAGCATTACGTTATAACATATGACGTCATGTAGTATTACGATATAACGTACAACGTTATATAGAATTACGATATAACGCACAACGTTATGTCGTATTACGTTATAACGTATCATGTCATGTAGCATTACGTTATAACGTATGACTTTATGGAGTATTACGTTATAACGTATGATGTCATGTGGTATTACGTTATTACAAATATCGTAATATTGTGTTACTTTATGACGTATGACGTCATGTAGTATTACTTTATGACGTATGACGTTATGTTGTATTAGGTTACAACGTATGATGTTATGTATTATTACGATATAACGTATGACGTTATGTATTATTACGATATAACGTATGACGTTATGCAGTATTAGGTTATAACGTATGACGTCATGTCGTTTTGCGTTATAACTTATGCCGTCATGTAGCATTACGTTATAACATATGACGTCATGTAGTATTACGATATAACGCACAACGTTATATAGAATTACGATATAACGCACAACGTTATGTCGTATTACGTTGTAACGTATCATGTCATGTAGCATTACATTATAACGTATGACTTTATGGAGTATTACGTTATAACGTATGATGTCATGTGGTATTACGTTATTGCGAATAACGTTATATAGTGTTACTTTATGAAGTATGACGTCATGTTGTATTACGTTATATCGTATGACTTTATGGAGTATTACGTTATAACGTATGATGTCATGTGGTATTACGTTATTACGAATATCGTAATATTGTGTTACTTTATGACGTATGACGTCATGTAGTATTACTTTATGACGTATGACGTCATGTAGTATTACTTTATGACGTATGACGTCATGTAGTATTACTTTATGACGTATGACGTCATGTAGTGTTAGGTTACAACGTATGACGTTATTCATTATTACGATATAACGTATGACGTTATGCAGTATTAGGTTATAACGTATGACGTCATGTTGTTTTGCGTTATAACTTATGATGTTATGTAGTATTACGATACAACGTATGACGTCATGTGGTGTTACGTTATTGCGAATAACGTTATATTGTGTTACTTTATGACGTATGACGTCATGTAGTATTACGTTATAACGTATGACGGTATGTAGTATTACGTTATTCCGTATAACGTTATATAGTGTTACTTTATGAAGTATGACGTTATGTTGTAGTACGTTATAGCGTATGACGTTATGGAGCATTACGTTATAACGTATGAGGTCATGTGGTATTACATTAGTACGAATATCGTAATATTGTGTTACTTTATGACGTACGACGTCATGTAGCATTACTTTATGACGTACGACGTCATGTAGTATTACTTTATGACGTATGACGTCATGTGGTATTACGTTATTGCGAATAACGTTATATTGTGTTACTTTATGACGTATGACGTCATGTAGTATTACTTTATGACGTATGACGTCATGTAGTATTAGGTTACAACGTATGACGTTATGTATTATTACGATATAACGTATGACGTTATGTATTATTACGATATAACGTATGACGTCATGTAGTATTACGTTATAACGTATGCCGTCATGTAGCATTACGTTATAACATATGACGTCATGTAGTATTAGGTTACAACGTATGACGTTATGTATTATTACGATATAACGTATGACGTTATGCAGTATTAGCTTATAACGTATGACGTCATGTAGTTTTGCGTTATAACGTATGACGTTACGTAGTATTACGTTATAACGTATGAGGTTATGGAGTATTACGTTATAACGTATGAGGTCATGTGGTATTACGTTATTACGAATATCGTAATATGGTGATACTTTATGACGCATGACGCCATGTAGTATTACTTTATTACGTATGACGTCATGTAGTATTAGGTTATAGCGTATGACGTTATGTATTATTACGATATAACGTATGACGTTATGCAGTATTAGGTTATAACGTATGATGTCATATACTTTTGCGTTATAACGTATGACGTTATGGAGTATTACGTTATAACGTATGACGTGTTGTGGTATTACGTTATTGCGAATAACGTTATATTGTGTTACTTTTTAACGTATGACGTCATGTAGTATTACTTTATGACGTATGACGTCATGTAGTATTACGTTATTGCGAATAACGTTATATTGTGTTACTTTATGACGTATGACGTCATGTAGTATTACGTTATAACGTATGACGGTATGTAGTATTACGTTATTCCGTATAACGTTATATCGTGTTACTTTATGACGTATGACGTCATGTAGTATTACTTTATGACGTATGACGTCATGTAGTATTAGGTTACAACGTATGACGTTATGTATTATTACGATATAACGTATGCCGTCATGTAGCATTACGTTATAACATATGACGTCATGTAGTATTACGATATAACGTACAACGTTATATAGAATTACGATATAACGCACAACGTTATGTCGTATTACGTTATAACGTATCATGTCATGTAGCATTACGTTATAACGTATGACTTTATGGAGTATTACGTTATAACGTATGATGTCATGTGCTATTACGTTACTACGAATATCGTAATATTGTGTTACTTTATGACGTATGACGTCATGTAGTATTACTTTATGACGTATGACGTCATGTAGTATTAGGTTACAACGTATGACGTTATGTATTATCACGATATAACGTATGACGTCATGTAGTACTACGTTATAACGTATGACGTCATGTAGTATTACGATATAACGTACAACGTTATGTCGTATTACGTTATAACGTATCATGTCATGTAGTATTACGTTATAACGTATGACGTTATGGAGTATTACGTTATAACGTATGAGGTCATGTGGTATTACGTTATTACGAATATCGTAATATTGTGATCCTTTATGACGTATGACGCCATGTAGTATTACTTTATTACGTATGACGTCGTGTAGTATTAGATTACAACGTATGACGTTATGTATTATTACGATATAACGTATGACGTTATGTATTATTACGATATAACGTATGACGTCATGTAGTATTAGGTTACAACGTATGACGTTATGTATTATTACGATATAACGTATGACGTCATGTAGTATTACGATATAACGTACAACGTTATATAGAATTACGATACAACGCACAACGTTATGTCGTATTACGTTATAACGTATCATGTCATGTAGCGTTACGTTATATCGTATGACTTTATGGAGTATTACGTTATAACGTATGATGTCATGTGGTATTACGTTAGTACGAATATCGTAATATTGTGTTACTTTATGACGTATGACGTCATGTAGTATTACTTTATGACGTATGACGTCATGTAGTATTACTTTATGACGTATGACGTCATGTAGTATTACTTTATGACGTATGACGTCATGTAGTATTACTTTATGACGTATGACGTCATGCAGTATTAGGTTACAACGTATGACGTTATTCATTATTACGATATAACGTATGACGTTATGCAGTATTAGGTTATAACGTATGACGTCATGTTGTTTTGCGTTATAACTTATGATGTTATGTAGTATTACGATACAACGTATGACGTCATGTGGTGTTACGTTATTGCGAATAACGTTATATTGTGTTACTTTATGACGTATGACGTCATGTAGTATTACGTTATAACGTATGACGGTATGTAGTATTACGTTATTCCGTATAACGTTATATAGTGTTACTTTATGAAGTATGACGTTATGTTGTAGTACGTTATAGCGTATGACGTTATGGAGCATTACGTTATAACGTATGAGGTCATGTGGTATTACATTAGTACGAATATCGTAATATTGTGTTACTTTATGACGTACGACGTCATGTAGCATTACTTTATGACGTACGACGTCATGTAGTATTACTTTATGACGTATTACGTCATGTGGTATTACGTTATTGCGAATAACGTTATATTGTGTTACTTTATGACGTATGACGTCATGTAGTATTACTTTATGACGTATGACGTCATGTAGTATTAGGTTACAACGTATGACGTTATGTATTATTACGATATAACGTATGACGTTATGTATTATTACGATATAACGTATGACGTCATGTAGTATTACGTTATAACGTATGCCGTCATGTAGCATTACGTTATAACATATGACGTCATGTAGTATTACGATATAACGTACAACGTTATATAGGATTACGATATAACGCACAATGTTATGTCGTATTACGTTATAACGTATCATGTCATGTAGCATTACGTTATAACGTATGACTTTATGGAGTATTACGTTATAACGTATGATGTCATGTGGTATTACGTTATTACGAATATCGTAATATTGTGTTACTTTATGACGTACGACGTCATGTAGTATTACTTTATGACGTATGACGTCATGTAGTATTAGGTTACAACGTATGACGTTATGTATTATTACGATATAACGTATGACGTTATGCAGTATTAGCTTATAACGTATGACGTCATGTAGTTTTGCGTTATAACTTATGACGTTATGTAGTATTGCGATACAACGTATGACGTCATGTGGTATTACGTTATTGCGAATAACGTTATATTGTGTTACTTTATGACGTATGACGTCATGTAGTATTACGTTATAACGTATGACGGCATGTAGTATTACGTTATAACGTATGACTTTATGGAGTGTTACGATATAACGTACAACGTTATATAGGATTACGATATAACGCACAATGTTATGTCGTATTACGTTATAACGTATCATGTCATGTAGCATTACGTTATAACGTATGACTTTATGTAGTACTGCGATACAACGTATGACGTCATGTGGTATTACGTTATTGCGAATAACGTTATATTGTGTTACTTTATGACGTATGACGTCATGTAGTATTACGTTATAACGTATGACGGCATGTAGTATTACGTTATAACGTATGACTTTATGGAGTATTACGATATAACGTACAACGTTATATAGGATTACGATATAACGCACAATGTTATGTCGTATTACGTTATAACGTATCATGTCATGTAGCATTACGTTATAACGTATGACTTTATGGAGTATTACGTTATAACGTGTGAGGTCATGTGGTATTACATTATTACGAATATCGTAATATTGTGTTACTTTATGACGTACGACGTCATGTAGTATTACTTTATGACGTATGACGTCATGTAGTATTAGGTTACAACGTATGACGTTATGTAGTATTAGGTTACAACGTATGACGTTATGTATTATTACGATATAACGTATGACGTCATGTAGTATTACGTTATAACGTATCATGTCATGTAGTATTACGTCATAACGTATGCCGTCATGTAGTATTACGTTATAACATATGACGTCATGTAGTAATACGATATAACGTACAACGTTATATAGAATTACGATATAACGCACAACGTTATGTCGTATTACGTTATAACGTATCATGTCCTGTAGTATTACGTTATAACGTATGACGTAATGGAGTATTACGTTATAACGTATGAGGTCATGTGGTATTACGTTATTACGAATAACGTTATATTGTGTTACTTTATGACGTATGACGTCATGTAGTATTACTTCATGACGTATGACGTCATGTATTATTAGGTTACAGCGTATGACGTTATGTATTATTACGATATAACGTATGACGTTATGCAGTATTAGGTTATAACGTATGACGTCATGTAGTTTTGCGTTATAACTTATGACGTTATGTAGTATTACGATACAACGTATGACGTCATGTGGTGTTACGTTATTGCGAATAACGTTATATTGTGTTACTCTATGACGTATGACGTCATGTAGTATTACGTTATAACGTATGACGGTATGTAGTATTACGTTATTCCGTATAACGTTATATAGTGTTACTTTATGAAGTATGACGTTATGTTGTATTACGTTATAGCGTATGACGTTATGGAGCATTACGTTATAACGTATGAGGTCATGTGGTATTACATTAGTACGAATATCGTAATATTGTGTTACTTTATGACGTATGACGTCATGTAGTATTACTTTATGACGTATGACGGTATGTAGTATTACGTTATTCCGTATAACGTTATATAGTGTTACGTTATAAAGTATGACGTCGTGTAGTATTACGTTATAACGTATGACTTTATGGAGTATTACGTTATAACGTATGATGTCATGTGGTATTACGTTATTACGAATATCGTAATATTGTGTTTCTTTATGACGTATGACGTCATGTAGTATTACTTTGTGACGTATGACGTCATGTAGTATTACTTTATGACGTATGACGTCATGTAGTATTAGGTTACAACGTATGACGTTATGTAGTATTACGATATAACGTATGACGTTATGTAGTATTACGATATAACGTATGACGTTATGTAGTATTACGATATAACGTATGACGTCATGTGGTGTTACGTAATTGCGAATAACGTTATATTGTGTTACTTTATGACGTATGACGTCATGTAGTATTTGGTTACAACGTATGACGTTATGTATTATTACGATATAACGTATGACGTCGTGTAGTATTACGTTACAACGTATGACGTTATGTATTATTACGATATAACGTAATACGTTATGCAGAATTGGGTTATAACGTATGACGTTACGTAGTATTACGTTATAACGTATGATGTTATGGAGTATTACGTTATAACGTATGACGTCATGTGGTAATACTTTATTACGAATAACGTTATATTGTGTTTCTTTATGACGTATGACGACATGTAGTATTAGGTTACAACGTATGACGTTATGTATTATTACGATATAACGTATGACGTTATGCAGTATAAGGATATAACGTATGACGTCATGTAGTTTTGCGTTATAACGTATGACGTTATGTAGTATTACGATATAACGTATGACGTCATGTAGTATCACGTTATAACGTATGACGTGATGTGGTATTACGTTATTACGAATAACGTTATATTGTGTTACTTTATAACGTATGACGTCATGTAGTATTACGTTATTCCGTATAACGTTATATAGTGTTACGTTATAAAGTATGACGTCATGTAGTATTACGTTATAACGTATGACGTGATGTGGTATTACGTTATTACGAATAACGTTATATTGTGTTACTTTATAACGTATGACGTCATGTAGTATTACGTTATAACGTATGGCGTTATGTAGTATTACGATATAACGTATGACGTCATGTGGTATTACGTTATTGCGAATAACGTTATATTGTGTTACTTTATGACGTATGGCGTCATGTAGTATTACGTTATAACGTATGACGGTATGTAGTGTTACGTTATTGCGAATAACGTTATATTGTGTTACTTTATGACGTATGACGTCATGTAGTATTACGTTATAACGTATGACGGTATGTAGTATTACGTTATTCCGTATAACGTTATATAGTGTTACTTTATGAAGTATGACGTTATGTTGTAGTACGTTATAGCGTATGACGTTATGGAGCATTACGTTATAACGTATGAGGTCATGTGGTATTACATTAGTACGAATATCGTAATATTGTGTTACTTTATGACGTACGACGTCATGTAGCATTACTTTATGACGTACGACGTCATGTAGTATTACTTTATGACGTATGACGTCATGTGGTATTACGTTATTGCGAATAACGTTATATTGTGTTACTTTATGACGTATGACGTCATGTAGTATTACTTTATGACGTATGACGTCATGTAGTATTAGGTTACAACGTATGACGTTATGTATTATTACGATATAACGTATGACGTTATGTATTATTACGATATAACGTATGACGTCATGTAGTATTACGTTATAACGTATGCCGTCATGTAGCATTACGTTATAACATATGACGTCATGTAGTATTACGATATAACGTACAACGTTATATAGGATTACGATATAACGCACAATGTTATGTCGTATTACGTTATAACGTATCATGTCATGTAGCATTACGTTATAACGTATGACTTTATGGAGTATTACGTTATAACGTATGATGTCATGTGGTATTACGTTATTACGAATATCGTAATATTGTGTTACTTTATGACGTATGACGTCATGTAGTATTACTTCATGACGTATGACGTCATGTAGTATTACTTCATGACGTATGACGTCATGTAGTATTACTTTATGACGTATGACGTCATGTAGTATTAGGTTACAACGTATGACGTTATGTATTATTACGATATAACGTATGACGTTATGCAGTATTAGCTTATAACGTATGACGTCATGTAGTTTTGCGTTATAACGTATGACGTTACGTAGTATTACGTTATAACGTATGATGTTATGGAGTATTACGTTATAACGTATGAGGTCATGTGGTATTACGTTATTACGAATATCGTAATATGGTGATACTTTATGACGCATGACGCCATGTAGTATTACTTTATTACGTATGACGTCATGTAGTATTAGGTTATAGCGTATGACGTTATGTATTATTACGATATAACGTATGACGTTATGCAGTATTAGGTTATAACGTATGATGTCATATACTTTTGCGTTATAACGTATGACGTTATGGAGTATTACGTTATAACGTATGACGTGTTGTGGTATTACGTTATTGCGAATAACGTTATATTGTGTTACTTTATAACGTATGACGTCATGTAGTATTACGTTATAACGTATGGCGTAATGTAGTATTACGATTTAACGTATGACGTCATGTGGTATTACGTTATTGCGAATAACGTTATATTGTGTTACTTTCTGATGTATGACGTCATGTAGTATTACGTTATAGCGTATGACGTTATGGAGCATTACGTTATAACGTATGAGGTCATGTGGTATTACATTAGTACGAATATCGTAATATTGTGTTACTTTATGACGTACGACGTCATGTAGTATTACTTTATGACGTATGACGTCATGTAGTATTACGTTATTGCGAATAACGTTATATTGTGTTACTTTATGACGTATGACGTCATGTAGTATTACGTTATAACGTATGACGGTATGTAGTATTACGTTATTCCGTATAACGTTATATCGTGTTACTTTATGACGTATGACGTCATGTAGTATTACTTTATGACGTATGACGTCATGTAGTATTAGGTTACAACGTATGACGTTATGTATTATTACGATATAACGTATGCCGTCATGTAGCATTACGTTATAACATATGACGTCATGTAGTATTACGATATAACGTACAACGTTATATAGAATTACGATATAACGCACAACGTTATGTCGTATTACGTTATAACGTATCATGTCATGTAGCATTACGTTATAACGTATGACTTTATGGAGTATTACGTTATAACGTATGATGTCATGTGCTATTACGTTACTACGAATATCGTAATATTGTGTTACTTTATGACGTATGACGTCATGTAGTATTACTTTATGACGTATGACGTCATGTAGTATTACTTTATGACGTATGACGTCATGTAGTATTACTTTATGACGTATGACGTCATGTAGTATTAGGTTACAACGTATGACGTTATGTATTATCACGATATAACGTATGACGTCATGTAGTACTACGTTATAACGTATGACGTCATGTAGTATTACGATATAACGTACAACGTTATGTCGTATTACGTTATAACGTATCATGTCATGTAGTATTACGTTATAACGTATGACGTTATGGAGTATTACGTTATAACGTATGAGGTCATGTGGTATTACGTTATTACGAATATCGTAATATTGTGATCCTTTATGACGTATGACGCCATGTAGTATTACTTTATTACGTATGACGTCGTGTAGTATTAGATTACAACGTATGACGTTATGTATTATTACGATATAACGTATGACGTTATGTATTATTACGATATAACGTATGACGTCATGTAGTATTAGGTTACAACGTATGACGTTATGTATTATTACGATATAACGTATGACGTCATGTAGTATTACGATATAACGTACAACGTTATATAGAATTACGATACAACGCACAACGTTATGTCGTATTACGTTATAACGTATCATGTCATGTAGCGTTACGTTATATCGTATGACTTTATGGAGTATTACGTTATAACGTATGATGTCATGTGGTATTACGTTAGTACGAATATCGTAATATTGTGTTACTTTATGACGTACGACGTCATGTAGTATTACTTTATGACGTATGACGTCATGTAGTATTACGTTATTGCGAATAACGTTATATTGTGTTACTTTATGACGTATGACGTCATGTAGTATTACGTTATAACGTATGACGGTATGTAGTATTACGTTATTCCGTATAACGTTATATCGTGTTACTTTATGACGTATGACGTCATGTAGTATTACTTTATGACGTATGACGTCATGTAGTATTAGGTTACAACGTATGACGTTATGTATTATTACGATATAACGTATGCCGTCATGTAGCATTACGTTATAACATATGACGTCATGTAGTATTACGATATAACGTACAACGTTATATAGAATTACGATATAACGCACAACGTTATGTCGTATTACGTTATAACGTATCATGTCATGTAGCATTACGTTATAACGTATGACTTTATGGAGTATTACGTTATAACGTATGATGTCATGTGCTATTACGTTAGTACGAATATCGTAATATTGTGTTACTTTATGACGTACGACGTCATGTAGTATTACTTTATGACGTATGACGTCATGTAGTATTACGTTATTGCGAATAACGTTATATTGTGTTACTTTATGACGTATGACGTCATGTAGTATTACGATATAACGTACAACGTTATGTCGTATTACGTTATAACGTATCATGTCATGTAGTATTACGTTATAACGTATGACGTTATGGAGTATTACGTTATAACGTATGAGGTCATGTGGTATTACGTTATTACGAATATCGTAATATTGTGATCCTTTATGACGTATGACGCCATGTAGTATTACTTTATTACGTATGACGTCGTGTAGTATTAGATTACAACGTATGACGTTATGTATTATTACGATATAACGTATGACGTTATGTATTATTACGATATAACGTATGACGTTATGTATTATTACGATATAACGTATGACGTCATGTAGTATTAGGTTACAACGTATGACGTTATGTATTATTACGATATAACGTATGACGTCATGTAGTATTACGATATAACGTACAACGTTATATAGAATTACGATACAACGCACAACGTTATGTCGTATTACGTTATAACGTATCATGTCATGTAGCGTTACGTTATATCGTATGACTTTATGGAGTATTACGTTATAACGTATGATGTCATGTGGTATTACGTTATTACGAATATCGTAATATTGTGTTACTTTATGACGTATGACGTCATGTAGTATTACTTCATGACGTATGACGTCATGTAGTATTACTTCATGACGTATGACGTCATGTAGTATTACTTTATGACGTATGACGTCATGTAGTATTACTTCATGACGTATGACGTCATGTAGTATTACTTTATGACGTATGACGTCATGTAGTATTAGGTTACAACGTATGACGTTATGTATTATTACGATATAACGTATGACGTTATGCAGTATTAGCTTATAACGTATGACGTCATGTAGTTTTGCGTTATAACTTATGACGTTATGTAGTATTGCGATACAACGTATGACGTCATGTGGTATTACGTTATTGCGAATAACGTTATATTGTGTTACTTTATGACGTATGACGTCATGTAGTATTACGTTATAACGTATGACGGCATGTAGTATTACGTTATAACGTATGACTTTATGGAGTGTTACGATATAACGTACAACGTTATATAGGATTACGATATAACGCACAATGTTATGTCGTATTACGTTATAACGTATCATGTCATGTAGCATTACGTTATAACGTATGACTTTATGTAGTATTGCGATACAACGTATGACGTCATGTGGTATTACGTTATTGCGAATAACGTTATATTGTGTTACTTTATGACGTATGACGTCATGTAGTATTACGTTATAACGTATGACGGCATGTAGTATTACGTTATAACGTATGACTTTATGGAGTATTACGATATAACGTACAACGTTATATAGGATTACGATATAACGCACAATGTTATGTCGTATTACGTTATAACGTATCATGTCATGTAGCATTACGTTATAACGTATGACTTTATGG
Organism: Bombus terrestris; assembly: GCF_910591885.1. Classification (NCBI taxonomy): domain Eukaryota; kingdom Metazoa; phylum Arthropoda; class Insecta; order Hymenoptera; family Apidae; genus Bombus; species Bombus terrestris. The sequence goes on from NW_025963557.1 coordinate 1,966,642, forward strand.
AGTATTACGTTATAACGTGTGAGGTCATGTGGTATTACATTATTACGAATATCGTAATATTGTGTTACTTTATGACGTACGACGTCATGTAGTATTACTTTATGACGTATGACGTCATGTAGTATTAGGTTACAACGTATGACGTTATGTAGTATTAGGTTACAACGTATGACGTTATGTATTATTACGATATAACGTATGACGTCATGTAGTATTACGTTATAACGTATCATGTCATGTAGTATTACGTCATAACGTATGCCGTCATGTAGTATTACGTTATAACGTGTGAGGTCATGTGGTATTACATTATTACGAATATCGTAATATTGTGTTACTTTATGACGTACGACGTCATGTAGTATTACTTCATGACGTATGACGTCATGTAGTATTAGGTTACAGCGTATGACGTTATGTATTATTACGATATAACGTATGACGTTATGCAGTATTAGGTTATAACGTATGACGTCATGTAGTTTTGCGTTATAACTTATGACGTTATGTAGTATTACGATACAACGTATGACGTCATGTGGTGTTACGTTATTGCGAATAACGTTATATTGTGTTACTCTATGACGTATGACGTCATGTAGTATTACTTTGTGACGTATGACGTCATGTAGTATTACTTTATGACGTATGACGTCATGTAGTATTAGGTTACAACGTATGACGTTATGTAGTATTACGATATAACGTATGACGTTATGTAGTATTACGATATAACGTATGACGTTATGTAGTATTACGATATAACGTATGACGTCATGTGGTGTTACGTAATTGCGAATAACGTTATATTGTGTTACTTTATGACGTATGACGTCATGTAGTATTTGGTTACAACGTATGACGTTATGTATTATTACGATATAACGTATGACGTCGTGTAGTATTACGTTACAACGTATGACGTTATGTATTATTACGATATAACGTAATACGTTATGCAGAATTGGGTTATAACGTATGACGTTACGTAGTATTACGTTATAACGTATGATGTTATGGAGTATTACGTTATAACGTATGACGTCATGTGGTAATACTTTATTACGAATAACGTTATATTGTGTTTCTTTATGACGTATGACGACATGTAGTATTAGGTTACAACGTATGACGTTATGTATTATTACGATATAACGTATGACGTTATGCAGTATAAGGATATAACGTATGACGTCATGTAGTTTTGCGTTATAACGTATGACGTTATGTAGTATTACGATATAACGTATGACGTCATGTAGTATTACGTTATAACGTATGACGTGATGTGGTATTACGTTATTACGAATAACGTTATATTGTGTTACTTTATAACGTATGACGTCATGTAGTATTACGTTATTCCGTATAACGTTATATAGTGTTACGTTATAAAGTATGACGTCATGTAGTATTACGTTATAACGTATGACGTGATGTGGTATTACGTTATTACGAATAACGTTATATTGTGTTACTTTATAACGTATGACGTCATGTAGTATTACGTTATAACGTATGGCGTTATGTAGTATTACGATATAACGTATGACGTCATGTGGTATTACGTTATTGCGAATAACGTTATATTGTGTTACTTTATGACGTATGGCGTCATGTAGTATTACGTTATAACGTATGACGGTATGTAGTGTTACGTTATTGCGAATAACGTTATATTGTGTTACTTTATGACGTATGACGTCATGTAGTATTACGTTATAACGTATGACGGTATGTAGTATTACGTTATTCCGTATAACGTTATATCGTGTTACTTTATGACGTATGACGTCATGTAGTATTACTTTATGACGTATGACGTCATGTAGTATTACTTTATGACGTATGACGTCATGTAGTATTACTTTATGACGTATGACGTCATGTAGTATTAGGTTACAACGTATGACGTTATGTATTATTACGATATAACGTATGACGTTATGTATTATTACGATATAACGTATGACGTTATGGAGTATTACGTTATAACGTATGACGTCATGTAGTATTACGTTATAACATATGACGTCATGTAGTATTACGATATAACGTACAACGTTATATAGAATTACGATATAACGCACAACGTTATGTCGTATTACGTTATAACGTATCATGTCATGTAGCATTACGTTATAACGTATAACTTTATGGAGTATTACGTTATAACGTATGATGTCATGTGGTAATACGTTATTACAAATATCGTAATATTGTGTTACTTTATGACGTATGACGTCATGTAGTATTACTTTATGACGTATGACGTCATGTTGTATTACGTTATAACGTATGACGTTATGGAGTATTACGTTATAACGTATGAGGTCATGTGGTATTACGTTATTACGAATAACGTTATATTGTGTTAATTTATGACGTATGACGTCATGTAGTATTACTTTATGACGTATGACGTCATGTTGTATTAGGTTACAACGTATGACGTTATGTATTATTACGATATAACGTATGACGTTATGTATTATTACGATATAACGTATGACGTTATGCAGTATTAGGTTATAACGTATGACGTCATGTAGTTTTGCGTTATAACGTATGCCGTCATGTAGCATTACGTTATAACATATGACGTCATGTAGTATTACGATGTAACGTACAACGTTATATAGAATTACGATATAACGCACAACGTTATGTCGTATTACGTTATAACGTATCATGTCATGTAGCATTACGTTATAACGTATGACTTTATGGAGTATTACGTTATAACGTATGATGTCATGTGCTATTACGTTATTACGAATATCGTAATATTGTGTTACTTTATGACGTATGACGTCATGTAGTATTACTTTATGACGTATGACGTCATGTAGTATTAGGTTACAACGTATGACGTTATGTATTATTACGATATAACGTATGACGTCATGTAGTACTACGTTATAACGTATGACGTCATGTAGTATTACGTTATTACGAATATCGTAATATTGTGATCCTTTATGACGTATGACGCCATGTAGTATTACTTTATTACGTATGACGTCGTGTAGTATTAGATTACAACGTATGACGTTATGTATTATAACGATATAACGTATGACGTTATGTATTATTACGATATAACGTATGACGTCATGTAGTATTAGGTTACAACGTATGACGTTATGTATTATTACGATATAACGTATGACGTCATGTAGTATTACGATATAACGTACAACGTTATATAGAATTACGATATAACGCACAACGTTATGTCGTATTACGTTATAACGTATCATGTCATGTAGCGTTACGTTATAACGTATGACTTTATGGAGTATTACGTTATAACGTATGATGTCATGTGGTATTACGTTATTACGAATATCGTAATATTGTGTTACTTTATGACGTATGACGTCATGTAGTATTACTTTATGACGTATGACGTCATGTAGTATTACTTTATGACGTATGACGTCATGTAGTATTACTTTATGACGTATGACGTCATGTAGTATTACTTTATGACGTATGACGTCATGTAGTATTAGGTTACAACGTATGACGTTATTCATTATTACGATATAACGTATGACGTTATGCAGTATTAGGTTATAACGTATGACGTCATGTTGTTTTGCGTTATAACTTATGATGTTATGTAGTATTACGATACAACGTATGACGTCATGTGGTGTTACGTTATTGCGAATAACGTTATATTGTGTTACTTTATGACGTATGACGTCATGTAGTATTACGTTATAACGTATGACGGTATGTAGTATTACGTTATTCCGTATAACGTTATATAGTGTTACTTTATGAAGTATGACGTTATGTTGTAGTACGTTATAACGTATGACGTTATGGAGTATTACGTTATAACGTATGACGTCATGTAGTATTACGTAATAACGTATGCCGTCATGTAGTATTACGTTATAACATATGACGTCATGTAGTATTACGATATAACGTACAACGTTATATAGAATTACGATATAACGCACAACGTTATGTCGTATTACGTTATAACGTATCATGTCATGTAGCATTACGTTATAACGTATAACTTTATGGAGTATTACGTTATAACGTATGATGTCATGTGGTAATACGTTATTACAAATATCGTAATATTGTGTTACTTTATGACGTATGACGTCATGTAGTATTACTTTATGACGTATGACGTCATGTTGTATTACGTTATAACGTATGACGTTATGGAGTATTACGTTATAACGTATGAGGTCATGTGGTATTACGTTATTACGAATAACGTTATATTGTGTTAATTTATGACGTATGACGTCATGTAGTATTACTTTATGACGTATGACGTCATGTTGTATTAGGTTACAACGTATGACGTTATGTATTATTACGATATAACGTATGACGTTATGTATTATTACGATATAACGTATGACGTTATGCAGTATTAGGTTATAACGTATGACGTCATGTAGTTTTGCGTTATAACGTATGCCGTCATGTAGCACTACGTTATAACATATGACGTCATGTAGTATTACGATATAACGTACAACGTTATATAGAATTACGATATAACGCACAACGTTATGTCGTATTACGTTATAACGTATCATGTCATGTAGCATTACGTTATAACGTATGACTTTATGGAGTATTACGTTATAACGTATGATGTCATGTGCTATTACGTTATTACGAATATCGTAATATTGTGATCCTTTATGACGTATGACGCCATGTAGTATTACTTTATTACGTATGACGTCGTGTAGTATTAGATTACAACGTATGACGTTATGTATTATTACGATATAACGTATGACGTTATGTATTATTACGATATAACGTATGACGTCATGTAGTATTAGGTTACAACGTATGACGTTATGTATTATTACGATATAACGTATGACGTCATGTAATATTACGATATAACGTACAACGTTATATAGAATTACGATATAACGCACAACGTTATGTCGTATTACGTTATAACGTATCATGTCATGTAGCGTTACGTTATAACGTATGACTTTATGGAGTATTACGTTATAACGTATGATGTCATGTGGTATTACATTATTACGAATATCGTAATATTGTGTTACTTTATGACGTACGACGTCATGTAGTATTACTTTATGACGTATGACGTCATGTAGTATTAGGTTACAACGTATGACGTTATGTAGTATTAGGTTACAACGTATGACGTTATGTATTATTACGATATAACGTATGACGTCATGTAGTATTACGTTATAACGTATCATGTCATGTAGTATTACGTCATAACGTATGCCGTCATGTAGTATTACGTTATAACATATGACGTCATGTAGTAATACGATATAACGTACAACGTTATATAGAATTACGATATAACGCACAACGTTATGTCGTATTACGTTATAACGTATCATGTCCTGTAGTATTACGTTATAACGTATGACGTAATGGAGTATTACGTTATAACGTATGAGGTCATGTGGTATTACGTTATTACGAATAACGTTATATTGTGTTACTTTATGACGTATGACGTCATGTAGTATTACTTCATGACGTATGACGTCATGTAGTATTAGGTTACAGCGTATGACGTTATGTATTATTACGATATAACGTATGACGTTATGCAGTATTAGGTTATAACGTATGACGTCATGTAGTTTTGCGTTATAACTTATGACGTTATGTAGTATTACGATACAACGTATGACGTCATGTGGTGTTACGTTATTGCGAATAACGTTATATTGTGTTACTCTATGACGTATGACGTCATGTAGTATTACGTTATAACGTATGACGGTATGTAGTATTACGTTATTCCGTATAACGTTATATAGTGTTACTTTATGAAGTATGACGTTATGTTGTATTACGTTATAGCGTATGACGTTATGGAGCATTACGTTATAACGTATGAGGTCATGTGGTATTACATTAGTACGAATATCGTAATATTGTGTTACTTTATGACGTATGACGTCATGTAGTATTACTTTATGACGTATGACGGTATGTAGTATTACGTTATTCCGTATAACGTTATATAGTGTTACGTTATAAAGTATGACGTCGTGTAGTATTACGTTATAACGTATGACTTTATGGAGTATTACGTTATAACGTATGATGTCATGTGGTATTACGTTATTACGAATATCGTAATATTGTGTTTCTTTATGACGTATGACGTCATGTAGTATTACTTTGTGACGTATGACGTCATGTAGTATTACTTTGTGACGTATGACGTCATGTAGTATTACTTTATGACGTATGACGTCATGTAGTATTAGGTTACAACGTATGACGTTATGTAGTATTAGGTTACAACGTATGACGTTATGTATTATTACGATATAACGTATGACGTCATGTAGTATTACGTTATAACGTATCATGTCATGTAGTATTACGTCATAACGTATGCCGTCATGTAGTATTACGTTATAACATATGACGTCATGTAGTAATACGATATAACGTACAACGTTATATAGAATTACGATATAACGCACAACGTTATGTCGTATTACGTTATAACGTATCATGTCCTGTAGTATTACGTTATAACGTATGACGTAATGGAGTATTACGTTATAACGTATGAGGTCATGTGGTATTACGTTATTACGAATAACGTTATATTGTGTTACTTTATGACGTATGACGTCATGTAGTATTACTTCATGACGTATGACGTCATGTAGTATTAGGTTACAGCGTATGACGTTATGTATTATTACGATATAACGTATGACGTTATGCAGTATTAGGTTATAACGTATGACGTCATGTAGTTTTGCGTTATAACTTATGACGTTATGTAGTATTACGATACAACGTATGACGTCATGTGGTGTTACGTTATTGCGAATAACGTTATATTGTGTTACTCTATGACGTATGACGTCATGTAGTATTACGTTATAACGTATGACGGTATGTAGTATTACGTTATTCCGTATAACGTTATATAGTGTTACTTTATGAAGTATGACGTTATGTTGTATTACGTTATAGCGTATGACGTTATGGAGCATTACGTTATAACGTATGAGGTCATGTGGTATTACATTAGTACGAATATCGTAATATTGTGTTACTTTATGACGTATGACGTCATGTAGTATTACTTTATGACGTATGACGGTATGTAGTATTACGTTATTCCGTATAACGTTATATAGTGTTACGTTATAAAGTATGACGTCGTGTAGTATTACGTTATAACGTATGACTTTATGGAGTATTACGTTATAACGTATGATGTCATGTGGTATTACGTTATTACGAATATCGTAATATTGTGTTTCTTTATGACGTATGACGTCATGTAGTATTACTTTGTGACGTATGACGTCATGTAGTATTACTTTGTGACGTATGACGTCATGTAGTATTACTTTATGACGTATGACGTCATGTAGTATTAGGTTACAACGTATGACGTTATGTAGTATTACGATATAACGTATGACGTTATGTAGTATTACGATATAACGTATGACGTTATGTAGTATTACGATATAACGTATGACGTCATGTGGTGTTACGTAATTGCGAATAACGTTATATTGTGTTACTTTATGACGTATGACGTCATGTAGTATTTGGTTACAACGTATGACGTTATGTATTATTACGATATAACGTATGACGTCGTGTAGTATTACGTTACAACGTATGACGTTATGTATTATTACGATATAACGTAATACGTTATGCAGAATTGGGTTATAACGTATGACGTTACGTAGTATTACGTTATAACGTATGATGTTATGGAGTATTACGTTATAACGTATGACGTCATGTGGTAATACTTTATTACGAATAACGTTATATTGTGTTTCTTTATGACGTATGACGACATGTAGTATTAGGTTACAACGTATGACGTTATGTATTATTACGATATAACGTATGACGTTATGCAGTATAAGGATATAACGTATGACGTCATGTAGTTTTGCGTTATAACGTATGACGTTATGTAGTATTACGATATAACGTATGACGTCATGTAGTATTACGTTATAACGTATGACGTGATGTGGTATTACGTTATTACGAATAACGTTATATTGTGTTACTTTATAACGTATGACGTCATGTAGTATTACGTTATTCCGTATAACGTTATATAGTGTTACGTTATAAAGTATGACGTCATGTAGTATTACGTTATAACGTATGACGTGATGTGGTATTACGTTATTACGAATATCGTAATATTGTGTTACGTTATGACGTATGACGTCATGTAGTATTACTTTATGACGTATGACGTCATGTAGTATTAGGTTACAACGTATGACGTTATGTATTATTACGATATAACGTATGACGTCATGTAGTATTACGTAATAACGCATGCCGTCATGTAGTATTACGTTATAACATATGACGTCATGTAGTAATACGATATAACGTACAACGTTATATAGAATTACGATATAACGCACAACGTTATGTCGTATTACGTTATAACGTATCATGTCCTGTAGTATTACGTTATAACGTATGACGTAATGGAGTATTACGTTATAACGTATGAGGTCATGTGGTATTACGTTATTACGAATAACGTTATATTGTGTTTCTTTATGACGTATGACGACATGTAGTATTAGGTTACAACGTATGACGTTATGTATTATTACGATATAACGTATGACGTTATGCAGTATAAGGATATAACGTATGACGTCATGTAGTTTTGCGTTATAACGTATGGCGTTATGTAGTATTACGATATAACGTATGACGTCATGTGGTATTACGTTATTGCGAATAACGTTATATTGTGTTACTTTATGACGTATGGCGTCATGTAGTATTACGTTATAACGTATGACGGTATGTAGTGTTACGTTATTGCGAATAACGTTATATTGTGTTACTTTATGACGTATGACGTCATGTAGTATTACGTTATAACGTATGACGGTATGTAGTATTACGTTATTCCGTATAACGTTATATCGTGTTACTTTATGACGTATGACGTCATGTAGAATTACTTTATGACGTATGACGTCATGTAGTATTACTTTATGACGTATGACGTCATGTAGTATTAGGTTACAACGTATGACGTTATGTATTATTACGATATAACGTATGACGTTATGTATTATTACGATATAACGTATGACGTCATGTAGTATTACGTAATAACGTATGCCGTCATGTAGTATTACGTTATAACATATGACGTCATGCAGTATTACGATATAACGTACAACGTTATATAGAATTACGATATAACGCACAACGTTATGTCGTATTACGTTATAACGTATCATGTCATGTAGCATTACGTTATAACGTATAACTTTATGGAGTATTACGTTATAACGTATGATGCCATGTGGTAATACGCTATTACAAATATCGTAATATTGTGTTACTTTATGACGTATGACGTCATGTAGTATTACTTTATGACGTATGACGTCATGTTGTATTACGTTATAACGTATGACGTTATGGAGTATTACGTTATAACGTATGAGGTCATGTGGTATTACGTTATTACGAATAACGTTATATTGTGTTAATTTATGACGTATGACGTCATGTAGTATTACTTTATGACGTATGACGTCATGTTGTATTAGGTTACAACGTATGACGTTATGTATTATTACGATATAACGTATGACGTTATGTATTATTACGATATAACGTATGACGTTATGCAGTATTAGGTTATAACGTATGACGTCATGTAGTTTTGCGTTATAACGTATGCCGTCATGTAGCATTACGTTATAACATATGACGTCATGTAGTATTACGATGTAACGTACAACGTTATATAGAATTACGATATAACGCACAACGTTATGTCGTATTACGTTATAACGTATCATGTCATGTAGCATTACGTTATAACGTATGACTTTATGGAGTATTACGTTATAACGTATGATGTCATGTGCTATTACGTTATTACGAATATCGTAATATTGTGTTACGTTATGACGTATGACGTCATGTAGTATTACTTTATGACGTATGACGTCATGTAGTATTAGGTTACAACGTATGACGTTATGTATTATTACGATATAACGTATGACGTCATGTAGTACTACGTTATAACGTATGACGTCATGTAGTATTACGTTATTACGAATATCGTAATATTGTGATCCTTTATGACGTATGACGCCATGTAGTATTACTTTATTACGTATGACGTCGTGTAGTATTAGATTACAACGTATGACGTTATGTATTATAACGATATAACGTATGACGTTATGTATTATTACGATATAACGTATGACGTCATGTAGTATTAGGTTACAACGTATGACGTTATGTATTATTACGATATAACGTATGACGTCATGTAGTATTACGATATAACGTACAACGTTATATAGAATTACGATATAACGCACAACGTTATGTCGTATTACGTTATAACGTATCATGTCATGTAGCGTTACGTTATAACGTATGACTTTATGGAGTATTACGTTATAACGTATGATGTCATGTGGTATTACGTTATTACGAATATCGTAATATTGTGTTACTTTATTACGTATGACGTCATGTAGTATTACTTTATGACGTATGACGTCATGTAGTATTACTTTATGACGTATGACGTCATGTAGTATTACTTTATGACGTATGACGTCATGTAGTATTACTTTATGACGTATGACGTCATGTAGTATTAGGTTACAACGTATGACGTTATTCATTATTACGATATAACGTATGACGTTATGCAGTATTAGGTTATAACGTATGACGTCATGTTGTTTTGCGTTATAACTTATGATGTTATGTAGTATTACGATACAACGTATGACGTCATGTGGTGTTACGTTATTGCGAATAACGTTATATTGTGTTACTTTATGACGTATGACGTCATGTAGTATTACGTTATAACGTATGACGGTATGTAGTATTACGTTATTCCGTATAACGTTATATAGTGTTACTTTATGAAGTATGACGTTATGTTGTAGTACGTTATAACGTATGACGTTATGGAGTATTACGTTATAACGTATGACGTCATGTAGTATTACGTAATAACGTATGCCGTCATGTAGTATTACGTTATAACATATGACGTCATGTAGTATTACGATATAACGTACAACGTTATATAGAATTACGATATAACGCACAACGTTATGTCGTATTACGTTATAACGTATCATGTCATGTAGCATTACGTTATAACGTATAACTTTATGGAGTATTACGTTATAACGTATGATGTCATGTGGTAATACGTTATTACAAATATCGTAATATTGTGTTACTTTATGACGTATGACGTCATGTAGTATTACTTTATGACGTATGACGTCATGTTGTATTACGTTATAACGTATGACGTTATGGAGTATTACGTTATAACGTATGAGGTCATGTGGTATTACGTTATTACGAATAACGTTATATTGTGTTAATTTATGACGTATGACGTCATGTAGTATTACTTTATGACGTATGACGTCATGTTGTATTAGGTTACAACGTATGACGTTATGTATTATTACGATATAACGTATGACGTTATGTATTATTACGATGTAACGTATGACGTTATGCAGTATTAGGTTATAACGTATGACGTCATGTAGTTTTGCGTTATAACGTATGCCGTCATGTAGCATTACGTTATAACATATGACGTCATGTAGTATTACGATGTAACGTACAACGTTATATAGAATTACGATATAACGCACAACGTTATGTCGTATTACGTTATAACGTATCATGTCATGTAGCATTACGTTATAACGTATGACTTTATGGAGTATTACGTTATAACGTATGATGTCATGTGCTATTACGTTATTACGAATATCGTAATATTGTGTTACGTTATGACGTATGACGTCATGTAGTATTACTTTATGACGTATGACGTCATGTAGTATTAGGTTACAACGTATGACGTTATGTATTATTACGATATAACGTATGACGTCATGTAGTACTACGTTATAACGTATGACGTCATGTAGTATTACGTTATTACGAATATCGTAATATTGTGATCCTTTATGACGTATGACGCCATGTAGTATTACTTTATTACGTATGACGTCGTGTAGTATTAGATTACAACGTATGACGTTATGTATTATAACGATATAACGTATGACGTTATGTATTATTACGATATAACGTATGACGTCATGTAGTATTAGGTTACAACGTATGACGTTATGTATTATTACGATATAACGTATGACGTCATGTAGTATTACGATATAACGTACAACGTTATATAGAATTACGATATAACGCACAACGTTATGTCGTATTACGTTATAACGTATCATGTCATGTAGCGTTACGTTATAACGTATGACTTTATGGAGTATTACGTTATAACGTATGATGTCATGTGGTATTACGTTATTACGAATATCGTAATATTGTGTTACTTTATGACGTATGACGTCATGTAGTATTACTTTATGACGTATGACGTCATGTAGTATTACTTTATGACGTATGACGTCACGTAGTATTACTTTATGACGTATGACGTCATGTAGTATTACTTTATGACGTATGACGTCATGTAGTATTAGGTTACAACGTATGACGTTATTCATTATTACGATATAACGTATGACGTTATGCAGTATTAGGTTATAACGTATGACGTCATGTTGTTTTGCGTTATAACTTATGATGTTATGTAGTATTACGATACAACGTATGACGTCATGTGGTGTTACGTTATTGCGAATAACGTTATATTGTGTTACTTTATGACGTATGACGTCATGTAGTATTACGTTATAACGTATGACGGTATGTAGTATTACGTTATTCCGTATAACGTTATATAGTGTTACTTTATGAAGTATGACGTTATGTTGTAGTACGTTATAGCGTATGACGTTATGGAGCATTACGTTATAACGTATAACTTTATGGAGTATTACGTTATAACGTATGATGTCATGTGGTAATACGTTATTACAAATATCGTAATATTGTGTTACTTTATGACGTATGACGTCATGTAGTATTACTTTATGACGTATGACGTCATGTTGTATTACGTTATAACGTATGACGTTATGGAGTATTACGTTATAACGTATGAGGTCATGTGGTATTACGTTATTACGAATAACGTTATATTGTGTTAATTTATGACGTATGACGTCATGTAGTATTACTTTATGACGTATGACGTCATGTTGTATTAGGTTACAACGTATGACGTTATGTATTATTACGATATAACGTATGACGTCATGTAATATTACGATATAACGTACAACGTTATATAGAATTACGATATAACGCACAACGTTATGTCGTATTACGTTATAACGTATCATGTCATGTAGCGTTACGTTATAACGTATGACTTTATGGAGTATTACGTTATAACGTATGATGTCATGTGGTATTACATTATTACGAATATCGTAATATTGTGTTACTTTATGACGTACGACGTCATGTAGTATTACTTTATGACGTATGACGTCATGTAGTATTAGGTTACAACGTATGACGTTATGTAGTATTAGGTTACAACGTATCATGTCATGTAGTATTACGTCATAACGTATGCCGTCATGTAGTATTACGTTATAACATATGACGTCATGTAGTAATACGATATAACGTACAACGTTATATAGAATTACGATATAACGCACAACGTTATGTCGTATTACGTTATAACGTATCATGTCCTGTAGTATTACGTTATAACGTATGACGTAATGGAGTATTACGTTATAACGTATGAGGTCATGTGGTATTACGTTATTACGAATAACGTTATATTGTGTTACTTTATGACGTATGACGTCATGTAGTATTACTTCATGACGTATGACGTCATGTAGTATTAGGTTACAGCGTATGACGTTATGTATTATTACGATATAACGTATGACGTTATGCAGTATTAGGTTATAACGTATGACGTCATGTAGTTTTGCGTTATAACTTATGACGTTATGTAGTATTACGATACAACGTATGACGTCATGTGGTGTTACGTTATTGCGAATAACGTTATATTGTGTTACTCTATGACGTATGACGTCATGTAGTATTACGTTATAACGTATGACGGTATGTAGTATTACGTTATTCCGTATAACGTTATATAGTGTTACTTTATGAAGTATGACGTTATGTTGTATTACGTTATAGCGTATGACGTTATGGAGCATTACGTTATAACGTATGAGGTCATGTGGTATTACATTAGTACGAATATCGTAATATTGTGTTACTTTATGACGTATGACGTCATGTAGTATTACTTTATGACGTATGACGGTATGTAGTATTACGTTATTCCGTATAACGTTATATAGTGTTACGTTATAAAGTATGACGTCGTGTAGTATTACGTTATAACGTATGACTTTATGGAGTATTACGTTATAACGTATGATGTCATGTGGTATTACGTTATTACGAATATCGTAATATTGTGTTTCTTTATGACGTATGACGTCATGTAGTATTACTTTGTGACGTATGACGTCATGTAGTATTACTTTATGACGTATGACGTCATGTAGTATTAGGTTACAACGTATGACGTTATGTAGTATTACGATATAACGTATGACGTTATGTAGTATTACGATATAACGTATGACGTTATGTAGTATTACGATATAACGTATGACGTCATGTGGTGTTACGTAATTGCGAATAACGTTATATTGTGTTACTTTATGACGTATGACGTCATGTAGTATTTGGTTACAACGTATGACGTTATGTATTATTACGATATAACGTATGACGTCGTGTAGTATTACGTTACAACGTATGACGTTATGTATTATTACGATATAACGTAATACGTTATGCAGAATTGGGTTATAACGTATGACGTTACGTAGTATTACGTTATAACGTATGATGTTATGGAGTATTACGTTATAACGTATGACGTCATGTGGTAATACTTTATTACGAATAACGTTATATTGTGTTTCTTTATGACGTATGACGACATGTAGTATTAGGTTACAACGTATGACGTTATGTATTATTACGATATAACGTATGACGTTATGCAGTATAAGGATATAACGTATGACGTTATGCAGTATAAGGATATAACGTATGACGTCATGTAGTTTTGCGTTATAACGTATGACGTTATGTAGTATTACGATATAACGTATGACGTCATGTAGTATTACGTTATAACGTATGACGTGATGTGGTATTACGTTATTACGAATAACGTTATATTGTGTTACTTTATAACGTATGACGTCATGTAGTATTACGTTATTCCGTATAACGTTATATAGTGTTACGTTATAAAGTATGACGTCATGTAGTATTACGTTATAACGTATGACGTGATGTGGTATTACGTTATTACGAATAACGTTATATTGTGTTACTTTATAACGTATGACGTCATGTAGTATTACGTTATAACGTATGGCGTTATGTAGTATTACGATATAACGTATGACGTCATGTGGTATTACGTTATTGCGAATAACGTTATATTGTGTTACTTTATGACGTATGGCGTCATGTAGTATTACGTTATAACGTATGACGGTATGTAGTGTTACGTTATTGCGAATAACGTTATATTGTGTTACTTTATGACGTATGACGTCATGTAGTATTACGTTATAACGTATGACGGTATGTAGTATTACGTTATTCCGTATAACGTTATATCGTGTTACTTTATGACGTATGACGTCATGTAGTATTACTTTATGACGTATGACGTCATGTAGTATTACTTTATAACGTATGACGTCATGTAGTATTACGTTATAACGTATGGCGTTATGTAGTATTACGATATAACGTATGACGTCATGTGGTATTACGTTATTGCGAATAACGTTATATTGTGTTACTTTATGACGTATGGCGTCATGTAGTATTACGTTATAACGTATGACGGTATGTAGTGTTACGTTATTGCGAATAACGTTATATTGTGTTACTTTATGACGTATGACGTCATGTAGTATTACGTTATAACATATGACGTCATGTAGTATTACGATATAACGTACAACGTTATATAGAATTACGATATAACGCACAACGTTATGTCGTATTACGTTATAACGTATCATGTCATGTAGCATTACGTTATAACGTATAACTTTATGGAGTATTACGTTATAACGTATGATGTCATGTGGTAATACGTTATTACAAATATCGTAATATTGTGTTACTTTATGACGTATGACGTCATGTAGTATTACTTTATGACGTATGACGTCATGTTGTATTACGTTATAACCCTATGACGTTATGGAGTATTACGTTATAACGTATGAGGTCATGTGGTATTACGTTATTACGAATAACGTTATATTGTGTTAATTTATGACGTATGACGTCATGTAGTATTACTTTATGACGTATGACGTCATGTTGTATTAGGTTACAACGTATGACGTTATGTATTATTACGATATAACGTATGACGTTATGTATTATTACGATATAACGTATGACGTTATGCAGTATTAGGTTATAACGTATGACGTCATGTAGTTTTGCGTTATAACGTATGCCGTCATGTAGCATTACGTTATAACGTATGACTTTATGGAGTATTACGTTATAACGTATGATGTCATGTGCTATTACGTTATTACGAATATCGTAATATTGTGTTACGTTATGACGTATGACGTCATGTAGTATTACTTTATGACGTATGACGTCATGTAGTATTAGGTTACAACGTATGACGTTATGTATTATTACGATATAACGTATGACGTCATGTAGTACTACGTTATAACGTATGACGTCATGTAGTATTACGTTATTACGAATATCGTAATATTGTGATCCTTTATGACGTATGACGCCATGTAGTATTACTTTATTACGTATGACGTCGTGTAGTATTAGATTACAACGTATGACGTTATGTATTATAACGATATAACGTATGACGTTATGTATTATTACGATATAACGTATGACGTCATGTAGTATTAGGTTACAACGTATGACGTTATGTATTATTACGATATAACGTATGACGTCATGTAGTATTACGATATAACGTACAACGTTATATAGAATTACGATATAACGCACAACGTTATGTCGTATTACGTTATAACGTATCATGTCATGTAGCGTTACGTTATAACGTATGACTTTATGGAGTATTACGTTATAACGTATGATGTCATGTGGTATTACGTTATTACGAATATCGTAATATTGTGTTACTTTATGACGTATGACGTCATGTAGTATTACTTTATGACGTATGACGTCATGTAGTATTACTTTATGACGTATGACGTCATGTAGTATTACTTTATGACGTATGACGTCATGTAGTATTACTTTATGACGTATGACGTCATGTAGTATTAGGTTACAACGTATGACGTTATTCATTATTACGATATAACGTATGACGTTATGCAGTATTAGGTTATAACGTATGACGTCATGTTGTTTTGCGTTATAACTTATGATGTTATGCAGTATTACGATACAACGTATGACGTCATGTGGTGTTACGTTATTGCGAATAACGTTATATTGTGTTACTTTATGACGTATGACGTCATGTAGTATTACGTTATAACGTATGACGGTATGTAGTATTACGTTATTCCGTATAACGTTATATAGTGTTACTTTATGAAGTATGACGTTATGTTGTAGTACGTTATAACGTATGACGTTATGGAGTATTACGTTATAACGTATGACGTTATGTAGTATTACGTTATAACGTATGCCGTCATGTAGTATTACGTTATAACATATGACGTCATGTAGTATTACGATATAACGTACAACGTTATATAGAATTACGATATAACGCACAACGTTATGTCGTATTACGTTATAACGTATCATGTCATGTAGCATTACGTTATAACGTATAACTTTATGGAGTATTACGTTATAACGTATGATGTCATGTGGTAATACGTTATTACAAATATCGTAATATTGTGTTACTTTATGACGTATGACGTCATGTAGTATTACTTTATGACGTATGACGTCATGTTGTATTACGTTATAACGTATGACGTTATGGAGTATTACGTTATAACGTATGAGGTCATGTGGTATTACGTTATTACGAATAACGTTATATTGTGTTAATTTATGACGTATGACGTCATGTAGTATTACTTTATGACGTATGACGTCATGTTGTATTAGGTTACAACGTATGACGTTATGTATTATTACGATATAACGTATGACGTTATGTATTATTACGATATAACGTATGACGTTATGCAGTATTAGGTTATAACGTATGACGTCATGTAGTTTTGCGTTATAACGTATGCCGTCATGTAGCATTACGTTATAACATATGACGTCATGTAGTATTACGATGTAACGTACAACGTTATATAGAATTACGATATAACGCACAACGTTATGTCGTATTACGTTATAACGTATCATGTCATGTAGCATTACGTTATAACGTATGACTTTATGGAGTATTACGTTATAACGTATGATGTCATGTGCTATTACGTTATTACGAATATCGTAATATTGTGTTACGTTATGACGTATGACGTCATGTAGTATTACTTTATGACGTATGACGTCATGTAGTATTAGGTTACAACGTATGACGTTATGTATTATTACGATATAACGTATGACGTCATGTAGTACTACGTTATAACGTATGACGTCATGTAGTATTACGTTATTACGAATATCGTAATATTGTGATCCTTTATGACGTATGACGCCATGTAGTATTACTTTATTACGTATGACGTCGTGTAGTATTAGATTACAACGTATGACGTTATGTATTATAACGATATAACGTATGACGTTATGTATTATTACGATATAACGTATGACGTCATGTAGTATTAGGTTACAACGTATGACGTTATGTATTATTACGATATAACGTATGACGTCATGTAGTATTACGATATAACGTACAACGTTATATAGAATTACGATATAACGCACAACGTTATGTCGTATTACGTTATAACGTATCATGTCATGTAGCGTTACGTTATAACGTATGACTTTATGGAGTATTACGTTATAACGTATGATGTCATGTGGTATTACGTTATTACGAATATCGTAATATTGTGTTACTTTATGACGTATGACGTCATGTAGTATTACTTTATGACGTATGACGTCATGTAGTATTACTTTATGACGTATGACGTCATGTAGTATTACTTTATGACGTATGACGTCATGTAGTATTACTTTATGACGTATGACGTCATGTAGTATTACTTTATGACGTATGACGTCATGTAGTATTAGGTTACAACGTATGACGTTATTCATTATTACGATATAACGTATGACGTTATGCAGTATTAGGTTATAACGTATGACGTCATGTTGTTTTGCGTTATAACTTATGATGTTATGTAGTATTACGATACAACGTATGACGTCATGTGGTGTTACGTTATTGCGAATAACGTTATATTGTGTTACTTTATGACGTATGACGTCATGTAGTATTACGTTATAACGTATGACGGTATGTAGTATTACGTTATTCCGTATAACGTTATATAGTGTTACTTTATGAAGTATGACGTTATGTTGTAGTACGTTATAGCGTATGACGTTATGGAGCATTACGTTATAACGTATAACTTTATGGAGTATTACGTTATAACGTATGATGTCATGTGGTAATACGTTATTACAAATATCTTAATATTGTGTTACTTTATGACGTATGACGTCATGTAGTATTACTTTGTGACGTATGACGTCATGTTGTATTACGTTATAACGTATGACGTTATGGAGTATTACGTTATAACGTATGAGGTCATGTGGTATTACGTTATTACGAATAACGTTATATTGTGTTAATTTATGACGTATGACGTCATGTAGTATTACTTTATGACGTATGACGTCATGTTGTATTAGGTTACAACGTATGACGTTATGTATTATTACGATATAACGTATGACGTTATGTATTATTACGATATAACGTATGACGTTATGCAGTATTAGGTTATAACGTATGACGTCATGTAGTTTTGCGTTATAACGTATGCCGTCATGTAGCATTACGTTATAACATATGACGTCATGTAGTATTACGATGTAACGTACAACGTTATATAGAATTACGATATAACGCACAACGTTATGTCGTATTACGTTATAACGTATCATGTCATGTAGTATTACGTTATAACGTATGACGTTATGGAGTATTACGTTATAACGTATGACGTCATGTAGTATTACTTTATGACGTATGACGTCATGTAGTATTACTTTATGACGTATGACGTCATGTAGTATTAGGTTACAACGTATGACGTTATTCATTATTACGATATAACGTATGACGTTATGCAGTATTAGGTTATAACGTATGACGTCATGTTGTTTTGCGTTATAACTTATGATGTTATGTAGTATTACGATACAACGTATGACGTCATGTGGTGTTACGTTATTGCGAATAACGTTATATTGTGTTACTTTATGACGTATGACGTCATGTAGTATTACGTTATAACGTATGACGGTATGTAGTATTACGTTATTCCGTATAACGTTATATAGTGTTACTTTATGAAGTATGACGTTATGTTGTATTACGTTATAACGTATGACGTTATGGAGTATTACGTTATAACGTATGACGTCATGTAGTATTACGTAATAACGTATGCCGTCATGTAGTATTACGTTATAACATATGACGTCATGTAGTATTACGATATAACGTACAACGTTATATAGAATTACGATATAACGCACAACGTTATGTCGTATTACGTTATAACGTATCATGTCATGTAGCATTACGTTATAACGTATAACTTTATGGAGTATTACGTTATAACGTATGATGTCATGTGGTAATACGTTATTACAAATATCGTAATATTGTGTTACTTTATGACGTATGACGTCATGTAGTATTACTTTATGACGTATGACGTCATGTTGTATTACGTTATAACGTATGACGTTATGGAGTATTACGTTATAACGTATGAGGTCATGTGGTATTACGTTATTACGAATAACGTTATATTGTGTTAATTTATGACGTATGACGTCATGTAGTATTACTTTATGACGTATGACGTCATGTTGTATTAGGTTACAACGTATGACGTTATGTATTATTACGATATAACGTATGACGTTATTTATTATTACGATATAACGTATGACGTTATGCAGTATTAGGTTATAACGTATGACGTCATGTAGTTTTGCGTTATAACGTATGCCGTCATGTAGCATTACGTTATAACATATGACGTCATGTAGTATTACGATGTAACGTACAACGTTATATAGAATTACGATATAACGCACAACGTTATGTCGTATTACGTTATAACGTATCATGTCATGTAGCATTACGTTATAACGTATGACTTTATGGAGTATTACGTTATAACGTATGATGTCATGTGCTATTACGTTATTACGAATATCGTAATATTGTGTTACGTTATGACGTATGACGTCATGTAGTATTACTTTATGACGTATGACGTCATGTAGTATTAGGTTACAACGTATGACGTTATGTATTATTACGATATAACGTATGACGTCATGTAGTACTACGTTATAACGTATGACGTCATGTAGTATTACGTTATTACGAATATCGTAATATTGTGATCCTTTATGACGTATGACGCCATGTAGTATTACTTTATTACGTATGACGTCGTGTAGTATTAGATTACAACGTATGACGTTATGTATTATAACGATATAACGTATGACGTTATGTATTATTACGATATAACGTATGACGTCATGTAGTATTAGGTTACAACGTATGACGTTATGTATTATTACGATATAACGTATGACGTCATGTAGTATTACGATATAACGTACAACGTTATATAGAATTACGATATAACGCACAACGTTATGTCGTATTACGTTATAACGTATCATGTCATGTAGCGTTACGTTATAACGTATGACTTTATGGAGTATTACGTTATAACGTATGATGTCATGTGGTATTACGTTATTACGAATATCGTAATATTGTGTTACTTTATGACGTATGACGTCTTGTAGTATTACTTTATGACGTATGACGTCATGTAGTATTACTTTATGACGTATGACGTCATGTAGTATTACTTTATGACGTATGACGTCATGTAGTATTACTTTATGACGTATGACGTCATGTAGTATTAGGTTACAACGTATGACGTTATTCATTATTACGATATAACGTATGACGTTATGCAGTATTAGGTTATAACGTATGACGTCATGTTGTTTTGCGTTATAACTTATGATGTTATGTAGTATTACGATACAACGTATGACGTCATGTGGTGTTACGTTATTGCGAATAACGTTATATTGTGTTACTTTATGACGTATGACGTCATGTAGTATTACGTTATAACGTATGACGGTATGTAGTATTACGTTATTCCGTATAACGTTATATAGTGTTACTTTATGAAGTATGACGTTATGTTGTAGTACGTTATAGCGTATGACGTTATGGAGCATTACGTTATAACGTATAACTTTATGGAGTATTACGTTATAACGTATGATGTCATGTGGTAATACGTTATTACAAATATCGTAATATTGTGTTACTTTATGACGTATGACGTCATGTAGTATTACTTTATGACGTATGACGTCATGTTGTATTACGTTATAACGTATGACGGTATGTAGTATTACGTTATTCCGTATAACGTTATATAGTGTTACTTTATGAAGTATGACGTTATGTTGTAGTACGTTATAGCGTATGACGTTATGGAGCATTACGTTATAACGTATAACTTTATGGAGTATTACGTTATAACGTATGATGTCATGTGGTAATACGTTATTACAAATATCGTAATATTGTGTTACTTTATAACGTATGACGTCATGTTGTTTTGCGTTATAACTTATGATGTTATGTAGTATTACGATACAACGTATGACGTCATGTGGTGTTACGTTATTGCGAATAACGTTATATTGTGTTAATTTATGACGTATGACGTCATGTAGTATTACTTTATGACGTATGACGTCATGTTGTATTAGGTTACAACGTATGACGTTATGTATTATTACGATATAACGTATGACGTCATGTAATATTACGATATAACGTACAACGTTATATAGAATTACGATATAACGCACAACGTTATGTCGTATTACGTTATAACGTATCATGTCATGTAGCGTTACGTTATAACGTATGACTTTATGGAGTATTACGTTATAACGTATGATGTCATGTGGTATTACATTATTACGAATATCGTAATATTGTGTTACTTTATGACGTACGACGTCATGTAGTATTACTTTATGACGTATGACGTCATGTAGTATTAGGTTACAACGTATGACGTTATGTAGTATTAGGTTACAACGTATGACGTTATGTATTATTACGATATAACGTATGACGTCATGTAGTATTACGTTATAACGTATCATGTCATGTAGTATTACGTCATAACGTGTGCCGTCATGTAGTATTACGTTATAACATATGACGTCATGTAGTAATACGATATAACGTACAACGTTATATAGAATTACGATATAACGCACAACGTTATGTCGTATTACGTTATAACGTATCATGTCCTGTAGTATTACGTTATAACGTATGACGTAATGGAGTATTACGTTATAACGTATGAGGTCATGTGGTATTACGTTATTACGAATAACGTTATATTGTGTTACTTTATGACGTATGACGTCATGTAGTATTACTTCATGACGTATGACGTCATGTAGTATTAGGTTACAGCGTATGACGTTATGTATTATTACGATATAACGTATGACGTTATGCAGTATTAGGTTATAACGTATGACGTCATGTAGTATTACGTTATAACGTATGGCGTTATGTAGTATTACGATATAACGTATGACGTCATGTGGTATTACGTTATTGCGAATAACGTTATATTGTGTTACTTTATGACGTATGGCGTCATGTAGTATTACGTTATAACGTATGACGGTATGTAGTGTTACGTTATTGCGAATAACGTTATATTGTGTTACTTTATGACGTATGACGTCATGTAGTATTACGTTATAACGTATGACGGTATGTAGTATTACGTTATTCCGTATAACGTTATATCGTGTTACTTTATGACGTATGACGTCATGTAGTATTACTTTATGACGTATGACGTCATGTAGTATTACTTTATAACGTATGACGTCATGTAGTATTACGTTATAACGTATGGCGTTATGTAGTATTACGATATAACGTATGACGTCATGTGGTATTACGTTATTGCGAATAACGTTATATTGTGTTACTTTATGACGTATGGCGTCATGTAGTATTACGTTATAACGTATGACGGTATGTAGTGTTACGTTATTGCGAATAACGTTATATTGTGTTACTTTATGACGTATGACGTCATGTAGTATTACGTTATAACATATGACGTCATGTAGTATTACGATATAACGTACAACGTTATATAGAATTACGATATAACGCACAACGTTATGTCGTATTACGTTATAACGTATCATGTCATGTAGCATTACGTTATAACGTATAACTTTATGGAGTATTACGTTATAACGTATGATGTCATGTGGTAATACGTTATTACAAATATCGTAATATTGTGTTACTTTATGACGTATGACGTCATGTAGTATTACTTTATGACGTATGACGTCATGTTGTATTACGTTATAACCCTATGACGTTATGGAGTATTACGTTATAACGTATGAGGTCATGTGGTATTACGTTATTACGAATAACGTTATATTGTGTTAATTTATGACGTATGACGTCATGTAGTATTACTTTATGACGTATGACGTCATGTTGTATTAGGTTACAACGTATGACGTTATGTATTATTACGATATAACGTATGACGTTATGTATTATTACGATATAACGTATGACGTTATGCAGTATTAGGTTATAACGTATGACGTCATGTAGTTTTGCGTTATAACGTATGCCGTCATGTAGCATTACGTTATAACGTATGACTTTATGGAGTATTACGTTATAACGTATGATGTCATGTGCTATTACGTTATTACGAATATCGTAATATTGTGTTACGTTATGACGTATGACGTCATGTAGTATTACTTTATGACGTATGACGTCATGTAGTATTAGGTTACAACGTATGACGTTATGTATTATTACGATATAACGTATGACGTCATGTAGTACTACGTTATAACGTATGACGTCATGTAGTATTACGTTATTACGAATATCGTAATATTGTGATCCTTTATGACGTATGACGCCATGTAGTATTACTTTATTACGTATGACGTCGTGTAGTATTAGATTACAACGTATGACGTTATGTATTATAACGATATAACGTATGACGTTATGTATTATTACGATATAACGTATGACGTCATGTAGTATTAGGTTACAACGTATGACGTTATGTATTATTACGATATAACGTATGACGTCATGTAGTATTACGATATAACGTACAACGTTATATAGAATTACGATATAACGCACAACGTTATGTCGTATTACGTTATAACGTATCATGTCATGTAGCGTTACGTTATAACGTATGACTTTATGGAGTATTACGTTATAACGTATGATGTCATGTGGTATTACGTTATTACGAATATCGTAATATTGTGTTACTTTATGACGTATGACGTCATGTAGTATTACTTTATGACGTATGACGTCATGTAGTATTACTTTATGACGTATGACGTCATGTAGTATTACTTTATGACGTATGACGTCATGTAGTATTACTTTATGACGTATGACGTCATGTAGTATTAGGTTACAACGTATGACGTTATTCATTATTACGATATAACGTATGACGTTATGCAGTATTAGGTTATAACGTATGACGTCATGTTGTTTTGCGTTATAACTTATGATGTTATGCAGTATTACGATACAACGTATGACGTCATGTGGTGTTACGTTATTGCGAATAACGTTATATTGTGTTACTTTATGACGTATGACGTCATGTAGTATTACGTTATAACGTATGACGGTATGTAGTATTACGTTATTCCGTATAACGTTATATAGTGTTACTTTATGAAGTATGACGTTATGTTGTAGTACGTTATAACGTATGACGTTATGGAGTATTACGTTATAACGTATGACGTCATGTAGTATTACGTAATAACGTATGCCGTCATGTAGTATTACGTTATAACATATGACGTCATGTAGTATTACGATATAACGTACAACGTTATATAGAATTACGATATAACGCACAACGTTATGTCGTATTACGTTATAACGTATCATGTCATGTAGCATTACGTTATAACGTATAACTTTATGGAGTATTACGTTATAACGTATGATGTCATGTGGTAATACGTTATTACAAATATCGTAATATTGTGTTACTTTATGACGTATGACGTCATGTAGTATTACTTTATGACGTATGACGTCATGTTGTATTACGTTATAACGTATGACGTTATGGAGTATTACGTTATAACGTATGAGGTCATGTGGTATTACGTTATTACGAATAACGTTATATTGTGTTAATTTATGACGTATGACGTCATGTAGTATTACTTTATGACGTATGACGTCATGTAGTATTAGGTTACAACGTATGACGTTATGTATTATTACGATATAACGTATGACGTTATGTATTATTACGATATAACGTATGACGTTATGCAGTATTAGGTTATAACGTATGACGTCATGTAGTTTTGCGTTATAACGTATGCCGTCATGTAGCATTACGTTATAACATATGACGTCATGTAGTATTACGATGTAACGTACAACGTTATATAGAATTACGATATAACGCACAACGTTATGTCGTATTACGTTATAACGTATCATGTCATGTAGCATTACGTTATAACGTATGACTTTATGGAGTATTACGTTATAACGTATGATGTCATGTGCTATTACGTTATTACGAATATCGTAATATTGTGTTACGTTATGACGTATGACGTCATGTAGTATTACTTTATGACGTATGACGTCATGTAGTATTAGGTTACAACGTATGACGTTATGTATTATTACGATATAACGTATGACGTCATGTAGTACTACGTTATAACGTATGACGTCATGTAGTATTACGTTATTACGAATATCGTAATATTGTGATCCTTTATGACGTATGACGCCATGTAGTATTACTTTATTACGTATGACGTCGTGTAGTATTAGATTACAACGTATGACGTTATGTATTATAACGATATAACGTATGACGTTATGTATTATTACGATATAACGTATGACGTCATGTAGTATTAGGTTACAACGTATGACGTTATGTATTATTACGATATAACGTATGACGTCATGTAGTATTACGATATAACGTACAACGTTATATAGAATTACGATATAACGCACAACGTTATGTCGTATTACGTTATAACGTATCATGTCATGTAGCGTTACGTTATAACGTATGACTTTATGGAGTATTACGTTATAACGTATGATGTCATGTGGTATTACGTTATTACGAATATCGTAATATTGTGTTACTTTATGACGTATGACGTCATGTAGTATTACTTTATGACGTATGACGTCATGTAGTATTACTTTATGACGTATGACGTCATGTAGTATTACTTTATGACGTATGACGTCATGTAGTATTACTTTATGACGTATGACGTCATGTAGTATTACTTTATGACGTATGACGTCATGTAGTATTAGGTTACAACGTATGACGTTATTCATTATTACGATATAACGTATGACGTTATGCAGTATTAGGTTATAACGTATGACGTCATGTTGTTTTGCGTTATAACTTATGATGTTATGTAGTATTACGATACAACGTATGACGTCATGTGGTGTTACGTTATTGCGAATAACGTTATATTGTGTTACTTTATGACGTATGACGTCATGTAGTATTACGTTATAACGTATGACGGTATGTAGTATTACGTTATTCCGTATAACGTTATATAGTGTTACTTTATGAAGTATGACGTTATGTTGTAGTACGTTATAGCGTATGACGTTATGGAGCATTACGTTATAACGTATAACTTTATGGAGTATTACGTTATAACGTATGATGTCATGTGGTAATACGTTATTACAAATATCTTAATATTGTGTTACTTTATGACGTATGACGTCATGTAGTATTACTTTGTGACGTATGACGTCATGTTGTATTACGTTATAACGTATGACGTTATGGAGTATTACGTTATAACGTATGAGGTCATGTGGTATTACGTTATTACGAATAACGTTATATTGTGTTAATTTATGACGTATGACGTCATGTAGTATTACTTTATGACGTATGACGTCATGTTGTATTAGGTTACAACGTATGACGTTATGTATTATTACGATATAACGTATGACGTTATGTATTATTACGATATAACGTATGACGTTATGCAGTATTAGGTTATAACGTATGACGTCATGTAGTTTTGCGTTATAACGTATGCCGTCATGTAGCATTACGTTATAACATATGACGTCATGTAGTATTACGATGTAACGTACAACGTTATATAGAATTACGATATAACGCACAACGTTATGTCGTATTACGTTATAACGTATCATGTCATGTAGTATTACGTTATAACGTATGACGTTATGGAGTATTACGTTATAACGTATGACGTCATGTAGTATTACTTTATGACGTATGACGTCATGTAGTATTACTTTATGACGTATGACGTCATGTAGTATTAGGTTACAACGTATGACGTTATTCATTATTACGATATAACGTATGACGTTATGCAGTATTAGGTTATAACGTATGACGTCATGTTGTTTTGCGTTATAACTTATGATGTTATGTAGTATTACGATACAACGTATGACGTCATGTGGTGTTACGTTATTGCGAATAACGTTATATTGTGTTACTTTATGACGTATGACGTCATGTAGTATTACGTTATAACGTATGACGGTATGTAGTATTACGTTATTCCGTATAACGTTATATAGTGTTACTTTATGAAGTATGACGTTATGTTGTAGTACGTTATAACGTATGACGTTATGGAGTATTACGTTATAACGTATGACGTCATGTAGTATTACGTTATAACGTATGCCGTCATGTAGTATTACGTTATAACATATGACGTCATGTAGTATTACGATATAACGTACAACGTTATATAGAATTACGATATAACGCACAACGTTATGTCGTATTACGTTATAACGTATCATGTCATGTAGCATTACGTTATAACGTATAACTTTATGGAGTATTACGTTATAACGTATGATGTCATGTGGTAATACGTTATTACAAATATCGTAATATTGTGTTACTTTATGACGTATGACGTCATGTAGTATTACTTTATGACGTATGACGTCATGTTGTATTACGTTATAACGTATGACGTTATGGAGTATTACGTTATAACGTATGAGGTCATGTGGTATTACGTTATTACGAATAACGTTATATTGTGTTAATTTATGACGTATGACGTCATGTAGTATTACTTTATGACGTATGACGTCATGTTGTATTAGGTTACAACGTATGACGTTATGTATTATTACGATATAACGTATGACGTTATGTATTATTACGATATAACGTATGACGTTATGCAGTATTAGGTTATAACGTATGACGTCATGTAGTTTTGCGTTATAACGTATGCCGTCATGTAGCATTACGTTATAACATATGACGTCATGTAGTATTACGATGTAACGTACAACGTTATATAGAATTACGATATAACGCACAACGTTATGTCGTATTACGTTATAACGTATCATGTCATGTAGCATTACGTTATAACGTATGACTTTATGGAGTATTACGTTATAACGTATGATGTCATGTGCTATTACGTTATTACGAATATCGTAATATTGTGTTACGTTATGACGTATGACGTCATGTAGTATTACTTTATGACGTATGACGTCATGTAGTATTAGGTTACAACGTATGACGTTATGTATTATTACGATATAACGTATGACGTCATGTAGTACTACGTTATAACGTATGACGTCATGTAGTATTACGTTATTACGAATATCGTAATATTGTGATCCTTTATGACGTATGACGCCATGTAGTATTACTTTATTACGTATGACGTCGTGTAGTATTAGATTACAACGTATGACGTTATGTATTATAACGATATAACGTATGACGTTATGTATTATTACGATATAACGTATGACGTCATGTAGTATTAGGTTACAACGTATGACGTTATGTATTATTACGATATAACGTATGACGTCATGTAGTATTACGATATAACGTACAACGTTATATAGAATTACGATATAACGCACAACGTTATGTCGTATTACGTTATAACGTATCATGTCATGTAGCGTTACGTTATAACGTATGACTTTATGGAGTATTACGTTATAACGTATGATGTCATGTGGTATTACGTTATTACGAATATCGTAATATTGTGTTACTTTATGACGTATGACGTCATGTAGTATTACTTTATGACGTATGACGTCATGTAGTATTACTTTATGACGTATGACGTCATGTAGTATTACTTTATGACGTATGACGTCATGTAGTATTACTTTATGACGTATGACGTCATGTAGTATTAGGTTACAACGTATGACGTTATTCATTATTACGATATAACGTATGACGTTATGCAGTATTAGGTTATAACGTATGACGTCATGTTGTTTTGCGTTATAACTTATGATGTTATGTAGTATTACGATACAACGTATGACGTCATGTGGTGTTACGTTATTGCGAATAACGTTATATTGTGTTACTTTATGACGTATGACGTCATGTAGTATTACGTTATAACGTATGACGGTATGTAGTATTACGTTATTCCGTATAACGTTATATAGTGTTACTTTATGAAGTATGACGTTATGTTGTAGTACGTTATAGCGTATGACGTTATGGAGCATTACGTTATAACGTATAACTTTATGGAGTATTACGTTATAACGTATGATGTCATGTGGTAATACGTTATTACAAATATCGTAATATTGTGTTACTTTATGACGTATGACGTCATGTAGTATTACTTTATGACGTATGACGTCATGTTGTATTACGTTATAACGTATGACGGTATGTAGTATTACGTTATTCCGTATAACGTTATATAGTGTTACTTTATGAAGTATGACGTTATGTTGTAGTACGTTATAGCGTATGACGTTATGGAGCATTACGTTATAACGTATAACTTTATGGAGTATTACGTTATAACGTATGATGTCATGTGGTAATACGTTATTACAAATATCGTAATATTGTGTTACTTTATAACGTATGACGTCATGTTGTTTTGCGTTATAACTTATGATGTTATGTAGTATTACGATACAACGTATGACGTCATGTGGTGTTACGTTATTGCGAATAACGTTATATTGTGTTAATTTATGACGTATGACGTCATGTAGTATTACTTTATGACGTATGACGTCATGTTGTATTAGGTTACAACGTATGACGTTATGTATTATTACGATATAACGTATGACGTCATGTAATATTACGATATAACGTACAACGTTATATAGAATTACGATATAACGCACAACGTTATGTCGTATTACGTTATAACGTATCATGTCATGTAGCGTTACGTTATAACGTATGACTTTATGGAGTATTACGTTATAACGTATGATGTCATGTGGTATTACATTATTACGAATATCGTAATATTGTGTTACTTTATGACGTACGACGTCATGTAGTATTACTTTATGACGTATGACGTCATGTAGTATTAGGTTACAACGTATGACGTTATGTAGTATTAGGTTACAACGTATGACGTTATGTATTATTACGATATAACGTATGACGTCATGTAGTATTACGTTATAACGTATCATGTCATGTAGTATTACGTCATAACGTGTGCCGTCATGTAGTATTACGTTATAACATATGACGTCATGTAGTAATACGATATAACGTACAACGTTATATAGAATTACGATATAACGCACAACGTTATGTCGTATTACGTTATAACGTATCATGTCCTGTAGTATTACGTTATAACGTATGACGTAATGGAGTATTACGTTATAACGTATGAGGTCATGTGGTATTACGTTATTACGAATAACGTTATATTGTGTTACTTTATGACGTATGACGTCATGTAGTATTACTTCATGACGTATGACGTCATGTAGTATTAGGTTACAGCGTATGACGTTATGTATTATTACGATATAACGTATGACGTTATGCAGTATTAGGTTATAACGTATGACGTCATGTAGTTTTGCGTTATAACTTATGACGTTATGTAGTATTACGATACAACGTATGACGTCATGTGGTGTTACGTTATTGCGAATAACGTTACATTGTGTTACTCTATGACGTATGACGTCATGTAGTATTACGTTATAACGTATGACGGTATGTAGTATTACGTTATTCCGTATAACGTTATATAGTGTTACTTTATGAAGTATGACGTTATGTTGTATTACGTTATAGCGTATGACGTTATGGAGCATTACGTTATAACGTATGAGGTCATGTGGTATTACATTAGTACGAATATCGTAATATTGTGTTACTTTATGACGTATGACGTCATGTAGTATTACTTTATGACGTATGACGGTATGTAGTATTACGTTATTCCGTATAACGTTATATAGTGTTACGTTATAAAGTATGACGTCGTGTAGTATTACGTTATAACGTATGACTTTATGGAGTATTACGTTATAACGTATGATGTCATGTGGTATTACGTTATTACGAATATCGTAATATTGTGTTTCTTTATGACGTATGACGTCATGTAGTATTACTTTGTGACGTATGACGTCATGTAGTATTACTTTATGACGTATGACGTCATGTAGTATTAGGTTACAACGTATGACGTTATGTAGTATTACGATATAACGTATGACGTTATGTATTATTACGATATAACGTATGACGTCATGTAGTATTAGGTTACAACGTATGACGTTATGTATTATTACGATATAACGTATGACGTCATGTAGTATTACGATATAACGTACAACGTTATATAGAATTACGATATAACGCACAACGTTATGTCGTATTACGTTATAACGTATCATGTCATGTAGCGTTACGTTATAACGTATGACTTTATGGAGTATTACGTTATAACGTATGATGTCATGTGGTATTACGTTATTACGAATATCGTAATATTGTGTTACTTTATGACGTATGACGTCATGTAGTATTACTTTATGACGTATGACGTCATGTAGTATTACTTTATGACGTATGACGTCATGTAGTATTACTTTATGACGTATGACGTCATGTAGTATTACTTTATGACGTATGACGTCATGTAGTATTAGGTTACAACGTATGACGTTATTCATTATTACGATATAACGTATGACGTTATGCAGTATTAGGTTATAACGTATGACGTCATGTTGTTTTGCGTTATAACTTATGATGTTATGTAGTATTACGATACAACGTATGACGTCATGTGGTGTTACGTTATTGCGAATAACGTTATATTGTGTTACTTTATGACGTATGACGTCATGTAGTATTACGTTATAACGTATGACGGTATGTAGTATTACGTTATTCCGTATAACGTTATATAGTGTTACTTTATGAAGTATGACGTTATGTTGTAGTACGTTATAACGTATGACGTTATGGAGTATTACGTTATAACGTATGACGTCATGTAGTATTACGTAATAACGTATGCCGTCATGTAGTATTACGTTATAACATATGACGTCATGTAGTATTACGATATAACGTACAACGTTATATAGAATTACGATATAACGCACAACGTTATGTCGTATTACGTTATAACGTATCATGTCATGTAGCATTACGTTATAACGTATAACTTTATGGAGTATTACGTTATAACGTATGATGTCATGTGGTAATACGTTATTACAAATATCGTAATATTGTGTTACTTTATGACGTATGACGTCATGTAGTATTACTTTATGACATATGACGTCATGTTGTATTACGTTATAACGTATGACGTTATGGAGTATTACGTTATAACGTATGAGGTCATGTGGTATTACGTTATTACGAATAACGTTATATTGTGTTAATTTATGACGTATGACGTCATGTAGTATTACTTTATGACGTATGACGTCATGTTGTATTAGGTTACAACGTATGACGTTATGTATTATTACGATATAACGTATGACGTTATGTATTATTACGATATAACGTATGACGTTATGCAGTATTAGGTTATAACGTATGACGTCATGTAGTTTTGCGTTATAACGTATGCCGTCATGTAGCATTACGTTATAACATATGACGTCATGTAGTATTACGATGTAACGTACAACGTTATATAGAATTACGATATAACGCACAACGTTATGTCGTATTACGTTATAACGTATCATGTCATGTAGCATTACGTTATAACGTATGACTTTATGGAGTATTACGTTATAACGTATGATGTCATGTGCTATTACGTTATTACGAATATCGTAATATTGTGTTACGTTATGACGTATGACGTCATGTAGTATTACTTTATGACGTATGACGTCATGTAGTATTAGGTTACAACGTATGACGTTATGTATTATTACGATATAACGTATGACGTCATGTAGTACTACGTTATAACGTATGACGTCATGTAGTATTACGTTATTACGAATATCGTAATATTGTGATCCTTTATGACGTATGACGCCATGTAGTATTACTTTATTACGTATGACGTCGTGTAGTATTAGATTACAACGTATGACGTTATGTATTATAACGATATAACGTATGACGTTATGTATTATTACGATATAACGTATGACGTCATGTAGTATTAGGTTACAACGTATGACGTTATGTATTATTACGATATAACGTATGACGTCATGTAGTATTACGATATAACGTACAACGTTATATAGAATTACGATATAACGCACAACGTTATGTCGTATTACGTTATAACGTATCATGTCATGTAGCGTTACGTTATAACGTATGACTTTATGGAGTATTACGTTATAACGTATGATGTCATGTGGTATTACGTTATTACGAATATCGTAATATTGTGTTACTTTATGACGTATGACGTCATGTAGTATTACTTTATGACGTATGACGTCATGTAGTATTACTTTATGACGTATGACGTCATGTAGTATTACTTTATGACGTATGACGTCATGTAGTATTACTTTATGACGTATGACGTCATGTAGTATTAGGTTACAACGTATGACGTTATTCATTATTACGATATAACGTATGACGTTATGCAGTATTAGGTTATAACGTATGACGTCATGTTGTTTTGCGTTATAACTTATGATGTTATGTAGTATTACGATACAACGTATGACGTCATGTGGTGTTACGTTATTGCGAATAACGTTATATTGTGTTACTTTATGACGTATGACGTCATGTAGTATTACGTTATAACGTATGACGGTATGTAGTATTACGTTATTCCGTATAACGTTATATAGTGTTACTTTATGAAGTATGACGTTATGTTGTAGTACGTTATAGCGTATGACGTTATGGAGCATTACGTTATAACGTATAACTTTATGGAGTATTACGTTATAACGTATGATGTCATGTGGTAATACGTTATTACAAATATCGTAATATTGTGTTACTTTATGACGTATGACGTCATGTAGTATTACTTTATGACGTATGACGTCATGTTGTATTACGTTATAACGTATGACGTTATGGAGTATTACGTTATAACGTATGAGGTCATGTGGTATTACGTTATTACGAATAACGTTATATTGTGTTAATTTATGACGTATGACGTCATGTAGTATTACTTTATGACGTATGACGTCATGTTGTATTAGGTTACAACGTATGACGTTATGTATTATTACGATATAACGTATGACGTCATGTAATATTACGATATAACGTACAACGTTATATAGAATTACGATATAACGCACAACGTTATGTCGTATTACGTTATAACGTATCATGTCATGTAGCGTTACGTTATAACGTATGACTTTATGGAGTATTACGTTATAACGTATGATGTCATGTGGTATTACATTATTACGAATATCGTAATATTGTGTTACTTTATGACGTACGACGTCATGTAGTATTACTTTATGACGTATGACGTCATGTAGTATTAGGTTACAACGTATGACGTTATGTAGTATTAGGTTACAACGTATGACGTTATGTATTATTACGATATAACGTATGACGTCATGTAGTATTACGTTATAACGTATCATGTCATGTAGTATTACGTCATAACGTATGCCGTCATGTAGTATTACGTTATAACATATGACGTCATGTAGTAATACGATATAACGTACAACGTTATATAGAATTACGATATAACGCACAACGTTATGTCGTATTACGTTATAACGTATCATGTCCTGTAGTATTACGTTATAACGTATGACGTAATGGAGTATTACGTTATAACGTATGAGGTCATGTGGTATTACGTTATTACGAATAACGTTATATTGTGTTACTTTATGACGTATGACGTCATGTAGTATTACTTCATGACGTATGACGTCATGTAGTATTAGGTTACAGCGTATGACGTTATGTATTATTACGATATAACGTATGACGTTATGCAGTATTAGGTTATAACGTATGACGTCATGTAGTTTTGCGTTATAACTTATGACGTTATGTAGTATTACGATACAACGTATGACGTCATGTGGTGTTACGTTATTGCGAATAACGTTACATTGTGTTACTCTATGACGTATGACGTCATGTAGTATTACGTTATAACGTATGACGGTATGTAGTATTACGTTATTCCGTATAACGTTATATAGTGTTACTTTATGAAGTATGACGTTATGTTGTATTACGTTATAGCGTATGACGTTATGGAGCATTACGTTATAACGTATGAGGTCATGTGGTATTACATTAGTACGAATATCGTAATATTGTGTTACTTTATGACGTATGACGTCATGTAGTATTACTTTATGACGTATGACGGTATGTAGTATTACGTTATTCCGTATAACGTTATATAGTGTTACGTTATAAAGTATGACGTCGTGTAGTATTACGTTATAACGTATGACTTTATGGAGTATTACGTTATAACGTATGATGTCATGTGGTATTACGTTATTACGAATATCGTAATATTGTGTTTCTTTATGACGTATGACGTCATGTAGTATTACTTTGTGACGTATGACGTCATGTAGTATTACTTTATGACGTATGACGTCATGTAGTATTAGGTTACAACGTATGACGTTATGTAGTATTACGATATAACGTATGACGGTATGTAGTATTACGATATAACGTATGACGTTATGTAGTATTACGATATAACGTATGACGTCATGTGGTGTTACGTAATTGCGAATAACGTTATATTGTGTTACTTTATGACGTATGACGTCATGTAGTATTTGGTTACAACGTATGACGTTATGTATTATTACGATATAACGTATGACGTCGTGTAGTATTACGTTACAACGTATGACGTTATGTATTATTACGATATAACGTAATACGTTATGCAGAATTGGGTTATAACGTATGACGTTACGTAGTATTACGTTATAACGTATGATGTTATGGAGTATTACGTTATAACGTATGACGTCATGTGGTAATACTTTATTACGAATAACGTTATATTGTGTTTCTTTATGACGTATGACGACATGTAGTATTAGGTTACAACGTATGACGTTATGTATTATTACGATATAACGTATGACGTTATGCAGTATAAGGATATAACGTATGACGTCATGTAGTTTTGCGTTATAACGTATGACGTTATGTAGTATTACGATATAACGTATGACGTCATGTAGTATTACGTTATAACGTATGACGTGATGTGGTATTACGTTATTACGAATAACGTTATATTGTGTTACTTTATAACGTATGACGTCATGTAGTATTACGTTATTCCGTATAACGTTATATAGTGTTACGTTATAAAGTATGACGTCATGTAGTATTACGTTATAACGTATGACGTGATGTGGTATTACGTTATTACGAATAACGTTATATTGTGTTACTTTATAACGTATGACGTCATGTAGTATTACGTTATAACGTATGGCGTTATGTAGTATTACGATATAACGTATGACGTCATGTGGTATTACGTTATTGCGAATAACGTTATATTGTGTTACTTTATGACGTATGGCGTCATGTAGTATTACGTTATAACGTATGACGGTATGTAGTGTTACGTTATTGCGAATAACGTTATATTGTGTTACTTTATGACGTATGACGTCATGTAGTATTACGTTATAACGTATGACGGTATGTAGTATTACGTTATTCCGTATAACGTTATATCGTGTTACTTTATGACGTATGACGTCATGTAGTGTTACTTTATGACGTATGACGTCATGTAGTATTACTTTATGACGTATGACGTCATGTAGTATTAGGTTACAACGTATGACGTTATGTATTATTACGATATAACGTATGACGTTATGTATTATTACGATATAACGTATGACGTCATGTAGTATTACGTTATTGCGAATAACGTTATATTGTGTTACTTTATGACGTATGACGTCATGTAGTATTACGTTATAACGTATGACGGTATGTAGTATTACGTTATTCCGTATAACGTTATATAGTGTTACGTTATAAAGTATGACGTCATGTAGTATTACGTTATAACGTATGACGTGATGTGGTATTACGTTATTACGAATAACGTTATATTGTGTTACTTTATAACGTATGACGTCATGTAGTATTACGTTATAACGTATGGCGTTATGTAGTATTACGATATAACGTATGACGTCATGTGGTATTACGTTATTGCGAATAACGTTATATTGTGTTACTTTATAACATATGACGTCATGTAGTATTACGATATAACGTACAACGTTATATAGAATTACGATATAACGCACAACGTTATGTCGTATTACGTTATAACGTATCATGTCATGTAGCATTACGTTATAACGTATAACTTTATGGAGTATTACGTTATAACGTATGATGTCATGTGGTAATACGTTATTACAAATATCGTAATATTGTGTTACTTTATGACGTATGACGTCATGTAGTATTACTTTATGACGTATGACGTCATGTTGTATTACGTTATAACCCTATGACGTTATGGAGTATTACGTTATAACGTATGAGGTCATGTGGTATTACGTTATTACGAATAACGTTATATTGTGTTAATTTATGACGTATGACGTCATGTAGTATTACTTTATGACGTATGACGTCATGTTGTATTAGGTTACAACGTATGACGTTATGTATTATTACGATATAACGTATGACGTTATGTATTATTACGATATAACGTATGACGTTATGCAGTATTAGGTTATAACGTATGACGTCATGTAGTTTTGCGTTATAACGTATGCCGTCATGTAGCATTACGTTATAACATATGACGTCATGTAGTATTACGATGTAACGTACAACGTTATATAGAATTACGATATAACGCACAACGTTATGTCGTATTACGTTATAACGTATCATGTCATGTAGCATTACGTTATAACGTATGACTTTATGGAGTATTACGTTATAACGTATGATGTCATGTGCTATTACGTTATTACGAATATCGTAATATTGTGTTACGTTATGACGTATGACGTCATGTAGTATTACTTTATGACGTATGACGTCATGTAGTATTAGGTTACAACGTATGACGTTATGTATTATTACGATATAACGTATGACGTCATGTAGTACTACGTTATAACGTATGACGTCATGTAGTATTACGTTATTACGAATATCGTAATATTGTGATCCTTTATGACGTATGACGCCATGTAGTATTACTTTATTACGTATGACGTCGTGTAGTATTAGATTACAACGTATGACGTTATGTATTATAACGATATAACGTATGACGTTATGTATTATTACGATATAACGTATGACGTTATGCAGTATTAGGTTATAACGTATGACGTCATGTAGTTTTGCGTTATAACGTATGCCGTCATGTAGCATTACGTTATAACATATGACGTCATGTAGTATTACGATATAACGTACAACGTTATATAGAATTACGATATAACGCACAACGTTATGTCGTATTACGTTATAACGTATCATGTCATGTAGCGTTACGTTATAACGTATGACTTTATGGAGTATTACGTTATAACGTATGATGTCATGTGGTATTACGTTATTACGAATATCGTAATATTGTGTTACTTTATGACGTATGACGTCATGTAGTATTACTTTATGACGTATGACGTCATGTAGTATTACTTTATGACGTATGACGTCATGTAGTATTACTTTATGACGTATGACGTCATGTAGTATTACTTTATGACGTATGACGTCATGTAGTATTACTTTATGACGTATGACGTCATGTAGTATTAGGTTACAACGTATGACGTTATTCATTATTACGATATAACGTATGACGTTATGCAGTATTAGGTTATAACGTATGACGTCATGTTGTTTTGCGTTATAACTTATGATGTTATGTAGTATTACGATACAACGTATGACGTCATGTGGTGTTACGTTATTGCGAATAACGTTATATTGTGTTACTTTATGACGTATGACGTCATGTAGTATTACGTTATAACGTATGACGGTATGTAGTATTACGTTATTCCGTATAACGTTATATAGTGTTACTTTATGAAGTATGACGTTATGTTGTAGTACGTTATAGCGTATGACGTTATGGAGCATTACGTTATAACGTATAACTTTATGGAGTATTACGTTATAACGTATGATGTCATGTGGTAATACGTTATTACAAATATCGTAATATTGTGTTACTTTATGACGTATGACGTCATGTAGTATTACTTTATGACGTATGACGTCATGTTGTATTACGTTATAACGTATGACGTTATGGAGTATTACGTTATAACGTATGAGGTCATGTGGTATTACGTTATTACGAATAACGTTATATTGTGTTAATTTATGACGTATGACGTCATGTAGTATCACTTTATGACGTATGACGTCATGTTGTATTAGGTTACAACGTATGACGTTATGTATTATTACGATATAACGTATGACGTTATGTATTATTACGATATAACGTATGACGTTATGCAGTATTAGGTTATAACGTATGACGTCATGTAGTTTTGCGTTATAACGTATGCCGTCATGTAGCATTACGTTATAACATATGACGTCATGTAGTATTACGATGTAACGTACAACGTTATATAGAATTACGATATAACGCACAACGTTATGTCGTATTACGTTATAACGTATCATGTCATGTAGCATTACGTTATAACGTATGACTTTATGGAGTATTACGTTATAACGTATGATGTCATGTGGTATTACGTTATTGCGAATAACGTTATATAGTGTTACTTTATGAAGTATGACGTTATGTTGTATTACGTTATAGCGTATGACGTTATGGAGCATTACGTTATAACGTATGACGTCATGTGGTATTACATTAGTACGAATATCGTAATATTGTGTTATTTTATGACGTACGACGTCATGTAGTATTACTTTATGACGTATGACGTCATGTGGTATTACGTTATTACGAATAACGTTATATTGTGTTACTTTATGACGTATGACGTCATGTAGTATTACGTTATAACGTATGACGGTATGTAGTATTACGTTATTCCGTATAACGTTATATCGTGTTACTTTATGACGTATGACGTCATGTAGTATTACTTTATGACGTACGACGTCATGTAGTATTAGGTTACAACGTATGACGTTATGTATTATTACGATATAACGTATGCCGTCATGTAGCACTACGTTATAACATATGACGTCATGTAGTATTACGATATAACGTACAACGTTATATAGAATTACGATATAACGCACAACGTTATGTCGTATTACGTTATAACGTATCATGTCATGTAGCATTACGTTATAACGTATGACTTTATGGAGTATTACGTTATAACGTATGATGTCATGTGCTATTACGTTATTACGAATATCGTAATATTGTGATCCTTTATGACGTATGACGCCATGTAGTATTACTTTATTACGTATGACGTCGTGTAGTATTAGATTACAACGTATGACGTTATGTATTATTACGATATAACGTATGACGTTATGTATTATTACGATATAACGTATGACGTCATGTAGTATTAGGTTACAACGTATGACGTTATGTATTATTACGATATAACGTATGACGTCATGTAATATTACGATATAACGTACAACGTTATATAGAATTACGATATAACGCACAACGTTATGTCGTATTACGTTATAACGTATCATGTCATGTAGCGTTACGTTATAACGTATGACTTTATGGAGTATTACGTTATAACGTATGATGTCATGTGGTATTACGTTATTACGAATATCGTAATATTGTGTTACTTTATGACGTATGACGTCATGTAGTATTACTTTATGACGTATGACGTCATGTAGTATTACTTTATGACGTATGACGTCATGTAGTATTACTTTATGACGTATGACGTCATGTAGTATTACTTTATGACGTATGACGTCATGTAGTATTACTTTATGACGTATGACGTCATGTAGTATTAGGTTACAACGTATGACGTTATTCATTATTACGATATAACGTATGACGTTATGCAGTATTAGGTTATAACGTATGACGTCATGTTGTTTTGCGTTATAACTTATGATGTAATGTAGTATTACGATACAACGTATGACGTCATGTGGTGTTACGTTATTGCGAATAACGTTATATTGTGTTACTTTATGACGTATGACGTCATGTAGTATTACTTTATGACGTATGACGTCATGTAGTATTAGGTTACAACGTATGACGTTATGTATTATTACGATATAACGTATGACGTTATGTATTATTACGATATAACGTATGACGTCATGTAGTATTACGTTATAACGTATGCCGTCATGTAGCATTACGTTATAACATATGACGTCATGTAGTATTACGATATAACGTACAACGTTATATAGGATTACGATATAACGCACAATGTTATGTCGTATTACGTTATAACGTATCATGTCATGTAGCATTACGTTATAACGTATGACTTTATGGAGTATTACGTTATAACGTATGATGTCATGTGGTATTACGTTATTACGAATATCGTAATATTGTGTTACTTTATGACGTATGACGTCATGTAGTATTACTTCATGACGTATGACGTCATGTAGTATTACTTTATGACGTATGACGTCATGTAGTATTAGGTTACAACGTATGACGTTATGTATTATTACGATATAACGTATGACGTTATGCAGTATTAGCTTATAACGTATGACGTCATGTAGTTTTGCGTTATAACTTATGACGTTATGTAGTATTGCGATACAACGTATGACGTCATGTGGTATTACGTTATTGCGAATAACGTTATATTGTGTTACTTTATGACGTATGACGTCATGTAGTATTACGTTATAACGTATGACGGTATGTAGTATTACGTTATTCCGTATAACGTTATATAGTGTTACTTTATGATGTATGACGTTATGTTGTATTACGTTATAACGTATGATGTTATGGAGTATTACGTTATAACGTATGACGTCATGTGGTAATACTTTATTACGAATAACGTTATATTGTGTTACTTTATGACGTATGACGACATGTAGTATTAGGTTACAACGTATGACGTTATGTATTATTACGATATAACGTATGACGTTATGCAGTATAAGGATATAACGTATGACGTCATGTAGTCTTGCGTTATAACGTATGACGTTATGTAGTATTACGATATAACGTATGACGTCATGTAGTATTACGTTATAACGTATGACGTGATGTGGTATTACGCTATTACGAATAACGTTATATTGTGTTACTTTATAACGTATGACGTCATGTAGTATTACGTTATTCCGTATAACGTTATATAGTGTTACGTTATAAAGTATGACGTCATGTAGTATTACGTTATAACGTATGACGTGATGTGGTATTACGTTATTACGAATAACGTTATATTGTGTTACTTTATAACGTATGACGTCATGTAGTATTACGTTATAACGTATGGCGTTATGTAGTATTACGATATAACGTATGACGTCATGTGGTATTACGTTATTGCGAATAACGTTATATTGTGTTACTTTATGACGTATGGCGTCATGTAGTATTACGTTATAACGTATGACGGTATGTAGTGTTACGTTATTGCGAATAACGTTATATTGTGTTACTTTATGACGTATGACGTCATGTAGTATTACGTTATAACGTATGACGGTATGTAGTATTACGTTATTCCGTATAACGTTATATCGTGTTACTTTATGACGTATGACGTCATGTAGTATTACTTTATGACGTATGACGTCATGTAGTATTACTTTATGACGTATGACGTCATGTAGTATTACTTTATGACGTATGACGTCATGTAGTATTAGGTTACAACGTATGACGTTATGTATTATTACGATATAACGTATGACGTTATGTATTATTACGATATAACGTATGACGTCATGTAGTATTACGTAATAACGTATGCCGTCATGTAGTATTACGTTATAACATATGACGTCATGTAGTATTACGATATAACGTACAAC
Organism: Bombus terrestris; assembly: GCF_910591885.1. NCBI lineage: Eukaryota > Metazoa > Arthropoda > Insecta > Hymenoptera > Apidae > Bombus > Bombus terrestris. The sequence goes on from NW_025963557.1 coordinate 2,011,398, forward strand.
GTTATATAGAATTACGATATAACGCACAACGTTATGTCGTATTACGTTATAACGTATCATGTCATGTAGCATTACGTTATAACGTATAACTTTATGGAGTATTACGTTATAACGTATGATGTCATGTGGTAATACGTTATTACAAATATCGTAATATTGTGTTACTTTATGACGTATGACGTCATGTAGTATTACTTTATGACGTATGACGTCATGTTGTATTACGTTATAACGTATGACGTTCTGGAGTATTACGTTATAACGTATGAGGTCATGTGGTATTACGTTATTACGAATAACGTTATATTGTGTTAATTTATGACCTAGGACGTCATGTAGTATTACTTTATGACGTATGACGTCATGTTGTATTAGGTTACAACGTATGATGTTATGTATTATTACGATATAACGTATGACGATATGTATTATTACGTTATAACGTATGCCGTCATGTAGCATTACGTTATAACGTATGACTTTATGGAGTATTACGTTATAACGTATGATGTCATGTTGTATTACGTTATTACAAATATCGTAATATTGTGTTACTTTATGACCTATGACGTCATGTAGTATTACTTTATGACGTATGACGTCATGTTGTATTAGGTTACAACGTATGACGTTATGTATTATTACGATATAACGTATGACGTTATGTATTATTACGATATAACCTATGAAGTTATGTATTATTACGATATAACGTATGACGGTATGTAGTATTACGTTATTCCGTATAACGTTATATAGTGTTACTTTATGAAGTATGACGTTATGTTGTAGTACGTTATAGCGTATGACGTTATGGAGCATTACGTTATAACGTATGAGGTCATGTGGTATTACATTAGTACGAATATCGTAATATTGTGTTACTTTATGACGTACGACGTCATGTAGTATTACTTTATGACGTACGACGTCATGTAGTATTACTTTATGACGTATGACGTCATGTGGTATTACGTTATTGCGAATAACGTTATATTGTGTTACTTTATGACGTATGACGTCATGTAGTATTACTTTATGACGTATGACGTCATGTAGTATTACTTTATGACGTATGACGTCATGTAGAATTAGGTTACAACGTATGACGTTATGTATTATTACGATATAACGTATGACGTTATGTATTATTACGATATAACGTATGACGTCATGTAGTATTACGTTATAACGTATGCCGTCATGTAGCATTACGTTATAACATATGACGTCATGTAGTATTACGATATAACGTACAACGTTATATAGAATTACGATATAACGCACAACGTTATGTCGTATTACGTTATAACGTAAAATGTCATGTAGCATTACGTTATAACGTATGACTTTATGGAGTATTACGTTATAACGTATGACGTTACGTAGTATTACGTTATAACGTATGAGGTCATGTGGTATTACGTTATTACGAATAACGTTATATTGTGTTACTTTATGACGTATGACGTCATGTAGTATTACTTCATGACGTATGACCTCATGTAGTATTAGGTTACAACGTATGACGTTATGTATTATTACGATATAACCTGTGAAGTTATGTATTATTACGATATAACGTATGACGTCATGTAGTATTACGTTATAACGTATGCCGTCATGTAGCATTACGTTATAACATATGACGTCATGTAGTATTACGATATAACGTACAACGTTATATAGAATTACGATATAACGCACAACGTTATGTCGTATTACGTTATAACGTATCATGTCATGTAGCATTACGTTATAACGTATGACTTTATGGAGTATTACGTTATAACGTATGATGTCATGTGGTATTACGTTATTACAAATATCGTAATATTGTGTTACTTTATGACGTATGACGTCATGTAGTATTACTTTATGACGTATGACGTTATGTTGTATTAGGTTACAACGTATGATGTTATGTATTATTACGATATAACGTATGACGTTATGTATTATTACGATATAACGTATGACGTTATGCAGTATTAGGTTATAACGTATGACGTCATGTCGTTTTGCGTTATAACTTATGCCGTCATGTAGCATTACGTTATAACATATGACGTCATGTAGTATTACGATATAACGCACAACGTTATATAGAATTACGATATAACGCACAACGTTATGTCGTATTACGTTGTAACGTATCATGTCATGTAGCATTACGTTATAACGTATGACTTTATGGAGTATTACGTTATAACGTATGATGTCATGTGGTATTACGTTATTGCGAATAACGTTATATAGTGTTACTTTATGAAGTATGACGTTATGTTGTATTACGTTATAGCGTATGACGTTATGGAGCATTACGTTATAACGTATGAGGTCATGTGGTATTACATTAGTACGAATATCGTAATATTGTGTTACTTTATGACGTACGACGTCATGTAGTATTACTTTATGACGTATGACGTCATGTGGTATTACGTTATTACGAATAACGTTATATTGTGTTACTTTATGTAGTATGACTTATGTAGTATGACGTGATGTAGCATTTCTTTATAATGTACGACGTTATGTAGCATTACGGTATAACGAATAACGCTGTACTGTGTTACTTTATAACGTATGACGTTATGTAGTGTTACGTTATAACGTATGACGTCGTGTAGTATTACGTTATAACGTATGACGTTATGTATTATTACGATATAACGTAATACGTTATGCAGAATCGGGTTATAACGTATGACGTCATGTAGTTTTGCGTTATAACGTATGACGTTACGTAGTATTACGTTATAACGTATGATGTTATGGAGTATTACGTTATAACGTATGAGGTCATGTGGTATTACGTTATTACGAATATCGTAATATGGTGATACTTTATGACGCATGACGCCATGTAGTATTACTTTATTACGTATGACGTCATGTAGTATTAGGTTATAGCGTATGACGTTATGTATTATTACGATATAACGTATGACGTTATGCAGTATTAGGTTATAACGTATGATGTCATATACTTTTGCGTTATAACGTATGACGTTATGGAGTATTACGTTATAACGTATGACGTGTTGTGGTATTACGTTATTGCGAATAACGTTATATTGTGTTACTTTATAACGTATGACGTCATGTAGTATTACGTTATAACGTATGGCGTAATGTAGTATTACGATTTAACGTATGACGTCATGTGGTATTACGTTATTGCGAATAACGTTATATTGTGTTACTTTCTGATGTATGACGTCATGTAGTATTACGTTATAGCGTATGACGTTATGGAGCATTACGTTATAACGTATGAGGTCATGTGGTATTACATTAGTACGAAGATCGTAATATTGTGTTACTTTATGACGTACGACGTCATGTAGTATTACTTTATGACGTATGACGCCATGTGGTATTACGTTATTGCGAATAACGTTATATTGTGTTACTTTATGACGTATGACGTCATGTAGTATTACGTTATAACGTATGACGGTATGTAGTATTACGTTATTCCGTATAACGTTATATCGTGTTACTTTATGACGTATGACGTCATGTAGTATTACTATATGACGTATGACGTCATGTAGTATTAGGTTACAACGTATGACGTTATGTATTATTACGATATAACGTATGCCGTCATGTAGCATTACGTTATAACATATGACGTCATGTAGTATTACGATATAACGTACAACGTTATATAGAATTACGATATAACGCACAACGTTATGTCGTATTACGTTATAACGTATCATGTCATGTAGCATTACGTTATAACGTATGACTTTATGGAGTATTACGTTATAACGTATGATGTCATATGCTATTACGTTACTACGAATATCGTAATATTGTGTTACTTTATGACGTATGACGTCATGTAGTATTACTTTATGACGTATGACGTCATGTAGTATTACTTTATGACGTATGACGTCATGTAGTATTAGGTTACAACGTCTGACGTTATGTATTATTACGATATAACGTATGACGTCATGTAGTACTACGTTATAACGTATGACGTCATGTAGTATTACGATATAACGTACAACGTTATGTCGTATTACGTTATAACGTATCATGTCATGTAGTATTACGTTATAACGTATGACGTTATGGAGTATTACGTTATAACGTATGAGGTCATGTGGTATTACGTTATTACGAATATCGTAATATTGTGATCCTTTATGACGTATGACGCCATGTAGTATTACTTTATTACGTATGACGTCGTGTAGTATTAGATTACAACGTATGACGTTATGTATTATTACGATATACCGTATGACGTTATGTATTATTACGATATAACGTATGACGTCATGTAGTATTAGGTTACAACGTATGACGTTATGTATTATTACGATATAACGTATGACGTCATGTAGTATTACGATATAACGTACAACGTTATATAGAATTACGATACAACGCACAACGTTATGTCGTATTACGTTATAACGTATCATGTCATGTAGCGTTACGTTATATCGTATGACTTTATGGAGTATTACGTTATAACGTATGATGTCATGTGGTATTACGTTATTACGAATATCGTAATATTGTGTTACTTTATGACGTATGACGTCATGTAGTATTACTTTATGACGTATGACGTCATGTAGTATTACTTTATGACGTATGACGTCATGTAGTATTACTTTATGACGTATGACGTCATGTAGTATTAGGTTACAACGTATGACGTTATTCATTATTACGATATAACGTATGACGTCATGCAGTATTAGGTTATAACGTATGACGTCATGTTGTTTTGCGTTATAACTTATGATGTTATGTAGTATTACGATACAACGTATGACGTCATGTGGTGTTACGTTATTGCGAATAACGTTATATTGTGTTACTTTATGACGTATGACGTCATGTAGTATTACGATATAACGTACAACGTTATATAGAATTACGATATAACGCACAACGTTATGTCGTATTACGTTATAACGTATCATGTCATGTAGCATTACGTTATAACGTATGACTTTATGGAGTATTACGTTATAACGTATGATGTCATGTGCTATTACGTTATTACGAATATCGTAATATTGTGATCCTTTATGACGTATGACGCCATGTAGTATTACTTTATTACGTATGACGTCGTGTAGTATTAGATTACAACGTATGACGTTATGTATTATTACGATATAACGTATGACGTTATGTATTATTACGATATAACGTATGACGTCATGTAGTATTAGGTTACAACGTATGACGTTATGTATTATTACGATATAACGTATGACGTCATGTAATATTACGATATAACGTACAACGTTATATAGAATTACGATATAACGCACAACGTTATGTCGTATTACGTTATAACGTATCATGTCATGTAGCGTTACGTTATAACGTATGACTTTATGGAGTATTACGTTATAACGTATGATGTCATGTGGTATTACGTTATTACGAATATCGTAATATTGTGTTACTTTATGACGTATGACGTCATGTAGTATTACTTTATGACGTATGACGTCATGTAGTATTACTTTATGACGTATGACGTCATGTAGTATTACTTTATGACGTATGACGTCATGTAGTATTACTTTATGACGTATGACGTCATGTAGTATTACTTTATGACGTATGACGTCATGTAGTATTAGGTTACAACGTATGACGTTATTCATTATTACGATATAACGTATGACGTTATGCAGTATTAGGTTATAACGTATGACGTCATGTTGTTTTGCGTTATAACTTATGATGTAATGTAGTATTACGATACAACGTATGACGTCATGCGGTGTTACGTTATTGCGAATAACGTTATATTGTGTTACTTTATGACGTATGACGTCATGTAGTATTACTTTATGACGTATGACGTCATGTAGTATTAGGTTACAACGTATGACGTTATGTATTATTACGATATAACGTATGACGTTATGTATTATTACGATATAACGTATGACGTCATGTAGTATTACGTTATAACGTATGCCGTCATGTAGCATTACGTTATAACATATGACGTCATGTAGTATTACGATATAACGTACAACGTTATATAGGATTACGATATAACGCACAATGTTATGTCGTATTACGTTATAACGTATCATGTCATGTAGCATTACGTTATAACGTATGACTTTATGGAGTATTACGTTATAACGTATGATGTCATGTGGTATTACGTTATTACGAATATCGTAATATTGTGTTACTTTATGACGTATGACGTCATGTAGTATTACTTCATGACGTATGACGTCATGTAGTATTACTTTATGACGTATGACGTCATGTAGTATTAGGTTACAACGTATGACGTTATGTATTATTACGATATAACGTATGACGTTATGCAGTATTAGCTTATAACGTATGACGTCATGTAGTTTTGCGTTATAACTTATGACGTTATGTAGTATTGCGATACAACGTATGACGTCATGTGGTATTACGTTATTGCGAATAACGTTATATTGTGTTACTTTATGACGTATGACGTCATGTAGTATTACGTTATAACGTATGACGGTATGTAGTATTACGTTATTCCGTATAACGTTATATAGTGTTACTTTATGATGTATGACGTTATGTTGTATTACGTTATAACGTATGATGTTATGGAGTATTACGTTATAACGTATGACGTCATGTGGTAATACTTTATTACGAATAACGTTATATTGTGTTACTTTATGACGTATGACGACATGTAGTATTAGGTTACAACGTATGACGTTATGTATTATTACGATATAACGTATGACGTTATGCAGTATAAGGATATAACGTATGACGTCATGTAGTCTTGCGTTATAACGTATGACGTTATGTAGTATTACGATATAACGTATGACGTCATGTAGTATTACGTTATAACGTATGACGTGATGTGGTATTACGTTATTACGAATAACGTTATATTGTGTTACTTTATAACGTATGACGTCATGTAGTATTACGTTATTCCGTATAACGTTATATAGTGTTACGTTATAAAGTATGACGTCATGTAGTATTACGTTATAACGTATGACGTGATGTGGTATTACGTTATTACGAATAACGTTATATTGTGTTACTTTATAACGTATGACGTCATGTAGTATTACGTTATAACGTATGGCGTTATGTAGTATTACGATATAACGTATGACGTCATGTGGTATTACGTTATTGCGAATAACGTTATATTGTGTTACTTTATGACGTATGGCGTCATGTAGTATTACGTTATAACGTATGACGGTATGTAGTGTTACGTTATTGCGAATAACGTTATATTGTGTTACTTTATGACGTATGACGTCATGTAGTATTACGTTATAACGTATGACGGTATGTAGTATTACGTTATTCCGTATAACGTTATATCGTGTTACTTTATGACGTATGACGTCATGTAGTATTACTTTATGACGTATGACGTCATGTAGTATTACTTTATGACGTATGACGTCATGTAGTATTACTTTATGACGTATGACGTCATGTAGTATTAGGTTACAACGTATGACGTTATGTATTATTACGATATAACGTATGACGTTATGTATTATTACGATATAACGTATGACGTCATGTAGTATTACGTAATAACGTATGCCGTCATGTAGTATTACGTTATAACATATGACGTCATGTAGTATTACGATATAACGTACAACGTTATATAGAATTACGATATAACGCACAACGTTATGTCGTATTACGTTATAACGTATCATGTCATGTAGCATTACGTTATAACGTATAACTTTATGGAGTATTACGTTATAACGTATGATGTCATGTGGTAATACGTTATTACAAATATCGTAATATTGTGTTACTTTATGACGTATGACGTCATGTAGTATTACTTTATGACGTATGACGTCATGTTGTATTACGTTATAACGTATGACGTTCTGGAGTATTACGTTATAACGTATGAGGTCATGTGGTATTACGTTATTACGAATAACGTTATATTGTGTTAATTTATGACCTATGACGTCATGTAGTATTACTTTATGACGTATGACGTCATGTTGTATTAGGTTACAACGTATGATGTTATGTATTATTATGATATAACGTATGACGATATGTATTATTACGTTATAACGTATGCCGTCATGTAGCATTACGTTATAACGTATGACTTTATGGAGTATTACGTTATAACGTATGATGTCATGTTGTATTACGTTATTACAAATATCGTAATATTGTGTTACTTTATGACCTATGACGTCATGTAGTATTACTTTATGACGTATGACGTCATGTTGTATTAGGTTACAACGTATGACGTTATGTATTATTACGATATAACGTATGACGTTATGTATTATTACGATATAACCTATGAAGTTATGTATTATTACGATATAACGTATGACGGTATGTAGTATTACGTTATTCCGTATAACGTTATATAGTGTTACTTTATGAAGTATGACGTTATGTTGTAGTACGTTATAGCGTATGACGTTATGGAGCATTACGTTATAACGTATGAGGTCATGTGGTATTACATTAGTACGAATATCGTAATATTGTGTTACTTTATGACGTACGACGTCATGTAGTATTACTTTATGACGTACGACGTCATGTAGTATTACTTTATGACGTATGACGTCATGTGGTATTAGGTTACAACGTATGACGTTATGTATTATTACGATATAACGTATGACGTTATGTATTATTACGATATAACGTATGACGTCATGTAGTATTACGTTATAACGTATGCCGTCATGTAGCATTACGTTATAACATATGACGTCATGTAGTATTACGATATAACGTACAACGTTATATAGAATTACGATATAACGCACAACGTTATGTCGTATTACGTTATAACGTAAAATGTCATGTAGCATTACGTTATAACGTATGACTTTATGGAGTATTACGTTATAACGTATGACGTTACGTAGTATTACGTTATAACGTATGAGGTCATGTGGTATTACGTTATTACGAATAACGTTATATTGTGTTACTTTATGACGTATGACGTCATGTAGTATTACTTCATGACGTATGACCTCATGTAGTATTAGGTTACAACGTATGACGTTATGTATTATTACGATATAACCTGTGAAGTTATGTATTATTACGATATAACGTATGACGTCATGTAGTATTACGTTATAACGTATGCCGTCATGTAGCATTACGTTATAACATATGACGTCATGTAGTATTACGATATAACGTACAACGTTATATAGAATTACGATATAACGCACAACGTTATGTCGTATTACGTTATAACGTATCATGTCATGTAGCATTACGTTATAACGTATGACTTTATGGAGTATTACGTTATAACGTATGATGTCATGTGGTATTACGTTATTACAAATATCGTAATATTGTGTTACTTTATGACGTATGACGTCATGTAGTATTACTTTATGACGTATGACGTTATGTTGTATTAGGTTACAACGTATGATGTTATGTATTATTACGATATAACGTATGACGTTATGTATTATTACGATATAACGTATGACGTTATGCAGTATTAGGTTATAACGTATGACGTCATGTCGTTTTGCGTTATAACTTATGCCGTCATGTAGCATTACGTTATAACATATGACGTCATGTAGTATTACGATATAACGCACAACGTTATATAGAATTACGATATAACGCACAACGTTATGTCGTATTACGTTGTAACGTATCATGTCATGTAGCATTACGTTATAACGTATGACTTTATGGAGTATTACGTTATAACGTATGATGTCATGTGGTATTACGTTATTGCGAATAACGTTATATAGTGTTACTTTATGAAGTATGACGTTATGTTGTATTACGTTATAGCGTATGACGTTATGGAGCATTACGTTATAACGTATGAGGTCATGTGGTATTACATTAGTACGAATATCGTAATATTGTGTTACTTTATGACGTACGACGTCATGTAGTATTACTTTATGACGTATGACGTCATGTGGTATTACGTTATTACGAATAACGTTATATTGTGTTACTTTATGTAGTATGACTTATGTAGTATGACGTGATGTAGCATTTCTTTATAATGTACGACGTTATGTAGCATTACGGTATAACGAATAACGCTGTACTGTGTTACTTTATAACGTATGACGTTATGTAGTGTTACGTTATAACGTATGACGTCGTGTAGTATTACGTTATAACGTATGACGTTATGTATTATTACGATATAACGTAATACGTTATGCAGAATCGGGTTATAACGTATGACGTCATGTAGTTTTGCGTTATAACGTATGACGTTACGTAGTATTACGTTATAACGTATGATGTTATGGAGTATTACGTTATAACGTATGAGGTCATGTGGTATTACGTTATTACGAATATCGTAATATGGTGATACTTTATGACGCATGACGCCATGTAGTATTACTTTATTACGTATGACGTCATGTAGTATTAGGTTATAGCGTATGACGTTATGTATTATTACGATATAACGTATGACGTTATGCAGTATTAGGTTATAACGTATGATGTCATATACTTTTGCGTTATAACGTATGACGTTATGGAGTATTACGTTATAACGTATGACGTGTTGTGGTATTACGTTATTGCGAATAACGTTATATTGTGTTACTTTATAACGTATGACGTCATGTAGTATTACGTTATAACGTATGGCGTTATGGAGCATTACGTTATAACGTATGAGGTCATGTGGTATTACATTAGTACGAAGATCGTAATATTGTGTTACTTTATGACGTACGACGTCATGTAGTATTACTTTATGACGTATGACGTCATGTGGTATTACGTTATTGCGAATATCGTTATATTGTGTTACTTTATGACGTATGACGTCATGTAGTATTACGTTATAACGTATGACGGTATGTAGTATTACGTTATTCCGTATAACGTTATATCGTGTTACTTTATGACGTATGACGTCATGTAGTATTACTATATGACGTATGACGTCATGTAGTATTAGGTTACAACGTATGACGTTATGTATTATTACGATATAACGTATGCCGTCATGTAGCATTACGTTATAACATATGACGTCATGTAGTATTACGATATAACGTACAACGTTATATAGAATTACGATATAACGCACAACGTTATGTCGTATTACGTTATAACGTATCATGTCATGTAGCATTACGTTATAACGTATGACTTTATGGAGTATTACGTTATAACGTATGATGTCATGTGCTATTACGTTACTACGAATATCGTAATATTGTGTTACTTTATGACGTATGACGTCATGTAGTATTACTTTATGACGTATGACGTCATGTAGTATTACTTTATGACGTATGACGTCATGTAGTATTAGGTTACAACGTCTGACGTTATGTATTATTACGATATAACGTATGACGTCATGTAGTACTACGTTATAACGTATGACGTCATGTAGTATTACGATATAACGTACAACGTTATGTCGTATTACGTTATAACGTATCATGTCATGTAGTATTACGTTATAACGTATGACGTTATGGAGTATTACGTTATAACGTATGAGGTCATGTGGTATTACGTTATTACGAATATCGTAATATTGTGATCCTTTATGACGTATGACGCCATGTAGTATTACTTTATTACGTATGACGTCGTGTAGTATTAGATTACAACGTATGACGTTATGTATTATTACGATATAACGTATGACGTTATGTATTATTACGATATAACGTATGACGTCATGTAGTATTAGGTTACAACGTATGACGTTATGTATTATTACGATATAACGTATGACGTCATGTAGTATTACGATATAACGTACAACGTTATATAGAATTACGATACAACGCACAACGTTATGTCGTATTACGTTATAACGTATCATGTCATGTAGCGTTACGTTATATCGTATGACTTTATGGAGTATTACGTTATAACGTATGATGTCATGTGGTATTACGTTATTACGAATATCGTAATATTGTGTTACTTTATGACGTATGACGTCATGTAGTATTACTTTATGACGTATGACGTCATGTAGTATTACTTTATGACGTATGACGTCATGTAGTATTACTTTATGACGTATGACGTCATGTAGTATTAGGTTACAACGTATGACGTTATTCATTATTACGATATAACGTATGACGTTATGCAGTATTAGGTTATAACGTATGACGTCATGTTGTTTTGCGTTATAACTTATGATGTTATGTAGTATTACGATACAACGTATGACGTCATGTGGTGTTACGTTATTGCGAATAACGTTATATTGTGTTACTTTATGACGTATGACGTCATGTAGTATTACGTTATAACGTATGACGGTATGTAGTATTACGTTATTCCGTATAACGTTATATAGTGTTACTTTATGAAGTATGACGTTATGTTGTAGTACGTTATAGCGTATGACGTTATGGAGCATTACGTTATAACGTATGAGGTCATGTGGTATTACATTAGTACGAATATCGTAATATTGTGTTACTTTATGGCGTATGACGTCATGTAGTATTACGTTATAACGTAGGACGTTATGTATTATTACGATATAACGTATGACGTCATGTAGTATTACGTTATAACGTATGCCGTCATGTAGCATTACGTTAGAACATATGACGTCATGTAGTATTACGATATAACGTACAACGTTATATAGGATTACGATATAACGCACAATGTTATGTCGTATTACGTTATAACGTATCATGTCATGTAGCATTACGTTATAACGTATGACTTTATGGAGTATTACGTTCAAACGTATGACGTCATGTGGTATTACGTTATTACGAATATCGTAATATTGTGTTACTTTATGACGTATGACGTCATGTAGTATTACGTTATAACGTATGACGGTATGTAGTATTACGTTATTCCGAATAACGTTATATAGTGTTACTGTATGATGTATGACGTTATGTTGTATTACGTTATAGCGTATGACGTTATGGAGCATTACGTTATAACATATGAGGTCATGTGGTATTACATTAGTACGAATATCGTAATATTGTGTTACTTTATGGCGTATGACGTCATGTAGTATTACGTTATAACGTAGGACGTTATGTATTATTACGATATAACGTATGACGTCATGTAGTATTACGTTATAACGTATGACGTCATGTAGTTTTGCGTTATAACGTATGACGTTACGTAGTATTACATTATAACGTATGATGTTATGGAGTATTACGTTATAACGTATGAGGTCATGTGGTATTACGTTATTACGAATAACGTAATATGGTGATACTTTATGACGCATGACGCCATGTAGTATTACTTTATTACGTATGACGTCATGTAGTATTAGGTTATAGCGTATGACGTTATGTATTATTACGATATAACGTATGACGTTATGCAGTATTAGGTTATAACGTATGATGTCATATACTTTTGCGTTATAACGTATGACGTTATGGAGTATTACGTTATAACGTATGACGTGTTGTGGTATTACGTTATTGCGAATAACGTTATATTGTGTTACTTTATAACGTATGACGTCATGTAGTATTACGTTATAACGTATGGCGTAATGTAGTATTACGATTTAACGTATGACGTCATGTGGTATTACGTTATTGCGAATAACGTTATATTGTGTTACTTTCTGATGTATGACGTCATGTAGTATTACGTTATAGCGTATGACGTTATGGAGCATTACGTTATAACGTATGAGGTCATGTGGTATTACATTAGTACGAATATCGTAATATTGTGTTACTTTATGACGTACGACGTCATGTAGTATTACTTTATGACGTATGACGTCATGTGGTATTACGTTATTGCGAATAACGTTATATTGTGTTACTTTATGACGTATGACGTCATGTAGTATTACGTTATAACGTATGACGGTATGTAGTATTACGTTATTCCGTATAACGTTATATCGTGTTACTTTATGACGTATGACGTCATGTAGTATTACTTTATGACGTATGACGTCATGTAGTATTAGGTTACAACGTATGACGTTATGTATTATTACGATATAACGTATGCCGTCATGTAGCATTACGTTATAACATATGACGTCATGTAGTATTACGATATAACGTACAACGTTATATAGAATTACGATATAACGCACAACGTTATGTCGTATTACGTTATAACGTATCATGTCATGTAGCATTACGTTATAACGTATGACTTTATGGAGTATTACGTTATAACGTATGATGTCATGTGCTATTACGTTACTACGAATATCGTAATATTGTGTTACTTAATGACGTATGACGTCATGTAGTATTACTTTATGACGTATGACGTCATGTAGTATTACTTTATGACGTATGACGTCATGTAGTATTAGGTTACAACGTATGACGTTGTGTATTATCACGATATAACGTATGACGTCATGTAGTACTACGTTATAACGTATGACGTCATGTAGTATTACGATATAACGTACAACGTTATGTCGTATTACGTTATAACGTATCATGTCATGTAGTATTACGTTATAACGTATGACGTTATGGAGTATTACGTTATAACGTATGAGGTCATGTGGTATTACGTTATTACGAATATCGTAATATTGTGATCCTTTATGACGTATGACGCCATGTAGTATTACTTTATTACGTATGACGTCGTGTAGTATTAGATTACAACGTATGACGTTATGTATTATTACGATATAACGTATGACGTTATGTATTATTACGATATAACGTATGACGTCATGTAGTATTAGGTTACAACGTATGACGTTATGTATTATTACGATATAACGTATGACGTCATGTAGTATTACGATATAACGTACAACGTTATATAGAATTACGATACAACGCACAACGTTATGTCGTATTACGTTATAACGTATCATGTCATGTAGCGTTACGTTATATCGTATGACTTTATGGAGTATTACGTTATAACGTATGATGTCATGTGGTATTACGTTATTACGAATATCGTAATATTGTGTTACTTTATGACGTATGACGTCATGTAGTATTACTTTATGACGTATGACGTCATGTAGTATTACTTTATGACGTATGACGTCATGTAGTATTACTTTATGACGTATGACGTCATGTAGTATTAGGTTACAACGTATGACGTTATTCATTATTACGATATAACGTATGACGTTATGCAGTATTATGTTATAACGTATGACGTCATGTTGTTTTGCGTTATAACTTATGATGTTATGTAGTATTACGATACAACGTATGACGTCATGTGGTGTTACGTTATTGCGAATAACGTTATATTGTGTTACTTTATGACGTATGACGTCATGTAGTATTACGTTATAACGTATGACGGTATGTAGTATTACGTTATTCCGTATAACGTTATATAGTGTTACTTTATGAAGTATGACGATATGTTGTAGTACGTTATAGCGTATGACGTTATGGAGCATTACGTTATAACGTATGAGGTCATGTGGTATTACATTAGTACGAATATCGTAATATTGTGTTACTTTATGACGTACGACGTCATGTAGCATTACTTTATGACGTACGACGTCATGTAGTATTACTTTATGACGTATGACGTCATGTGGTATTACGTTATTGCGAATAACGTTATATTGTGTTACTTTATGACGTATGACGTCATGTAGTATTACTTTATGACGTATGACGTCATGTAGTATTAGGTTACAACGTATGACGTTATGTATTATTACGATATAACGTATGACGTTATGTATTATTACGATATAACGTATGACGTCATGTAGTATTACGTTATAACGTATGCCGTCATGTAGCATTACGTTATAACATATGACGTCATGTAGTATTACGATATAACGTACAACGTTATATAGGATTACGATATAACGCACAATGTTATGTCGTATTACGTTATAACGTATCATGTCATGTAGCATTACGTTATAACGTATGACTTTATGGAGTATTACGTTATAACGTATGATGTCATGTGGTATTACGTTATTACGAATATCGTAATATTGTGTTACTTTATGACGTATGACGTCATGTAGTATTACTTCATGACGTATGACGTCATGTAGTATTACTTTATGACGTATGACGTCATGTAGTATTAGGTTACAACGTATGACGTTATGTATTATTACGATATAACGTATGACGTTATGCAGTATTAGCTTATAACGTATGACGTCATGTAGTTTTGCGTTATAACTTATGACGTTATGTAGTATTGCGATACAACGTATGACGTCATGTGGTATTACGTTATTGCGAATAACGTTATATTGTGTTACTTTATGACGTATGACGTCATGTAGTATTACGTTATAACGTATGACGGTATGTAGTATTACGTTATTCCGTATAACGTTATATAGTGTTACTTTATGAAGTATGACGTTATGTTGTATTACGTTATAGCGTATGACGTTATGGAGCATTACGTTATAACATATGAGGTCATGTGGTATTACATTAGTACGAATATCGTAATATTGTGTTACTTTATGGCGTATGACGTCATGTAGTATTACGTTATAACGTAGGACGTTATGTATTATTACGATATAACGTATGACGTCATGTAGTATTACGTTATAACGTATGACGTCATGTAGTATTACGATATAACGTACAAAGTTATGTCGTATTACGTTATAACATATCATGTCATGTAGTATTACGTTATAACGTATGACGTTATGTAGTATTACGTTATAACGTATGACGGCATGTAGTATTACGTTATTCCGTATAACGTTATACAGTGTTACTTTATGAAGTATGACATTATGTTGTATTACTTTATAACGTATGACGTTATGGAGTATTACGTTATAACGTGTGAGGTCATGTGGTATTACATTATTACGAATATCGTAATATTGTGTTACTTTATGACGTACGACGTCATGTAGTATTACTTTATGACGTATGACGTCATGTAGTATTAGGTTACAACGTATGACGTTATGTATTATTACGATATAACGTATGACGTCATGTAGTATTACGTTATAACGTATCATGTCATGTAGTATTACGTCATAACGTATGCCGTCATGTAGTATTACGTTATAACATATGACGTCATGTAGTAATACGATATAACGTACAACGTTATATAGAATTACGATATAACGCACAACGTTATGTCGTATTACGTTATAACGTATCATGTCATGTAGTATTACGTTATAACGTATGACGTAATGGAGTATTACGTTATAACGTATGAGGTCATGTGGTATTACGTTATTACGAATAACGTTATATTGTGTTACTTTATGACGTATGACGTCATGTAGTATTACTTCATGACGTATGACGTCATGTCGTATTAGGTTACAGCGTATGACGTTATGTATTATTACGATATAACGTATGACGTTATGCAGTATTAGGTTATTACGTATGACGTCATGTAGTATTAGGTTATAGCGTATGACGTTATGTATTATTACGATATAACGTATGACGTTATGCAGTATTAGGTTATAACGTATGATGTCATATACTTTTGCGTTATAACGTATGACGTTATGGAGTATTACGTTATAACGTATGACGTGTTGTGGTATTACGTTATTGCGAATAACGTTATATTGTGTTACTTTATAACGTATGACGTCATGTAGTATTACTTTATGACGTATGACGTCATGTAGTATTACTTTATGACGTATGACGTCATGTAGTATTACTTTATGACGTATGACGTCATGTAGTATTAGGTTATAGCGTATGACGTTATGTATTATTACGATATAACGTATGACGTTATGCAGTATTAGGTTATAACGTATGATGTCATATACTTTTGCGTTATAACGTATGACGTCATGTAGTATTACGTTATAACGTATGGCGTAATGTAGTATTACGATTTAACGTATGACGTCATGTAGTATTACGTTATAACGTATGACGGTATGTAGTATTACGTTATTCCGTATAACGTTATATCGTGTTACTTTATGACGTATGACGTCATGTAGTATTACTTTATGACGTATGACGTCATGTAGTATTAGGTTACAACGTATGACGTTATGTATTATTACGATATAACGTACGCCGTCATGTAGCATTACGTTATAACATATGACGTCATGTAGTATTACGATATAACGTACAACGTTATATAGAATTACGATATAACGCACAACGTTATGTCGTATTACGTTATAACGTATCATGTCATGTAGCATTACGTTATAACGTATGACTTTATGGAGTATTACGTTATAACGTATGATGTCATGTGCTATTACGTTACTACGAATATCGTAATATTGTGTTACTTTATGACGTATGACGTCATGTAGTATTACTTTATGACGTATGACGTCATGTAGTATTACTTTATGACGTATGACGTCATGTAGTATTACTTTATGACGTATGACGTCATGTAGTATTAGGTTACAACGTATGACGTTGTGTATTATCACGATATAACGTATGACGTCATGTAGTACTACGTTATAACGTATGACGTCATGTAGTATTACGATATAACGTACAACGTTATGTCGTATTACGTTATAACGTATCATGTCATGTAGTATTACGTTATAACGTATGAGGTCATGTGGTATTACGTTATTACGAATATCGTAATATTGTGATCCTTTATGACGTATGACGCCATGTAGTATTACTTTATTACGTATGACGTCGTGTAGTATTAGATTACAACGTATGACGTTATGTATTATTACGATATAACGTATGACGTTATGTATTATTACGATATAACGTATGACGTCATGTAGTATTAGGTTACAACGTATGACGTTATGTATTATTACGATATAACGTATGACGTCATGTAGTATTACGATATAACGTACAACGTTATATAGAATTACGATACAACGCACAACGTTATGTCGTATTACGTTATAACGTATCATGTCATGTAGCGTTACGTTATATCGTATGACTTTATGGAGTATTACGTTATAACGTATGATGTCATGTGGTATTACGTTATTACGAATATCGTAATATTGTGTTACTTTATGACGTATGACGTCATGTAGTATTACTTTATGACGTATGACGTCATGTAGTATTACTTTATGACGTATGACGTCATGTAGTATTACTTTATGACGTATGACGTCATGTAGTATTAGGTTACAACGTATGACGTTATTCATTATTACGATATAACGTATGACGTTATGCAGTATTAGGTTATAACGTATGACGTCATGTTGTTTTGCGTTATAACTTATGATGTTATGTAGTATTACGATACAACGTATGACGTCATGTGGTGTTACGTTATTGCGAATAACGTTATATTGTGTTACTTTATGACGTATGACGTCATGTAGTATTACGTTATAACGTATGACGGTATGTAGTATTATGTTATTCCGTATAACGTTATATAGTGTTACTTTATGTAGTATGACGATATGTTGTAGTACGTTATAGCGTATGACGTTATGGAGCATTACGTTATAACGTATGAGGTCATGTGGTATTACATTAGTACGAATATCGTAATATTGTGTTACTTTATGACGTACGACGTCATGTAGCATTACTTTATGACGTACGACGTCATGTAGTATTACTTTATGACGTATGACGTCATGTGGTATTACGTTATTGCGAATAACGTTATATTGTGTTACTTTATGACGTATGACGTCATGTAGTATTACTTTATGACGTATGACGTCATGTAGTATTAGGTTACAACGTATGACGTTATGTATTATTACGATATAACGTATGACGTTATGTATTATTACGATATAACGTATGACGTCATGTAGTATTACGTTATAACGTATGCCGTCATGTAGCATTACGTTATAACATATGACGTCATGTAGTATTACGATATAACGTACAACGTTATATAGGATTACGATATAACGCACAATGTTATGTCGTATTACGTTATAACGTATCATGTCATGTAGCATTACGTTATAACGTATGACTTTATGGAGTATTACGTTATAACGTATGATGTCATGTGGTATTACGTTATTACGAATATCGTAATATTGTGTTACTTTATGACGTATGACGTCATGTAGTATTACTTCATGACGTATGACGTCATGTAGTATTACTTCATGACGTATGACCTCATGTAGTATTAGGTTACAACGTATGACGTTATGTATTATTACGATATAACCTATGAAGTTATGTATTATTACGATATAACGTATGACGTCATGTAGTATTACGTTATAACGTATGCCGTCATGTAGCATTACGTTATAACATATGACGTCATGTAGTATTACGATATAACGTACAACGTTATATAGAATTACGATATAACGCACAACGTTATGTCGTATTACGTTATAACGTATCATGTCATGTAGCATTACGTTATAACGTATGACTTTATGGAGTATTACGTTATAACGTATGATGTCATGTTGTATCACGTTATTACAAATATCGTAATATTGTGTTACTTTAAGACGTATGACGTCATGTAGTATTACATTATGACGTATGACGTCATGTAGTATTAGGTTACAACGTATGACGTTATGTATTATTACGATATAACGTATGACGTCATGTAGTATTACGTTATAACATATGACGTCATGTAGTATTACGATATAACGTACAACGCTACATAGAATTACGATATAACGCACAACGTTATGTCGTATTACGTTATAACGTATCATGTCATGTAGTATTACGCTATAACGTATGACGTTATGTATTATTACGATATAACGTAATACGTTATGCAGAATTGGGTTATAACGTATGACGTCATGTAGTTTTGCGTTATAACGTATGACGTTACGTAGTATTACGTTATAACGTATGATGTTATGGAGTATTACGTTATAACGTATGAGGTCATGTGGTATTACGTTATTACGAATATCGTAATATTGTGATACTTTATGACGCATGACGCCATGTAGTATTACTTTATTACGTATGACGTTATGCAGTATTAGGTTATAACGTATGATGTCATATACTTTTGCGTTATAACGTATGACGTTATGGAGTATTACGTTATAACGTATGACGTGTTGTGCTTTACGTTATTGCGAATAACGTTATATTGTGTTACTTTATAACGTATGACGTCATGTAGTATTACGTTATAACGTATGGCGTTATGTAGTACTACGATTTAACGTATGACGTCATGTGGTATTACGTTATTGCGAATAACGTTATATTGTGTTACTTTCTGATGTATGACGTCATGTAGTATTACGTTATAGCGTATGACGTTATGGAGCATTACGTTATAACGTGTGAGGTCATGTGGTATTACATTAGTACGAATATCGTAATATTGTGTTACTTTATGACGTACGACGTCATGTAGTATTACTTTATGACGTATGACGTCATGTGGCATTACGTTATTGCGAATAACGTTATATTGTGTTACTTTATGACGTATGACGTCATGTAGTATTACGTTATAACGTATGACGGTATGTAGTATTACGTTATTCCGTATAACGTTATATCGTGTTACTTTATGACGTATGACGTCATGTAGTATTACTTTATGACGTACGACGTCATGTAGTATTAGGTTACAACGTATGACGTTATGTATTATTACGATATAACGTATGCCGTCATGTAGCATTACGTTATAACATATGACGTCATGTAGTATTACGATATAACGTACAGCGTTATATAGAATTACGATATAACGCACAACGTTATGTCGTATTACGTTATAACGTATCATGTCATGTAGCATTACGTTATAACGTATGACTTTATGGAGTAATACGTTATAACGTATGATGTCATGTGCTATTACGTTATTACGAATATCGTAATATTGTGTTACGTTATGACGTATGACGTCATGTAGTATTACTTTATGACGTATGACGTCATGTAGTATTAGGTTACAACGTATGACGTTATGTATTATTACGATATAACGTATGACGTCATGTAGTACTACGTTATAACGTATGACGTCATGTAGTATTACGTTATTACGAATATCGTAATATTGTGATCCTTTATGACGTATGACGCCATGTAGTATTACTTTATTACGTATGACGTCGTGTAGTATTAGATTACAACGTATGACGTTATGTATTATAACGATATAACGTATGACGTTATGTATTATTACGATATAACGTATGACGTCATGTAGTATTAGGTTACAACGTATGACGTTATGTATTATTACGATATAACGTATGACGTCATGTAGTATTACGATATAACGTACAACGTTATATAGAATTACGATATAACGCACAACGTTATGTCGTATTACGTTATAACGTATCATGTCACGTAGCGTTACGTTATAACGTATGACTTTATGGAGTATTACGTTATAACGTATGATGTCATGTGGTATTACGTTATTACGAATATCGTAATATTGTGTTACTTTATGACGTATGACGTCATGTAGTATTACTTTATGACGTATGACGTCATGTAGTATTACTTTATGACGTATGACGTCATGTAGTATTACTTTATGACGTATGACGTCATGTAGTATTACTTTATGACGTATGACGTCATGTAGTATTACTTTATGACGTATGACGTCATGTAGTATTAGGTTACAACGTATGACGTTATGTATTATTACGATATAACGTATGACGTTATGTATTATTACGATATAACGTATGACGTCATGTAGTATTACGTAATAACGTATGCCGTCATGTAGTATTACGTTATAACATATGACGTCATGTAGTATTACGATATAACGTACAACGTTATATAGAATTACGATATAACGCACAACGTTATGTCGTATTACGTTATAACGTATCATGTCATGTAGCATTACGTTATAACGTATAACTTTATGGAGTATTACGTTATAACGTATGATGTCATGTGGTAATACGTTATTACAAATATCGTAATATTGTGTTACTTTATGACGTATGACGTCATGTAGTATTACTTTATGACGTATGACGTCATGTTGTATTACGTTATAACGTATGACGTTCTGGAGTATTACGTTATAACGTATGAGGTCATGTGGTATTACGTTATTACGAATAACGTTATATTGTGTTAATTTAAGACCTATGACGTCATGTAGTATTACTTTATGACGTATGACGTCATGTTGTATTAGGTTACAACGTATGATGTTATGTATTATTACGATATAACGTATGACGTTATGTATTATTACGTTATAACGTATGCCGTCATGTAGCATTACGTTATAACGTATGACTTTATGGAGTATTACGTTATAACGTATGATGTCATGTTGTATTACGTTATTACAAATATCGTAATATTGTGTTACTTTATGACCTATGACGTCATGTAGTATTACTTTATGACGTATGACGTCATGTTGTATTAGGTTACAACGTATGACGTTATGTATTATTACGATATAACGTATGACGTTATGTATTATTACGATATAACCTATGAAGTTATGTATTATTACGATACAACGTATGACGGTATGTAGTATTACGTTATTCCGTATAACGTTATATAGTGTTACTTTATGAAGTATGACGTTATGTTGTAGTACGTTAT
Source organism: Bombus terrestris (assembly GCF_910591885.1). Taxonomy (NCBI): domain Eukaryota; kingdom Metazoa; phylum Arthropoda; class Insecta; order Hymenoptera; family Apidae; genus Bombus; species Bombus terrestris. The sequence goes on from NW_025963557.1 coordinate 2,034,935, forward strand.
AGCGTATGACGTTATGGAGCATTACGTTATAACGTATGAGGTCATGTGGTATTACATTAGTACGAATATCGTAATATTGTGTTACTTTATGACGTACGACGTCATGTAGTATTACTTTATGACGTATGACGTCATGTAGTATTAGGTTACAACGTATGACGTTATGTATTATTACGATATAACGTATGACGTTATGTATTATTACGATATAACGTATGACGTCATGTAGTATTACGTTATAACGTATGCCGTCATGTAGCATTACGTTATAACATATGACGTCATGTAGTATTACGATATAACGTACAACGTTATATAGAATTACGATATAACGCACAACGTTATGTCGTATTACGTTATAACGTATCATGTCATGTAGCATTACGTTATAACGTATGACTTTATGGAGTATTACGTTATAACGTATGACGTTACGTAGTATTACGTTATAACGTATGAGGTCATGTGGTATTACGTTATTACGAATAACGTTATATTGTGTTACTTTATGACGTATGACGTCATGTAGTATTACTTCATGACGTATGACCTCATGTAGTATTAGGTTACAACGTATGACGTTATGTATTATTACGATATAACCTGTGAAGTTATGTATTATTACGATATAACGTATGACGTCATGTAGTATTACGTTATAACGTATGCCGTCATGTAGCATTACGTTATAACATATGACGTCATGTAGTATTACGATATAACGTACAACGTTATATAGAATTACGATATAACGCACAACGTTATGTCGTATTACGTTATAACGTATCATGTCATGTAGCATTACGTTATAACGTATGACTTTATGGAGTATTACGTTATAACGTATGATGTCATGTTGTATTACGTTATTACAAATATCGTAATATTGTGTTACTTTATGACGTATGACGTCATGTAGTATTACGTTATGACGTATGACGTTATGTTGTATTAGGTTACAACGTATGATGTTATGTATTATTACGATATAACGTATGACGTTATGTAGTATTACGATATAACGTATGACGTCATGTGGTATTACGTTATTGCGAATAACATTATATTGTGTCACTTTATGACGTATGACGTCATGTAGTATTAAGTTTTAACGTATGACGGTATGTAGCATTGCGTTATTCCGTATAACGTTATATAGTGTTACGTTATAAAGTATGACGTCATGTAGTATTACGTTATAACGTATGACGGCATGTAGTATTACGTTATTCCGTATAACGTTATACAGTGTTACTTTATGAAGTATGACATTATGTTGTATTACGTTATAGCGTATGACGTTATGGAGCATTACGTTATAACATATGAGGTCATGTGGTATTACATTAGTACGAATATCGTAATATTGTGTTACTTTATGGCGTATGACGTCATGTAGTATTACGTTATAACGTAGGACGTTATGTATTATTACGATATAACGTATGACGTCATGTAGTATTACGTTATAACGTATGACGTCATGTAGTATTACGATATAACGTACAACGTTATGTCGTATTACGTTATATCATATCATGTCATGTAGTATTACGTTATAACGTATGACGTTATGTAATATTACGTTATAACGTATGACGGCATGTAGTATTACGTTATTCCGTATAACGTTATACAGTGTTACTTTATGAAGTATGACATTATGTTGTATTACTTTATAACGTATGACGTTATGGAGTATTACGTTATAACGTGTGAGGTCATGTGGTATTACATTATTACGAATATCGTAATATTGTGTTACTTTATGACGTACGACGTCATGTAGTATTACTTTATGACGTATGACGTCATGTAGTATTAGGTTACAACGTATGACGTTATGTATTATTACGATATAACGTATGACGTCATGTAGTATTACGTTATAACGTATCATGTCATGTAGTATTACGTCATAACGTATGCCGTCATGTAGTATTACGTTATAACATATGACGTCATGTAGTAATACGATATAACGTACAACGTTATATAGAATTACGATATAACGCACAACGTTATGTCGTATTACGTTATAACGTATCATGTCATGTAGTATTACGTTATAACGTATGACGTAATGGAGTATTACGTTATAACGTATGAGGTCATGTGGTATTACGTTATTACGAATAACGTTATATTGTGTTACTTTATGACGTATGACGTCATGTAGTATTACTTCATGACGTATGACGTCATGTCGTATTAGGTTACAGCGTATGACGTTATGTATTATTACGATATAACGTATGACGTTATGCAGTATTAGGTTATAACGTATGACGTCATGTAGTTTTGCGTTATAACTTATGACGTTATGTAGTATTACGATACAACGTATGACGTCATGTGGTGTTACGTTATTGCGAATAACGTTATATTGTGTTACTCTATGACGTATGACGTCATGTAGTATTACGTTATAACGTATGACGGTATGTAGTATTACGTTATCCCGTATAACGTTATATAGTGTTACTTTATGAAGTATGACGTTATGTTGTATTACGTTATAGCGTATGACGTTATGGAGCATTACGTTATAACGAATGAGGTCATGTGGTATTACATTAGTACGAATATCGTAATATTGTGTTACTTTATGACGTATGACGTCATGTAGTATTACTTTATGACGTATGACGGTATGTAGTATTACGTTATTCCGTATAACGTTATATAGTGTTACGTTATAAAGTATGACGTCGTGTAGTATTACGTTATAACGTATGACTTTATGGAGTATTACGTTATAACGTATGATGTCATGTGGTATTACGTTATTACGAATATCGTAATATTGTGTTTCTTTATGACGTATGACGTCATGTAGTATTACTTTGTGACGTATGACGTCATGTAGTATTACTTTATGACGTATGACGTCATGTAGTATTAGGTTACAACGTATGACGTTATGTAGTATTACGTTATAACGTATGATGTTATGTAGTATTACGATATAACGTATGACGTTATGTAGTATTACGATATAACGTATGACGTCATGTGGTGTTACGTAATTGCGAATAACGTTATATTGTGTTACTTTATGACGTATGACGTCATGTAGTATTTGGTTACAACGTATGACGTTATGTATTATTACGATATAACGTATGACGTCGTGTAGTATTACGTTACAACGTATGACGTTATGTATTATTACGATATAACGTAATACGTTATGCAGAATTGGGTTATAACGTATGACGTTACGTAGTATTAGGTTATAACGTATGATGTTATGGAGTATTACGTTATAACGTATGACGTCATGTGGTAATACTTTATTACGAATAACGTTATATTGTGTTACTTTATGACGTATGACGACATGTAGTATTAGGTTACAACGTATGACGTTATGTATTATTACGATATAACGTATGACGTTATGCAGTATAAGGATATAACGTATGACGTCATGTAGTTTTGCGTTATAACGTATGACGTTATGTAGTATTACGATATAACGTATGACGTCATGTAGTATTACGTTATAACGTATGACGTGATGTGGTATTACGTTATTACGAATAACGTTATATTGTGTTACTTTATAACGTATGACGTCATGTAGTATTACGTTATTCCGTATAACGTTATATAGTGTTACGTTATAAAGTATGACGTCATGTAGTATTACGTTATAACGTATGACGTGATGTGGTATTACGTTATTACGAATAACGTTATATTGTGTTACTTTATAACGTATGACGTCATGTAGTATTACGTTATAACGTATGGCGTTATGTAGTATTACGATATAACGTATGACGTCATGTGGTATTACGTTATTGCGAATAACGTTATATTGTGTTACTTTATGACGTATGGCGTCATGTAGTATTACGTTATAACGTATGACGGTATGTAGTGTTACGTTATTGCGAATAACGTTATATTGTGTTACTTTATGACGTATGACGTCATGTAGTATTACGTTATAACGTATGACGGTATGTAGTATTACGTTATTCCGTATAACGTTATATCGTGTTACTTTATGACGTATGACGTCATGTAGTATTACTTTATGACGTATGACGTCATGTAGTATTACTTTATGACGTATGACGTCATATAGTATTAGGTTACAACGTATGACGTTATGTATTATTACGATATAACGTATGACGTTATGTATTATTACGATATAACGTGTGACGTCATGTAGTATTACGTAATAACGTATGCCGTCATGTAGTATTACGTTATAACATATGACGTCATGTAGTATTACGATATAACGTACAACGTTATATAGAATTACGATATAACGCACAACGTTATGTCGTATTACGTTATAACGTATCATGTCATGTAGCATTACGTTATAACGTATAACTTTATGGAGTATTACGTTATAACGTATGATGTCATGTGGTAATACGTTATTACAAATATCGTAATATTGTGTTACTTTATGACGTATGACGTCATGTAGTATTACTTTATGACGTATGACGTCATGTTGTATTACGTTATAACGTATGACGTTATGGAGTATTACGTATGAGGTCATGTGGTATTACGTTATTACGAATAACGTTATATTGTGATAATTTATGACGTATGACGTCATGTAGTATTACTTTATGACGTATGACGTCATGTTGTATTAGGTTACAACGTATGACGTTATGTATTATTACGATATAACGTATGACGTTATGTATTATTACGATATAACGAATGACGTTATGCAGTATTAGGTTATAACGTATGACGTCATGTAGTTTTGCGTTATAACGTATGCCGTCATGTAGCATTACGTTATAACATATGACGTCATGTAGTATTACGATGTAACGTACAACGTTATATAGAATTACGATATAACGCACAACGTTATGTCGTATTACGTTATAACGTATCATGTCATGTAGCATTACGTTATAACGTATGACTTTATGGAGTATTACGTTATAACGTATGATGTCATGTGGTATTACGTTATTGCGAATAACGTTATATAGTGTTACTTTATGAAGTATGACGTTATGTTGTATTACGTTATAGCGTATGACGTTATGGAGCATTACGTTATAACGTATGACGTCATGTGGTATTACATTAGTACGAATATCGTAATATTGTGTTATTTTATGACGTACGACGTCATGTAGTATTACTTTATGACGTATGACGTCATGTACTATTACGTTATTACGAATAACGTTATATTGTGTTACTTTATGTAGTATGACTTATGTAGTATGACGTGATGTAGCATTTCTTTATAATGTATGACGTTATGTAGCATTACGGTATAACGAATAACGTTGTACTGTGTTACTTTATAACGTATGAAGTATGTAGTGTTACGTTATAACGTATGACGTCGTGTAGTATTACGTTATAACGTATGACGTTATGTATTATTACGACATAACGTAATACGTTATGCAGAATTGGGTTATAACGTATGACGTCATGTAGTTTTGCGTTGTAACGTATGACGTTACGTAGTATTACGTTATAACGTATGAGGTCATGTGGTATTACGTTATTACGAATAACGTTATATTGTGTTACTTTATGACGTATGACGTCATGTAGTATTACTTCATGACGTATGACCTCATGTAGTATTAGGTTACAACGTATGACGTTATGTATTATTACGATATAACCTATGAAGTTATGTATTATTACGATATAACGTATGACGTCATGTAGTATTACGTTATAACGTATGCCGTCATGTAGCATTACGTTATAACATATGACGTCATGTAGTATTACGATATAACGTACAACGTTATATAGAATTACGATATAACGCACAACGTTATGTCGTATTACGTTATAACGTATCATGTCATGTAGCATTACGTTATAACGTATGACTTTATGGAGTATTACGTTATAACGTATGATGTCATGTTGTATTACGTTATTACAAATATCGTAATATTGTGTTACTTTATGACGTATGACGTCATGTAGTATTACTTTATGACGTATGACGTTATGTTGTATTAGGTTACAACGTATGATGTTATGTATTATTACGATATAACGTATGACGTTATGTAGTATTACGATATAACGTATGACGTCATGTGGTATTACGTTATTGCGAATAACATTATATTGTGTCACTTTATGACGTATGACGTCATGTAGTATTAAGTTTTAACGTATGACGGTATGTAGCATTGCGTTATTCCGTATAACGTTATATAGTGTTACGTTATAAAGTATGACGTCATGTAGTATTACGTTATAACGTATGACGTCATGTAGTATTAGGATATAACGTACAACGTTATGTCGTATTACGTTAGAACGTATCATGTCATGTAGTATTACGTTATAACGTATGACGTTATGGAGTATTACGTTATAACGTATGAGGTCATGTGGTATTACGTTATTACGAATATCGTAATATTGTGTTACTTTAAGACGTATGACGTCATGTAGTATTACATTATGACGTATGACGTCATGTAGTATTAGGTTACAACGTATGACGTTATGTATTATTACGATATAACGTATGACGTCATGTAGTATTACGTTATAACATATGACGTCATGTAGTATTACGATATAACGTACAACGCTACATAGAATTACGATATAACGCACAACGTTATGTCGTATTACGTTATAACGTATCATGTCATGTAGTATTACGCTATAACGTATGACGTTATGTATTATTACGATATAACGTAATACGTTATGCAGAATTGGGTTATAACGTATGACGTCATGTAGTTTTGCGTTATAACGTATGACGTTACGTAGTATTACGTTATAACGTATGATGTTATGGAGTATTACGTTATAACGTATGAGGTCATGTGGTATTACGTTATTACGAATATCGTAATATTGTGATCCTTTATGACGTATGACGCCATGTAGTATTACTTTATTACGTATGACGTCGTGTAGTATTAGATTACAACGTATGACGTTATGTATTATTACGATATAACGTATGACGTCATGTAGTATTAGGTTACAACGTATGACGTTATGTATTATTACGATATAACGTATGACGTTATGGAGTATTACGTTATAACGTATGAGGTCATGTGGTATTACGTTATTACGAATATCGTAATATTGTGATCCTTTATGACGTATGACGCCATGTAGTATTACTTTATTACGTATGACGTCATGTAGTATTAGGTTACAACGTATGACGTTATGTATTATTACGATATAACGTATGACGTCATGTAGTATTACGTTATAACGTATCATGTCATGTAGTATTACGTCATAACGTATGCCGTCATGTAGTATTACGTTATAACATATGACGTCATGTAGTAATACGATATAACGTACAACGTTATATAGAATTACGATATAACGCACAACGTTATGTCGTATTACGTTATAACGTATCATGTCATGTAGTATTACGTTATAACGTATGACGTAATGGAGTATTACGTTATAACGTATGAGGTCATGTGGTATTACGTTATTACGAATAACGTTATATTGTGTTACTTTATGACGTATGACGTCATGTAGTATTACTTCATGACGTATGACGTCATGTCGTATTAGGTTACAGCGTATGACGTTATGTATTATTACGATATAACGTATGACGTTATGCAGTATTAGGTTATAACGTATGACGTCATGTAGTTTTGCGTTATAACTTATGACGTTATGTAGTATTACGATACAACGTATGACGTCATGTGGTGTTACGTTATTGCGAATAACGTTATATTGTGTTACTCTATGACGTATGACGTCATGTAGTATTACGTTATAACGTATGACGGTATGTAGTATTACGTTATCCCGTATAACGTTATATAGTGTTACTTTATGAAGTATGACGTTATGTTGTATTACGTTATAGCGTATGACGTTATGGAGCATTACGTTATAACGAATGAGGTCATGTGGTATTACATTAGTACGAATATCGTAATATTGTGTTACTTTATGACGTATGACGTCATGTAGTATTACTTTATGACGTATGACGGTATGTAGTATTACGTTATTCCGTATAACGTTATATAGTGTTACGTTATAAAGTATGACGTCGTGTAGTATTACGTTATAACGTATGACTTTATGGAGTATTACGTTATAACGTATGATGTCATGTGGTATTACGTTATTACGAATATCGTAATATTGTGTTTCTTTATGACGTATGACGTCATGTAGTATTACTTTGTGACGTATGACGTCATGTAGTATTACTTTATGACGTATGACGTCATGTAGTATTAGGTTACAACGTATGACGTTATGTAGTATTACGATATAACGTATGACGTTATGTAGTATTACGTTATAACGTATGACGTTATGTAGTATTACGATATAACGTATGACGTCATGTGGTGTTACGTAATTGCGAATAACGTTATATTGTGTTACTTTATGACGTATGACGTCATGTAGTATTTGGTTACAACGTATGACGTTATGTATTATTACGATATAACGTATGACGTCGTGTAGTATTACGTTACAACGTATGACGTTATGTATTATTACGATATAACGTAATACGTTATGCAGAATTGGGTTATAACGTATGACGTTACGTAGTATTAGGTTATAACGTATGATGTTATGGAGTATTACGTTATAACGTATGACGTCATGTGGTAATACTTTATTACGAATAACGTTATATTGTGTTACTTTATGACGTATGACGACATGTAGTATTAGGTTACAACGTATGACGTTATGTATTATTACGATATAACGTATGACGTTATGCAGTATAAGGATATAACGTATGACGTCATGTAGTTTTGCGTTATAACGTATGACGTTATGTAGTATTACGATATAACGTATGACGTCATATAGTATTACGTTATAACGTATGACGTGATGTGGTATTACGTTATTACGAATAACGTTATATTGTGTTACTTTATAACGTATGACGTCATGTAGTATTACGTTATTCCGTATAACGTTATGTAGTGTTACGTTATAACGTATGACGTCATGTAGTATTACGTTATAACGTATGACGTGATGTGGTATTACGTTATTACGAATAACGTTATATTGTGTTACTTTATAACGTATGACGTCATGTAGTATTACGTTATAACGTATGGCGTTATGTAGTATTACGATATAACGTATGACGTCATGTGGTATTACGTTATTGCGAATAACGTTATATTGTGTTACTTTATGACGTATGGCGTCATGTAGTATTACGTTATAACGTATGACGGTATGTAGTGTTACGTTATTGCGAATAACGTTATATTGTGTTACTTTATGACGTATGACGTCATGTAGTATTACGTTATAACGTATGACGGTATGTAGTATTACGTTATTCCGTATAACGTTATATCGTGTTACTTTATGACGTATGACGTCATGTAGTATTACTTTATGACGTATGACGTCATGTAGTATTACTTTATGACGTATGACGTCATATAGTATTAGGTTACAACGTATGACGTTATGTATTATTACGATATAACGTATGACGTTATGTATTATTACGATATAACGTGTGACGTCATGTAGTATTACGTAATAACGTATGCCGTCATGTAGTATTACGTTATAACATATGACGTCATGTAGTATTACGATATAACGTACAACGTTATATAGAATTACGATATAACGCACAACGTTATGTCGTATTACGTTATAACGTATCATGTCATGTAGCATTACGTTATAACGTATAACTTTATGGAGTATTACGTTATAACGTATGATGTCATGTGGTAATACGTTATTACAAATATCGTAATATTGTGTTACTTTATGACGTATGACGTCATGTAGTATTACTTTATGACGTATGACGTCATGTTGTATTACGTTATAACGTATGACGTTATGGAGTATTACGTATGAGGTCATGTGGTATTACGTTATTACGAATAACGTTATATTGTGATAATTTATGACGTATGACGTCATGTAGTATTACTTTATGACGTATGACGTCATGTTGTATTAGGTTACAACGTATGACGTTATGTATTATTACGATATAACGTATGACGTTATGTATTATTACGATATAACGTATGACGTTATGCAGTATTAGGTTATAACGTATGACGTCATGTAGTTTTGCGTTATAACGTATGCCGTCATGTAGCATTACGTTATAACATATGACGTCATGTAGTATTACGATGTAACGTACAACGTTATATAGAATTACGATATAACGCACAACGTTATGTCGTATTACGTTATAACGTATCATGTCATGTAGCATTACGTTATAACGTATGACTTTATGGAGTATTACGTTATAACGTATGATGTCATGTGGTATTACGTTATTGCGAATAACGTTATATAGTGTTACTTTATGAAGTATGACGTTATGTTGTATTACGTTATAGCGTATGACGTTATGGAGCATTACGTTATAACGTATGACGTCATGTGGTATTACATTAGTACGAATATCGTAATATTGTGTTATTTTATGACGTACGACGTCATGTAGTATTACTTTATGACGTATGACGTCATGTACTATTACGTTATTACGAATAACGTTATATTGTGTTACTTTATGTAGTATGACTTATGTAGTATGACGTGATGTAGCATTTCTTTATAATGTATGACGTTATGTAGCATTACGGTATAACGAATAACGTTGTACTGTGTTACTTTATAACGTATGAAGTATGTAGTGTTACGTTATAACGTATGACGTCGTGTAGTATTACGTTATAACGTATGACGTTATGTATTATTACGACATAACGTAATACGTTATGCAGAATTGGGTTATAACGTATGACGTCATGTAGTTTTGCGTTGTAACGTATGACGTTACGTAGTATTACGTTATAACGTATGAGGTCATGTGGTATTACGTTATTACGAATAACGTTATATTGTGTTACTTTATGACGTATGACGTCATGTAGTATTACTTCATGACGTATGACCTCATGTAGTATTAGGTTACAACGTATGACGTTATGTATTATTACGATATAACCTATGAAGTTATGTATTATTACGATATAACGTATGACGTCATGTAGTATTACGTTATAACGTATGCCGTCATGTAGCATTACGTTATAACATATGACGTCATGTAGTATTACGATATAACGTACAACGTTATATAGAATTACGATATAACGCACAACGTTATGTCGTATTACGTTATAACGTATCATGTCATGTAGCATTACGTTATAACGTATGACTTTATGGAGTATTACGTTATAACGTATGATGTCATGTTGTATTACGTTATTACAAATATCGTAATATTGTGTTACTTTATGACGTATGACGTCATGTAGTATTACTTTATGACGTATGACGTTATGTTGTATTAGGTTACAACGTATGATGTTATGTATTATTACGATATAACGTATGACGTTATGTAGTATTACGATATAACGTATGACGTCATGTGGTATTACGTTATTGCGAATAACATTATATTGTGTCACTTTATGACGTATGACGTCATGTAGTATTAAGTTTTAACGTATGACGGTATGTAGCATTGCGTTATTCCGTATAACGTTATATAGTGTTACGTTATAAAGTATGACGTCATGTAGTATTACGTTATAACGTATGACGTCATGTAGTATTAGGATATAACGTACAACGTTATGTCGTATTACGTTAGAACGTATCATGTCATGTAGTATTACGTTATAACGTATGACGTTATGGAGTATTACGTTATAACGTATGAGGTCATGTGGTATTACGTTATTACGAATATCGTAATATTGTGTTACTTTAAGACGTATGACGTCATGTAGTATTACATTATGACGTATGACGTCATGTAGTATTAGGTTACAACGTATGACGTTATGTATTATTACGATATAACGTATGACGTCATGTAGTATTACGTTATAACATATGACGTCATGTAGTATTACGATATAACGTACAACGCTACATAGAATTACGATATAACGCACAACGTTATGTCGTATTACGTTATAACGTATCATGTCATGTAGTATTACGCTATAACGTATGACGTTATGTATTATTACGATATAACGTAATACGTTATGCAGAATTGGGTTATAACGTATGACGTCATGTAGTTTTGCGTTATAACGTATGACGTTACGTAGTATTACGTTATAACGTATGATGTTATGGAGTATTACGTTATAACGTATGAGGTCATGTGGTATTACGTTATTACGAATATCGTAATATTGTGATCCTTTATGACGTATGACGCCATGTAGTATTACTTTATTACGTATGACGTCGTGTAGTATTAGATTACAACGTATGACGTTATGTATTATTACGATATAACGTATGACGTCATGTAGTATTAGGTTACAACGTATGACGTTATGTATTATTACGATATAACGTATGACGTTATGGAGTATTACGTTATAACGTATGAGGTCATGTGGTATTACGTTATTACGAATATCGTAATATTGTGATCCTTTATGACGTATGACGCCATGTAGTATTACTTTATTACGTATGACGTCGTGTAGTATTAGATTACAACGTATGACGTTATGTATTATTACGATATAACGTATGACGTTATGTATTATTACGATATAACGTATGACGTCATGTAGTATTAGGTTACAACGTATGACGTTATGTATTATTACGATATAACGTATGACGTCATGTAGTATTACGATATAACGTACAACGTTATATAGAATTACGATACAACGCACAACGTTATGTCGTATTACGTTATAACGTATCATGTCATGTAGCGTTACGTTATATCGTATGACTTTATGGAGTATTACGTTATAACGTATGATGTCATGTGGTATTACGTTATTACGAATATCGTAATATTGTGTTACTTTATGACGTATGACGTCATGTAGTATTACTTTATGACGTATGACGTCATGTAGTATTACTTTATGACGTATGACGTCATGTAGTATTACTTTATGACGTATGACGTCATGTAGTATTACTTTATGACGTATGACGTCATGTAGTATTACTTTATGACGTATGACGTCATGTGGTATTACGTTATTGCGAATAACGTTATATTGTGTTACTTTATGACGTATGACGTCATGTAGTATTACTTTATGACGTATGACGTCATGTAGTATTACTTTATGACCTATGACGTCATGTAGTATTAGGTTACAACGTATGACGTTATTCATTATTACGATATAACGTATGACGTTATGCAGTATTAGGTTATAACGTATGACGTCATGTTGTTTTGCGTTATAACTTATGATGTTATGTAGTATTACGATACAACGTATGACGTCATGTGGTGTTACGTTATTGCGAATAACGTTATATTGTGTTACTTTATGACGTATGACGTCATGTAGTATTACGTTATAACGTATGACGGTATGTAGTATTACGTTATTCCGTATAACGTTATATAGTGTTACTTTATGAAGTATGACGTTATGTTGTAGTACGTTATAGCGTATGACGTTATGGAGCATTACGTTATAACGTATGAGGTCATGTGGTATTACATTAGTACGAATATCGTAATATTGTGTTACTTTATGACGTACGACGTCATGTAGCATTACTTTATGACGTACGACGTTATGTAGTATTACTTTATGACGTATGACGTCATGTGGTATTACGTTATTGCGAATAACGTTATATTGTGTTACTTTATGACGTATGACGTCATGTAGTATTACTTTATGACGTATGACGTCATGTAGTATTAGGTTACAACGTATGACGTTATGTATTATTACGATATAACGTATGACGTTATGTATTATTACGATATAACGTATGACGTCATGTAGTATTACGTTATAACGTATGCCGTCATGTAGCATTACGTTATAACATATGACGTCATGTAGTATTACGATATAACGTACAACGTTATATAGGATTACGATATAACGCACAATGTTATGTCGTATTACGTTATAACGTATCATGTCATGTAGCATTACGTTATAACGTATGACTTTATGGAGTATTACGTTCAAACGTATGACGTCATGTGGTATTACGTTATTACGAATATCGTAATATTGTGTTACTTTATGACGTATGACGTCATGTAGTATTACGTTATAACGTATGACGGTATGTAGTATTACGTTATTCCGTATAACGTTATATAGTGTTACTGTATGATGTATGACGTTATGTTGTATTACGTTATAGCGTATGACGTTATGGAGCATTACGTTATAACATATGAGGTCATGTGGTATTACATTAGTACGAATATCGTAATATTGTGTTACTTTATGGCGTATGACGTCATGTAGTATTACGTTATAACGTAGGACGTTATGTATTATTACGATATAACGTATGACGTCATGTAGTATTACGTTATAACGTATGACGTCATGTAGTTTTGCGTTATAACGTATGACGTTACGTAGTATTACATTATAACGTATGATGTTATGGAGTATTACGTTATAACGTATGAGGTCATGTGGTATTACGTTATTACGAATATCGTAATATGGTGATACTTTATGACGCATGACGCCATGTAGTATTACTTTATTACGTATGACGTCATGTAGTATTAGGTTATAGCGTATGACGTTATGTATTATTACGATATAACGTATGACTTTATGCAGTATTAGGTTATAACGTATGATGTCATATACTTTTGCGTTATAACGTATGACGTTATGGAGTATTACGTTATAACGTATGACGTGTTGTGGTATTACGTTATTGCGAATAACGTTATATTGTGTTACTTTATAACGTATGACGTCATGTAGTATTACGTTATAACGTATGGCGTAATGTAGTATTACGATTTAACGTATGACGTCATGTGGTATTACGTTATTGCGAATAACGTTATATTGTGTTACTTTCTGATGTATGACGTCATGTAGTATTACGTTATAGCTTATGACGTTATGGAGCATTACGTTATAACGTATGAGGTCATGTGGTATTACATTAGTACGAATATCGTAATATTGTGTTACTTTATGACGTACGACGTCATGTAGTATTACTTTATGACGTATGACGTCATGTGGTATTACGTTATTGCGAATAACGTTATATTGTGTTACTTTATGACGTATGACGTCATGTAGTATTACGTTATAACGTATGACGGTATGTAGTATTACGTTATTCCGTATAACGTTATATCGTGTTACTTTATGACGTATGACGTCATGTAGTATTACTTTATGACGTATGACGTCATGTAGTATTAGGTTACAACGTATGACGTTATGTATTATTACGATATAACGTATGCCGTCATGTAGCATTACGTTATAACATATGACGTCATGTAGTATTACGATATAACGTACAACGTTATATAGAATTACGATATAACGCACAACGTTATGTCGTATTACGTTATAACGTATCATGTCATGTAGCATTACGTTATAACGTATGACTTTATGGAGTATTACGTTATAACGTATGATGTCATGTGCTATTACGTTACTACGAATATCGTAATATTGTGTTACTTTATGACGTATGACGTCATGTAGTATTACTTTATGACGTATGACGTCATGTAGTATTACTTTATGACGTATGACGTCATGTAGTATTAGGTTACAACGTATGACGTTGTGTATTATCACGATATAACGTATGACGTCATGTAGTACTACGTTATAACGTATGACGTCATGTAGTATTACGATATAACGTACAACGTTATGTCGTATTACGTTATAACGTATCATGTCATGTAGTATTACGTTATAACGTATGACGTTATGGAGTATTACGTTATAACGTATGAGGTCATGTGGTATTACGTTATTACGAATATCGTAATATTGTGATCCTTTATGACGTATGACGCCATGTAGTATTACTTTATTACGTATGACGTCGTGTAGTATTAGATTACAACGTATGACGTTATGTATTATTACGATATAACGTATGACGTTATGTATTATTACGATATAACGTATGACGTCATGTAGTATTAGGTTACAACGTATGACGTTATGTATTATTACGATATAACGTATGACGTCATGTAGTATTACGATATAACGTACAACGTTATATAGAATTACGATACAACGCACAACGTTATGTCGTATTACGTTATAACGTATCATGTCATGTAGCGTTACGTTATATCGTATGACTTTATGGAGTATTACGTTATAACGTATGATGTCATGTGGTATTACGTTATTACGAATATCGTAATATTGTGTTACTTTATGACGTATGACGTCATGTAGTATTACTTTATGACGTATGACGTTATGTAGTATTACTTTATGACGTATGACGTCATGTAGTATTACTTTATGACGTATGACGTCATGTAGTATTAGGTTACAACGTATGACGTTATTCATTATTACGATATAACGTATGACGTTATGCAGTATTAGGTTATAACGTATGACGTCATGTTGTTTTGCGTTATAACTTATGATGTTATGTAGTATTACGATACAACGTATGACGTCATGTGGTGTTACGTTATTGCGAATAACGTTATATTGTGTTACTTTATGACGTATGACGTCATGTAGTATTACGTTATAACGTATGACGGTATGTAGTATTACGTTATTCCGTATAACGTTATATAGTGTTACTTTATGAAGTATGACGTTATGTTGTAGTACGTTATAGCGTATGACGTTATGGAGCATTACGTTATAACGTATGAGGTCATGTGGTATTACATTAGTACGAATATCGTAATATTGTGTTACTTGATGACGTACGACGTCATGTAGCATTACTTTATGACGTACGACGTCATGTAGTATTACTTTATGACGTATGACGTCATGTGGTATTACGTTATTGCGAATAACGTTATATTGTGTTACTTTATGACGTATGACGTCATGTAGTATTACTTTATGACGTATGACGTCATGTAGTATTACTTTATGACGTATGACGTCATGTAGTATTAGGTTACAACGTATGACGTTATGTATTATTACGATATAACGTATGACGTTATGTATTATTACGATATAACGTATGACGTCATGTAGTATTACGTTATAACGTATGCCGTCATGTAGCATTACGTTATAACATATGACGTCATGTAGTATTACGATATAACGTACAACGTTATATAGGATTACGATATAACGCACAATGTTATGTCGTATTACGTTATAACGTATCATGTCATGTAGCATTACGTTATAACGTATGACTTTATGGAGTATTACGTTATAACGTATGATGTCATGTGGTATTACGTTATTACGAATATCGTAATATTGTGTTACTTTATGACGTATGACGTCATGTAGTATTACTTCATGACGTATGACGTCATGTAGTATTACTTTATGACGTATGACGTCATGTAGTATTAGGTTACAACGTATGACGTTATGTATTATTACGATATAACGTATGACGTTATGCAGTATTAGCTTATAACGTATGACGTCATGTAGTTTTGCGTTATAACTTATGACGTTATGTAGTATTGCGATACAACGTATGACGTCATGTGGTATTACGTTATTGCGAATAACGTTATATTGTGTTACTTTATGACGTATGACGTCATGTAGTATTACGTTATAACGTATGACGGTATGTAGTATTACGTTATTCCGTATAACGTTATAAAGTGTTACTTTATGAAGTATGACGTTATGTTGTATTACGTTATAGCGTATGACGTTATGGAGCATTACGTTATAACATATGAGGTCATGTGGTATTACATTAGTACGAATATCGTAATATTGTGTTACTTTATGGCGTATGACGTCATGTAGTATTACGTTATAACGTAGGACGTTATGTATTATTACGATATAACGTATGACGTCATGTAGTATTACGTTATAACGTTTGACGTCATGTAGTATTACGATATAACGTACAACGTTATGTCGTATTACGTTATAACATATCATGTCATGTAGTATTACGTTATAACGTATGACGTTATGTAGTATTACGTTATAACGTATGACGGCATGTAGTATTACGTTATTCCGTATAACGTTATATAGTGTTACTTTATGAAGTATGACGTTATGTTGTAGTACGTTATAGCGTATGACGTTATGGAGCATTACGTTATAACGTATGAGGTCATGTGGTATTACATTAGTACGAATATCGTAATATTGTGTTACTTTATGACGTACGACGTCATGTAGCATTACTTTATGACGTACGACGTCATGTAGTATTACTTTATGACGTATGACGTCATGTGGTATTACGTTATTGCGAATAACGTTATATTGTGTTACTTTATGACGTATGACGTCATGTAGTATTACTTTATGACGTATGACGTCATGTAGTATTAGGTTACAACGTATGACGTTATGTATTATTACGATATAACGTATGACGTTATGTATTATTACGATATAACGTATGACGTCTTGTAGTATTACGTAATAACGTATGCCGTCATGTAGTATTACGTTATAACATATGACGTCATGTAGTATTACGATATAACGTACAACGTTATATAGAATTACGATATAACGCACAACGTTATGTCGTATTACGTTATAACGTATCATGTCATGTAGCATTACGTTATAACGTATAACTTTATGGAGTATTACGTTATAACGTATGATGTCATGTGGTAATACGTTATTACAAATATCGTAATATTGTGTTACTTTATGACGTATGACGTCATGTAGTATTACTTTATGACGTATGACGTCATGTTGTATTACGTTATAACGTATGACGTTATGGAGTATTACGTATGAGGTCATGTGGTATTACGTTATTACGAATAACGTTATATTGTGATCCTTTATGACGTATGACGCCATGTAGTATTACTTTATTACGTATGACGTCGTGTAGTATTAGATTACAACGTATGACGTTATGTATTATTACGATATAACGTATGACGTTATGTATTATTACGATATAACGTATGACGTCATGTAGTATTAGGTTACAACGTATGACGTTATGTATTATTACGATATAACGTATGACGTCATGTAGTATTACGATATAACGTACAACGTTATATAGAATTACGATACAACGCACAACGTTATGTCGTATTACGTTATAACGTATCATGTCATGTAGCGTTACGTTATATCGTATGACTTTATGGAGTATTACGTTATAACGTATGATGTCATGTGGTATTACGTTATTACGAATATCGTAATATTGTGTTACTTTATGACGTATGACGTCATGTAGTATTACTTTATGACGTATGACGTCATGTAGTATTACTTTATGACGTATGACGTCATGTAGTATTACTTTATGACGTATGACGTCATGTAGTATTAGGTTACAACGTATGACGTTATTCATTATTACGATATAACGTATGACGTTATGCAGTATTAGGTTATAACGTATGACGTCATGTTGTTTTGCGTTATAACTTATGATGTTATGTAGTATTACGATACAACGTATGACGTCATGTGGTGTTACGTTATTGCGAATAACGTTATATTGTGTTACTTTATGACGTATGACGTCATGTAGTATTACTTCATGACGTATGACCTCATGTAGTATTAGGTTACAACGTATGACGTTATGTATTATTACGATATAACCTATGAAGTTATGTATTATTACGATATAACGTATGACGTCATGTAGTATTACGTTATAACGTATGAAGTCATGTAGCATTACGTTATAACATATGACGTCATGTAGTATTACGATATAACGTACAACGTTATATAGAATTACGATATAACGCACAACGTTATGTCGTATTACGTTATAACGTATCATGTCATGTAGCATTACGTTATAACGTATGACTTTATGGAGTATTACGTTATAACGTATGATGTCATGTTGTATTACGTTATTACAAATATCGTAATATTGTGTTAGTTTATGACGTATGACGTCATGTAGTATTACTTTATGACGTATGACGTTATGTTGTATTAGGTTACAACGTATGATGTTATGTATTATTACGATATAACGTATGACGTTATGTAGTATTACGATATAACGTATGACGTCATGTGGTATTACGTTATTGCGAATAACATTATATTGTGTCACTTTATGACGTATGACGTCATGTAGTATTAAGTTTTAACGTATGACGGTATGTAGCATTGCGTTATTCCGTATAACGTTATATAGTGTTACGTTATAAAGTATGACGTCATGTAGTATTACGTTATAACGTATGACGTCATGTAGTATTAGGATATAACGAACAACGTTATGTCGTATTACGTTAGAACGTATCATGTCATGTAGTATTACGTTATAACGTATGACGTTATGGAGTATTACGTTATAACGTATGATTTCATGTGGTATTACGTTATTACGAATATCGTAATATTGTGTTACTTTAAGACGTATGACGTCATGTAGTATTACGATATAACGTACAACGCTACATAGAATTACGATATAACGCACAACGTTATGTCGTATTACGTTATAACGTATCATGTCATGTAGTATTACGCTATAACGTATGACGTTATGTATTATTACGATATAACGTAATACGTTATGCAGAATTGGGTTATAACGTATGACGTCATGTAGTTTTGCGTTATAACGTATGACGTTATGGAGTATTACGTTATAACGTATGACGTGTTGTGCTTTACGTTATTGCGAATAACGTTATATTGTGTTACTTTATAACGTATGACGTCATGTAGTATTACGTTATAACGTATGGCGTTATGTAGTACTACGATTTAACGTATGACGTCATGTGGTATTACGTTATTGCGAATAACGTTATATTGTGTTACTTTCTGATGTATGACGTCATGTAGTATTACGTTATAGCGTATGACGTTATGGAGCATTACGTTATAACGTGTGAGGTCATGTGGTATTACATTAGTACGAATATCGTAATATTGTGTTACTTTATGACGTACGACGTCATGTAGTATTACTTTATGACGTATGACGTCATGTGGCATTACGTTATTGCGAATAACGTTATATTGTGTTACTTTATGACGTATGACGTCATGTAGTATTACGTTATAACGTATGACGGTATGTAGTATTACGTTATTCCGTATAACGTTATATCGTGTTACTTTATGACGTATGACGTCATGTAGTATTACTTTATGACGTACGACGTCATGTAGTATTAGGTTACAACGTATGACGTTATGTATTATTACGATATAACGTATGCCGTCATGTAGCATTACGTTATAACATATGACGTCATGTAGTATTACGATATAACGTACAACGTTATATAGAATTACGATATAACGCACAACGTTATGTCGTATTACGTTATAACGTATCATGTCATGTAGCATTACGTTATAACGTATGACTTTATGGAGTATTACGTTATAACGTATGATGTCATGTGCTATTACGTTATTACGAATATCGTAATATTGTGTTACGTTATGACGTATGACGTCATGTAGTATTACTTTATGACGTATGACGTCATGTAGTATTAGGTTACAACGTATGACGTTATGTATTATTACGATATAACGTATGACGTTATGGAGTATTACGTTATAACGTATGAGGTCATGTGGTACTACGTTATTACGAATATCGTAATATTGTGATCCTTTATGACGTATGACGCCATGTAGTATTACTTTATTACGTATGACGTCGTGTAGTATTAGATTACAACGTATGACGTTATGTATTATTACGATATAACGTATGACGTTATGTATTATTACGATATAACGTATGACGTCATGTAGTATTAGGTTACAACGTATGACGTTATGTATTATTACGATATAACGTATGACGTCATGTAGTATTACGATATAACGTACAACGTTATATAGAATTACGATACAACGCACAACGTTATGTCGTATTACGTTATAACGTATCATGTCATGTAGCGTTACGTTATATCGTATGACTTTATGGAGTATTACGTTATAACGTATGATGTCATGTGGTATTACGTTATTACGAATATCGTAATATTGTGTTACTTTATGACGTATGACGTCATGTAGTATTACTTTATGACGTATGACGTCATGTAGTATTACTTTATGACGTATGACGTCATGTAGCATTACTTTATGACGTATGACGTCATGTAGTATTACTTTATGACGTATGACGTCATGTAGTATTACTTTATGACGTATGACGTCATGTAGTATTAGGTTACAACGTATGACGTTATGTATTATTACGATATAACGTATGACGTTATGTATTATTACGATATAACGTATGACGTCATGTAGTATTACTTTATGACGTATGACGTCATGTAGTATTACTTTATGACGTATGACGTCATGTAGTATTAGGTTACAACGTATGACGTTATTCATTATTACGATATAACGTATGACGTTATGCAGTATTAGGTTATAACGTATGACGTCATGTTGTTTTGCGTTATAACTTATGATGTTATGTAGTATTACGATACAACGTATGACGTCATGTGGTGTTACGTTATTGCGAATAACGTTATATTGTGTTACTTTATGACGTATGACGTCATGTAGTATTACGTTATAACGTATGACGGTATGTAGTATTACGTTATTCCGTATAACGTTATATAGTGTTACTTTATGAAGTATGACGTTATGTTGTAGTACGTTATAGCGTATGACGTTATGGAGCATTACGTTATAACGTATGAGGTCATGTGGTATTACATTAGTACAGTATCGTAATATTGTGTTACTTTATGACGTACGACGTCATGTAGCATTACTTTATGACGTACGACGTCATGTAGTATTACTTTATGACGTATGACGTCATGTGGTATTACGTTATTGCGAATAACGTTATATTGTGTTACTTTATGACGTATGACGTCATGTAGTATTACTTTATGACGTATGACGTCATGTAGTATTAGGTTACAACGTATGACGTTATGTATTATTACGATATAACGTATGACGTTATGTATTATTACGATATAACGTATGACGTCATGTAGTATTACGTTATAACGTATGCCGTCATGTAGCATTACGTTATAACATATGACGTCATGTAGTATTACGATATAACGTACAACGTTATATAGGATTACGATATAACGCACAATGTTATGTCGTATTACGTTATAACGTATCATGTCATGTAGCATTACGTTATGACGTATGACTTTATGGAGTATTACGTTCAAACGTATGACGTCATGTGGTATTACGTTATTACGAATATCGTAATATTGTGTTACTTTATGACGTATGACGTCATGTAGTATTACGTTATAACGTATGACGGTATGTAGTATTACGTTATTCCGTATAACGTTATATAGTGTTACTGTATGATGTATGACGTTATGTTGTATTACGTTATAGCGTATGACGTTATGGAGCATTACGTTATAACATATGAGGTCATGTGGTATTACATTAGTACGAATATCGTAATATTGTGTTACTTTATGGCGTATGACGTCATGTAGTATTACGTTATAACGTAGGACGTTATGTATTATTACGATATAACGTATGACGTCATGTAGTATTACGTTATAACGTATGACGTCATGTAGTTTTGCGTTATAACGTATGACGTTACGTAGTATTACATTATAACGTATGATGTTATGGAGTATTACGTTATAACGTATGAGGTCATGTGGTATTACGTTATTACGAATATCGTAATATGGTGATACTTTATGACGCATGACGCCATGTAGTATTACTTTATTACGTATGACGTCATGTAGTATTAGGTTATAGCGTATGACGTTATGTATTATTACGATATAACGTATGACGTTATGCAGTATTAGGTTATAACGTATGATGTCATATACTTTTGCGTTATAACGTATGACGTTATGGAGTATTACGTTATAACGTATGACGTGTTGTGGTATTACGTTATTGCGAATAACGTTATATTGTGTTACTTTATAACGTATGACGTCATGTAGTATTACGTTATAACGTATGGCGTAATGTAGTATTACGATTTAACGTATGACGTCATGTGGTATTACGTTATTGCGAATAACGTTATATTGTGTTACTTTCTGATGTATGACGTCATGTAGTATTACGTTATAGCGTATGACGTTATGGAGCATTACGTTATAACGTATGAGGTCATGTGGTATTACATTAGTACGAATATCGTAATATTGTGTTACTTTATGACGTACGACGTCATGTAGTATTACTTTATGACGTATGACGTCATGTGGTATTACGTTATTGCGAATAACGTTATATTGTGTTACTTTATGACGTATGACGTCATGTAGTATTACGTTATAACGTATGACGGTATGTAGTATTACGTTATTCCGTATAACGTTATATCGTGTTACTTTATGACGTATGACGTCATGTAGTATTACTTTATGACGTATGACGTCATGTAGTATTAGGTTACAACGTATGACGTTATGTATTATTACGATATAACGTATGCCGTCATGTAGCATTACGTTATAACATATGACGTCATGTAGTATTACGATATAACGTACAACGTTATATGGAATTACGATATAACGCACAACGTTATGTCGTATTACGTTATAACGTATCATGTCATGTAGCATTACGTTATAACGTATGACTTTATGGAGTATTACGTTATAACGTATGATGTCATGTGCTATTACGTTACTACGAATATCGTAATATTGTGTTACTTTATGACGTATGACGTCATGTAGTATTACTTTATGACGTATGACGTCATGTAGTATTACTTTATGACGTATGACGTCATGTAGTATTACTTTATGACGTATGACGTCATGTAGTATTAGGTTACAACGTATGACGTTGTGTATTATCACGATATAACGTATGACGTCATGTAGTACTACGTTATAACGTATGACGTCATGTAGTATTACGATATAACGTACAACGTTATGTCGTATTACGTTATAACGTATCATGTCATGTAGTATTACGTTATAACGTATGACGTTATGGAGTATTACGTTATAACGTATGAGGTCATGTGGTATTACGTTATTACGAATATCGTAATATTGTGATCCTTTATGACGTATGACGCCATGTAGTATTACTTTATTACGTATGACGTCGTGTAGTATTAGATTACAACGTATGACGTTATGTATTATTACGATATAACGTATGACGTTATGTATTATTACGATATAACGTATGACGTCATGTAGTATTAGGTTACAACGTATGACGTTATGTATTATTACGATATAACGTATGACGTCATGTAGTATTACGATATAACGTACAACGTTATATAGAATTACGATACAACGCACAACGTTATGTCGTATTACGTTATAACGTATCATGTCATGTAGCGTTACGTTATATCGTATGACTTTATGGAGTATTACGTTATAACGTATGATGTCATGTGGTATTACGTTATTACGAATATCGTAATATTGTGTTACTTTATGACGTATGACGTCATGTAGTATTACTTTATGACGTATGACGTCATGTAGTATTACTTTATGACGTATGACGTCATGTAGTATTACTTTATGACGTATGACGTCATGTAGTATTACTTTATGACGTATGACGTCATGTAGTATTACTTTATGACGTATGACGTCATGTAGTATTAGGTTACAACGTATGACGTTATTCATTATTACGATATAACGTATGACGTTATGCAGTATTAGGTTATAACGTATGACGTCATGTTGTTTTGCGTTATAACTTATGATGTTATGTAGTATTACGATACAACGTATGACGTCATGTGGTGTTACGTTATTGCGAATAACGTTATATTGTGTTACTTTATGACGTATGACGTCATGTAGTATTACGTTATAACGTATGACGGTATGTAGTATTACGTTATTCCGTATAACGTTATATAGTGTTACTTTATGAAGTATGACGTTATGTTGTAGTACGTTATAGCGTATGACGTTATGGAGCATTACGTTATAACGTATGAGGTCATGTGGTATTACATTAGTACGAATATCGTAATATTGTGTTACTTTATGACGTACGACGTCATGTAGCATTACTTTATGACGTACGACGTCATGTAGTATTACTTTATGACGTATGACGTCATGTGGTATTACGTTATTGCGAATAACGTTATATTGTGTTACTTTATGACGTATGACGTCATGTAGTATTACTTTATGACGTATGACGTCATGTAGTATTAGGTTACAACGTATGACGTTATGTATTATTACGATATAACGTATGACGTTATGTATTATTACGATATAACGTATGACGTCATGTAGTATTACGTTATAACGTATGCCGTCATGTAGCATTACGTTATAACATATGACGTCATGTAGTATTACGATATAACGTACAACGTTATATAGGATTACGATATAACGCACAATGTTATGTCGTATTACGTTATAACGTATCATGTCATGTAGCATTACGTTATAACGTATGACTTTATGGAGTATTACGTTATAACGTATGATGTCATGTGGTATTACGTTATTACGAATATCGTAATATTGTGTTACTTTATGACGTATGACGTCATGTAGTATTACTTCATGACGTATGACGTCATGTAGTATTACTTTATGACGTATGACGTCATGTAGTATTAGGTTACAACGTATGACGTTATGTATTATTACGATATAACGTATGACGTTATGCAGTATTAGCTTATAACGTATGACGTCATGTAGTTTTGCGTTATAACTTATGACGTTATGTAGTATTGCGATACAACGTATGACGTCATGTGGTATTACGTTATTGCGAATAACGTTATATTGTGTTACTTTATGACGTATGACGTCATGTAGTATTACGTTATAACGTATGACGTCATGTGGTATTACGTTATTGCGAATAACGTTATATTGTGTTACTTTATGACGTATGACGTCATGTAGTATTACTTTATGACGTATGACGTCATGTAGTATTACTTTATGACGTATGACGTCATGTGGTATTACGTTATTGCGAATAACGTTATATTGTGTTACTTTATGACGTATGACGTCATGTAGTATTACTTTATGACGTATGACGTCATGTAGTATTAGGTTACAACGTATGACGTTATGTATTATTACGATATAACGTATGACGTTATGTATTATTACGATATAACGTATGACGTCATGTAGTATTACGTTATAACGTATGCCGTCATGTAGCATTACGTTATAACATATGACGTCATGTAGTATTACGATATAACGTATGACGTTATGTAGTATTACGTTATAACGTATGACGGCATGTAGTATTACGTTATTCCGTATAACGTTATATAGTGTTACTTTATGAAGTATGACGTTATGTTGTAGTACGTTATAGCGTATGACGTTATGGAGCATTACGTTATAACGTATGAGGTCATGTGGTATTACATTAGTACGAATATCGTAATATTGTGTTACTTTATGACGTACGACGTCATGTAGCATTACTTTATGACGTACGACGTCATGTAGTATTACTTTATGACGTATGACGTCATGTGGTATTACGTTATTGCGAATAACGTTATATTGTGTTACTTTATGACGTATGACGTCATGTAGTATTACTTTATGACGTATGACGTCATGTAGTATTAGGTTACAACGTATGACGTTATGTATTATTACGATATAACGTATGACGTTATGTATTATTACGATATAACGTATGACGTCATGTAGTATTACGTTATAACGTATGCCGTCATGTAGCATTACGTTATAACATATGACGTCATGTAGTATTACGATATAACGTACAACGTTATATAGGATTACGATATAACGCACAATGTTATGTCGTATTACGTTATAACGTATCATGTCATGTAGCATTACGTTATAACGTATGACTTTATGGAGTATTACGTTCAAACGTATGACGTCATGTGGTATTACGTTATTACGAATATCGTAATATTGTGTTACTTTATGACGTATGACGTCATGTAGTATTACGTTATAACGTATGACGGTATGTAGTATTACGTTATTCCGTATAACGTTATATAGTGTTACTGTATGATGTATGACGTTATGTTGTATTACGTTATAGCGTATGACGTTATGGAGCATTACGTTATAACATATGAGGTCATGTGGTATTACATTAGTACGAATATCGTAATATTGTGTTACTTTATGGCGTATGACGTCATGTAGTATTACGTTATAACGTAGGACGTTATGTATTATTACGATATAACGTATGACGTCATGTAGTATTACGTTATAACGTATGACGTCATGTAGTTTTGCGTTATAACGTATGACGTTACGTAGTATTACATTATAACGTATGATGTTATGGAGTATTACGTTATAACGTATGAGGTCATGTGGTATTACGTTATTACGAATATCGTAATATGGTGATACTTTATGACGCATGACGCCATGTAGTATTACTTTATTACGTATGACGTCATGTAGTATTAGGTTATAGCGTATGACGTTATGTATTATTACGATATAACGTATGACGTTATGCAGTATTAGGTTATAACGTATGATGTCATATACTTTTGCGTTATAACGTATGACGTTATGGAGTATTACGTTATAACGTATGACGTGTTGTGGTATTACGTTATTGCGAATAACGTTATATTGTGTTACTTTATAACGTATGACGTCATGTAGTATTACGTTATAACGTATGGCGTAATGTAGTATTACGATTTAACGTATGACGTCATGTGGTATTACGTTATTGCGAATAACGTTATATTGTGTTACTTTCTGATGTATGACGTCATGTAGTATTACGTTATAGCGTATGACGTTATGGAGCATTACGTTGTAACGTATGAGGTCATGTGGTATTACATTAGTACGAATATCGTAATATTGTGTTACTTTATGACGTACGACGTCATGTAGTATTACTTTATGACGTACGACGTCATGTAGTATTACTTTATGACGTATGACGTCATGTAGTATTACTTTATGACGTATGACGTCATGTAGTATTAGGTTACAACGTATGACGTTATGTATTATTACGATATAACGTATGACGTTATGCAGTATTAGCTTATAACGTATGACGTCATGTAGTTTTGCGTTATAACTTATGACGTTATGTAGTATTGCGATACAACGTATGACGTCATGTGGTATTACGTTATTGCGAATAACGTTATATTGTGTTACTTTATGACGTATGACGTCATGTAGTATTACGTTATAACGTATGACGGTATGTAGTATTACGTTATTCCGTATAACGTTATATAGTGTTACTTTATGAAGTATGACGTTATGTTGCATTACGTTATAGCGTATGACGTTATGGAGCATTACGTTATAACATATGAGGTCATGTGGTATTACATTAGTACGAATATCGTAATATTGTGTTACTTTATGGCGTATGACGTCATGTAGTATTACGTTATAACGTAGGACGTTATGTATTATTACGATATAACGTATGACGTCATGTAGTATTACGTTATAACGTATGACGTCATGTAGTATTACGATATAACGTACAACGTTATGTCGTATTACGTTATAACATATCATGTCATGTAGTATTACGTTATAACGTATGACGTTATGTAGTATTACGTTATAACGTATGACGGCATGTAGTATTACGTTATTCCGTATAACGTTATACAGTGTTACTTTATGAAGTATGACATTATGTTGTATTACTTTATAACGTATGACGTTATGGAGTATTACGTTATAACGTGTGAGGTCATGTGGTATTACATTATTACGAATATCGTAATATTGTGTTACTTTATGACGTACGACGTCATGTAGTATTACTTTATGACGTATGACGTCATGTAGTATTAGGTTACAACGTATGACGTTATGTATTATTACGATATAACGTATGACGTCATGTAGTATTACGTTATAACGTATGACGTCATGTAGTATTACGTCATAACGTATGCCGTCATGTAGTATTACGTTATAACATATGACGTCATGTAGTAATACGATATAACGTACAACGTTATATAGAATTACGATATAACGCACAACGTTATGTCGTATTACGTTATAACGTATCATGTCATGTAGTATTACGTTATAACGTATGACGTAATGGAGTATTACGTTATAACGTATGAGGTCATGTGGTATTACGTTATTACGAATAACGTTATATTGTGTTACTTTATGACGTATGACGTCATGTAGTATTACTTCATGACGTATGACGTCATGTCGTATTAGGTTACAGCGTATGACGTTATGTATTATTACGATATAACGTATGACGTTATGCAGTATTAGGTTATAACGTATGACGTCATGTAGTTTTGCGTTATAACTTATGACGTTATGTAGTATTACGATACAACGTATGACGTCATGTGGTGTTACGTTATTGCGAATAACGTTATATTGTGTTACTCTATGACGTATGACGTCATGTAGTATTACGTTATAACGTATGACGGTATGTAGTATTACGTTATTCCGTATAACGTTATATAGTGTTACTTTATGAAGTATGACGTTATGTTGTATTACGTTATAGCGTATGACGTTATGGAGCATTACGTTATAACGTATGAGGTCATGTGGTATTACATTAGTACGAATATCGTAATATTGTGTTACTTTATGACGTATGACGTCATGTAGTATTACTTTATGACGTATGACGGTATGTAGTATTACGTTATTCCGTATAACGTTATATAGTGTTACGTTATAAAGTATGACGTCGTGTAGTATTACGTTATAACGTATGACTTTATGGAGTATTACGTTATAACGTATGATGTCATGTGGTATTACGTTATTACGAATATCGTAATATTGTGTTTCTTTATGACGTATGACGTCATGTAGTATTACTTTGTGACGTATGACGTCATGTAGTATTACTTTATGACGTATGACGTCATGTAGTATTAGGTTACAACGTATGACGTTATGTAGTATTACGATATAACGTATGACGTTATGTAGTATTACGATATAACGTATGACGTTATGTAGTATTACGATATAACGTATGACGTCATGTGGTGTTACGTAATTGCGAATAACGTTATATTGTGTTACTTTATGACGTATGACGTCATGTAGTATTTGGTTACAACGTATGACGTTATGTATTATTACGATATAACGTATGACGTCGTGTAGTATTACGTTACAACGTATGACGTTATGTATTATTACGATATAACGTAATACGTTATGCAGAATTGGGTTATAACGTATGACGTTACGTAGTATTAGGTTATAACGTATGATGTTATGGAGTATTACGTTATAACGTATGACGTCATGTGGTAATACTTTATTACGAATAACGTTATATTGTGTTACTTTATGACGTATGACGACATGTAGTATTAGGTTACAACGTATGACGTTATGTATTATTACGATATAACGTATGACGTTATGCAGTATAAGGATATAACGTATGACGTCATGTAGTTTTGCGTTATAACGTATGGCGTTATGTAGTATTACGATATAACGTATGACGTCATGTGGTATTACGTTATTGCGAATAACATTATATTGTGTCACTTTATGACGTATGACGTCATGTAGTATTAAGTTTTAACGTATGACGGTATGTAGCATTGCGTTATTCCGTATAACGTTATATAGTGTTACGTTATAAAGTATGACGTCATGTAGTATTACGTTATAACGTATGACGTCATGTAGTATTAGGATATAACGTACAACGTTATGTCGTATTACGTTAGAACGTATCATGTCATGTAGTATTACGTTATAACGTATGACGTTATGGAGTATTACGTTATAACGTATGAGGTCATGTGGTATTACGTTATTACGAATATCGTAATATTGTGTTACTTTAAGACGTATGACGTCATGTAGTATTACATTATGACGTATGACGTCATGTAGTATTAGGTTACAACGTATGACGTTATGTATTATTACGATATAACGTATGACGTCATGTAGTATTACGTTATAACATATGACGTCATGTAGTATTACGATATAACGTACAACGCTACATAGAATTACGATATAACGCACAACGTTATGTCGTATTACGTTATAACGTATCATGTCATGTAGTATTACGCTATAACGTATGACGTTATGTATTATTACGATATAACGTAATACGTTATGCAGAATTGGGTTATAACGTATGACGTCATGTAGTTTTGCGTTATAACGTATGACGTTACGTAGTATTACGTTATAACGTATGATGTTATGGAGTATTACGTTATAACGTATGAGGCCATGTGGTATTACGTTATTACGAATATCGTAATATTGTGATACTTTATGAAGCATGACGCCATGTAGTATTACTTTATTACGTATGACGTTATGCAGTATTAGGTTATAACGTATGATGTCATATACTTTTGCGTTATAACGTATGACGTTATGGAGTATTACGTTATAACGTATGACGTGTTGTGCTTTACGTTATTGCGAATAACGTTATATTGTGTTACTTTATAACGTATGACGTCATGTAGTATTACGTTATAACGTATGGCGTTATGTAGTACTACGATTTAACGTATGACGTCATGTGGGATTACGTTATTGCGAATAACGTTATATTGTGTTACTTTCTGATGTATGACGTCATGTAGTATTACGTTATAGCGTATGACGTTATGGAGCATTACGTTATAACGTGTGAGGTCATGTGGTATTACATTAGTACGAATATCGTAATATTGTGTTACTTTATGACGTACGACGTCATGTAGTATTACTTTATGACGTATGACGTCATGTGGCATTACGTTATTGCGAATAACGTTATATTGTGTTACTTTATGACGTATGACGTCATGTAGTATTACGTTATAACGTATGACGGTATGTAGTATTACGTTATTCCGTATAACGTTATATCGTGTTACTTTATGACGTATGACGTCATGTAGTATTACTTTATGACGTACGACGTCATGTAGTATTAGGTTACAACGTATGACGTTATGTATTATTACGATATAACGTATGCCGTCATGTAGCATTTCGTTATAACATATGACGTCATGTAGTATTACGATATAACGTACAACGTTATATAGAATTACGATATAACGCACAACGTTATGTCGTATTACGTTATAACGTATCATGTCATGTAGCATTACGTTATAACGTATGACTTTATGGAGTATTACGTTATAACGTATGATGTCATGTGCTATTACGTTATTACGAATATCGTAATATTGTGTTACGTTATGACGTATGACGTCATGTAGTATTACTTTATGACGTATGACGTCATGTAGTATTAGGTTACAACGTATGACGTTATGTATTATTACGATATAACGTATGACGTCATGTAGTACTACGTTATAACGTATGACGTCATGTAGTATTACGTTATTACGAATATCGTAATATTGTGATCCTTTATGACGTATGACGCCATGTAGTATTACTTTATTACGTATGACGTCGTGTAGTATTAGATTACAACGTATGACGTTATGTATTATAACGATATAACGTATGACGTTATGTATTATTACGATATAACGTATGACGTCATGTAGTATTAGGTTACAGCGTATGACGTTATGTATTATTACGATATAACGTATGACGTCATGTAGTATTACGATATAACGTACAACGTTATATAGAATTACGATATAACGCACAACGTTATGTCGTATTACGTTATAACGTATCATGTCACGTAGCGTTACGTTATAACGTATGACTTTATGGAGTATTACGTTATAACGTATGATGTCATGTGGTATTACGTTATTACGAATATCGTAATATTGTGTTACATTATGACGTATGACGTCATGTAGTATTACTTTATGACGTATGACGTCATGTAGTATTACTTTATGACGTATGACGTCATGTAGTATTACTTTATGACGTATGACGTCATGTAGTATTAGGTTACAACGTATGACGTTATTCATTATTACGATATAACGTATGACGTTATGCAGTATTAGGTTATAACGTATGACGTCATGTTGTTTTGCGTTATAACTTATGATGTTATGTAGTATTACGATACAACGTATGACGTCATGTGGTGTTACGTTATTGCGAATAACGTTATATTGTGTTACTTTATGACGTATGACGTCATGTAGTATTACGTTATAACGTATGACGGTATGTAGTATTACGTTATTCCGTATAACGTTATATAGTGTTACTTTATGAAGTATGACGTTATGTTGTAGTACGTTATAGCGTATGACGTTATGGAGCATTACGTTATGACGTATGACGTCATGTGGTATTACGTTATTGCGAATAACGTTATATTGTGTTACTTTATGACGTATGACGTCATGTAGTATTACTTTATGACGTATGACGTCATGTAGTATTAGGTTACAACGTATGACGTTATGTATTATTACGATATAACGTATGACGTTATGTATTATTACGATATAACGTATGACGTCATGTAGTATTACGTTATAACGTATGCCGTCATGTAGCATTACGTTATAACATATGACGTCATGTAGTATTACGATATAACGTACAACGTTATATAGGATTACGATATAAAGCACAATGTTATGTCGTATTACGTTATAACGTATCATGTCATGTAGCATTACGTTATAACGTATGACTTTATGGAGTATTACGTTATAACGTATGATGTCATGTGGTATTACGTTATTACGAATATCGTAATATTGTGTTACTTTATGACGTATGACGTCATGTAGTATTACTTCATGACGTATGACGTCATGTAGTATTACTTTATGACGTATGACGTCATGTAGTATTAGGTTACAACGTATGACGTTATGTATTATTACGATATAACGTATGACGTTATGCAGTATTAGCTTATAACGTATGACGTCATGTAGTTTTGCGTTATAACTTATGACGTTATGTAGTATTGCGATACAACGTATGACGTCATGTGGTATTACGTTATTGCGAATAACGTTATATTGTGTTACTTTATGACGTATGACGTCATGTAGTATTACGTTATAACGTATGACGGTATGTAGTATTACGTTATTCCGTATAACGTTATATAGTGTTACTTTATGATGTATGACGTTATGTTGTATTACGTTATAGCGTATGACGTTATGGAGCATTACGTTATAACATATGAGGTCATGTGGTATTACATTAGTACGAATATCGTAATATTGTGTTACTTTATGGCGTATGACGTCATGTAGTATTACGTTATAACGTAGGACGTTATGTATTATTACGATATAACGTATGACGTCATGTAGTATTACGTTATGACGTATGACGTCATGTAGTATTACGATATAACGTACAACGTTATGTCGTATTACGTTATAACATATCATGTCATGTAGTATTACGTTATAACGTATGACGTTATGTAGTATTACGTTATAACGTATGACGGTATGTAGTATTACGTTATTCCGTATAACGTTATACAGTGTTACTTTATGAAGTATGACATTATGTTGTATTACTTTATAACGTATGACGTTATGGAGTATTACGTTATAACGTGTGAGGTCATGTGGTATTACATTATTACGAATGTCGTAATATTGTGTTACTTTATGACGTACGACGTCATGTAGTATTACTTTATGACGTATGACGTCATGTAGTATTAGGTTACAACGTATGACGTTATGTATTATTACGATATAACGTATGACGTCATGTAGTATTACGTTATAACGTATCATGTCATGTAGTATTACGTCATAACGTATGCCGTCATGTAGTATTACGTTATAACATATGACGTCATGTAGTAATACGAT
Organism: Bombus terrestris; assembly: GCF_910591885.1. Taxonomy (NCBI): domain Eukaryota; kingdom Metazoa; phylum Arthropoda; class Insecta; order Hymenoptera; family Apidae; genus Bombus; species Bombus terrestris. Next base: position 2,070,632 of record NW_025963557.1, read on the forward strand.
ATAACGTACAACGTTATATAGAATTACGATATAACGCACAACGTTATGTCGTATTACGTTATAACGTATCATGTCATGTAGTATTGCGTTATAACGTATGACGTAATGGAGTATTACGTTATAACGTATGAGGTCATGTGGTATTACGTTATTACGAATAACGTTATATTGTGTTACTTTATGACGTATGACGTCATGTAGTATTACTTCATGACGTATGACGTCATGTAGTATTAGGTTACAGCGTATGACGTTATGTATTATTACGATATAACGTATGACGTTATGCAGTATTAGGTTATAACGTATGACGTCATGTAGTTTTGCGTTATAACTTATGACGTTATGTAGTATTACGATACAACGTATGACGTCATGTAGTATTACGTTATAACGTATCATGTCATGTAGTATTACGTCATAACGTATGCCGTCATGTAGTATTACGTTATAACATATGACGTCATGTAGTAATACGATATAACGTACAACGTTATATAGAATTACGATATAACGCACAACGTTATGTCGTATTACGTTATAACGTATCATGTCATGTAGTATTACGATATAACGTATGACGTCATGTAGTATTACGTTATAACGTATGACGTTATGTGGTATTACGTTATTACGAATAACGTTATATTGTGTTACTTTATAACGTATGACGTCATGTAGTATTACGTTATTCCGTATAACGTTATATAGTGTTACGTTATAAAGTATGACGTCATGTAGTATTACGTTATAACGTATGACGTGATGTGGTATTACGTTATTACGAATAACGTTATATTGTGTTACTTTATAACGTATGACGTCATGTAGTATTACGTTATAACGTATGGCGTTATGTAGTATTACGATATAACGTATGACGTCATGTGGTATTACGTTATTGCGAATAACGTTATATTGTGTTACTTTATGACGTATGGCGTCATGTAGTATTACGTTATAACGTATGACGGTATGTAGTGTTACGTTATAGCGAATAACGTTATATTGTGTTACTTTATGACGTATGACGTCATGTAGTATTACGTTATAACGTATGACGGTATGTAGTATTACGTTATTCCGTATAACGTTATATCGTGTTACTTTATGACGTATGACGTCATGTAGTATTACTTTATGACGTATGACGTCATGTAGTATTACTTTATGACGTATGACGTCATGTAGTATTACTTTATGACGTATGACGTCATGTAGTATTACTTTATGACGTATGACGTCATGTAGTATTAGGTTACAACGTATGACGTTATGTATTATTACGATATAACGTATGACGTTATGTATTATTACGATATAACGTATGACGTCATGTAGTATTACGTAATAACGTATGCCGTCATGTAGTATTACGTTATAACATATGACGTCATGTAGTATTACGATATAACGTACAACGTTATATAGAATTACGATATAACGCACAACGTTATGTCGTATTACGTTATAACGTATCATGTCATGTAGCATTACGTTATAACGTATAACTTTATGGAGTATTACGTTATAACGTATGATGTCATGTGGTATTACGTTATTACAAATATCGTAATATTGTGTTACTTTATGACGTATGACGTCATGTAGTATTACTTTATGACGTATGACGTCATGTTGTATTACGTTATAACGTATGACGTTCTGGAGTATTACGTTATAACGTATGAGGTCATGTGGTATTACGTTATTACGAATAACGTTATATTGTGTTAATTTATGACCTATGACGTCATGTAGTATTACTTTATGACGTATGACGTCATGTTGTATTAGGTTACAACGTATGATGTTATGTATTATTACGATATAACGTATGACGTTATGTATTATTACGTTATAACGTATGCCGTCATGTAGCATTACGTTATAACGTATGACTTTATGGAGTATTACGTTATAACGTATGATGTCATGTTGTATTACGTTATTACAAATATCGTAATATTGTGTTACTTTATGACCTATGACGTCATGTAGTATTACTTTATGACGTATGACGTCATGTTGTATTAGGTTACAACGTATGACGTTATGTATTATTACGATATAACGTATGACGTTATGTATTATTACGATATAACCTATGAAGTTATGTATTATTACGATATAACGTATGACGTCATGTAGTATTACGTTATAACATATGACGTCATGTAGTATTACGATATAACGTACAACGTTATATAGAATTACGATATAACGCACAACGTTATGTCGTATTACGTTATAACTTATCATGTCATGTAGCATTACGTTATAACGTATGACTTTATGGAGTATTACGTTATAACGTATGATGTCATGTTGTATTACGTTATTACAAATATCGTAATATTGTGTTACTTTATGACGTACGACGTCATGTTGTATTACTTTATGACGTATGACGTTATGTTGTATTAGGTTACAACGTATGATGTTATGTATTATTACGATATAACGTATGACGTTATGTATTATTACGATATAACGTATGACGTTATGCAGTATTAGGTTATAACGTATGACGTCATGTAGTTTTGCGTTATAACGTATGCCGTCATGTAGCATTACGTTATAACATATGACGTCATGTAGTATTACGATATAACGTACAACGTTATATAGAATTACGATATAACGCACAACGTTATGTCGTATTACGTTATAACGTATCATGTCATGTAGCATTACGTTATAACGTATGACTTTATGGAGTATTACGTTATAACGTATGATGTCATCTGGTATTACGTTATTGCGAATAACGTTATATAGTGTTACTTTATGAAGTATGACGTTATGTTGTATTACGTTATAGCGTATGACGTTATGGAGCATTACGTTATAACGTATGAGGTCATGTGGTATTACATTAGTACGAATATCGTAATATTGTGTTACTTTATGACGTACGACGTCATGTAGTATTACTTTATGACGTATGACGTCATGTGGCATTACGTTATTGCGAATAACGTTATATTGTGTTACTTTATGACGTATGACGTCATGTAGTATTACGTTTTAACGTATGACGGTATGTAGCATTGCGTTATTCCGTATAACGTTATATCGTGTTACTTTATGACGTATGACGTCATGTAGTATTACTTTATGACGTACGACGTCATGTAGTATTAGGTTATAACGTATGACGGTATGTAGTATTACGTTATTCCGTATAACGTTATATCGTGTTACTTTCTGATGTATGACGTCATGTAGTATTACGTTATAGCGTATGACGTTATGGAGCATTACGTTATAACGTGTGAGGTCATGTGGTATTACATTAGTACGAATATCGTAATATTGTGTTACTTTATGACGTACGACGTCATGTAGTATTACTTTATGACGTATGACGTCATGTGGCATTACGTTATTGCGAATAACGTTATATTGTGTTACTTTATGACGTATGACGTCATGTAGTATTACGTTATAACGTATGACGGTATGTAGTATTACGTTATTCCGTATAACGTTATATCGTGTTACTTTATGACGTATGACGTCATGTAGTATTACTTTATGACGTACGACGTCATGTAGTATTAGGTTACAACGTATGACGTTATGTATTATTACGATATAACGTATGACGTCATGTAATATTACGATATAACGTACAACGTTATATAGAATTACGATATAACGCACAACGTTATGTCGTATTACGTTATAACGTATCATGTCATGTAGCGTTACGTTATAACGTATGACTTTATGGAGTATTACGTTATAACGTATGATGTCATGTGGTATTACGTTATTACGAATATCGTAATATTGTGTTACTTTATGACGTATGACGTCATGTAGTATTACTTTATGACGTATGACGTCATGTAGTATTACTTTATGACGTATGACGTCATGTAGTATTACTTTATGACGTATGACGTCATGTAGTATTAGGTTACAACGTATGACGTTATTCATTATTACGATATAACGTATGACGTTATGCAGTATTAGGTTATAACGTATGACGTCATGTTGTTTTGCGTTATAACTTATGATGTTATGTAGTATTACGATACAACGTATGACGTCATGTGGTGTTACGTTATTGCGAATAACGTTATATTGTGTTACTTTATGAAGTATGACGTTATGTTGTAGTACGTTATAGCGTATGACGTTATGGAGCATTACGTTATAACGTATGAGGTCATGTGGTATTACATTAGTACGAATATCGTAATATTGTGTTACTTTATGACGTACGACGTCATGTAGTATTACTTTATGACGTACGACGTCATGTAGTATTACCTTATGATGTATGACGTCATGTGGTGTTACGTTATTGCGAATAACGTTATATTGTGTTACTTTATGACGTATGACGTCATGTAGTATTACTTTATGACGTATGACGTCATGTAGTATTAGGTTACAACGTATGACGTTATGTATTATTACGATATAACGTATGACGTTATGTATTATTACGATATAACGTATGACGTCATGTAGTATTACGTTATAACGTATGCCGCCATGTAGCATTACGTTATAACATATGACGTCATGTAGTATTACGATATAACGTACAACGTTATATAGGATTACGATATAACGCACAATGTTATGTCGTATTACGTTATAACGTATCATGTCATGTAGCATTACGTTATAACGTATGACTTTATGGAGTATTACGTTATAACCTATGATGTCATGTGGTATTATGTTATTACGAATATCGTAATATTGTGTTACTTTATGACGTATGACGTCATGTAGTATTACTTCATGACGTATGACGTCATGTAGTATTACTTTATGACGTATGACGTCATGTAGTATTAGGTTACAACGTATGACGTTATGTATTATTACGATATAACGTATGACGTTATGCAGTATTAGCTTATAACGTATGACGTCATGTAGTTTTGCGTTATAACTTATGACGTTATGTAGTATTGCGATACAACGTATGACGTCATGTGGTATTACGTTATTGCGAATAACGTTATATTGTGTTACTTTATGACGTATGACGTCATGTAGTATTACGTTATAACGTATGACGGTATGTAGTATTACGTTATTCCGTATAACGTTATATAGTGTTACTTTATGATGTATGACGTTATGTTGTATTACGTTATAGCGTATGACGTTATGGAGCATTACGTTATAACATATGAGGTCATGTGGTATTACATTAGTACGTATATCGTAATATTGTGTTACTTTATGGCGTATGACGTCATGTAGTATTACTTTATGACGTATGACGTCATGTAGTATTACGTTATAACATATGACGTCATGTAGTATTACGATATAACGTACAACGCTATATAGAATTACGATATAACGCACAACGTTATGTCGTATTACGTTATAACGTATCATGTCATGTAGTATTACGCTATAACGTATGACGTTATGTATTATTACGATATAACGTAATACGTTATGCAGAATTGGGTTATAACGTATGACGTCATGTAGTTTTGCGTTATAACGTATGACGTTACGTAGTATTACGTTATAACGTATGATGTTATGGAGTATTACGTTATAACGTATGAGGTCATGTGGTATTACGTTATTACGAATATCGTAATATTGTGATACTTTATGACGCATGACGCCATGTAGTATTACTTTATTACGTATGACGTTATGCAGTATTAGGTTATAACGTATGATGTCATATACTTTTGCGTTATAACGTATGACCTTATGGAGTATTACGTTATAACGTATGACGTGTTGTGCTTTACGTTATTGCGAATAACGTTATATTGTGTTACTTTATAACGTATGACGTCATGTAGTATTACGTTATAACGTATGGCGTTATGTAGTACTACGATTTAACGTATGACGTCATGTGGTATTACGTTATTGCGAATAACGTTATATTGTGTTACTTTCTGATGTATGACGTCATGTAGTATTACGTTATAGCGTATGACGTTATGGAGCATTACGTTATAACGTGTGAGGTCATGTGGTATTACATTAGTACGAATATCGTAATATTGTGTTACTTTATGACGTACGACGTCATGTAGCATTACTTTATGACGTATGACGTCATGTGGCATTACGTTATTGCGAATAACGTTATATTGTGTTACTTTATGACGTATGACGTCATGTAGTATTACCTTATGACGTATGACGTCATGTAGTATTACTTTATGACGTATGACGTCATGTAGTATTAGGTTACAACGTATGACGTTATTCATTATTACGATATAACGTATGACGTTATGCAGTATTAGGTTATAACGTATGACGTCATGTTGTTTTGCGTTATAACTTATGATGTTATGTAGTATTACGATACAACGTATGACGTCATGTGGTGTTACGTTATTGCGAATAACGTTATATTGTGTTACTTTATGACGTATGACGTCATGTAGTATTACGTTATAACGTATGACGGTATGTAGTATTACGTTATTCCGTATAACGTTATATAGTGTTACTTTATGAAGTATGACGTTATGTTGTAGTACGTTATAGCGTATGACGTTATGGAGCATTACGTTATAACGTATGACGTCATGTGGTATTACGTTATTGCGAATAACGTTATATTGTGTTACTTTATGACGTATGACGTCATGTAGTATTACTTTATGACGTATGACGTCATGTAGTATTAAGTTACAACGTATGACGTTATGTATTATTACGATATAACGTATGACGTTATGTATTATTACGATATAACGTATGACGTCATGTAGTATTACGCTATAACGTATGCCGTCATGTAGCATTACGTTATAACATATGACGTCATGTAGTATTACGATATAACTTACAACGTTATATAGGATTACGATATAACGCACAATGTTATGTCGTATTACGTTATAACGTATCATGTCATGTAGCATTACGTTATAACGTATGACTTTATGGAGTATTACGTTATAACGTATGATGTCATGTGGTATTACGTTATTACGAATATCGTAATATTGTGTTACTTTATGACGTATGACGTCATGTAGTATTACTTCATGACGTATGACGTCATGTAGTATTACTTTATGACGTATGACGTCATGTAGTATTAGGTTACAACGTATGACGTTATGTATTATTACGATATAACGTATGACGTTATGCAGTATTAGCTTATAACGTATGACGTCATGTAGTTTTGCGTTATAACTTATGACGTTATGTAGTATTGCGATACAACGTATGACGTCATGTGGTATTACGTTATTGCGAATAACGTTATATTGTGTTACTTTATGACGTATGACGTCATGTAGTATTACGTTATAGCGTATGACGGTATGTAGTATTACGTTATTCCGTATAACGTTATATAGTGTTACTTTATGATGTATGACGTTATGTTGTATTACGTTATAGCGTATGACGTTATGGAGCATTACGTTATAACATATGAGGTCATGTGGTATTACATTAGTACGAATATCGTAATATTGTGTTACTTTATGGCGTATGACGTCATGTAGTATTACGTTATAACGTAGGACGTTATGTATTATTACGATATAACGTATGACGTCATGTAGTATTACGTTATAACGTATGACGTCATGTAGTATTACGATATAACGTACAACGTTATGTCGTATTACGTTATAACATATCATGTCATGTAGTATTACGTTATAACGTATGACGTTATGTAGTATTACGTTATAACGTATGACGGCATGTAGTGTTACGTTATAGCGAATAACGTTATATTGTGTTACTTTATGACGTATGACGTCATGTAGTATTACGTTATAACGTATGACGGTATGTAGTATTACGTTATTCCGTATAACGTTATATCGTGTTACTTTATGACGTATGACGTCATGTAGTATTACTTTATGACGTATGACGTCATGTAGTATTAGGTTACAACGTATGACGTTATGTATTATTACGATATAACGTATGACGTTATGTATTATTACGATATAACCTATGAAGTTATGTATTATTACGATATAACGTATGACGTCATGTAGTATTACGTTATAACATATGACGTCATGTAGTATTACGATATAACGTACAACGTTATATAGAATTACGATATAACGCACAACGTTATGTCGTATTACGTTATAACTTATCATGTCATGTAGCATTACGTTATAACGTATGACTTTATGGAGTATTACGTTATAACGTATGATGTCATGTTGTATTACGTTATTACAAATATCGTAATATTGTGTTACTTTATGACGTACGACGTCATGTAGTATTACTTTATGACGTATGACGTTATGTTGTATTAGGTTACAACGTATGATGTTATGTATTATTACGATATAACGTATGACGTTATGTATTATTACGATATAACGTATGACGTTATGCAGTATTAGGTTATAACGTATGACGTCATGTAGTTTTGCGTTATAACGTATGCCGTCATGTAGCATTACGTTATAACATATGACGTCATGTAGTATTACGATATAACGTACAACGTTATATAGAATTACGATATAACGCACAACGTTATGTCGTATTACGTTATAACGTATCATGTCATGTAGCATTACGTTATAACGTATGACTTTATGGAGTATTACGTTATAACGTATGATGTCATCTGGTATTACGTTATTGCGAATAACGTTATATAGTGTTACTTTATGAAGTATGACGTTATGTTGTATTACGTTATAGCGTATGACGTTATGGAGCATTACGTTATAACGTATGAGGTCATGTGGTATTACATTAGTACGAATATCGTAATATTGTGTTACTTTATGACGTACGACGTCATGTAGTATTACGATATAACGTACAACGTTATATAGAATTACGATATAACGCACAACGTTATGTCGTATTACGTTGTAACGTATCATGTCATGTAGCATTACGTTATAACGTATGACTTTATGGAGTATTACGTTATAACGTATGATGTCATCTGGTATTACGTTATTGCGAATAACGTTATATAGTGTTACTTTATGAAGTATGACGTTATGTTGTATTACGTTATAGCGTATGACGTTATGGAGCATTACGTTATAACGTATGACGTCATGTGGTATTACGTTATTACGAATAACGTTATATTGTGTTACTTTATGTAGTATGACTTATGTAGTATGACGTGATGTAGCATTTCATTATAATGTATGACGTTATGTAGCATTACGGTATAACGAATAACGCTGTATTACTTTATAACGTATGATGTTATGTAGTGTTACGTTATAACGTATGACGTTATGTAGTATTACGATATAACGTACAACGTTATATAGAATTACGATATAACGCACAACGTTATGTCGTATTACGTTATAACGTATCATGTCATGTAGTATTACGATATAACGTATGACGTCATGTAGTATTACGTTATAACGTATGACGTGATGTGGTATTACGTTATTACGAATAACGTTATATTGTGTTACTTTATAACGTATGACGTCATGTAGTATTACGTTATTCCGTATAACGTTATATAGTGTTACGTTATAAAGTATGACGTCATGTAGTATTACGTTATAACGTATGACGTGATGTGGTATTACGTTATTACGAATAACGTTATATTGTGTTACTTTATAACGTATGACGTCATGTAGTATTACGTTATAACGTATGGCGTTATGTAGTATTACGATATAACGTATGACGTCATGTGGTATTACGTTATTGCGAATAACGTTATATAGAATTACGATATAACGCACAACGTTATGTCGTATTACGTTATAACGTATCATGTCATGTAGTATTACGATATAACGTATGACGTCATGTAGTATTACGTTATAACGTATGACGTGATGTGGTATTACGTTATTACGAATAACGTTATATTGTGTTACTTTATAACGTATGACGTCATGTAGTATTACGTTATTCCGTATAACGTTATATAGTGTTACGTTATAAAGTATGACGTCATGTAGTATTACGTTATAACGTATGACGTGATGTGGTATTACGTTATTACGAATAACGTTATATTGTGTTACTTTATAACGTATGACGTCATGTAGTATTACGTTATAACGTATGGCGTTATGTAGTATTACGATATAACGTATGACGTCATGTGGTATTACGTTATTGCGAATAACGTTATATTGTGTTACTTTATGACGTATGGCGTCATGTAGTATTACGTTATAACGTATGACGGTATGTAGTGTTACGTTATAGCGAATAACGTTATATTGTGTTACTTTATGACGTATGACGTCATGTAGTATTACGTTATAACGTATGACGGTATGTAGTATTACGTTATTCCGTATAACGTTATATCGTGTTACTTTATGACGTATGACGTCATGTAGTATTACTTTATGACGTATGACGTCATGTAGTATTACTTTATGACGTATGACGTCATGTAGTATTACTTTATGACGTATGACGTCATGTAGTATTAGGTTACAACGTATGACGTTATGTATTATTACGATATAACGTATGACGTTATGTATTATTACGATATAACGTATGACGTCATGTAGTATTACGTAATAACGTATGCCGTCATGTAGTATTACGTTATAACATATGACGTCATGTAGTATTACGATATAACGTACAACGTTATATAGAATTACGATATAACGCACAACGTTATGTCGTATTACGTTATAACGTATCATGTCATGTAGCATTACGTTATAACGTATAACTTTATGGAGTATTACGTTATAACGTATGATGTCATGTGGTAATACGTTATTACAAATATCGTAATATTGTGTTACTTTATGACGTATGACGTCATGTAGTATTACTTTATGACGTATGACGTCATGTTGTATTACGTTATAACGTATGACGTTCTGGAGTATTACGTTATAACGTATGAGGTCATGTGGTATTACGTTATTACGAATAACGTTATATTGTGTTAATTTATGACCTATGACGTCATGTAGTATTACTTTATGACGTATGACGTCATGTTGTATTAGGTTACAACGTATGATGTTATGTATTATTACGATATAACGTATGACGATATGTATTATTACGTTATAACGTATGCCGTCATGTAGCATTACGTTATAACGTATGACTTTATGGAGTATTACGTTATAACGTATGATGTCATGTTGTATTACGTTATTACAAATATCGTAATATTGTGTTACTTTATGACCTATGACGTCATGTAGTATTACTTTATGACGTATGACGTCATGTTGTATTAGGTTACAACGTATGACGTTATGTATTATTACGATATAACGTATGACGTTATGTATTATTACGATATAACCTATGAAGTTATGTAGTATTACGATATAACGTATGACGTCATGTAGTATTACGTTATAACATATGACGTCATGTAGTATTACGATATAACGTACAACGTTATATAGAATTACGATATAACGCACAACGTTATGTCGTATTACGTTATAACTTATCATGTCATGTAGCATTACGTTATAACGTATGACTTTATGGAGTATTACGTTATAACGTATGATGTCATGTTGTATTACGTTATTACAAATATCGTAATATTGTGTTACTTTATGACGTACGACGTCATGTAGTATTACTTTATGACGTATGACGTTATGTTGTATTAGGTTACAACGTATGATGTTATGTATTATTACGATATAACGTATGACGTTATGTATTATTACGATATAACGTATGACGTTATGCAGTATTAGGTTATAACGTATGACGTCATGTAGTTTTGCGTTATAACGTATGCCGTCATGTAGCATTACGTTATAACATATGACGTCATGTAGTATTACGATATAACGTACAACGTTATATAGAATTACGATATAACGCACAACGTTATGTCGTATTACGTTATAACGTATCATGTCATGTAGCATTACGTTATAACGTATGACTTTATGGAGTATTACGTTATAACGTATGATGTCATCTGGTATTACGTTATTGCGAATAACGTTATATAGTGTTACTTTATGAAGTATGACGTTATGTTGTATTACGTTATAGCGTATGACGTTATGGAGCATTACGTTATAACGTATGAGGTCATGTGGTATTACATTAGTACGAATATCGTAATATTGTGTTACTTTATGACGTACGACGTCATGTAGTATTACGATATAACGTACAACGTTATATAGAATTACGATATAACGCACAACGTTATGTCGTATTACGTTGTAACGTATCATGTCATGTAGCATTACGTTATAACGTATGACTTTATGGAGTATTACGTTATAACGTATGATGTCATCTGGTATTACGTTATTGCGAATAACGTTATATAGTGTTACTTTATGAAGTATGACGTTATGTTGTATTACGTTATAGCGTATGACGTTATGGAGCATTACGTTATAACGTATGACGTCATGTGGTATTACGTTATTACGAATAACGTTATATTGTGTTACTTTATGTAGTATGACTTATGTAGTATGACGTGATGTAGCATTTCATTATAATGTATGACGTTATGTAGCATTACGGTATAACGAATAACGCTGTATTACTTTATAACGTATGATGTTATGTAGTGTTACGTTATAACGTATGACGTTATGTAGTATTACGATATAACGTATGACGTCATGTGGTATTACGTTATTGCGAATAACATTATATTGTGTCACTTTATGACGTATGACGTCATGTAGTATTACGTTTTAACGTATGACGGTATGTAGCATTGCGTTATTCCGTATAACGTTATATCGTGTTACTTTATGACGTATGACGTCATGTAGTATTACTTTATGACGTACGACGTCATGTAGTATTAGGTTATAACGTATGACGGTATGTAGTATTACGTTATTCCGTATAACGTTATATCGTGTTACTTTCTGATGTATGACGTCATGTAGTATTACGTTATAGCGTATGACGTTATGGAGCATTACGTTATAACGTGTGAGGTCATGTGGTATTACATTAGTACGAATATCGTAATATTGTGTTACTTTATGACGTACGACGTCATGTAGTATTACTTTATGACGTATGACGTCATGTGGCATTACGTTATTGCGAATAACGTTATATTGTGTTACTTTATGACGTATGACGTCATGTAGTATTACGTTATAACGTATGACGGTATGTAGTATTACGTTATTCCGTATAACGTTATATCGTGTTACTTTATGACGTATGACGTCATGTAGTATTACTTTATGACGTACGACGTCATGTAGTATTAGGTTACAACGTATGACGTTATGTATTATTACGATATAACGTATGACGTCATGTAATATTACGATATAACGTACAACGTTATATAGAATTACGATATAACGCACAACGTTATGTCGTATTACGTTATAACGTATCATGTCATGTAGCGTTACGTTATAACGTATGACTTTATGGAGTATTACGTTATAACGTATGATGTCATGTGGTATTACGTTATTACGAATATCGTAATATTGTGTTACTTTATGACGTATGACGTCATGTAGTATTACTTTATGACGTATGACGTCATGTAGTATTACTTTATGACGTATGACGTCATGTAGTATTACTTTATGACGTATGACGTCATGTAGTATTAGGTTACAACGTATGACGTTATTCATTATTACGATATAACGTATGACGTTATGCAGTATTAGGTTATAACGTATGACGTCATGTTGTTTTGCGTTATAACTTATGATGTTATGTAGTATTACGATACAACGTATGACGTCATGTGGTGTTACGTTATTGCGAATAACGTTATATTGTGTTACTTTATGAAGTATGACGTTATGTTGTAGTACGTTATAGCGTATGACGTTATGGAGCATTACGTTATAACGTATGAGGTCATGTGGTATTACATTAGTACGAATATCGTAATATTGTGTTACTTTATGACGTACGACGTCATGTAGTATTACTTTATGACGTACGACGTCATGTAGTATTACCTTATGATGTATGACGTCATGTGGTGTTACGTTATTGCGAATAACGTTATATTGTGTTACTTTATGACGTATGACGTCATGTAGTATTACTTTATGACGTATGACGTCATGTAGTATTAGGTTACAACGTATGACGTTATGTATTATTACGATATAACGTATGACGTTATGTATTATTACGATATAACGTATGACGTCATGTAGTATTACGTTATAACGTATGCCGCCATGTAGCATTACGTTATAACATATGACGTCATGTAGTATTACGATATAACGTACAACGTTATATAGGATTACGATATAACGCACAATGTTATGTCGTATTACGTTATAACGTATCATGTCATGTAGCATTACGTTATAACGTATGACTTTATGGAGTATTACGTTATAACGTATGATGTCATGTGGTATTATGTTATTACGAATATCGTAATATTGTGTTACTTTATGACGTATGACGTCATGTAGTATTACTTCATGACGTATGACGTCATGTAGTATTACTTTATGACGTATGACGTCAAGTAGTATTAGGTTACAACGTATGACGTTATGTATTATTACGATATAACGTATGACGTTATGCAGTATTAGCTTATAACGTATGACGTCATGTAGTTTTGCGTTATAACTTATGACGTTATGTAGTATTGCGATACAACGTATGACGTCATGTGGTATTACGTTATTGCGAATAACGTTATATTGTGTTACTTTATGACGTATGACGTCATGTAGTATTACGTTATAACGTATGACGGTATGTAGTATTACGTTATTCCGTATAACGTTATATAGTGTTACTTTATGATGTATGACGTTATGTTGTATTACGTTATAGCGTATGACGTTATGGAGCATTACGTTATAACATATGAGGTCATGTGGTATTACATTAGTACGTATATCGTAATATTGTGTTACTTTATGGCGTATGACGTCATGTAGTATTACTTTATGACGTATGACGTCATGTAGTATTACGTTATAACATATGACGTCATGTAGTATTACGATATAACGTACAACGCTATATAGAATTACGATATAACGCACAACGTTATGTCGTATTACGTTATAACGTATCATGTCATGTAGTATTACGCTATAACGTATGACGTTATGTATTATTACGATATAACGTAATACGTTATGCAGAATTGGGTTATAACGTATGACGTCATGTAGTTTTGCGTTATAACGTATGACGTTACGTAGTATTACGTTATAACGTATGATGTTATGGAGTATTACGTTATAACGTATGAGGTCATGTGGTATTACGTTATTACGAATATCGTAATATTGTGATACTTTATGACGCATGACGCCATGTAGTATTACTTTATTACGTATGACGTTATGCAGTATTAGGTTATAACGTATGATGTCATATACTTTTGCGTTATAACGTATGACCTTATGGAGTATTACGTTATAACGTATGACGTGTTGTGCTTTACGTTATTGCGAATAACGTTATATTGTGTTACTTTATAACGTATGACGTCATGTAGTATTACGTTATAACGTATGGCGTTATGTAGTACTACGATTTAACGTATGACGTCATGTGGTATTACGTTATTGCGAATAACGTTATATTGTGTTACTTTTTGATGTATGACGTCATGTAGTATTACGTTATAGCGTATGACGTTATGGAGCATTACGTTATAACGTGTGAGGTCATGTGGTATTACATTAGTACGAATATCGTAATATTGTGTTACTTTATGACGTACGACGTCATGTAGCATTACTTTATGACGTATGACGTCATGTGGCATTACGTTATTGCGAATAACGTTATATTGTGTTACTTTATGACGTATGACGTCATGTAGTATTACGTTATAACGTATGACGGTATGTAGTATTACGTTATTCCGTATAACGTTATATCGTGTTACTTTATGACGTATGACGTCATGTAGTATTACTTTATGACGTACGACGTCATGTAGTATTAGGTTACAACGTATGACGTTATGTATTATTACGATATAACGTATGCCGTCATGTAGCATTACGTTATAACATATAACGTCATGTAGTATTACGATATAACGTACAACGTTATATAGAATTACGATATAACGCACAACGTTATGTCGTATTACGTTATAACGTATCATGTCATGTAGCATTACGTTATAACGTATGACTTTATGGAGTATTACGTTATAACGTATGATGTCATGTGCTATTACGTTATTACGAATATCGTAATATTGTGTTACGTTATGACGTATGACGTCATGTAGTATTACTTTATGACGTATGACGTCATGTAGTATTACTTTATGACGTATGACGTCATGTAGTATTACCTTATGACGTATGACGTCATGTAGTATTACTTTATGACGTATGACGTCATGTAGTATTAGGTTACAACGTATGACGTTATTCATTATTACGATATAACGTATGACGTTATGCAGTATTAGGTTATAACGTATGACGTCATGTTGTTTTGCGTTATAACTTATGATGTTATGTAGTATTACGATACAACGTATGACGTCATGTGGTGTTACGTTATTGCGAATAACGTTATATTGTGTTACTTTATGACGTATGACGTCATGAAGTATTACGTTATAACGTATGACGGTATGTAGTATTACGTTATTCCGTATAACGTTATATAGTGTTACTTTATGAAGTATGACGTTATGTTGTAGTACGTTATAGCGTATGACGTTATGGAGCATTACGTTATAACGTATGACGTCATGTGGTATTACGTTATTGCGAATAACGTTATATTGTGTTACTTTATGACGTATGACGTCATGTAGTATTACTTTATGACGTATGACGTCATGTAGTATTAAGTTACAACGTATGACGTTATGTATTATTACGATATAACGTATGACGTTATGTATTATTACGATATAACGTATGACGTCATGTAGTATTACGCTATAACGTATGCCGTCATGTAGCATTACGTTATAACATATGACGTCATGTAGTATTACGATATAACTTACAACGTTATATAGGATTACGATATAACGCACAATGTTATGTCGTATTACGTTATAACGTATCATGTCATGTAGCATTACGTTATAACGTATGACTTTATGGAGTATTACGTTATAACGTATGATGTCATGTGGTATTACGTTATTACGAATATCGTAATATTGTGTTACTTTATGACGTATGACGTCATGTAGTATTACTTCATGACGTATGACGTCATGTAGTATTACTTTATGACGTATGACGTCATGTAGTATTAGGTTACAACGTATGACGTTATGTATTATTACGATATAACGTATGACGTTATGCAGTATTAGCTTATAACGTATGACGTCATGTAGTTTTGCGTTATAACTTATGACGTTATGTAGTATTGCGATACAACGTATGACGTCATGTGGTATTACGTTATTGCGAATAACGTTATATTGTGTTACTTTATGACGTATGACGTCATGTAGTATTACGTTATAGCGTATGACGGTATGTAGTATTACGTTATTCCGTATAACGTTATATAGTGTTACTTTATGATGTATGACGTTATGTTGTATTACGTTATAGCGTATGACGTTATGGAGCATTACGTTATAACATATGAGGTCATGTGGTATTACATTAGTACGAATATCGTAATATTGTGTTACTTTATGGCGTATGACGTCATGTAGTATTACGTTATAACGTAGGACGTTATGTATTATTACGATATAACGTATGACGTCATGTAGTATTACGTTATAACGTATGACGTCATGTAGTATTACGATATAACGTACAACGTTATGTCGTATTACGTTATAACATATCATGTCATGTAGTATTACGTTATAACGTATGACGTTATGTAGTATTACGTTATAACGTATGACGGCATGTAGTATTACGTTATTCCGTATAACGTTATACAGTGTTACTTTATGAAGTATGACATTATGTTGTATTACTTTATAACGTATGACGTTATGGAGTATTACGTTATAACGTGTGAGGTCATGTGGTATTACATTATTACGAATATCGTAATATTGTGTTACTTTATGACGTACGACGTCATGTAGTATTACTTTATGACGTATGACGTCATGTAGTATTAGGTTACAACGTATGACGTTATGTATTATTACGATATAACGTATGACGTCATGTAGTATTACGTTATAACGTATCATGTCATGTAGTATTACGTCATAACGTATGCCGTCATGTAGTATTACGTTATAACATATGACGTCATGTAGTAATACGATATAACGTACAACGTTATATAGAATTACGATATAACGCACAACGTTATGTCGTATTACGTTATAACGTATGACGTGATGTGGTATTACGTTATTACGAATAACGTTATATTGTGTTACTTTATAACGTATGACGTCATGTAGTATTACGTTATTCCGTATAACGTTATATAGTGTTACGTTATAAAGTATGACGTCATGTAGTATTACGTTATAACGTATGACGTGATGTGGTATTACGTTATTACGAATAACGTTATATTGTGTTACTTTATAACGTATGACGTCATGTAGTATTACGTTATAACGTATGGCGTTATGTAGTATTACGATATAACGTATGACGTCATGTGGTATTACGTTATTGCGAATAACGTTATATTGTGTTACTTTATGACGTATGGCGTCATGTAGTATTACGTTATAACGTATGACGGTATGTAGTGTTACGTTATTGCGAATAACGTTATATTGTGTTACTTTATGACGTATGACGTCATGTAGTATTACGTTATAACGTATGACGGTATGTAGTATTACGTTATTCCGTATAACGTTATATCGTGTTACTTTATGACGTATGACGTCATGTAGTATTACTTTATGACGTATGACGTCATGTAGTATTACTTTATGACGTATGACGTCATGTAGTATTACTTTATGACGTATGACGTCATGTAGTATTAGGTTACAACGTATGACGTTATGTATTATTACGATATAACGTATGACGTTATGTATTATTACGATATAACGTATGACGTCATGTAGTATTACGTAATAACGTATGCCGTCATGTAGTATTACGTTATAACATATGACGTCATGTAGTATTACGATATAACGTACAACGTTATATAGAATTACGATATAACGCACAACGTTATGTCGTATTACGTTATAACGTATCATGTCATGTAGCATTACGTTATAACGTATAACTTTATGGAGTATTACGTTATAACGTATGATGTCATGTGGTAATACGTTATTACAAATATCGTAATATTGTGTTACTTTATGACGTATGACGTCATGTAGTATTACTTTATGACGTATGACGTCATGTTGTATTACGTTATAACGTATGACGTTCTGGAGTATTACGTTATAACGTATGAGGTCATGTGGTATTACGTTATTACGAATAACGTTATATTGTGTTAATTTACGACCTATGACGTCATGTAGTATTACTTTATGACGTATGACGTCATGTTGTATTAGGTTACAACGTATGATGTTATGTATTATTACGATATAACGTATGACGTTATGTATTATTACGTTATAACGTATGACGTCATGTAGTATTACGATATAACGTACAACGTTATATAGAATTACGATATAACGCACAACGTTATGTCGTATTACGTTATAACTTATCATGTCATGTAGCATTACGTTATAACGTATGAATTTATGGAGTATTACGTTATAACGTATGATGTCATGTTGTATTACGTTATTACAAATATCGTAATATTGTGTTACTTTATGACGTACGACGTCATGTAGTATTACTTTATGACGTATGACGTTATGTTGTATTAGGTTACAACGTATGATGTTATGTATTATTACGATATAACGTATGACGTTATGTATTATTACGATATAACGTATGACGTTATGCAGTATTAGGTTATAACGTATGACGTCATGTAGTTTTGCGTTATAACGTATGCCGTCATGTAGCATTACGTTATAACATATGACGTCATGTAGTATTACGATATAACGTACAACGTTATATAGAATTACGATATAACGCACAACGTTATGTCGTATTACGTTATAACGTATCATGTCATGTAGCATTACGTTATAACGTATGACTTTATGGAGTATTACGTTATAACGTATGATGTCATCTGGTATTAGGTTATTGCGAATAACGTTATATAGTGTTACTTTATGAAGTATGACGTTATGTTGTATTACGTTATAGCGTATGACGTTATGGAGCATTACGTTATAACGTATGAGGTCATGTGGTATTACATTAGTACGAATATCGTAATATTGTGTTACTTTATGACGTACGACGTCATGTAGTATTACTTTATGACGTATGACGTCATGTGGTATTACGTTATTACGAATAACGTTATATTGTGTTACTTTATGTAGTATGACTTATGTAGTATGACGTGATGTAGCATTTCTTTATAATGTATGACGTTATGTAGCATTACGGTATAACGAATAACGCTGTATTACTTTATAACGTATGATGTTATGTAGTGTTACGTTATAACGTATGACGTCGTGTAGTATTACGTTATAACGTATGACGTTATGTATTATTACGATATAACGTAATACGTTATGCAGAATTGGGTTATAACGTATGACGTCATGTAGTTTTGCGTTATAACGCATGACGTTACGTAGTATTACGTTATAACGTATGACGTTATGTAGTATTACGATATAACGTATGACGTCATGTGGTATTACGTTATTGCGAATAACATTATATTGTGTCACTTTATGACGTATGACGTCATGTAGTATTACGTTTTAACGTATGACGGTATGTAGCATTGCGTTATTCCGTATAACGTTATATCGTGTTACTTTATGACGTATGACGTCATGTAGTATTACTTTATGACGTACGACGTCATGTAGTATTAGGTTATAACGTATGACGGTATGTAGTATTACGTTATTCCGTATAACGTTATATCGTGTTACTTTCTGATGTATGACGTCATGTAGTATTACGTTATAGCGTATGACGTTATGGAGCATTACGTTATAACGTGTGAGGTCATGTGGTATTACATTAGTACGAATATCGTAATATTGTGTTACTTTATGACGTACGACGTCATGTAGTATTACTTTATGACGTATGACGTCATGTGGCATTACGTTATTGCGAATAACGTTATATTGTGTTACTTTATGACGTATGACGTCATGTAGTATTACGTTATAACGTATGACGGTATGTAGTATTACGTTATTCCGTATAACGTTATATCGTGTTACTTTATGACGTATGACGTCATGTAGTATTACTTTATGACGTACGACGTCATGTAGTATTAGGTTACAACGTATGACGTTATGTATTATTACGATATAACGTATGAAGTCATGTAGCATTACGTTATAACATATGACGTCATGTAGTATTACGATATAACGTACAACGTTATATAGAATTACGATATAACGCACAACGTTATGTCGTATTACGTTATAACGTATCATGTCATGTAGCATTACGTTATAACGTATGACTTTATGGAGTATTACGTTATAACGTATGATGTCATGTGCTATTACGTTATTACGAATATCGTAATATTGTGATCCTTTATGACGTATGACGCCATGTAGTATTACTTTATTACGTATGACGTCGTGTAGTATTAGATTACAACGTATGACGTTATGTATTATTACGATATAACGTATGACGTTATGTATTATTACGATATAACGTATGACGTCATGTAGTATTAGGTTACAACGTATGACGTTATGTATTATTACGATATAACGTATGACGTCATGTAATATTACGATATAACGTACAACGTTATATAGAATTACGATTTAACGCACAACGTTATGTCGTATTACGTTATAACGTATCATGTCATGTAGCGTTACGTTATAACGTATGACTTTATGGAGTATTACGTTATAACGTATGATGTCATGTGGTATTACGTTATTACGAATATCGTAATATTGTGTTACTTTATGACGTATGACGTCATGTAGTATTACTTTATGACGTATGACGTCATGTAGTATTACTTTATGACGTATGACGTCATGTAGTATTACTTTATGACGTATGACGTCATGTAGTATTACTTTATGACGTATGACGTCATGTAGTATTACTTTATGACGTATGACGTCATGTATTATTACGTTATAACGTATGACGGTATGTAGTATTACGTTATTCCGTATAACGTTATATAGTGTTACTTTATGAAGTATGACGTTATGTTGTAGTACGTTATAACGTATGACTTTATGGAGTATTACGTTATAACGTATGATGTCATGTGGTATTACGTTATTACGAATATCGTAATATTGTGTTACTTTATGACGTATGACGTCATGTAGTATTACTTTATGACGTATGACGTCATGTAGTATTACTTTATGACGTATGACGTCATGTAGTATTACTTTATGACGTATGACGTCATGTAGTATTACTTTATGACGTATGACGTCATGTAGTATTACTTTATGACGTATGACGTCATGTAGTATTACTTTATGACGTATGACGTCATGTAGTATTACTTTATGACGTATGACGTCATGTAGTATTACTTTATGACGTATGACGTCATGTAGTATTACTTTATGACGTATGACGTCATGTAGTATTACTTTATGACGTACGACGTCATGTAGTATTACTTTATGACGTACGACGTCATGTAGTATTACTTTATGACGAATGACGTCATGTGGTATTACGTTATTGCGAATAACGTTATATTGTGTTACTTTATGACGTATGACGTCATGTAGTATTACTTTATGACGTATGACGTCATGTAGTATTAGGTTACAACGTATGACGCTATGTATTATTACGATATAACGTATGACGTTATGTATTATTACGATATAACGTATGACGTCATGTAGTATTACGTTATAACGTATGCCGTCATGTAGCATTACGTTATAACATATGACGTCATGTAGTATTACAATATAACGTACAACGTTATATAGGATTACGATATAACGCACAATGTTATGTCGTATTACGTTATAACGTATCATGTCATGTAGCATTACGTTATAACGTATGACTTTATGGAGTATTACGTTATAACGTATGATGTCATGTGGTATTACGTTATTACGAATATCGTAATATTGTGTTACTGTATGACGTATGACGTCATGTAGTATTACTTTATGACGTATGACGTCATGTAGTATTAGGTTACAACGTATGACGTTATGTATTATTACGATATAACGTATGACGTTATGCAGTATTAGCTTATAACGTATGACGTCATGTAGTTTTGCGTTATAACTTATGACGTTATGTAGTATTGCGATACAACGTATGACGTCATGTGGTATTACGTTATTGCGAATAACGTTATATTGTGTTACTTTATGACGTATGACGTCATGTAGTATTACGTTATAACGTATGACGGTATGTAGTATTACGTTATTCCGTATAACGTTATATAGTGTTACTTTATGATGTATGACGTTATGTTGTATTACGTTATAGCGTATGACGTTATGGAGCATTACGTTATAACATATGAGGTCATGTGGTATTACATTAGTACGAATATCGTAATATTGTGTTACTTTATGGCGTATGACGTCATGTAGTATTACGTTATAACGTAGGACGTTATGTATTATTACGATATAACGTATGACGTCATGTAGTATTACGTTATAACGTATGACGTCATGTAGTATTACGATATAACGTACAACGTTATGTCGTATTACGTTATAACATATCATGTCATGTAGTATTACGTTATAACGTATGACGTTATGTAGTATTACGTTATAACGTATGACGGCATGTAGTATTACGTTATTCCGTATAACGTTATACAGTGTTACTTTATGAAGTATGACATTATGTTGTATTACTTTATAACGTATGACGTTATGGAGTATTACGTTATAACGTGTGAGGTCATGTGGTATTACATTATTACGAATATCGTAATATTGTGTTACTTTATGACGTACGACGTCATGTAGTATTACTTTATGACGTATGACGGTATGTAGTATTACGTTATTCCGTATAACGTTATGTATTATTACGATATAACGTAATACGTTATGCAGAATTGGGTTATAACGTATGACGTTACGTAGTATTACGTTATAACGTATGATGTTATGGAGTATTACGTTATAACGTATGACGTCATGTGGTAATACTTTATTACGAATAACGTTATATTGTGTTACTTTATGACGTATGACGACATGTAGTATTAGGTTACAACGTATGACGTTATGTATTATTACGATATAACGTATGACGTTATGCAGTATAAGGATATACCGTATGACGTCATGTAGTTTTGCGTTATAACGTATGACGTTATGTAGTATTACGATATAACGTATGACGTCATGTAGTATTACGTTATAACGTATGACGTGATGTGGTATTACGTTATTACGAATAACGTTATATTGTGTTACTTTATAACGTATGACGTCATGTAGTATTACGTTATTCCGTATAACGTTATATAGTGTTACGTTATAAAGTATGACGTCATGTAGTATTACGTTATAACGTATGACGTGATGTGGTATTACGTTATTACGAATAACGTTATATTGTGTTACTTTATAACGTATGACGTCATGTAGTATTACGTTATAACGTATGGCGTTATGTAGTATTACGATATAACGTATGACGTCATGTGGTATTACGTTATTGCGAATAACGTTATATTGTGTTTCTTTATGACGTATGGCGTCATGTAGTATTACGTTATAACGTATGACGGTATGTAGTGTTACGTTATTGCGAATAACGTTATATTGTGTTACTTTATGACGTATGACGTCATGTAGTATTACGTTATAACGTATGACGGTATGTAGTATTACGTTATTCCGTATAACGTTATATCGTGTTACTTTTTGACGTATGACGACATGTAGTATTACTTTATGACGTATGACGTCATGTAGTATTACTTTATGACGTATGACGTCATGTAGTATTACTTTATGACGTATGACGTCATGTAGTATTAGGTTACAACGTATGACGTTATGTATTATTACGATATAACGTATGACGTTATGTATTATTACGATATAACGTATGACGTCATGTAGTATTACGTAATAACGTATGCCGTCATGTAGTATTACGTTATAACATATGACGTCATGTAGTATTACGATATAACGTACAACGTTATATAGAATTACGATATAACGCACAACGTTATGTCGTATTACGTTATAACGTATCATGTCATGTGGCATTACGTTATAACGTATAACTTTATGGAGTATTACGTTATAACGTATGATGTCATGTGGTAATACGTTATTACAAATATCGTAATATTGTGTTACTTTATGACGTATGACGTCATGTAGTATTACTTTATGACGTATGACGTCATGTTGTATTACGTTATAACGTATGACGTTCTGGAGTATTACGTTATAACGTATGAGGTCATGTGGTATTACGTTATTACGAATAACGTTATATTGTGTTAATTTATGACCTATGACGTCATGTAGTATTACTTTATGACGTATGACGTCATGTTGTATTAGGTTACAACGTATGATGTTATGTATTATTACGATATAACGTATGACGTTATGTATTATTACGTTATAACGTATGCCGTCATGTAGCATTACGTTATAACGTATGACTTTATGGAGTATTACGTTATAACGTATGATGTCATGTTGTATTACGTTATTACAAATATCGTAATATTGTGTTACTTTATGACCTATGACGTCATGTAGTATTACTTTATGACGTATGACGTCATGTTGTATTAGGTTACAACGCATGACGTTATGTATTATTACGATGTAACGTATGACGTCATGTAGTATTACGTTATAACGTATCATGTCATGTAGTATTACGTCATAACGTATGCCGTCATGTAGTATTACGTTATAACATATGACGTCATGTAGTAATACGATATAACGTACAACGTTATATAGAATTACGATATAACGCACAACGTTATGTCGTATTACGTTATAACGTATCATGTCATGTAGTATTACGTTATAACGTATGACGTAATGGAGTATTACGTTATAACGTATGAGGTCATGTGGTATTACGTTATTACGAATAACGTTATATTGTGTTACTTTATGACGTATGACGTCATGTAGTATTACTTCATGACGTATGACGTCATGTAGTATTAGGTTACAGCGTATGACGTTATGTATTATTACGATATAACGTATGACGTTATGCAGTATTAGGTTATAACGTATGACGTCATGTAGTTTTGCGTTATAACGTATGCCGTCATGTAGCATTACGTTATAACATATGACGTCATGTAGTATTACGATATAACGTACAACGTTATATAGAATTACGATATAACGCACAACGTTATGTCGTATTACGTTATAACGTATCATGTCATGTAGCATTACGTTATAACGTATGACTTTATGCAGTATTACGTTATAACGTATGATGTCATGTGGTATTACGTTATTGCGAATAACGTTATATTGTGTTACTTTATGTAGGATGACTTATGTAGTATTACTTCATGACGTATGACCTCATGTAGTATTAGGTTACAACGTATGACGTTATGTATTATTACGATATAACCCATGAAGTTATGTATTATTACGATATAACGCATGACGTCATGTAGTATTACGTTATAACGTATGCCGTCATGTAGCATTACGTTAAAACATATGACGTCATGTAGTATTACGATATAACGTACAACGTTATATAGAATTACGATATAACGCACAACGTTATGTCGTATTACGTTATAACTTATCATGTCATGTAGCATTACGTTATAACGTATGACTTTATGGAGTATTACGTTATAACGTATGATGTCATGTTGTATTACGTTATTACAAATATCGTAATATTGTGTTACTTTATGACGTATGACGTCATGTAGTATTACTTTATGACGTATGACGTTATGTTGTATTAGGTTACAACGTATGATGTTATGTATTATTACGATATAACGTATGACGTTATGTATTATTACGATATAACGTATGACGTTATGCAGTATTAGGTTATAACGTATGACGTCATGTAGTTTTGCGTTATAACGTATGCCGTCATGTAGCATTACGTTATAACATATGACGTCATGTAGTATTACGATATAACGTACAACGTTATATAGAATTACGATATAACGCACAACGTTATGTCGTATTACGTTATAACGTATCATGTCATGTAGCATTACGTTATAACGTATGACTTTATGGAGTATTACGTTATAACGTATGATGTCATCTGGTATTAAGTTATTGCGAATAACGTTATATAGTGTTACTTTATGAAGTATGACGTTATGTTGTATTACGTTATAGCGTATGACGTTATGGAGCATTACGTTATAACGTATGAGGTCATGTGGTATTACATTAGTACGAATATCGTAATATTGTGTTACTTTATGACGTACGACGTCATGTAGTATTACTTTATGACGTATGACGTCATGTGGTATTACGTTATTACGAATAACGTTATATTGTGTTACTTTATGTAGTATGACTTATGTAGTATGACGTGATGTAGCATTTCTTTATAATGTATGGCGTTATGTAGCATTACGGTATAACGAATAACGCTGTACTGTGTTACTTTATAACGTATGACGTTATGTAGTGTTACGTTATAACGTATGACGTCGTGTAGTATTACGTTATAACGTATGACGTTATGTATTATTACGATATAACGTAATACGTTATGCAGAATTGGGTTATAACGTATGACGTCATGTAGTTTTGCGTTATAACGTATGACGTTACGTAGTATTACGTTATAACGTATGACGTTATGTAGTATTACGATATAACGTATGACGTCATGTGGTATTACGTTATTGCGAATAACATTATATTGTGTCACTTTATGACGTATGACGTCATGTAGTATTACGTTTTAACGTATGACGGTATGTAGCATTGCGTTGTTCCGTATAACGTTATATAGTGTTACGTTATAAAGTATGACGTCATGTAGTATTACGTTATAACGTATGACGTCATGTAGTATTAGGATATAACGTACAACGTTATGTCGTATTACGTTAGAACGTATCATGTCATGTAGTATTACGTTATAACGTATGACGTTATGGAGTATTACCTTATAACGTATGAGGTCATGTGGTATTACGTTATTACAAATATCGTAATACTGTGTTACTTTAAGACGTATGACGTCATGTAGTATTACATTATGACGTATGACGTCATGTAGTATTAGGTTACAACGTATGACGTTATGTATTATTACGATATAACGTAATACGTTATGCAGAATTGGGTTATAACGTATGACGTCATGTAGTTTTGCGTTATAACGTATGACGTTACGTAGTATTACGTTATAACGTATGATGTTATGGAGTATTACGTTATAACGTATGAGGTCATGTGGTATTACGTTATTACGAATATCGTAATATTGTGATACTTTATGACGCATGACGCCATGTAGTATTACTTTATTACGTATGACGTTATGCAGTATTAGGTTATAACGTATGATGTCATATACTTTTGCGTTATAACGTATGACGTTATGGAGTATTACGTTATAACGTATGACGTGCTGTGCTTTACGTTATTGCGAATAACGTTATATTGTGTTACTTTATAACGTATGACGTCATGTAGTATTACGTTATAACGTATGGCGTTATGTAGTACTACGATTTAACGTATGACGTCATGTGGTATTACGTTATTGCGAATAACGTTATATTGTGTTACTTTCTGATGTATGACGTCATGTAGTATTACGTTATAGCGTATGACGTTATGGAGCATTACGTTATAACGTGTGAGGTCATGTGGTATTACATTAGTACGAATATCGTAATATTGTGTTACTTTATGATGTACGACGTCATGTAGTATTACTTTATGACGTATGACGTCATGTGGCATTACGTTATTGCGAATAACGTTATATTGTGTTACTTTATGACGTATGACGTCATGTAGTATTACGTTATAACGTATGACGGTATGTAGTATTACGTTATTCCGTATAACGTTATATCGTGTTACTTTATGACGTATGACGTCATGTAGTATTACTTTATGACGTACGACGTCATGTAGTATTAGGTTACAACGTATGACGTTATGTATTATTACGATATAACGTATGCCGTCATGTAGCATTACGTTATAACATATGACGTCATGTAGTATTACGATATAACGTACAACGTTATATAGAATTACGATATAACGCACAACGTTATGTCGTATTACGTTATAACGTATCATGTCATGTAGCATTACGTTATGACGTATGACTTTATGGAGTATTACGTTATAACGTATGATGTTATGTGCTATTACGTTATTACGAATATCGTAATATTGTGTTACTTTATGACGTATGACGTCATGTAGTATTACTTTATGACGTATGACGTCATGTAGTATTACTTTATGACGTATGACGTCATGTAGTATTAGGTTACAACGTATGACGTTATGTATTATTACGATATAACGTATGACGTTATGCAGTATTAGGTTATAACGTATGACGTCATGTAGTTTTGCGTTATAACTTATGACGTTATGTAGTATTACGATATAACGTACAACGTTATATAGAATTACGATATAACGCACAACGTTATGTCGTATTACGTTATAACGTATCATGTCATGTAGCATTACGTTATAACGTATGACTTTATGGAGTATTACGTTATAACGTATGATGTCATGTGCTATTACGTTATTACGAATATCGTAATATTGTGTTACTTTATGACGTATGACGGTATGTAGTATTACGTTATTCCGTATAACGTTATATAGTGTTACTTTATGAAGTATGACGTTATGTTGTATTACGTTATAGCGTATGACGTTATGGAGTATTACGTTATAACGTATGAGGTCATGTGGTATTACGTTATTACGAATATCGTAATATTGTGATACTTTATGACGTATGACGCCATGTAGTATTACTTTATTACGTATGACGTCATGTAGTATTAGATTACAACGTATGACGTTATGTATTATTACGATATAACGTATGACGTTATGTAGTATTACGATATAACGCATGACGTTATGTAGTATTACGATATAACGTATGACGTTATGTAGTATTACGATATAACGTATGACGTCGTGTAGTATTACGTTACAACGTATGACGTTATGTATTATTACGATATAACGTAATACGTTATGCAGAATTGGGTTTTAACGTATGACGTTACGTAGTATTACGTTATAACGTACGATGTTATGGAGTTTTACGTTATAACGTATGACGTCATGTGGTAATACTTTATTACGAATAACGTTATATTGTGTTACTTTATGACGTATGACGACATGTAGTATTAGGTTACAACGTATGACGTTATGTATTATTACGATATAACGTATGACGTTATGCAGTATAAGGTTATAACGTATGACGTCATGTAGTTTTGCGTTATAACGTATGACGTTATGTAGTATTACGATATAACGTATGACGTCATGTAGTATTACGTTATAACGTATGACGTGATGTGGTATTACGTTATTACGAATAACGTTATATTGTGTTACTTTATAACGTATGACGTCATGTAGTATTACGTTATTCCGTATAACGTTATATAGTGTCACGTTATAAAGTATGACGTCATGTAGTATTACGTTATAACGTATGACGTGATGTGGTATTACGTTATTACGAATAACGTTATATTGTGTTACTTTATAACGTATGACGTCATGTAGTATTACGTTATAACGTATGGCGTTATGTAGTATTACGATATAACGTATGACGTCATGTGGTATTACGTTATTGCGAATAACGTTATATTGTGTTACTTTATGACGTATGGCGTCATGTAGTATTACGTTATAACGTATGACGGTATGTAGTGTTACGTTATTGCGAATAACGTTATATTGTGTTACTTTATAACGTATGACGTCATGTAGTATTACGTTATAACGTATGACGGTATGTATTATTACGATATAACGTATGACGTTATGTATTATTACGATATAACGTATGACGTCATGTAGTATTACGTAATAACGTATGCCGTCATGTAGTATTACGTTATAACATATGACGTCATGTAGTATTACGATATAACGTACAACGTTATATAGAATTACGATATAACGCACAACGTTATGTCGTATTACGTTATAACGTATCATGTCATGTAGTATTACGTTATAACGTATGACGTTATGGAGTATTACGTTATAACGTATGAGGTCATGTGGTATTACGTTATTACGAATAACGTTATATTGTGTTACTTTATGACGTATGACGTCATGTAGTATTAGGTTACAACGTATGACGTTATGTATTATTACGATATAACGTATGACGTTATGTATTATTACGATATAACGTATGACGTCATGTAGTATTACGTAATAACGTATGCCGTCATGTAGTATTACGTTATAACATATGACGTCATGTAGTATTACGATATAACGTACAACGTTATATAGAATTACGATATAACGCACAACGTTATGTCGTATTACGTTATAACGTATCATGTCATGTAGTATTACGTTATAACGTATGACGTTATGGAGTATTACGTTATAACGTATGAGGTCATGTGGTATTACGTTATTACGAATAACGTTATATTGTGTTACTTTATGACGTATGACGTCATGTAGTATTACTTTATGACGTATGACCTCATGTAGTATTAGGTTACAACGTATGACGTTATGTATTATTACGATATAACGTATGACGTTATGTATTATTACGATATAACGTATGACGTTATGTAGTATTACGATATAACGTATGACGTCATGTGGTGTTATGTAATTGCGAATAACGTTATATTGTGTTACTTTATGACGTATGACGACATGTAGTATTAGGTTGCAACGTATGACGTTATGTATTATTACGATATAACGTATGACGTTATGCAGTATTAGGTTATAACGTATGACGTCATGTAGTTTTGCGTTATAACGTATGACGTTATGTAGTATTACGATACAACGTATGACGTCATGTGGTGTTACGTTATTGCGAATAACGTTATATTGTGTTACTTTATGACGTATGACGTCATGTAGTATTACTTTATGACGTATGACCTCATGTAGTATTAGGTTACAACGTATGACGTTATGTATTATTACGATATAACGTATGACGTTATGTATTATTACGATATAACGTATGACGTTATGTAGTGTTACGTTATAACGTATGACGTCGTGTAGTATTACGTTATAACCTATGACGTTATGTATTATTACGATATAACGTAATACGTTATGCAGAATTGGGTTATAACGTATGACGTCATGTAGTTTTGCGTTATAACGTATGACTTTACGTAGCTTTACGTTATAACGTATGATGTTATGGAGTATTACGTTATAACGTATGACGTCATGTGGTAATACTTTATTACGAATAACGTTATATTGTGTTACTTTATGACGTATGACGTCCTGTAGTATTAGGTTACAACGTATGACGTTATGGAGCATTACGTTATAACATATGAGGTCATGTGGTATTACATTAGTACGAATATCGTAATATTGTGTTACCTTATGGCGTATGACGTCATGTAGTATTACTTTGTGACGTATGACCGTATGTAGTATTACGTTATACCGTACAACGTTATATAGTGTTACGTTATAAAGTATGACGTCGTGTAGTATTACGTTATAACGAAGGACGTTATGTATTATTACGATATAACGTATGACGTCATGTAGTATTACGTTATAACGTATGACGTCATGTAGTATTACGATATAACGTACAACGTTATGTCGTATTACGTTATAACGTATCATGTCATGTAGTATTACGTTATAACGTATGACGCTATGGAGTATTACGTTATAACGTATGAGGTCATGTGGTATTACGTTATTACGAATAACGTTATATTGTGTTACTTTATGACGTATGACGTCATGTAGTATTAGGTTACAACGTATGACGTTATGTATTATTACGATATAACGTATGACGTTATGCAGTATTAGGTTATAACGTATGACGTCATGTAGTTTTGCGTTATAACTTATGACGTTATGTAGTATTACGATACAACGTATGACGTCATGCGGTGTTACGTTATTGAGAATAACGTAATATTGTGTTACTTTATGACGTATGACGTCATGTAGTATTACGTTATAACGTATGACGGTATGTAGTATTACGTTATTCCGTATAACGTTATATAGTGTTACTTTATGAAGTGTGACGTTATGTTGTATTACGTTATAGCGTATGACGTTATGGAGCATTACGTTATAACGTATGAGGTCATGTGGTATTACATTAGTACGAATATCGTAATATTGTGTTACTTTATGACGTATGACGTCATGTAGTATTACTTTATGACGTATGACGGTATGTAGTATTACGTTATTCCGTATAACGTTATATAGTGTTACGTTATAAAGTATGACGTCGTGTAGTATTACGTTATAACGTATGACTTTATGGAGTATTACGTTATAACGTATGATGTCATGTGGTATTACGTTATTACGAATATCGTAATATTGTGTTTCTTTATGACGTATGACGTCATGTAGTATTACTTTGTGACGTATGACGTCATGTAGTATTACTTTATGACGTATGACGACATGTAGTATTAGGTTACAACGTATGACGTTATGTATTATTACGATATAACGTATGACGTCATGTAGTATAAGGTTATAACGTATGACGTCATGTAGTTTTGCGTTATAACGTATGACGTTATGTAGTATTACGATATAACGTATGGCGTCATGTAGTATTACGATATAACGTATGACGTCATGTGGTATTACGTTATTGCGAATAACGTTATATTGTGTTACTTTATGACGTATGGCGTCATGTAGTATTACGTTATAACGTATGACGGTATGTAGTGTTAGGTTATTGCGAATAGTGTTATATTGTGTTACTTTATGACGTATGACGTCATGTAGTATTACGTTATAACGTATGACGGTATGTAGTATTACGTTATTCCGTATAACGTTATATCGTGTTACTTTATGACGTATGACGTCATGTAGTATTAGGTTACAACGTATGACGTTATGTATTATTACTATATAACGTATGACGTTATGTATTATTACGATATAACGTATGACTTTATGTAGTATTACGATATAACGTATGACGTCATGTGGTGTTACGTTATTGCGAATAACGTTATATAGTGTTACTTTAAGAAGTATGACGTTATGTTGTATTACCTTATAGCGTATGACGTCATGTGGTATTACGTTATAACGTATGACGTTATGGAGTATTACGTTATAACGTATGAGGTCATGTTGTATTACGTTATTACGAATAACGTTATATTGTGTTACTTTATGACGTATGACGTCATGTAGTATTAGGTTACAACGTATGACGTTATGTATTATTACGATATAACGTATGACGTCATGTAGTATTACGTTATAACGTATCATGTCATGTAGTATTACGTCATAACGTATGCCGTCATGTAGTATTACGTTATAACATATGACGTCATGTAGTAATACGATATAACGTACAACGTTATATAGAATTACGATATAACGCACAACGTTATGTCGTATTACGTTATAACGTATCATGTCATGTAGTATTACGTTATAACGTATGACGCTATGGAGTATTACGTTATAACGTATGAGGTCATGTGGTATTACGTTATTACGAATAACGTTATATTGTGTTACTTTATGACGTATGGCGTCATGTAGTATTAGGTTACAACGTATGACGTTATGTATTATTACGATATAACGTATGACGTTATGCAGTATTAGGTTATAACGTATGACGTCATGTAGTTTTGCGTTATAACTTATGACGTTATGTAGTATTACGATACAACGTATGACGTCATGTGGTGTTACGTTATTGCGAATAACGTTATATTGTGTTACTTTATGACGTATGACGTCATGTAGTATTACGTTATAACGTATGACGGTATGTAGTATTACGTTATTCCGTATAACGTTATATAGTGTTACATTATGAAGTATGACGTTATGTTGTATTACGTTATAGCGTATGACGTTATGGAGCATTACGTTATAACGTATGAGGTCATGTGGTATTACATTAGTACGAATATCGTAATATTGTGTTACTTTATGACGTATGACGTCATGTAGTATTACTTTATGACGTATGACGGTATGTAGTATTACGTTATTCCGTATAACGTTATATAGTGTTACGTTATAAAGTATGACGTCGTGTAGTATTACGTTATAACGTATGACTTTATGGAGTATTACGTTATAACGTATGATGTCATGTGGTTTTACGTTATTACGAATATCGTAATATTGTGTTTCTTTATGACGTATGACGTCATGTAGTATTACTTTGTGACGTATGACGTCATGTAGTATTACTTTATGACGTATGACGACATGTAGTATTAGGTTACAACGTATGACGTTATGTATTATTACTATATAACGTATGACGTCATGTAGTATAAGGTTATAACGTATGACGTCATGTAGTTTTGCGTTATAACGTATGACGTTATGTAGTATTACGATATAACGTATGACGTCATGTAGTATTACGTTATAACGTATGACGTGATGTGGTATTACGTTATTACGAATAACGTTATATTGTGTTACTTTATAACGTATGACGACATGTAGTATTAGGTTACAACGTATGACGTTATGTATTATTACGATATAACGTATGACGTTATGCAGTATAAGGATATAACGTATGACGTCATGTAGTTTTGCGTTATAACGTATGACGTTATGTAGTATTACGATATAACGTATGACGTCATGTAGTATTACGTTATAACGTATGACGTGATGTGGTATTACGTTATTACGAATAACGTTATATTGTGTTACTTTATAACGTATGACGTCATGTAGTATTACGTTATTCCGTATAACGTTATATAGTGTTACGTTATAAAGTATGACGTCATGTAGTATTACGTTATAACGTATGACGTGATGTGGTATTACGTTATTACGAATAACGTTATATTGTGTTACTTTATAACGTATGACGTCATGTAGTATTACGTTATAACGTATGGCGTTATGTAGTATTACTATATAACGTATGACGTCATGTGGTATTACGTTATTGCGAATAACGTTATATTGTGTTACTTTATGACGTATGGCGTCATGTAGTATTACGTTATAACGTATGACGGTATGTAGTGTTAGGTTATTGCGAATAACGTTATATCGTGTTACTTTATGACGTATGACGTCATGTAGTATTAGGTTACAACGTATGACGTTATGTATTATTACGATATAACGTATGACGTTATGTATTATTACGATATAACGTATGACTTTATGTAGTATTACGATATAACGTATGACGTCATGTGGTGTTATGTAATTGCGAATAACGTTATATTGTGTTACTTTATGACGTATGACGTCCTGTAGTATTAGGTTACAACGTATGACGTTATGTATTATTACGATATAACGTATGACGTTATGCAGTATTAGGTTATAACGTATGACGTCATGTAGTTTTGCGTTATAACGTATGACGTTATGTAGTATTACGATATAACGTATGACGTCATGTGCTATTACGTTATTGCGAATAACGTTATATTGTGTCACTTTATGACGTATGACGTCATGTAGTATTACGTTTTAACTTATGACGGTATGTAGTATTGCGTTATTCCGTATAACGTTATATAGTGTTACATTATAAAGTATGACGTCGTGTAGTATTACGTTATAACGTATGACGTTATGTATTATTACGATATAACGTATGACGTCATGTAGTTTTGCGTTATAACGTATGATGTTATGGAGTATTACGTTATAACGTATGACGTCATGTGGTAATACTTTATTACGAATAACGTTATATTGTGTTACTTTATGACGTATGACGTCATGTAGTATTAGGTTACAACGTATGACGTTATGTATTATTACGATATAACGTATGACGTTATGCAGTATTAGCTTATAACGTATGACGTCATGTAGTTTTGCGTTATAACTTATGACGTTATGTAGTATTGCGATACAACGTATGACGTCATGTGGTGTTACGTTATTGCGAATAACGTTATATTGTGTTACTTTATGACGTATGACGTCATGTAGTATTACGTTATAACGTATGACGGTATGTAGTATTACGTTATTCCGTATAACGTTATATAGTGTTACTTTATGATGTATGACGTTATGTTGTATTACGTTATAGCGTATGACGTTATGGAGCATTACGTTATAACATATGAGGTCATGTGGTATTACATTAGTACGAATATCGTAATATTGTGTTACTTTATGGCGTATGACGTCATGTAGTATTACTTTGTGACGTATGACGGTATGTAGTACTACGTTATTCCGTATAACGTTATATAGTGTTACGTTATAAAGTATGACGTCGTTTAGTATTACGTTATAACGTAGGACGTTATGTATTATTACGATATAACGTATGACGTCATGTAGTATTACGTTATAACGTATGACGTCATGTAGTATTACGTTATAACGTATGAGGTCATGTGGTATTACGTTATTACGAATAACGTTATATTGTGTTACTTTATGACGTATGACGTCAAGTAGTATTAGGTTACAACGTATGACGTTATGTATTATTACGATATAACGTATGACGTCATGTAGTATTACGTTATAACGTATCATGTCATGTAGTATTACGTCATAACGTATGCCGTCATGTAGTATTACGTTATAACATATGACGTCATGTAGTAATACGATATAACGTACAAAGTTATATAGAATTACGATATAACGCACAACGTTATGTCGTATTACGTTATAACGTATCATGTCATGTAGTATTACGTTATAACGTATGACGTTATGGAGTATTACGTTATAACGTATGAGGTCATGTGGTATTACGTTATTACGAATAACGTTATATTGTGTTACTTTATGACGTATGACGTCATGTAGTATTGGGTTACAACGTATGACGTTATGTATTATTACGATATAACGTATGACGTTATGCAGTATTAGGTTATAACGTATGACGTCATGTAGTTTTGCGTTATAACGTATGACTTTATGGAGTATTACGTTATAACGTATGATGTCATGTGGTATTACGTTATAACGTATGACGTTATGTATTATTTCGATATAACGTAATACGTTATGCAGAATTGGGTTATAACGTATGACGTCATGTAGTTTTGCGTTATAACGTATGACTTTACGTAGTATTACGTTATAACGTATGATGTTATGGAGTATTACGTTATAACGTATGACGTCATGTGGTAATACTTTATTACGAATAACGTTATATTGTGTTACTTTATGACGTATGACGTCATGTAGTATTAGGTTACAACGTATGACGTTATGTATTATTACGATATAACGTATGACGTTATGCAGTATTAGCTTATAACGTATGACGTCATGTAGTTTTGCGTTATAACGTAGGACGTTATGTATTATTACGATATAACGTATGACGTCATGTAGTATTACGTTATAACGTATGACGTCATGTAGTATTACGATATAACGTACAACGTTATGTCGTATTACGTTATAACGTATCATGTCATGTAGTATTACGTTATAACGTATGACGTTATGGAGTATTACGTTATAACGTATGAGGTCATGTGGTATTACGTTATTACGAATAACGTTATATTGTGTTACTTTATGACGTATGACGTCATGTAGTATTAGGTTACAACGTATGACGTTATGTATTATTACGATATAACGTATGACGTCATGTAGTATTACGTTATAACGTATCATGTCATGTAGTATTACGTCATAACGTATGCCGTCATGTAGTATTACGTTATTACATATGACGTCATGTAGTAATACGATATAACGTACAACGTTATATAGAATTACGATATAACGCACAACGTTATGTCGTATTACGTTATAACGTATCATGTCATGTAGTATTACGTTATAACGTATGACGTTATGTAGTATTACGATACAACGTATGACGTCATGTGGCGTTACGTTATTGCGAATAACGTTATATTGTGTTACTTTATGACGTATGACGTCATGTAGTATTACGTTATAACGTATGACGGTATGTAGTATTACGTTATTCCGTATAACGTTATATAGTGTTACGTTATAAAGTATGACGTCATGTAGTATTACTTCATGACGTATGACGTCATGTAGTATTACTTTATGACGTATGACGTCATGTAGTATTGCGTTATAACGTATGACGGTATGTAGTATTACGTTATTCCGTATAACGTTATATAATGTTACTTTATGATGTATGACGTTATGTTGTATTACGTTATAGCGTATGACGTTATGGAGCATTACGTTATAACATATGAGGTCATGTGGTATTACATTAGTACGAATATCGTAATATTGTGCTACTTTATGGCGTATGACGTCATGTAGTATTACGTTATAACGTAGGACGTTATGTATTATTACGATATAACGTATGACGTTATATCGTGTTACTTTATGACGTATGACGTCATGTAGTATTACGATATAACGTACAACGTTATGTCGTATTACGTTATAACATATCATGTCATGTAGTATTACGTTATAACGTATGACGTTATGTAGTATTACGTTATAACGTATGACGGCATGTAGTATTACGTTATTCCGTATAACGTTATACAGTGTTACTTTATGAAGTATGACATTATGTTGTATTACTTTATAACGTATGACGTTATGGAGTATTACGTTATAACGTGTGAGGTCATGTGGTATTACATTATTACGAATATCGTAATATTGTGTTACTTTATGACGTACGACGTCATGTAGTATTACTTTATGACGTATGACGTCATGTAGTATTAGGTTACAACGTATGACGTTATGTATTATTACGATGTAACGTATGACGTCATGTAGTATTACGTTATAACGTATCATGTCATGTAGTATTACGTCATAACGTATGCCGTCATGTAGTATTACGTTATAACGTATGACGGTATGTAGTATTACGTTATTCCGTATAACGTTATATAGTGTTACTTTATGATGTATGACGTTATGTTGTATTACGTTATAGCGTATGACGTTATGGAGCATTACGTTATAACGTATGAGGTCATGTGGTATTACATTAGTACGAATATCGTAATATTGTGTTACTTTATGACGTATGACGTCATGTAGTATTACTTTATGACGTATGACGGTATGTAGTATTACGTTATTCCGTATAACGTTATATAGTGTTACGTTATAAAGTATGACGTCGTGTAGTATTACGTTATAACGTATGACTTTATGGAGTATTACGTTATAACGTATGATGTCATGTGGTATTACGTTATTACGAATATCGTAATATTGTGTTTCTTTATGACGTATGACGTCATGTAGTATTACTTTGTGACGTATGACGTCATGTAGTATTACTTTATGACGTATGACGTCATGTAGTATTAGGTTAGAACGTATGACGTTATGTAGTATTACGATATAACGTATGACGTTATGTAGTATTACGATATAACGTATGACGTTATGTAATATTACGTTATAACATATGACGTTATGTATTATTACGATATAACGTATGACGTTATGTAGTATTACGATATAAGGTATGACGTCATGTGGTGTTACGTAGTTGCGAATAACGTTATATTGTGTTACTTTATGACGTATGACGTCATGTAGTATTACGTTATAGCGTATGACGGTATGTAGTATTACGTTATTCCGTATAATGTTATATAGTGTTACTTTATGAAGTATGACGTTATGTTGTATTACGTTATAGCGTATGACGCTATGGAGTATTACGTTATAACGTATGAGGTCATGTGGTATTACATTATTACGAATATCGTAATATTGTGTTACTTTATGATGTACGACGTCATGTAGTATTACTTTATGACGTATGACGTCATGTGGTATTACGATTTAACGTATGACGTCATGTGGTATTACGTTATTGCGAATAACGTTATATTGTGTTACTTTATTATGTATGACGTCATGTAGTATTACGTTATAACGTATGAGGTCATGTAGTATTACGATATAACGTACAACGTTATGTCGTATTACGTTATAACGTATCATGTCATGTAGTATTACGTTATAACGTATGCGGTCATGTAGTATTACGTTATAACATATGACGTCATGTAGTATTACGATATAACGTACAACGTTATATAGAATTACGATATAACGCACAACGTTATGTCCTATTACGTTATAACGTATGACGTCATGTAGCATTACGTTATAACGTATGACGTTATGGGGTATTACGTTATAACGTATGAGGTCATGTGGTATTACGTTATTACGAATATCGTAATATTGTGATACTTTATGACGTATGACGCCATGTAGTATTACGTTATAACGTATGGCGTTATGTAGTATTACGATTTAACGTATGACGTCATGTGGTATTACGTTATTGCGAATAACGTTATATTGTGTTACTTTATTATGTATGACGTCATGTAGTATTACGTTATAACGTATGACGGTATGTAGTATTACGTTATTCCGTATAACGTTATATAGTGTTACTTTTTGAAGTATGACGTTATGTTGTATTACGTTATAACGTATGACGTTATGGAGTATTACGTTATAACGTATGAGGTCATGTGGTATTACATTATTACGAATATCGTAATATTGTGTTACTTTATGACGTACGACGTCATGTAGTATTACTTTATGACGTATGACGTCATGTGGTATTACGTTATTGCGAATAACGTTATATTGTGTTACTTTATGACGTATGACGTCACGTAGTATTACGTTATAACGTATGACGGTATGTAGTATTACGTTATTCCGTATAACGTTATATCGTGTTACTTTATGACGTATGACGTCATGTAGTATCACTTTATGACATATGACGTCATGTAGTATTAGGTTACAACGTATGACGTTATGTATTATTACGATATAACGTATGACGTTATGTATTATTACGATATAACGTATGACGTCATGTAGTATTGCGTAATAACGTATGCCGTCATGTAGTATTACGTTATAACATATGACGTCATGTAGTATTACGATATAACGTACAACGTTATATAGAATTGCGATATAACGCACAACGTTATGTCGTATTACGTTATAACGTATCATGTCATGTAGTATTACGTTATAACGTATGACGTTATGGAGTATTACGTTATAACGTATGAGGTCATGTGGTATTACGTTATTACGAATAACGTTATATTGTGTTACTTTATGACGTATGACGTCATGTAGTATTACTTTATGACGTATGACGTCATGTAGTATTACTTTATGACGTATGACGTCATGTAGTATTACTTTATGACGTATGACCTCATGTAGTATTAGGTTACAACGTATGACGTTATGTATTATTACGATATAACGTATGACGTTATGTATTATTACGATATAACGTATGACGTTATGTAGCATTACGACATAACGTATGACGTCATGTGGTGTTACGTAATTGCGAATAACGTTATATTGTGTTACTTTATGACGTATGACGTCATGTAGTATTAGGTTGCAACGTATGACGTTATGTATTATTACGATATAACGTATGACGTTATGCAGTATTAGGTTCTAACGTATGACGTCATGTAGTTTTGCGTTATAACGTATGACGTTATGTAGTATTACGATACAACGTATGACGTCATGTGGTGTTACGTTATTGCGAATAACGTTATATAGTGTTACTTTAAGAAGTATGACGTTATGTTGTATTACGTTATAGCGTATGACGTCATGTGGTATTACGTTATTACGAAAAACGTTATATTGTGTTACTTTATGTAGTATGACTTATGTAGTATGACGTGATGTAACATTTCTTTATAATGTACGACGTTATGTAGCATTACGGTATTACGAATAACGTTGTACTGTGTTACTTTATAACGTATGACGTTATGTAGTGTTACGTTATAACGTATGACGTCGTGTAGTATTACGTTATAACGTATGACGTTATGTATTATTACGATATAACGTAAT
The DNA here is from genome assembly GCF_910591885.1 of Bombus terrestris. NCBI lineage: Eukaryota > Metazoa > Arthropoda > Insecta > Hymenoptera > Apidae > Bombus > Bombus terrestris. The sequence continues at coordinate 2,113,683 of NW_025963557.1, forward strand.
ACGTTATGCAGAATTGGGTTATAACGTATGACGTCATGTAGTTTTGCGTTATAACGTATGACTTTACGTAGTATTACGTTATAACGTATGATGTTATGGAGTATTACGTTATAACGTATGACGTCACGTGGTAATATTTTATTCCGTATAACGTTATATAGTGTTACATTATAAAGTATGACGTCGTGTAGTATTACGTTATAACGTATGACGTTATGTATTATTACGATATAACGTATGACGCCATGTAGTATTACGTTATAACGTATGACGTCATGTAGTTTTGCGTTATAACGTATGATGTTATGGAGTATTACGTTATAACGTATGACGTCATGTGGTAATACTTTATTACCAATAACGTTATATTGTGTTACTTTATGACGTATGACGTCATGTAGTATTAGGTTACAACGTATGACGTTATGTATTATTACGATATAACGTATGACGTTATGCAGTATTAGCTTATAACGTATGACGTCATGTAGTTTTGCGTTATAACTTATGACGTTATGTAGTATTGCGATACAACGTATGACGTCATGTGGTGTTACGTTATTGCGAATAACGTTATATTGTGTTACTTTATGACGTATGACGTCATGTAGTATTACGTTATAACGTATGACGGTATGTAGTATTACGTTATTCCGTATAACGTTATATAGTGTTACTTTATGATGTATGACGTTATGTTGTATTACGTTATAGCGTATGACGTTATGGAGCATTACGTTATAACATATGAGGTCATGTGGTATTACATTAGTACGAATATCGTAATATTGTGTTACTTTATGTAGTATGACTTATGTAGTATGACGTGATGTAGTATTACTTTATAATGTATGACGTTATGTAGCATTACGGTATTACGAATAACGTTGTACTGTGTTACTTTATAACGTATGACGTTATGTAGTGTTACGTTATAACGTATGACGTCGTGTAGTATTACGTTATAACGTATGACGTTATGTATTATTACGATCTAACGTAATACGTTATGCAGAATTCTGTTATAACGTATGACGTCATGTAGTTTTGCGTTATAACGTATGACGTTACGTAGTATTACGTTATAACGTATGATGTTATGGAGTATTACGTTATAACGTATGACGTTATGGAGTATTACGTTATAACGTATGAGGTCATGTGGTATTACGTTATTACGAATATCGTAATATTGTGTTACTTTATGACGTATGACGTAATGTAGTATTACTTTATGACGTATGACGTCATGTAGTATTAGGTTACAACGTATGACGTTATGTATTATTACGATATAACGTATGACGTTATGTAGTATTACGATATAACGTATGACGTTATGTAGTATTACGATATAACGTATGACGTCATGTGGTGTTACGAATTGCGAATAACGTTATATTGTGTTACTTTATGACGTATGACGTCATGTAGTATTACGTTATAACGTATGACGGTATGTAGTATTACGTTATTCCGTATAACGTTATGTATTATTACGATATAACGTACAACGTCATATAGAATTACGATATAACGCACAACGTTATGTCGTATTACGTTATAACGTATGACGTTATGTAGTATTACGATATAACGTATGACGTTATGTAGTATTACGATATAACGTATGACGTCATGTGGTGTTACGAATTGCGAATAACGTTATATTGTGTTACTTTATGACGTATGACGTAATGTAGTATTACTTTATGACGTATGACGTCATGTAGTATTAGGTTACAACGTATGACGTCATGTAGTATTACGATATAACGTACAACGTTATGTCGTATTACGTTATAACGTATCATGTCATGTAGTATTACGTTATAACATATGACGTTATGGAGTATTACGTTTTAACGTATGAGGTCATGTGGTATTACGTTATTACGAATATCGTAATATTGTGTTACTTTATGACGTATGACGTTATGTTGTATTACGTTATAACGTATGACGGTATGTAGTATTACTTTATTCCGTATAACGTCATATCGTGTTACGTTATAAAGTATGACGTCGTGTAGTATTACGTTATAACGTATGACGTTATGTATTATTACGATATAACGTATGACGTCATGTAGTATTACGTTATAACGTATGCCGTCATGTAGTATTACGTTATAACATATGACGTCATGTAGTATTACGATATAACGTACAACGTTATATTGAATTACGATATAATGCACAACGTTATGTCGTAATACGTTATAACGTATCATGTCATGTAGTATTACGTTATAACGTATGACTTTATGTATTATTACGATATAACGTATGACGTCATGTAGTATTATGTTATAACGTATGCCGTCATGTAGTATTACGTTATAACATATGACGTTATGTATTATTACGATATAACGTATGACGTTATGTAGTATTACGATATAAGGTATGACGTCATGTGGTGTTACGTAGTTGCGAATAACGTTATATTGTGTTACTTTATGACGTATGACGTCATGTAGTATTACGTTATAGCGTATGACGGTATGTAGTATTACGTTATTCCGTATAATGTTATATAGTGTTACTTTATGAAGTATGACGTTATGTTGTATTACGTTATAGCGTATGACGCTATGGAGTATTACGTTATAACGTATGAGGTCATGTGGTATTACATTATTACGAATATCGTAATATTGTGTTACTTTATGATGTACGACGTCATGTAGTATTACTTTATGACGTATGACGTCATGTGCTATTACGTTATTACGAATAACGTTATATTGTGTTACTTTATGTAGTATGACTTATGTAGTATGACGTGATGTAGTATTACTTTATAATGTATGACGTTATGTAGCATTACGCTATTACGAATAACGTTGTACTGTGTTACTTTATAACGTATGACGTTATGTAGTGTTACGTTATAACGTATGACGTCGTGTAGTATTACGTTATAACGTATGACGTTATGTATTATTACGATATAACGTAATACGTTGTGCAGAATTGGGTTATAACGTATGACGTCATGTAGTATTACGTTATAACATATGACGTCATGTAGTATTACGATATAACGTACAACGTTATATAGAATTACGATATAACGCACAACGTTATGTCGTATTACGTTATAACGTATCATGTCATGTAGTATTACGTTATATCGTATGACGTTATGGAGTATTACGTTATAACGTATGAGGTCATGTGTTATTACGTTATTACGAATATCGTAATATTGTGTTACTTTACGACGTATGACGTCATGTAGTATTACTTTATTACGTATGACGTCATGTAGTATTACTTTATTACGTATGACGTCATGTAGTATTAGGTTACAACGTATGACGTCATGTAGTATTAGGTTACAACGTATGACGTTATGTATCATTACGATATAACGTATGACGTTATGCAGTATTATGTTATAACGTATGACGTCATGTAGTTTTGCGTTATAACGTATGACGTTATGTAGTATTACGATATAACGTATGACGTCATGTGGTATTACGTTATTGCGAATAACGTTATGTTGTGTTACTTTATGACGTATGACGTCATGTAGTGTTACGTTATAACGTATGACGGTATGTAGTATTACGTTATTCCGTATAACGTTATATAGTGTTACGTTATAAAGTATGACGTCGTGTAGTATTACGTTATAACGTATGACGTTATGTATTATTACGACATAACGTATGACGTCATGTAGTATTACGTTATAACGTATGACGTCATGTAGTATTACGATATAACGTACAACGCTCTGTCGTATTACGTTATAACGTATCATGTCATGTAGTATTACGTTATAACGTATGACGTTATGGAGTATTACGTTATAACGTATGAGGTCATGTGGTATTACATTATTACGAATATCGTAATATTGTGTTACTTTATGACGTACGACGTCATGTAGTATTACTTTATGACGTATGACGTCATGTGGTATTACGTTATTGCGAATAACGTTATATTATGTTACTTTATGTAGTATGACCTATGTAGTATGACGTGATGTAGTATTACTTTATAATGTATGACGTTATGTAGCATTACCGTATTACGAGTAACGCTGTATTGTGTTACTTTATGACGTATGACGTCATGTAGTATTACGTTATAACGTACGACGTTATGGAGTATTACGTTATAACGTATGAGGTCATGTGGTATTACGTTATTACGAATATCGTAATATTGTGTTACTTTATGACGTATGACGTCATGTAGTATTACTTTATGACGTATGACGTCATGTAGTATTACTTTATGACGTATGACGTCATGTAGTATTACTTTATGACGTATGACGTCATGTAGTATTAGGTTACAACTTATGACGTTATGTATTATTACGATATAACGTATGACGTTATGTAGTATTACGATATAACGTATGACGTCATGTGGTGTTACGTAATTGCGAATAACGTTATATTGTGTTACTGTATGACGTATGACGTCATGTAGTATTAGGTTACAACGTATGACGTTATGTATTATTATGTTATAACGTAGGACATTATGTATTATTACGATATAACGTATGACGTCATGTAGTATTACGTTATAACGTATGACGTCATGTAGTATTACGTTATTGCGAATATCGTAATATTGTGTCACTTTATGACGTATGACGTCATGTAGTATTACTTTATGACGTATGACGTCATGTAGTATTACTTTATGACGTATGACGTCATGTAGTATTACTTTATGACGTATGACGTCATGTAGTATTACTTTATGACGTATGACGTCATGTAGTATTAGGTTACAACGTATGACGTCATGTAGTATTAGGTTACAACGTATGACGTTATGTATTATTACGATATAACGTATGACGTTATGCAGTATTAGGTTATAACGTATGACGTCATGTAGTTTTGCTTTATAACGTATGACGTTATGTAGTATTACGATATAACGTATGACGTCATGTGGTGTTACGTTATTGCGAATAACGTTATATTGTGTTACTTTATGACGTATGACGTCATGTATTATTACGTTATAACATATGACGGTATGTAGTATTACGTTATTCCGTATAACGTTATATAGTGTTACTTTATGAAGTATGACGTTATGGAGCATTACGTTATAACGTATGAGGTCATGTGGTATTACATTAGTACGAATATCGTAATATTGTGTTACTTTATGACGTGTGACGTCATGTAGTATTAGGTTACAACGTATGACGTTATGTATTATTACGATATAACGTATGACGTTATGCAGTTTTAGGTTATAACGTATGACGTCATGTAGTTTTGCATTATAACGTATGACGTTATGTAGTATTACGATATAACGTATGACGTCATGTGGTGTTACGTTATTGCGAATAACGTTATATTGTGCTACTTTATGACGTATGACGTCATGTAGTATTACGTTATAACATATGACGGTATGTAGTATTACGTTATTCCGTATAACGTTATATAGTGTTACTTTATGACGTATGACGTCATGTAGTATTAGGTTACAACGTATGACGTTATGTATTATTACGATATAACGTATGACGTTATGCAGTATTAGGTTATAACGTATGACGTCATGTAGTTTTGCGTTATAACTTATGACGTTATGTAGTATTGCGATACAACGTATGACGTCATGTGGTGTTACGTTATTGCGAATAACGTTATATTGTGTTACTTTATGACGTATGACGTCATGTAGTATTACGTTATAACGTATGACGGTATGTAGTATTACGTTATTCCGTATAACGTTATATAGTGTTACTTTATGATGTATGACGTTATGTAGTGTTACGTTATAACGTATGACGTCGTGTAGTATTACGTTATAACGTATGACGTTATGTATTATTACGATATAACGTAATACGTTATGCAGAATTCTGTTATAACGTATGACGTCATGTAGTTTTGCGTTATAACGTATGACGTTACGTAGTATTACGTTATAACGTATGATGTTATGGAGTATTACGTTATAACGTATGACGTTATGGAGTATTACGTTATAACGTATGAGGTCATGTGGTATTACGTTATTACGAATATCGTAATATTGTGTTACTTTATGACGTTTGACGTAATGTAGTATTACTTTATGACGTATGACGTCATGTAGTATTAGGTTACAACGTATGACGTTATGTATTATTACGATATAACGTATGACGTTATGTAGTATTACGATATAACGTATGACGTTATGTAGTATTACGATATAACGTATGACGTCATGTGGTGTTACGAATTGCGAATAACGTTATATTGTGATACTTTATGACGTATGACGTCATGTAGTATTACGTTATAACGTATGACGGTATGTAGTATTACGTTATTCCGTATAACGTTATGTATTATTACGATATAACGTACAACGTCATATAGAATTACGATATAACGCACAACGTTATGTCGTATTACGTTATAACGTATCATGTCATGTAGTATTACGTTATAACGTATGACGTTATGGAGTATTACGTTATAACGTATGAGGTCATGTGGTATTACATTATTACGAATATCGTAATATTGTGTTACTTTATGACGTACGACGTCATGTAGTATTACTTTATGACGTATGACGTCATGTGGTATTACGTTATTGCGAGTAACGTTATATTATGTTGCTTTATGTAGTATGACTTATGTAGTATGGCGTGATGTAGTATTACTTTATAATGTATGACGTTATGTAGCATTACCGTGTTACGAGTATCGTTGTATTGTGTTACTTTATGACGTGTGACGTCATGTAGTATTAGGTTACAACGTATGACGTTATGTATTATTACGATATAACGTATGACGTTATGCAGTATTAGGTTATAACGTATGACGTCATGTAGTTTTGCGTTATAACGTATGACGTTATGTAGTATTACGCTATATCGTATGACGTCATGTGGTATTACGTTATTGCGAATAACGTTATATTGTGTTACTTTATGACGTATGACGTCATGTAGTATTACGTTATAACGTATGACGGTATGTAGTATTACGTTATTCCGTATAACGTTATGTATTATTACGTTATAACGTATGACGTCATGTAGTATTACGATATAACGTACAACGTTGTGTCGTATTACGTTATAACGTATCATGTTATGTAGTATAACGTTATAACGTATGACGTTATGCAGTATTACGTTATAACGTATGAGGTCATGTGGTATTATGTTATTACGAATATCGTAATGTTGTGTTACGTTATGACGTATGACGTCATGTAGTATTACTTTATGACGTATGACGTCATGTAGTATTAGGTGACAACGTATGACGTTATGTATTATTACGATATAACGTATGACGTTATGTAGTATTACGATATAACGTATGACGTCATGTGGTGTTACGTAATTGCGAATAACGTTATATTGTGTTACCTTATGACGTATGACGTCATGTAGTATTACGTTATAACGTATGACGGTATGTAGTATTACGTTATTCCGTATAACGTTATGTATTATTACGTTATGACGTATGACGTCATGTAGTATTACGATATAACGTACAACGCTCTGTCGTATTACGTTATAACGTATCATGTCATGTAGTATAACGTTATAACGTATGACGTTATGGAGTATTACGTTATAACGTATGATGTCATGTGGTATTACGTTATTACGAATATCGTAATATTGTTAGACTTTATGACGTATGACGTCATATAGTATTACTTTATGACGTATGACGTCATGTAGTATTAGGTTACAACGTATGACGTCATGTAGTATTACGATATAACGTACAACGTTATGTCGTATTACGTTATAACGTATCATGTCATGTAGTATTACGTTATAACATATGACGTTATGGAGTATTACGTTTTAACGTATGAGGTCATGTGGTATTACGTTATTACGAATATCGTAATATTGTGTTACTTTATGACGTATGACGTTATGTTGTATTACGTTATAACGTATGACGGTATGTAGTATTACTTTATTCCGTATAACGTCATATCGTGTTACGTTATAAAGTATGACGTCGTGTAGTATTACGTTATAACGTATGACGTTATGTATTATTACGATATAACGTATGACGTCATGTAGTATTACGTTATAACGTATGCCGTCATGTAGTATTACGTTATAACATAATACGTCATGTAGTATTACGATATAACGTACAACGTTATATTGAATTACGATATAACGCACAACGTTATGTCGTAATACGTTATAACGTATCATGTCATGTAGTATTACGTTATAAAGTATGACGTTATGGAGTATTACGTTATAAGGTATGAGGTCATGTGGTATTACGTTATTACGAATATCGTAATATTGTGTTACTTTATGACGTATTACGTCATGTAGTATTACTAAATGACGTATGACGTCATGTAGTATTAGGTTACAACATATGACTTTATGTATTATTACGATATAACGTATGACGTCATGTAGTATTATGTTATAACGTATGCCGTCATGTAGTATTACGTTATAACATATGACGTTATGTATTATTACGATATAACGTATGACGTTATGTAGTATTACGATACAAGGTATGACGTCATGTGGTGTTACGTAGTTGCGAATAACGTTATATTGTGTTACTTTATGACGTATGACGTCATGTAGTATTACGTTATAGCGTATGACGGTATGTAGTATTACGTTATTCCGTATAATGTTATATAGTGTTACTTTATGAAGTATGACGTTATGTTGTATTACGTTATAGCGTATGACGCTATGGAGTATTACGTTATAACGTATGAGGTCATGTGGTATTACATTATTACGAATATCGTAATATTGTGTTACTTTATGATGTACGACGTCATGTAGTATTACTTTATGACGTATGACGTCATGTGGTATTACGTTATTACGAATAACGTTATATTGTGTTACTTTATGTAGTATGACTTATGTAGTATGACGTGATGTAGTATTACTTTATAATGTATGACGTTATGTAGCATTACGCTATTACGAATAACGTTGTACTGTGTTACTTTATAACGTATGACGTTATGTAGTGTTACGTTATAACGTATGACGTCGTGTAGTATTACGTTATAACGTATGACGTTATGTATTATTACGATATAACGTAATACGTTGTGCAGAATTGGGTTATAACGTATGACGTCATGTAGTATTACGTTATAACATATGACGTCATGTAGTATTACGATATAACGTACAACGTTATATAGAATTACGATATAACGCACAACGTTATGTCGTATTACGTTATAACGTATCATGTCATGTAGTATTACGTTATATCGTATGACGTTATGGAGTATTACGTTATAACGTATGAGGTCATGTGTTATTACGTTATTACGAATATCGTAATATTGTGTTATGTTATGCAGTATTATGTTATAACGTATGACGTCATGTAGTTTTAGGTTATAACGTATGACGTTATGTAGTATTACGATATAACGTATGACGTCATGTGGTATTACGTTATTGCGAATAACGTTATACTGTGTTACTTTATGACGTATGACGTCATGTAGTGTTACGTTATAACGTATGACGTCGTGTAGTATTACGTTATAACGTATGACGTTATGTATTATTACGACATAACGTATGACGTCATGTAGTATTACGTTATAACGTATGACGTCATGTAGTATTACGATATAACGTACAACGCTCTGTCGTATTACGTTATAACGTATCATGTCATGTAGTATTACGTTATAACGTATGACGTTATGGAGTATTACGTTATAACGTATGAGGTCATGTGGTATTACATTATTACGAATATCGTAATATTGTGTTACTTTATGACGTACGACGTGATGTAGTATTACTTTATGACGTATGACGTCATGTAGTATTACTTTATGACGTATGACGTCATGTAGTATTACTTTATGACGTATGACGTCATGTAGTATTACTTTACGACGTCATGTAGTATTGCGTAATAACGTATGCCGTCATGTAGTATTACGTTATAACATATGACGTCATGTAGTATTACTTTATGACGTATGACCTCATGTAGTATTAGGTTACAACGTATGACGTTATGTATTATTACGATATAACGTATGACGTTATGTATTATTACGATATAACGTATGACGTTATGTAGCATTACGTTATAACGTATGAGGTCATGTGGTATTACATTAGTACGAATATCGTAATATTGTGTTACTTTATGACGTATGACGTCATGTAGTATTAGGTTGCAACGTATGACGTTATGTATTATTACGATATAACGTATGACGTTATTCAGTATTAGGTTATAACGTATGACGTTCTGTATTATTACGATATAACGTATGACGTTATGCAGTATTAGGTTATAACGTATGACGTCATGTAGTTTTGCGTTATAACGTATGACGTTATGTAGTATTACGATATAACGTATGACGTCATGTGGTGTTACGTTATTGCGAATAACGTTATATTGTGCTACTTTGTGACGTATGACGTAATGTAGTATTACGTTATAACATATGACGGTATGTAGTATTACGTTATTCGGTATAACGTTATATAGTGTTACTTTATGAAGTATGACGTTATGTTGTATTACGTTATAGCGTATGACGTTATGGAGCATTACGTTATAACGTATGAGGTCATGTGGTATTACATTAGTACGAATATCGTAATATTGTGTTACTTTATGACGTACGACGTCATGTATTATTACTTTATGACGTATGACGTCGTGTAGTATTACGTTATAACGTATGACGTTATGTATTATTACGATATAACGTAATACGTTATGCAGAATTGGGTTATAACGTATGACGTCATGTAGTATTATGTTATAACGTATGACGTCATGTAGTATTACGATATAACGTACAACGTTATGTCGTATTACGTTATAACGTATCATGTCATGTAGTATAACGTTATAACGTATGACGTTATGGAGTATTACGTTATAACGTATGATGTCATGTGGTATTACGTTATTACGAATATCGTAATATTGTTTTACTTTATGACGTATGACGTCATGTAGTATTACTTTATGACGTATGACGTCATGTAGTATTACTTTATGACGTATGACGTCATGTAGTATTAGGTTACAACGTATGACGTCATGTAGTATTACGATATAACGTATGACGTTATGTAGTATTACGATATAACGTATGACGTCATGTGGTGTTACGTAATTGCGAATAACGTTATATTGTGTTACTTTATGACGTATGACGTCATGTAGTATTAGGTTACAACGTATGACGTTATGTATTATTACGTTATAACGTAGGACGTTATGTATTATTACGATATAACGTATGACGTCATGTAGTATTACGTTATAACGTATGACGTCATGTAGTATTACGTTATTACGAATATCGTAATATTGTGTTACTTTATGACGTATGACGTCATGTAGTATTACTTTATGACGTATGACGTCATGTAGTATTACTTTATGACGTATGACGTTATGCAGCATTAGGTTATAACGTATGACGTCATGTAGTTTTGCGTTATAACGTATGACGTTATGTAGTATTACGATATAACGTATGACGTTATGTAGTATTACGATACAACGTATGACGTCATGTGGTGTTACGTTATTGCGAATAACGTTATATAGTGTTACTTTAAGAAGTATGACGTTATGTTGTATTACGATATAGCGTATGACGTCATGTGGTATTACGTTATTGCGAATAACGTTATATTGTGTTACTTTATGACGTATGACGTCATGTAGTATTAGGTTACAACGTATGACGTTATGTATTATTACGATATAACGTATGACGTTATGCAGCATTAGGTTATAACGTATGACGTCATGTAGTTTTGCGTTATAACGTATGACGTTATGTAGTATTACGATATAACGTATGACGTCATGTAGTGTTACGTTATTGCGAATAACGTTATATTGTGCTACTTTGTGACGTATGACGTAATGTAGTATTACGTTATAACGTATGACGTCATGTGGTATTACTTTATTACGAATAACGTTATATTGTGTTTCTTTATGACGTATGACGTCATGTAGTATTACTTTATGACGTATGACGTCATGTAGTATTTTGTTACAACGTATGACGTTCTGTATTATTACGATATAACGTATGACGTTATGCAGTATTAGGTTATAACGTATGACGTCATGTAGTTTTGCGTTATAACGTATGACGTTATGTAGTATTACGATATAACGTATGACGTCATGTGGTGTTACGTTATTGCGAATAACGTTATATTGTGCTACTTTGTGACGTATGACGTAATGTAGTATTACGTTATAACATATGACGGTATGTAGTATTACGTTATTCGGTATAACGTTATATAGTGTTACTTTATGAAGTATGACGTTATGTTGTATTACGTTATAGCGTATGACGTTATGGAGCATTACGTTATAACGTATGAGGTCATGTGGTATTACATTAGTACGAATATCGTAATATTGTGTTACTTTATGACGTATGACCTCATGTAGTATTAGGTTGCAACGTATGACGTTATGTATTATTACGATATAACGTATGACGTTATGCAGCATTAGGTTATAACGTATGACGTCATGTAGTTTTGCGTTATAACGTATGACGTTATGTAGTATTACGATATAACGTATGACGTTATGTAGTATTACGATACAACGTATGACGTCATGTGGTGTTACGTTATTGCGAATAACGTTATATAGTGTTACTTTAAGAAGTATGACGTTATGTTGTATTACGATATAGCGTATGACGTCATGTGGTATTACGTTATTGCGAATAACGTTATATTGTGTTACTTTATGACGTATGACGTCATGTAGTATTAGGTTACAACGTATGACGTTATGTATTATTACGATATAACGTATGACGTTATGCAGCATTAGGTTATAACGTATGACGTCATGTAGTTTTGCGTTATAACGTATGACGTTATGTAGTATTACGATATAACGTATGACGTCATGTAGTGTTACGTTATTGCGAATAACGTTATATTGTGCTACTTTGTGACGTATGACGTAATGTAGTATTACGTTATAACGTATGACGTCATGTGGTATTACTTTATTACGAATAACGTTATATTGTGTTTCTTTATGACGTATGACGTCATGTAGTATTACTTTATGACGTATGACGTCATGTAGTATTTTGTTACAACGTATGACGTTCTGTATTATTACGATATAACGTATGACGTTATGCAGTATTAGGTTATAACGTATGACGTCATGTAGTTTTGCGTTATAACGTATGACGTTATGTAGTATTACGATATAACGTATGACGTCATGTGGTGTTACGTTATTGCGAATAACGTTATATTGTGCTACTTTGTGACGTATGACGTAATGTAGTATTACGTTATAACATATGACGGTATGTAGTATTACGTTATTCGGTATAACGTTATATAGTGTTACTTTATGAAGTATGACGTTATGTTGTATTACGTTATAGCGTATGACGTTATGGAGCATTACGTTATAACGTATGAGGTCATGTGGTATTACATTAGTACGAATATCGTAATATTGTGTTACTTTATGACGTACGACGTCATGTATTATTACTTTATGACGTATGACGTCGTGTAGTATTACGTTATAACGTATGACGTTATGTATTATTACGATATAACGTAATACGTTATGCAGAATTGGGTTATAACGTATGACGTCATGTAGTATTACGTTATAACGTATGACGTCATGTAGTATTACGATATAACGTACAGCGTTATGTCGTATTACGTTATAACGTATCATGTCATGTAGTATAACGTTATAACGTATGACGTTATGGAGTATTACGTTATAACGTATGATGTCATGTGGTATTACGTTATTACGAATATCGTAATATTGTTTTACTTTATGACGTATGACGTCATGTAGTATTACTTTATGACGTATGACGTCATGTAGTATTACTTTATGACGTATGACGTCATGTAGTATTAGGTTACAACGTATGACGTCATGTAGTATTACGATATAACGTATGACGTTATGTAGTATTACGATATAACGTATGACGTCATGTGGTGTTACGTAATTGCGAATAACGTTATATTGTGTTACTTTATGACGTATGACGTCATGTAGTATTAGGTTACAACGTATGACGTTATGTATTATTACGTTATAACGTAGGACGTTATGTATTATTACGATATAACGTATGACGTCATGTAGTATTACTTTATGACGTATGACGTCATGTAGTATTACGTTATAACGTATGACGTCATGTAGTATTACGTTATTACGAATATCGTAATATTGTGTTACTTTATGACGTATGACGTCATGTAGTATTACTTTATGACGTATGACGTCATGTAGTATTACTTTATGACGTATGACGTCATGTAGTATTAGGTTACAACGTATGACGTTATGTATTATTACGATATAACGTATGACGTTATGTATTATTACGATATAACGTATGACGTCATGTAGTATTGCGTAATAACGTATGCCGTCATGTAGTATTAGGTTACAACGTATGACGTTATGTATTATTACGATATAACGTATGACGTTATGTATTATTACGATATAACGTATGACGTCATGTAGTATTGCGTAATAACGTATGCCGTCATGTAGTATTACGTTATAACATATGACGTCATGTAGTATTACGATATAACGCACAACGTTATGTCGTATTACGTTATAACGTATCATGTCATGTAGTATTACGTTATAACGTATGACGTTATGGAGTATTACGTTATAACGTATGAGGTCATGTGGTATTACGTTATTACGAATAACGTTATATTGTGTTACTTTATGACGTATGACGTCATGTAGTATTACTTTATGACGTATGACGTCATGTGGTATTACGTTATTGCGAATAACGTTATATTGTGTTACTTTATGACGTATGACGTCATGTAGTATTACGTTATAACGTATGACGGTATGTAGTATTACGTTATTCCGTATAACGTTATATCGTGTTACTTTATGACGTATGACGTCATGTAGTATCACTTTATGACATATGACGTCATGTAGTATTAGGTTACAACGTATGACGTTATGTATTATTACGATATAACGTATGACGTTATGTATTATTACGATATAACGTATGACGTCATGTAGTATTGCGTAATAACGTATGCCGTCATGTAGTATTAGGTTACAACGTATGACGTTATGTATTATTACGATATAACGTATGACGTTATGTATTATTACGATATAACGTATGACGTCATGTAGTATTGCGTAATAACGTATGCCGTCATGTAGTATTACGTTATAACATATGACGTCATGTAGTATTACGATATAACGTACAACGTTATATAGAATTACGATATAACGCACAACGTTATGTCGTATTACGTTATAACGTATCATGTCATGTAGTATTACGTTATAACGTATGACGTTATGGAGTATTACGTTATAACGTATGAGGTCATGTGGTATTACGTTATTACGAATAACGTTATATTGTGTTACTTTATGACGTATGACGTCATGTAGTATTACTTTATGACGTATGACGTCATGTAGTATTACTTTATGACGTATGACGTCATGTAGTATTACTTTATGACGTATGACCTCATGTAGTATTAGGTTATTACGAATAACGTTATATTGTGTTACTTTATGTAGTATGACTTATGTAGTATGACGTGATGTAGCATTTCTTTATAATGTATGACGTTATGTAGCATTACGGTATAACGAATAACGTTGTACTGTGTTACTTTATAACGTATGACGTTATGTAGTGTTACGTTATAACGTATGACGTCGTTTAGTATTACGTTATAACGTACGACGTTATGTATTATTACGATATAACGTAATACGTTATGCAGAATTGGGTTATAACGTATGACGTCATGTAGTTTTGCGTTATAACGTATGACGTTACGTAGTATTACGTTATAACGTATGAGGTCATGTGGTATTACGTTATTACGAATAACGTTATATTGTGTTACTTTATGACGTATGACGTCATGTAGTATTACTTCATGACGTATGACCTCATGTAGTATTAGGTTACAACGTATGACGTTATGTATTATTACGATATAACCTATGAAGTTATGTATTATTACGATATAACGTATGACGTCATGTAGTATTACGTTATAACGTATGCCGTCATGTAGCATTACGTTATAACATATGACGTCATGTAGTATTACGATATAACGTACAACGTTATATAGAATTACGATATAACGCACAACGTTATGTCGTATTACGTTATAACGTATCATGCCATGTAGCATTACGTTATATCGTATGACTTTATGGAGTATTACGTTATAACGTATGATGTCATGTGGTATTACGTTATTACAAATATCGTAATATTGTGTTACTTTATGACGTATGACGTCATGTAGTATTAATTTATGACGTATGACGTCATGTTGTATTAGGTTACAACGTATGACGTTATGTATTATTACGATATAACGTATGACGTTACGTATTATTACGATATAACGTATGACGTTATGTATTATTACGATATAACGTATGACGTCGTGTAGTATTTCGTTATAACGTATGCCGTCATGTAGTATTACGTTATAACATATGAGGTCATGTAGTATTACGATATAACGTACAACGTTATATAGAATTACGATATAACGCACAACGTTATGTCGTATTACGCTATAACGTATGACGTCATGTAGTTTTGCGTTATAACGTATGACGTTATGTAGTATTACGTTATAACGTATGACGTCATGTGTTATTACGTTATTACGAATAACGTTATATTGTGTTACTTTATGACGTATGACGTCATGTAGTATTACTTTATGACGTATGACCTCATGTAGTATTAGGTTACAACGTATGACGTTATGTATTATTACGATATAACGTATGACGTCATGTAGTATTACGTTATAACGTATGACGGTATGTAGTATTACGTTATTCCGTATAACGTTATATAGTGTTACTTTATGAAGTATGACGTTATGTTGTATTACGTTATAACGTATGACGTTATGGAGTATTACGTTATAACGTATGAGGTCATGTGGTATTACATTATTACGAATATCGTAATATTGTGTTACTTTATGACGTACGACGTCATGTAGTATTACTTTATGACGTATGACGTCATGTGGTATTACGTTATTGCGAATAACGTTATATTGTGTTACTTTATGACGTATGACGTCATGTAGTATTACGTTATAACGTATGACGGTATGTAGTATTACGTTATTCCGTATAACGTTATATCGTGTTACTTTATGACGTATGACGTCATGTAGTATTACTTTATGACGTATGACGTCATGTAGTATTAGGTTACAACGTATGACGTTATGTATTATTACGATATAACCTATGACGTTATGTATTATTACGATATAACGTATGACGTCATGTAGTATTACGTTATAACGTATGCCGTCATGTAGCATTACGTTATAACATATGACGTCATGTAGTATTACGATATAACGTACAACGTTATATAGAATTACGATATAACGCACAACGTTATGTCGTATTACGTTATAACGTATCATGTCATGTAGTATTACGTTATAACGTATGACGTTATGGAGTATTACGTTATAACGTATGAGGTCATGTGGTATTACGTTATTACGAATAACGTTATATTGTGTTACTTTATGACGTATGACGTCATGTAGTATTACTTTATGACGTATGACCTCATGTAGTATTAGGTTACAACGTATGACGTTATGTATTATTACGATATAACGTATGACGTTATGTATTATTACGATATAACGTATGACGTTATGTAGTATTACGATATAACGTATGACGTCATGTGGTGTTACGTAATTGCGAATAACGTTATATTGTGTTACTTTATGACGTATGACGTCATGTAGTATTAGGTTGCAACGTATGACGTTATGTATTATTACGATATAACGTATGACGTTATGCAGTATTAGGTTATAACGTATGACGTCATGTAGTTTTGCGTTATAACGAATGACGTTATGTAGTATTAAGATACAACGTATGACGTCATGTGGTGTTACGTTATTGCGAATAACGTTATATAGTGTTACTTTAAGAAGTATGACGTTATGTTTTTATTACGTTATAGCATATGACGTCATGTGTTATTACGTTATTACGAATAACGTTATATTGTGTTACTTTATGTAGTATGACTTATGTAGTATGACGTGATGTAACATTTCTTTATAATGTATGACGTTATGTAGCATTACGGTATTACGAATAACGTTGAACTGTGTTACTTTATAACGTATGACGTTATGTAGTGTTACGTTATAACGTATGACGTCGTGTAGTATTACGTTATAACGTATGACGTTATGTATTATTATGATATAACGTAATACGTTATGCAGAATTGGGTTATAACGTATGACGTCATGTAGTTTTGCGTTATAACGTATGACTTTACGTAGTATTACGTTATAACGTATGATGTTATGGAGTATTACGTTATAACGTATGACGTCATGTGGTAATACTTTATTACGAATAACGTTATATTGTGTTACTTTATGACGTATGACGTCATGGAGTATTAGGTTACAACGTATGACGTTATGTATTATTACGATATAACGTATGACGTTATGCAGTATTAGGTTGTAACGTATGACGTCATGTAGTTTTGCGTTATAACGTATGACGTTATGTAGTATTACGATATAACGTATGACGTCATGTGGTATTACGTTATTGCGAATAACGTTATATTGTGTCACTTTATGACGTATGACGTCATGTAGTATTACGTTTTATCGTATGACGGTATGTAGTATTGCGTTATTCCGTATAACGTTATATAGTGTTACATTATAAAGTATGACGTCATGTAGTATTACGTTATAACGTATGACGTTATGTATTATTACGATATAACGTATGACGTTATGCAGTATTAGGTTATAACGTATGACGTCATGTAGTTTTGCGTTATAACGTATGACGTTATGTAGTATTGCGATACAACGTATGGCGTCATGTGGTGTTACGTTATTGCGAATAACGTTATATTGTGTTACTTTATGTAGTATGACTTATGTAGTATGACGTGATGTAGCATTTCTTTATAATGTATGACGTTATGTAGCATTACGGTATAACGAATAACGTTGTACTGTGTTACTTTATAACGTATGACGTTATGTAGTGTTACGTTATAACGTATGACGTCGTGTAGTATTACGTTATAACGTATGACGTTATGTATTATTACGATATAACGTAATACGTTATGCAGAATTGGGTTATAACGTATGACGTCATGTAGTTTTGCGTTATAACGTATGACGTTACGTAGTATTACGTTATAACGTATGAGGTCATGTGGTATTACGTTATTACGAATAACGTTATATTGTGTTACTTTATGACGTATGACGTCATGTAGTATTACTTCATGACGTATGACCTCATGTAGTATTAGGTTACAACGTATGACGTTATGTATTATTACGATATAACGTATGACGTTATGTAGTATTACGATATAACGTATGACGTCATGTGGTGTTACGTAATTGCGAATAACGTTATATTGTGTTACTTTATGACGTATGACGTCATGTAGTATTAGGTTACAACGTATGACGTTATGTATTATTACGTTATAACGTAGGACGTTATGTATTATTACGATATAACGTATGACGTCATGTAGTATTACTTTATGACGTATGACGTCATGTAGTATTAGGTTACAACGTATGACGTCATGTAGTATTACGATATAACGTATGACGTTATGTAGTATTACGATATAACGTATGACGTCATGTGGTGTTACGTAATTGCGAATAACGTTATATTGTGTTACTTTATGACGTATGACGTCATGTAGTATTAGGTTACAACGTATGACGTTATGTATTATTACGTTATAACGTAGGACGTTATGTATTATTACGATATAACGTATGACGTCATGTAGTATTACGTTATAACGTATGACGTCATGTAGTATTACGTTATTACGAATATCGTAATATTGTGTTACTTTATGACGTATGACGTCATGTAGTATTACTTTATGACGTATAACGTCATGTAGTATTACTTTATGACGTATGACGTCATGTAGTATTAGGTTACAACGTATGACGTCATGTAGTATTAGGTTACAACGTATGACGTTATGTATTATTACGATATAACGTATGACGTTATGCAGTATTAGGCTATAACGTATGACGTCATGTAGTTTTGCGTTATAACGTATGACGTTATGTACTATTACGATATAACGTATGACGTCATGTGGTGTTACGTTATTGCGAATAACGTTATATTGTGTTACTTTATGACGTATGACGTCATGTAGTATTAGGTTACAACGTATGACGTCATGTAGAATTAGGTTACAACGTATGACGTTATGTATTATTACGATATAACGTATGACGTTATGCAGTATTAGGCTATAACGTATGACGTCATGTAGTTTTGCGTTATAACGTATGACGTTATGGAGTATTACGATATAACGTATGAGGTCATGTGGTATTACATTAGTACGAATATCGTAATATTGTGTTACTTTATGACGTACGACGTCATGTAGTATTACGTTATAACGTATGACGGTATGTAGTATTATGTTATTCCGTATAACGTTATGTATTATTACGATATAACGAACAACGTCATATAGAATTACGATATAACGCACAACGTTATGTCGTATTACGTTATAACGTATCATGTCATGTAGTATTACATTATAACATATGACGTCATGTAGTGTTACGATATAACGTACAACGTTATATAGAATTTCGATATAACGCACAACGTTATGTCGTATTACGTTATAACGTATCATGTCATGTAGCATTACGTTATAACGTATGACGGTATGTAGTATTGCGTTATTCCGTATAACGTTATATAGTGTTACGTTATAAAGTATGACGTCATGTAGTCTTACGTTATAACGTATGACGTCATGTAGTATTACGATATAACGTACAACGTTATGTCGTATTACGTTATAACGTATCATGTCATGTAGTATTACGTTATAACGTATGCCGTCATGTAGTATTACGTTATAACATATGACGTCATGTAGTATTACGATATAACGTACAACGTTATATAGAATTACGATATAACGCACAACGTTATGTCCTATTACGTTATAACGTATGACGTCATGTAGTATTACGTTATAACGTATGACGTTATGGGGTATTACGTTATAACGTATGAGGTCATGTGGTATTACGTTATTACGAATATCGTAATATTGTGTTACTTTATGACGTATGACGTCATGTAGTATTACTTTATGACGTATGACGCCATGTGGTATTACGTTATTGCGAATAACGTTATATTGTGTTACTTTATGACGTATGACGTCATGTAGTATTACGTTATAACGTATGACGGTATGTAGTATTACGTTATTCCGTATAACGTTATATCGTGTTACTTTATGACGTATGACGTCATGTAGTATCACTTTATGACATATGACGTCATGTAGTATTAGGTTACAACGTATGACGTTATGTATTATTACGATATAACGTATGACGTTATGTATTATTACGATATAACGTATGACGTCATGTAGTATTGCGTAATAACGTATGCCGTCATGTAGTATTACGTTATAACATATGACGTCATGTAGTATTACGATATAACGTACAACGTTATATAGAATTACGATATAACGCACAACGTTATGTCGTATTACGTTATAACGTATCATGTCATGTAGTATTACGTTATAACGTATGACGTTATGGAGTATTACGTTATAACGTATGAGGTCATGTGGTATTACGTTATTACGAATAACGTTATATTGTGTTACTTTATGACGTATGACGTCATGTAGTATTACTTTATGACGTATGACGTCATGTAGTATTACTTTATGACGTATGACGTCATGTAGTTTTGCGTTATAACTTATGACGTTATGTAGTATTGCGATACAACGTATGACGTCATGTGGTGTTACGTTATTGCGAATTACGTTATATTGTGTTACTTTATGGCGTATGACGTCATGTAGTATTACTTTGTGACGTATGACGGTATGTAGTATTACGTTATTCCGTATAACGTTATATAGTGTTACGTTATAAAGTATGACGTCGTGTAGTATTACGTTATAACATATGCCGTCATGTAGCATTACGTTATAACATATGACGTCATGTAGTATTACGATATAACGTACAACGTTATATAGAATTACGATATAACGCACAACGTTATGTCGTATTACGTTATAACGTATCATGTCATGTAGCATTACGTTATAACGTATGACTTTATGGAGTATTACGTTATAACGTATGATGTCATGTGGTATTACGTTATTGCGAATAACGTTATATAGTGTTACTTTATGAAGTATGACGTTATGTTGTATTACGTTATAGCGTATGACGTTATGGAGCATTACGTTATAACGTATGAGGTCATGTGGTATTACATTAGTACGAATATCGTAATATTGTGTTACTTTATGACGTACGACGTCATGTAGTATTACTTTATGACGTATGACGTCATGTGCTATTACGTTATTACGAATAACGTTATATTGTGTTACTTTATGTAGTATGACTTATGTAGTATGACGTGATGTAGCATTTCTTTATAATGTATGACGTTATGTAGCATTACGGTATAACGAATAACGTTGTACTGTGTTACTTTATAACGTATGACGTTATGTAGTGTTACGTTATAACGTATGACGTCGTTTAGTATTACGTTATAACGTACGACGTTATGTATTATTACGATATAACGTAATACGTTATGCAGAATTGGGTTATAACGTATGACGTCATGTAGTTTTGCGTTATAACGTATGACGTTACGTAGTATTACGTTATAACGTATGAGGTCATGTGGTATTACGTTATTACGAATAACGTTATATTGTGTTACTTTATGACGTATGACGTCATGTAGTATTACTTCATGACGTATGACCTCATGTAGTATTAGGTTACAACGTATGACGTTATGTATTATTACGATATAACCTATGAAGTTATGTATTATTACGATATAACGTATGACGTCATGTAGTATTACGTTATAACGTATGCCGTCATGTAGCATTACGTTATAACATATGACGTCATGTAGTATTACGATATAACGTACAACGTTATATAGAATTACGATATAACGCACAACGTTATGTCGTATTACGTTATAACGTATCATGCCATGTAGCATTACGTTATATCGTATGACTTTATGGAGTATTACGTTATAACGTATGATGTCATGTGGTATTACGTTATTACAAATATCGTAATATTGTGTTACTTTATGACGTATGACGTCATGTAGTATTAATTTATGACGTATGACATCATGTTGTATTAGGTTACAACGTATGACGTTATGTATTATTACGATATAACGTATGACGTTACGTATTATTACGATATAACGTATGACGTTATGTATTATTACGATATAACGTATGACGTCATGTAGTATTTCGTTATAACGTATGCCGTCATGTAGTATTACGTTATAACATATGACGTCATGTAGTATTACGATATAACGTACAACGTTATATAGAATTACGATATAACGCACAACGTTATGTCGTATTACGTTATAACGTATCATGTCATGTAGTATTACGTTATAACGTATGACGTTATGGAGTATTACGTTATAACGTATGAGGTCATGTGGTATTACGTTATTACGAATAACGTTATATTGTGTTACTTTATGACGTATGACGTCATGTAGTATTACTTTATGACGTATGACCTCATGTAGTATTAGGTTACAACGTATGACGTTATGTATTATTACGATATAACGTATGACGTTATGTATTATTACGATATAACGTATGACGTTATGTAGTATTACGATATAACGTATGACGTCATGTGGTGTTACGTAATTGCGAATAACGTTATATTGTGTTACTTTATGACGTATGACGTCATGTAGTATTAGGTTGCAACGTATGACGTTATGTATTATTACGATATAACGTATGACGTTATGCAGTATTAGATTATAACGTATGACGTCATGTAGTTTTGCGTTATAACGAATGACGTTATGTAGTATTACGATACAACGTATGACGTCATGTGGTGTTACGTTATTGCGAATAACGTTATATAGTGTTACTTTAAGAAGTATGACGTTATGTTGTATTACGTTATAGCATATGACGTCATGTGTTATTACGTTATTACGAATAACGTTATATTGTGTTACTTTATGTAGTATGACTTATGTAGTATGACGTGATGTAACATTTCTTTATAATGTATGACGTTATGTAGCATTACGGTATTACGAAAAACGTTGAACTGTGTTACTTTATAACGTATGACGTTATGTAGTGTTACGTTATAACGTATGACGTCGTGTAGTATTACGTTATAACGTATGACGTTATGTATTATTATGATATAACGTAATACGTTATGCAGAATTGGGTTATAACGTATGACGTCATGTAGTTTTGCGTTATAACGTATGACTTTACGTAGTATTACGTTATAACGTATGATGTTATGGAGTATTACGTTATAACGTATGACGTCATGTGGTATTACTTTATTACGAATAACGTTATATTGTGTTACTTTATGACGTATGACGTCATGGAGTATTAGGTTACAACGTATGACGTTATGTATTATTACGATATAACGTATGACGTTATGCAGTATTAGGTTGTAACGTATGACGTCATGTAGTTTTGCGTTATAACGTATGACGTTATGTAGTATTACGATATAACGTATGACGTCATGTGGTATTACGTTATTGCGAATAACGTTATATTGTGTCACTTTATGACGTATGACGTCATGTAGTATTACGTTTTATCGTATGACGGTATGTAGTATTGCGTTATTCCGTATAACGTTATATAGTGTTACATTATAAAGTATGACGTCGTGTAGTATTACGTTATAACGTATGACGTTATGTATTATTACGATATAACGTATGACGTTATGCAGTATTAGGTTATAACGTATGACGTCATGTAGTTTTGCTTTATAACGTATGACGTTATGTAGTATTGCGATACAACGTATGGCGTCATGTGGTGTTACGTTATTGCGAATAACGTTATATTGTGTTACTTTATGTAGTATGACTTATGTAGTATGACGTGATGTAGCATTTCTTTATAATGTATGACGTTATGTAGCATTACGGTATAACGAATAACGTTGTACTGTGTTACTTTATAACGTATGACGTTATGTAGTGTTACGTTATAACGTATGACGTCGTGTAGTATTACGTTATAACGTATGACGTTATGTATTATTACGATATAACGTAATACGTTATGCAGAATTGGGTTATAACGTATGACGTCATGTAGTTTTGCGTTATAACGTATGACGTTACGTAGTATTACGTTATAACGTATGAGGTCATGTGGTATTACGTTATTACGAATAACGTTATATTGTGTTACTTTATGACGTATGACGTCATGTAGTATTACTTCATGACGTATGACCTCATGTAGTATTAGGTTACAACGTATGACGTTATGTATTATTACGATATAACCTATGAAGTTATGTATTATTACGATATAACGTATGACGTCATGTAGTATTACGTTATAACGTATGCCGTCATGTAGCATTACGTTATAACATATGACGTCATGTAGTATTACGATATAACGTACAACGTTATATAGAATTACGATATAACGCACAACGTTATGTCGTATTACGTTATAACGTATCATGTCATGTAGTATTACGTTATAACGTATGACGTTATGGAGTATTACGTTATAACGTATGAGGTCATGTGGTATTCCGTTATTACGAATAACGTTATATTGTGTTACTTTATGACGTATGACGTCATGTAGTATTACTTTATGACGTATGACCTCATGTAGTATTAGGTTACAACGTATGACGTTATGTATTATTACGATATAACGTATGACGTTATGTATTATTACGATATAACGTATGACGTTATGTAGTATTACGATATAACGTATGACGTCATGTGGTGTTACGTAATTGCGAATAACGTTATATTGTGTTACTTTATGACGTATGACGTCATGTAGTATTAGGTTGCAACGTATGACGTTATGTATTATTATGATATAACGTATGACGTTATGCAGTATTAGGTTATAACGTATGACGTCATGTAGTTTTGCGTTATAACGAATGACGTTATGTAGTATTACGATACAACGTATGACGTCATGTGGTGTTACGTTATTGCGAATAACGTTATATAGTGTTACTTTAAGAAGTGTGACGTTATGTTGTATTACGTTATAGCATATGACGTCATGTGTTATTACGTTATTACGAATAACGTTATATTGTGTTACTTTATGTAGTATGACTTATGTAGTATGACGTGATGTAACATTTCTTTATAATGTATGACGTTATGTAGCATTACGGTATTACGAATAACGTTGAACTGTGTTACTTTATAACGTATGACGTTATGTAGTGTTACGTTATAACGTATGACGTCGTGTAGTATTACGTTATAACGTATGACGTTATGTATTATTATGATATAACGTAATACGTTATGCAGAATTGGGTTATAACGTATGACGTCATGTAGTTTTGCGTTATAACGTATGACTTTACGTAGTATTACGTTATAACGTATGATGTTATGGAGTATTACGTTATAACGTATGACGTCATGTGGTATTACTTTATTACGAATAACGTTATATTGTGTTACTTTATGACGTATGACGTCATGGAGTATTAGGTTACAACGTATGACGTTATGTATTATTACGATATAACGTATGACGTTATGCAGTATTAGGTTATAACGTATGACGTCATGTAGTTTTGCGTTATAACGTATGACGTTATGTAGTATTACGATATAACGTATGACGTCATGTGGTATTACGTTATTGCGAATAACGTTATATTGTGTCACTTTATGACGTATGACGTCATGTAGTATTACGTTTTAACGTATGACGGTATGTAGTATTGCGTTATTCCGTATAACGTTATATAGTGTTACATTATAAAGTATGACGTCGTGTAGTATTACGTTATAACGTATGACGTTATGTATTATTACGATATAACGTATGACGTTATGCAGTATTAGGTTATAACGTATGACGTCATGTAGTTTTGCGTTATAACGTATGACGTTATGTAGTATTGCGATACAACGTATGGCGTCATGTGGTGTTACGTTATTGCGAATAACGTTATATTGTGTTACTTTATGTACTATGACTTATGTAGTATGACGTGATGTAGCATTTCTTTATAATGTATGACGTTATGTAGCATTACGGTATAACGAATAACGTTGTACTGTGTTACTTTATAACGTATGACGTTATGTAGTGTTACGTTATAACGTATGACGTCGTGTAGTATTACGTTATAACGTATGACGTTATGTATTATTACGATATAACGTAATACGTTATGCAGAATTGGGTTATAACGTATGACGTCATGTAGTTTTGCGTTATAACGTATGACGTTACGTAGTATTACGTTATAACGTATGAGGTCATGTGGTATTACGTTATTACGAATAACGTTATATTGTGTTACTTTATGACGTATGACGTCATGTAGTATTACTTCATGACGTATGACCTCATGTAGTATTAGGTTACAACGTATGACGTTATGTATTATTACGATATAACCTATGAAGTTATGTATTATTACGATATAACGTATGACGTCATGTAGTATTACGTTATAACGTATGCCGTCATGTAGCATTACGTTATAACATATGACGTCATGTAGTATTACGATATAACGTACAACGTTATATAGAATTACGATATAACGCACAACGTTATGTCGTATTACGCTATAACGTATGACGTCATGTAGTTTTGCGTTATAACGTATGACGTTATGTAGTATTACGTTATAACCTATGACGTCATGTGTTATTACGTTATTACGAATAACGTTATATTGTGTTACTTTATGACATATGACGTCATGTAGTATTACTTTATGACGTATGACCTCATGTAGTATTAGGTTACAACGTATGACGTTATGTATTATTACGATATAACGTATGACGTCATGTAGTATTACGTTATAACGTATGACGGTATGTAGTATTACGTTATTCCGTATAACGTTATATAGTGTTACTTTATGAAGTATGACGTTATGTTGTATTACGTTATAACGTATGACGTTATGGAGTATTACGTTATAACGTATGAGGTCATGTGGTATTACATTATTACGAATATCGTAATATTGTGTTACTTTATGACGTACGACGTCATGTAGTATTACTTTATGACGTATGACGTCATGTGGTATTACGTTATTGCGAATAACGTTATATTGTGTTACTTTATTACGTATGACGTCATGTAGTATTACGTTATAACGTATGACGGTATGTAGTATTACGTTATTCCGTATAACGTTATATCGTGTTACTTTATGACGTATGACGTCATGTAGTATTACTTTATGACGTATGACGTCATGTAGTATTAGGTTACAACGTATGACGTTATGTATTATTACGATATAACCTATGAAGTTATGTATTATTACGATATAACGTATGACGTCATGTAGTATTACGTTATAACGTATGCCGTCATGTAGCATTACGTTATAACATATGACGTCATGTAGTATTACGATATAACGTACAACGTTATATAGAATTACGATATAACGCACAACGTTATGTCGTATTACGTTATAACGTATCATGTCATGTAGTATTACGTTATAACGTATGACGTTATGGAGTATTACGTTATAACGTATGAGGTCATGTGGTATTACGTTATTACGAATAACGTTATATTGTGTTACTTTATGACGTATGACGTCATGTAGTATTACTTTATGACGTATGACCTCATGTAGTATTAGGTTACAACGTATGACGTTATGTATTATTACGATATAACGTATGACGTTATGTATTATTACGATATAACGTATGACGTTATGTAGTATTACGATATAACGTATGACGTCATGTGGTGTTACGTAATTGCGAATAACGTTATATTGTGTTACTTTATGACGTATGACGTCATGTAGTATTAGGTTGCAACGTATGACGTTATGTATTATTACGATATAACGTATGACGTTATGCAGTATTAGGTTACAACGTATGACGTCATGTAGTTTTGCGTT
Source organism: Bombus terrestris (assembly GCF_910591885.1). NCBI lineage: Eukaryota > Metazoa > Arthropoda > Insecta > Hymenoptera > Apidae > Bombus > Bombus terrestris. The sequence continues at coordinate 2,142,901 of NW_025963557.1, forward strand.
ATAACGAATGACGTTATGTAGTATTAAGATACAACGTATGACGTCATGTGGTGTTACGTTATTGCGAATAACGTTATATAGTGTTACTTTAAGAAGTATGACGTTATGTTTTTATTACGTTATAGCATATGACGTCATGTGTTATTACGTTATTACGAATAACGTTATATTGTGTTACTTTATGTAGTATGACTTATGTAGTATGACGTGATGTAACATTTCTTTATAATGTATGACGTTATGTAGCATTACGGTATTACGAATAACGTTGAACTGTGTTACTTTATAACGTATGACGTTATGTAGTGTTACGTTATAACGTATGACGTCGTGTAGTATTACGTTATAACGTATGACGTTATGTATTATTATGATATAACGTAATACGTTATGAGAATTGGGTTATAACGTATGACGTCATGTAGTTTTGCGTTATAACGTATGACTTTACGTAGTATTACGTTATAACGTATGATGTTATGGAGTATTACGTTATAACGTATGACGTCATGTGGTAATACTTTATTACGAATAACGTTATATTGTGTTACTTTATGACGTATGACGTCATGGAGTATTAGGTTACAACGTATGACGTTATGTATTATTACGATATAACGTATGACGTTATGCAGTATTAGGTTGTAACGTATGACGTCATGTAGTTTTGCGTTATAACGTATGACGTTATGTAGTATTACGATATAACGTATGACGTCATGTGGTATTACGTTATTGCGAATAACGTTATATTGTGTCACTTTATGACGTATGACGTCATGTAGTATTACGTTTTATCGTATGACGGTATGTAGTATTGCGTTATTCCGTATAACGTTATATAGTGTTACATTATAAAGTATGACGTCGTGTAGTATTACGTTATAACGTATGACGTTATGTATTATTACGATATAACGTATGACGTTATGCAGTATTAGGTTATAACGTATGACGTCATGTAGTTTTGCGTTATAACGTATGACGTTATGTAGTATTGCGATACAACGTATGGCGTCATGTGGTGTTACGTTATTGCGAATAACGTTATATTGTGTTACTTTATGTAGTATGACTTATGTAGTATGACGTGATGTAGCATTTCTTTATAATGTATGACGTTATGTAGCATTACGGTATAACGAATAACGTTGTACTGTGTTACTTTATAACGTATGACGTTATGTAGTGTTACGTTATGACGTATGACGTCATGTAGTATTACTTTATGACGTATGACGTCATGTAGTATTACGATATAACGTAATACGTTATGCAGAATTGGGTTATAACGTATGACGTCATGTAGTTTTGCGTTATAACGTATGACGTTACGTAGTATTACGTTATAACGTATGAGGTCATGTGGTATTACGTTATTACGAATAACGTTATATTGTGTTACTTTATGACGTATGACGTCATGTAGTATTACTTCATGACGTATGACCTCATGTAGTATTAGGTTACAACGTATGACGTTATGTATTATTACGATATAACGTATGACGTTATGTAGTATTACGATATAACGTATGACGTCATGTGGTGTTACGTAATTGCGAATAACGTTATATTGTGTTACTTTATGACGTATGACGTCATGTAGTATTAGGTTACAACGTATGACGTTATGTATTATTACGTTATAACGTAGGACGTTATGTATTATTACGATATAACGTATGACGTCATGTAGTATTACTTTATGACGTATGACGTCATGTAGTATTAGGTTACAACGTATGACGTCATGTAGTATTACGATATAACGTATGACGTTATGTAGTATTACGATATAACGTATGACGTCATGTGGTGTTACGTAATTGCGAATAACGTTATATTGTGTTACTTTATGACGTATGACGTCATGTAGTATTAGGTTACAACGTATGACGTCATGTATTATTACGTTATAACGTAGGACGTTATGTATTATTACGATATAACGTATGACGTCATGTAGTATTACGTTATAACGTATGACGTCATGTAGTATTACGTTATTACGAATATCGTAATATTGTGTTACTTTATGACGTATGACGTCATGTAGTATTACTTTATGACGTATGACGTCATGTAGTATTACTTTATGACGTATGACGTCATGTAGTATTAGGTTACAACGTATGACGTCATGTAGTATTAGGTTACAACGTATGACGTTATGTATTATTACGATATAACGTATGACGTTATGCAGTATTAGGCTATAACGTATGACGTCATGTAGTTTTGCGTTATAACGTATGACGTTATGTACTATTACGATATAACGTATGACGTCATGTGGTGTTACGTTATTGCGAATAACGTTATATTGTGTTACTTTATGACGTATGACGTCATGTAGTATTAGGTTACAACGTATGACGTCATGTAGTATTAGGTTACAACGTATGACGTTATGTATTATTACGATATAACGTATGACGTTATGCAGTATTAGGCTATAACGTATGACGTCATGTAGTTTTGCGTTATAACGTATGACGTTATGTAGTATTACGATATAACGTATGAGGTCATGTGGTATTACATTAGTACGAATATCGTAATATTGTGTTACTTTATGACGTACGACGTCATGTAGTATTACGTTATAACGTATGACGGTATGTAGTATTATGTTATTCCGTATAACGTTATGTATTATTACGATATAACGAACAACGTCATATAGAATTACGATATAACGCACAACGTTATGTCGTATTACGTTATAACGTATCATGTCATGTAGTATTACGTTATAACGTATGACGTTATGGAGTATTACGTTATAACGTATGAGGTCATGTGGTATTACGTTATTACGAATAACGTTATATTGTGTTACTTTATGACGTATGACGTCATGTAGTATTACTTTATGACGTATGACGTCATGTAGTATTACTTTATGACGTATGACGTCATGTAGTATTACTTTATGACGTATGACCTCATGTAGTATTAGGTTACAACGTATGACGTTATGTATTATTACGATATAACGTATGACGTTATGCAGTATTAGCTTATAACGTATGACGTCATGTAGTTTTGCGTTATAACTTATGACGTTATGTAGTATTGCGATACAACGTATGACGTCATGTGGTGTTACGTTATTGCGAATTACGTTATATTGTGTTACTTTATGGCGTATGACGTCATGTAGTATTACTTTGTGACGTATGACGGTATGTAGTATTACGTTATTCCGTATAACGTTATATAGTGTTACGTTATAAAGTATGACGTCGTGTAGTATTACGTTATAACATATGCCGTCATGTAGCATTACGTTATAACATATGACGTCATGTAGTATTACGATATAACGTACAACGTTATATAGAATTACGATATAACGCACAACGTTATGTCGTATTACGTTATAACGTATCATGTCATGTAGCATTACGTTATAACGTATGACTTTATGGAGTATTACGTTATAACGTATGATGTCATGTGGTATTACGTTATTGCGAATAACGTTATATAGTGTTACTTTATGAAGTATGACGTTATGTTGTATTACGTTATAGCGTATGACGTTATGGAGCATTACGTTATAACGTATGAGGTCATGTGGTATTACATTAGTACGAATATCGTAATATTGTGTTACTTTATGACGTACGACGTCATGTAGTATTACTTTATGACGTATGACGTCATGTGGTATTACGTTATTACGAATAACGTTATATTGTGTTACTTTATGTAGTATGACTTATGTAGTATGACGTGATGTAGCATTTCTTTATAATGTATGACGTTATGTAGCATTACGGTATAACGAATAACGTTGTACTGTGTTACTTTATAACGTATGACGTTATGTAGTGTTACGTTATAACGTATGACGTCGTTTAGTATTACGTTATAACGTACGACGTTATGTATTATTACGATATAACGTAATACATTATGCAGAATTGGGTTATAACGTATGACGTCATGTAGTTTTGCGTTATAACGTATGACGTTACGTAGTATTACGTTATAACGTATGAGGTCATGTGGTATTACGTTATTACGAATAACGTTATATTGTGTTACTTTATGACGTATGACGTCATGTAGTATTACTTCATGACGTATGACCTCATGTAGTATTAGGTTACAACGTATGACGTTATGTATTATTACGATATAACCTATGAAGTTATGTATTATTACGATATAACGTATGACGTCATGTAGTATTACGTTATAACGTATGCCGTCATGTAGCATTACGTTATAACATATGACGTCATGTAGTATTACGATATAACGTACAACGTTATATAGAATTACGATATAACGCACAACGTTATGTCGTATTACGTTATAACGTATCATGCCATGTAGCATTACGTTATATCGTATGACTTTATGGAGTATTACGTTATAACGTATGATGTCATGTGGTATTACGTTATTACAAATATCGTAATATTGTGTTACTTTATGACGTATGACGTCATGTAGTATTAATTTATGACGTATGACATCATGTTGTATTAGGTTACAACGTATGACGTTATGTATTATTACGATATAACGTATGACGTTACGTATTATTACGATATAACGTATGACGTTATGTATTATTACGATATAACGTATGACGTCATGTAGTATTTCGTTATAACGTATGCCGTCATGTAGTATTACGTTATAACATATGACGTCATGTAGTATTACGATATAACGTACAACGTTATATAGAATTACGATATAACGCACAACGTTATGTCGTATTACGTTATAACGTATCATGTCATGTAGTATTACGTTATAACGTATGACGTTATGGAGTATTACGTTATAACGTATGAGGTCATGTGGTATTACGTTATTACGAATAACGTTATATTGTGTTACTTTATGACGTATGACGTCATGTAGTATTACTTTATGACGTATGACCTCATGTAGTATTAGGTTACAACGTATGACGTTATGTATTATTACGATATAACGTATGACGTTATGTATTATTACGATATAACGTATGACGTTATGTAGTATTACGATATAACGTATGACGTTATGTGGTGTTACGTAATTGCGAATAACGTTATATTGTGTTACTTTATGACGTATGACGTCATGTAGTATTAGGTTGCAACGTATGACGTTATGTATTATTACGATATAACGTATGACGTTATGCAGTATTAGGTTATAACGTATGACGTCATGTAGTTTTGCGTTATAACGAATGACGTTATGTAGTATTACGATACAACGTATGACGTCATGTGGTGTTACGTTATTGCGAATAACGTTATATAGTGTTACTTTAAGAAGTATGACGTTATGTTGTATTACGTTATAGCATATGACGTCATTGGTTATTACGTTATTACGAATAACGTTATATTGTGTTACTTTATGTAGTATGACTTATGTAGTATGACGTGATGTAACATTTCTTTATAATGTATGACGTTATGTAGCATTACGGTATTACGAATAACGTTGAACTGTGTTACTTTATAACGTATGACGTTATGTAGTGTTACGTTATAACGTATGACGTCGTGTAGTATTACGTTATAACGTATGACGTTATGTATTATTATGATATAACGTAATACGTTATGCAGAATTGGGTTATAACGTATGACGTCATGTAGTTTTGCGTTATAACGTATGACTTTACGTAGTATTACGTTATAACGTATGATGTTATGGAGTATTACGTTATAACGTATGACGTCATGTGGTAATACTTTATTACGAATAACGTTATATTGTGTTACTTTATGACGTATGACGTCATGGAGTATTAGGTTACAACGTATGACGTTATGTATTATTACGATATAACGTATGACGTTATGCAGTATTAGGTTGTAACGTATGACGTCATGTAGTTTTGCGTTATAACGTATGACGTTATGTAGTATTACGATATAACGTATGACGTCATGTGGTATTACGTTATTGCGAATAACGTTATATTGTGTCACTTTATGACGTATGACGTCATGTAGTATTACGTTTTATCGTATGACGGTATGTAGTATTGCGTTATTCCGTATAACGTTATATAGTGTTACATTATAAAGTATGACGTCGTGTAGTATTACGTTATAACGTATGACGTTATGTATTATTACGATATAACGTATGACGTTATGCAGTATTAGGTTATAACGTATGACGTCATGTAGTTTTGCGTTATAACGTATGACGTTATGTAGTATTGCGATACAACGTATGGCGTCATGTGGTGTTACGTTATTGCGAATAACGTTATATTGTGTTACTTTATGTAGTATGACTTATGTAGTATGACGTGATGTAGCATTTCTTTATAATGTATGACGTTATGTAGCATTACGGTATAACGAATAACGTTGTACTGTGTTACTTTATAACGTATGACGTTATGTAGTGTTACGTTATAACGTATGACGTCGTGTAGTATTACGTTATAACGTATGACGTTATGTATTATTACGATATAACGTAATACGTTATGCAGAATTGGGTTATAACGTATGACGTCATGCAGTTTTGCGTTATAACGTATGACGTTACGTAGTATTACGTTATAACGTATGAGGTCATGTGGTATTACGTTATTACGAATAACGTTATATTGTGTTACTTTATGACGTATGACGTCATGTAGTATTACTTCATGACGTATGACCTCATGTAGTATTAGGTTACAACGTATGACGTTATGTATTATTACGATATAACCTATGAAGTTATGTATTATTACGATATAACGTATGACGTCATGTAGTATTACGTTATAACGTATGCCGTCATGTAGCATTACGTTATAACATATGACGTCATGTAGTATTACGATATAACGTACAACGTTATATAGAATTACGATATAACGCACAACGTTATGTCGTATTACGTTATAACGTATCATGTCATGTAGTATTACGTTATAACGTATGACGTTATGGAGTATTACGTTATAACGTATGAGGTCATGTGGTATTCCGTTATTACGAATAACGTTATATTGTGTTACTTTATGACGTATGACGTCATGTAGTATTACTTTATGACGTATGACCTCATGTAGTATTAGGTTACAACGTATGACGTTATGTATTATTACGATATAACGTATGACGTTATGTATTATTACGATATAACGTATGACGTTATGTAGTATTACGATATAACGTATGACGTCATGTGGTGTTACGTAATTGCGAATAACGTTATATTGTGTTACTTTATGACGTATGACGTCATGTAGTATTAGGTTGCAACGTATGACGTTATGTATTATTATGATATAACGTATGACGTTATGCAGTATTAGGTTATAACGTATGACGTCATGTAGTTTTGCGTTATAACGAATGACGTTATGTAGTATTACGATACAACGTATGACGTCATGTGGTGTTACGTTATTGCGAATAACGTTATATAGTGTTACTTTAAGAAGTGTGACGTTATGTTGTATTACGTTATAGCATATGACGTCATGTGTTATTACGTTATTACGAATAACGTTATATTGTGTTACTTTATGTAGTATGACTTATGTAGTATGACGTGATGTAACATTTCTTTATAATGTATGACGTTATGTAGCATTACGGTATTACGAATAACGTTGAACTGTGTTACTTTATAACGCATGACGTTATGTAGTGTTACGTTATAACGTATGACGTCGTGTAGTATTACGTTATAACGTATGACGTTATGTATTATTATGATATAACGTAATACGTTATGCAGAATTGGGTTATAACGTATGACGTCATGTAGTTTTGCGTTATAACGTATGACTTTACGTAGTATTACGTTATAACGTATGATGTTATGGAGTATTACGTTATAACGTATGACGTCATGTGGTAATACTTTATTACGAATAACGTTATATTGTGTTACTTTATGACGTATGACGTCATGGAGTATTAGGTTACAACGTATGACGTTATGTATTATTACGATATAACGTATGACGTTATGCAGTATTAGGTTATAACGTATGACGTCATGTAGTTTTGCGTTATAACGTATGACGTTATGTAGTATTACGATATAACGTATGACGTCATGTGGTATTACGTTATTGCGAATAACGTTATATTGTGTCACTTTATGACGTATGACGTCATGTAGTATTACGTTTTAACGTATGACGGTATGTAGTATTGCGTTATTCCGTATAACGTTATATAGTGTTACATTATAAAGTATGACGTCGTGTAGTATTACGTTATAACGTATGACGTTATGTATTATTACGATATAACGTATGACGTTATGCAGTATTAGGTTATAACGTATGACGTCATGTAGTTTTGCGTTATAACGTATGACGTTATGTAGTATTGCGATACAACGTATGGCGTCATGTGGTGTTACGTTATTGCGAATAACGTTATATTGTGTTACTTTATGTACTATGACTTATGTAGTATGACGTGATGTAGCATTTCTTTATAATGTATGACGTTATGTAGCATTACGGTATAACGAATAACGTTGTACTGTGTTACTTTATAACGTATGACGTTATGTAGTGTTACGTTATAACGTATGACGTCGTGTAGTATTACGTTATAACGTATGACGTTATGTATTATTACGATATAACGTAATACGTTATGCAGAATTGGGTTATAACGTATGACGTCATGTAGTTTTGCGTTATAACGTATGACGTTACGTAGTATTACGTTATAACGTATGAGGTCATGTGGTATTACGTTATTACGAATAACGTTATATTGTGTTACTTTATGACGTATGACGTCATGTAGTATTACTTCATGACGTATGACCTCATGTAGTATTAGGTTACAACGTATGACGTTATGTATTATTACGATATAACCTATGAAGTTATGTATTATTACGATATAACGTATGACGTCATGTAGTATTACGTTATAACGTATGCCGTCATGTAGCATTACGTTATAACATATGACGTCATGTAGTATTACGATATAACGTACAACGTTATATAGAATTACGATATAACGCACAACGTTATGTCGTATTACGTTATAACGTATCATGTCATGTAGCATTACGTTATAACGTATGACTTTATGGAGTATTACGTTATAACGTATGATGTCATGTGGTATTACGTTATTACAAATATCGTAATATTGTGTTACTTTATGACGTATGACGTCATGTAGTATTAATTTATGACGCATGACGTCATGTTGTATTAGGTTACAGCGTATGACGTTATGTATTATTACGATATAACGTATGACGTTATGTATTATTACGATATAACGTATGACGTTATGTATTATTACGATATAACGTATGACGTCATGTAGTATTTCGTTATAACGTATGCCGTCATGTAGTATTACGTTATAACATATGACGTCATGTAGTATTACGATATAACGTACAACGTTATATAGAATTACGATATAACGCACAACGTTACGTCGTAATACGTTATAACGTATCATGTCATGTAGTATTACGTTATAACGTATGACGTCATGTAGTATTGGGTTACAACGTATGACGTTATGTATTATTACGATATAACGTATGATGTCATGTAGTATTACGTTATAACGTATGCCGTCATGTAGTATTACGTTATAACATATGACGTAATGTAGTATTACGATATAACGTACAACGTTATATAGAATTACGATATAACGCACAACGTTATGTCGTATTACGTTATAACGTATGACTTTACGTAGTATTACGTTATAACGTATGAGGTCATGTGGTATTACGTTATTACGAATAACGTTATATTGTGTTACTTTATGACGTATGACGTCATGTAGTATTACTTCCTGACGTATAACCTCATGTAGTATTAGGTTACAACGTATGACGTTATGTATTATTACGATATAACCTATGAAGTTATGTATTATTACGATATAACGTATGACGTCATGTAGTATTACGTTATAACGTATGCCGTCATGTAGTATTACATTATAACATATGACGTCATGTAGTGTTACGATATAACGTACAACGTTATATAGAATTACGATATAACGCACAACGTTATGTCGTATTACGATATAACGTATCATGTCATGTAGCATTACGTTATAACGTATGACGGTATGTAGTATTGCGTTATTCCGTATAACGTTATATAGTGTTACGTTATAAAGTATGACGTCATGTAGTATTACGTTATAACGTATGACGTCATGTAGTATTACGATATAACGTACAACGTTATGTCGTATTACGTTATAACGTATCATGTCATGTAGTATTACGTTATAACGTATGCCGTCATGTAGTATTACGTTATAACATATGACGTCATGTAGTATTACGATATAACGTACAACGTTATATAGAATTACGATATAACGCACAACGTTATGTCGTATTACGTTATAACGTATGACGTCATGTAGTATTGGGTTACAACGTATGACGTTATGTATTATTACGATATAACGTAATACGTTATGCAGAATTGGGTTATAACGTATGAGGTCATGTAGTTTTGCGTTATAACGTATGACGTTACGTAGTATTACGTTATAACGTATGAGGTCATGTGGTATTACGTTATTACGAATAACGTTAAATTGTGTTACTTTATGACGTATGACGTCATGTAGTATTACTTCATGACGTATGACCTCATGTAGTATTAGGTTACAACGTATGACGTTATGTATTATTACGATATAACCTATGAAGTTATGTATTATTACGATATAACGTATGACGTCATGTAGTATTACGTTATAACGTATGCCGTCATGTAGCATTACGTTATAACATATGACGTCATGTAGTATTACGATATAACGTACAACGTTATATAGAATTACGATATAACGCACAACGTTATGTCGTATTACGTTATAACGTATCATGTCATGTAGTATTACGTTATAACGTATGACGGCATGTAGTATTGGGTTACAACGTATGACGTTATGTATTATTACGATATAACGTATGATGTCATGTGGTATTACGTTATTACGAATAACGTTATATTGTGTTACTTTATGACGTATGACGTCATGTAGTATTACTTCATGACGTATGACGTCATGTTGTATTAGGTTACAACGTATGACGTTATGTATTATTACGATATAACGTATGACGTTATGTATTATTACGATATAACGTATGACGTTATGTATTATTACGATATAACGTATGATGTCATGTAGTATTACGTTCTAACGTATGCCGTCATGTAGTATTACGTTATAACATATGACGTCATGTAGTATTACGATATAACGTACAACGTTATATAGAATTACGATATAACGCACAACGTTACGTCGTAATACGTTATAACGTATCATGTCATGTAGTATTACGTTATAACGTATGACGTCATGTAGTATTGGGTTACAACGTATGACGTTATGTATTATTACGATATAACGTATGATGTCATGTAGTATTACGTTATAACGTATGCCGTCATGTAGTATTACGTTATAACATATGACGTAATGTAGTATTACGATATAACGTACAACGTTATATAGAATTACGATATAACGCACAACGTTATGTCGTATTACGTTATAACGTATCATGTCATGTAGTATTACGTTATAACGTATGACGTCATGTAGTATTGGGTTACAACGTATGACGTTATGTATTATTACGATATAACGTATGACGTCATGTGGTATTACGTTATTACGAATAACGTTATATTGTGTTACTTTATGACGTATGACGTCATGTAGTATTACTTCATGACGTATGACGTCATGTTGTATTAGGTTACAACGTATGACGTTATGTATTATTACGATATAACGTATGACGTTATGTATTATTACGATATAACGTATGACGTTATGTATTATTACGATATAACGTATGACGTCATGTAGTAATTCGTTCTAACGTATGCCGTCATGTAGTATTACGTTATAACATATGACGTCATGTAGTATTACGATATAACGTACAACGTTATATAGAATTACGATATAACGCACAACGTTACGTCGTAATACGTTATAACGTATCATGTCATGTAGTATTACGTTATAACGTATGACGTCATGTAGTATTGGGTTACAACGTATGACGTTATGTATTATTACGATATAACGTATGATGTCATGTAGTATTACGTTATAACGTATGCCGTCATGTAGTATTACGTTATAACATATGACGTAATGTAGTATTACGATATAACGTACAACGTTATATAGAATTACGATATAACGCACAACGTTATGTCGTATTACGTTATAACGTATGACGTCATGTAGTTTTGCGTTATAACGTATGACGTTATGTAGTATTACGTTATAACGTATGACGTCATGTGTTATTACGTTATTACGAATAACGTTATGTCGTATTACGTTATAACGTATGACGTCATGTAGTTTTGCGTTATAACAAATGACGTTATGTAGTATTACGTTATAACGTGTGAGGTCATGTGGTATTACATTATTACGAATATCGTAATATTGTGTTACTTTATGACCTACGACGTCATGTAGTATTACTTTATGACGTATGACGTCATGTAGTATTAGGTTACAACGTATGACGTTATGTATTATTACGATATAACGTATGACGTCATGTAGTATTACGTTATAACGTATGACGTTATGTCGTATTACGTTATAACGTATCATGTCATGTAGTATTACGTTATAACGTATGACGTCATGTAGTAATACGATATAACGTATGACGGTATGTAGTATTACGTTATTCCGCATAACGTTATATCGTGTTACTTTATGAAGTATGACGTTATGTTGTATTACGTTATAACGTATGACGTTATGGAGTATTACGTTATAACGTATGAGGTCATGTGGTATTACATTATTACGAATATCGTAATATTGTGTTACTTTATGACGTACGACGTCATGTAGCATTACTTTATGACGTATGACGTCATGTGGTATTACGTTATTGCGAATAACGTTATATTGTGTTACTTTATTATGTATGACGTCATGTAGTATTACGTTATAACGTATGACGGTATGTAGTATTACGTTATTCCGTATAACGTTATATAGTGTTACTTTATGAAGTATGACGTTATGTTGTATTACGTTATAACGTATGACGTTATGGAGTATTACGTTATAACGTATGAGGTCATGTGGTATTACATTATTACGAATATCGTAATATTGTGTTACTTTATGACGTACGACGTCATGTAGCATTACTTTATGACGTATGACGTCATGTGGTATTACGTTATTGCGAATAACGTTATATTGTGTTACTTTATGACGTATGACGTCATGTAGTATTACGTTATAACGTATGACGGTATGTAGTATTACGTTATTCCGTATAACGTTATATCGTGTTACTTTATGACGTGTGACGTCATGTAGTATTACTTTATGACGTATGACGTCATGTAGTATTAGGTTACAACGTATGACGTTATGTATTATTACGATATAACGTATGACGTTATGTATTATTACGATATAACGTATGACGTTATGTAGTATTACGATATAACGTATGACGTCATGTGGTGTTACGTAATTGCGAATAACGTTATATTGTGTTACTTTATGACGTATGACGTCATGTAGTATTAGGTTGCAACGTATGACGTTATGTATTATTACGATATAACGTATGACGTCATGTAGTTTTGCGTTATAACGTATGACTTTACGTAGTATTACGTTATAACGTATGATGTTATGGAGTATTACGTTATAACGTATGACGTCATGTGGTAATACTTTATTACGAATAACGTTATATTGTGTTACTTTATGACGTATGACGTCATGGAGTATTAGGTTACAACGTATGACGTTATGTATTATTACGATATAACGTATGACGTTATGCAGTATTAGGTTATAACGTATGACGTCATGTAGTTTTGCGTTATAACATATGACGTTATGTAGTATTACGATATAACGTATGACGTCATGTGGTATTACGTTATTGCGAATAACGTTATATTGTGTCACTTTATGACGTATGACGTCATGTAGTATTACGTTTTAACGTATGACGGTATGTAGTATTGCGTTATTCCGTATAACGTTATATAGTGTTACATTATAAAGTATGACGTCGTGTAGTATTACGTTATAACGTATGACGTTATGTATTATTACGATATAACGTATGACGTCATGTAGTTTTGCGTTATAACGTATGACGTTATGTTGTATTACGTTATAGCGTATGACGTTATGGAGCATTACGTTAGAACATATGAGGTCATGTGGTATTACATTAGTACGAATATCGTAATATTGTGTTACTTTATGGCGTATGACGTCATGTAGTATTACTTTGTGACGTATGACGGTATGTAGTATTACGTTATTCCGTATAACGTTATATAGTGTTACGTTATAAAGTATGACGTCGAGTAGTATTACGTTATAACGTAGGACGTTATGTATTATTACGATACAACGTATGACGTCATGTGGTGTTACGTTATTGCGAATAACGTTATATTGTGTTACTTTATGACGTATGACGTCATGTAGTATTACGTTATAACGTATGACGGTATGTAGTATTACGTTATTCCGTATAACGTTATACAGTGTTACTTTATGAAGTATGACATTATGTTGTATTACTTTATAACGTATGACGTTATGGAGTATTACGTTATAACGTGTGAGGTCATGTGGTATTACATTATTACGAATATCGTAATATTGTGTTACTTTATGACGTACGACGTCATGTAGTATTACTTTATGACGTATGACGTCATGTAGTATTAGGTTACAACGTATGACGTTATGTATTATTACGATATAACGTATGACGTTATGTATTATTACGATATAACCTATGAAGTTATGTATTATTACGATATAACGTATGACGTCATGTAGTATTACGTTATAACGTATGCCGTCATGTAGCATTACGTTATAACATATGACGTCATGTAGTATTACGATATAACGTACAACGTTATATAGAATTACGATATAACGCACAACGTTATGTCGTATTACGTTATAACGTATCATGTCATGTAGCATTACGTTATAACGTATGACTTTATGGAGTATTACGTTATAACGTATGATGTCATGTGGTATTACGTTATTGCGAATAACGTTATATAGTGTTACTTTATGAAGTATGACGTTATGTTGTATTACGTTATAGCGTATGACGTTATGGAGCATTACGTTATAACGTATGACATCATGTGGTATTACATTAGTACGAATATCGTAATATTGTGTTATTTTATGACGTACGACGTCATGTAGTATTACTTTATTACGTATGACGTCATGTGGTATTACGTTATTACGAATAACGTTATATTGTGTTACTTTATGTAGTATGACTTATGTAGTATGACGTGATGTAGCATTTCTTTATAATGTATGACGTTATGTAGCATTACGGTATAGCGAATAACGTTGTACTGTGGTACTTTATAACGTATGACGTATGTAGTGTTACGTTATAACGTATGACGTCGTGTAGTATTACGTTATAACGTATGACGTTATGTATTATTACGATATAACCTATGAAGTTATGTATTATTACGATATAACGTATGACGTCATGTAGTATTACGTTATAACGTATGCCGTCATGTAGCATTACGTTATAACATATGACGTCATGTAGTATTACGATATAACGTACAACGTTACATAGAATTACGATATAACGCACAACGTTATGTCGTATTACGTTATAACGTATCATGTCATGTAGCATTACGTTATAACGTATGACTTTATGGAGTATTACGTTATAACGTATGATGTCATGTGGTATTACGTTATTGCGAATAACGTTATATTGTGTTACTTTATTATGTATGACGTCATGTAGTATTACGTTATAACGTATGACGGTATGTAGTATTACGTTATTCCGTATAACGTTATATAGTGTTACTTTATGAAGTATGACGTTATGTTGTATTACGTTATAACGTATGACGTTATGGAGTATTACGTTATAACGTATGAGGTCATGTGGTATTACATTATTACGAATATCGTAATATTGTGTTACTTTATGACGTACGACGTCATGTAGCATTACTTTATGACGTATGACGTCATGTGGTATTACGTTATTGCGAATAACGTTATATTGTGTTACTTTATGACGTATGACGTCATGTAGTATTACTTCATGACGTATGACGTCATGTTGTATTAGGTTACAACGTATGACGTTATGTATTATTACGATATAACGTATGACGTTATGTATTATTACGATATAACGTATGACGTTATGTATTATTACGATATAACGTATGACGTCATGTAGTAATTCGTTCTAACGTATGCCGTCATGTAGTATTACGTTATAACATATGACGTCATGTAGTATTACGATATAACGTACAACGTTATATAGAATTACGATATAACGCACAACGTTACGTCGTAATACGTTATAACGTATCATGTCATGTAGTATTACGTTATAACGTATGACGTCATGTAGTATTGGGTTACAACGTATGACGTTATGTATTATTACGATATAACGTATGATGTCATGTAGTATTACGTTATAACGTATGCCGTCATGTAGTATTACGTTATAACATATGACGTAATGTAGTATTACGATATAACGTACAACGTTATATAGAATTACGATATAACGCACAACGTTATGTCGTATTACGTTATAACGTATGACGTCATGTAGTTTTGCGTTATAACGTATGACGTTATGTAGTATTACGTTATAACGTATGACGTCATGTGTTATTACGTTATTACGAATAACGTTATGTCGTATTACGTTATAACGTATGACGTCATGTAGTTTTGCGTTATAACAAATGACGTTATGTAGTATTACGTTATAACGTGTGAGGTCATGTGGTATTACATTATTACGAATATCGTAATATTGTGTTACTTTATGACCTACGACGTCATGTAGTATTACTTTATGACGTATGACGTCATGTAGTATTAGGTTACAACGTATGACGTTATGTATTATTACGATATAACGTATGACGTCATGTAGTATTACGTTATAACGTACAACGTTATATAGAATTACGATATAACGCACAACGTTATGTCGTATTACGTTATAACGTATGACGTCATGTAGTTTTGCGTTATAACATATGACGTAATGTAGTATTACGATATAACGTATGATGTCATGTAGTATTACGTTATAACGTATGCCGTCATGTAGTATTACGTTATAACATATGACGTAATGTAGTATTACGATATAACGTACAACGTTATATAGAATTACGATATAACGCACAACGTTATGTCGTATTACGTTATAACGTATGACGTCATGTAGTTTTGCGTTATAACGTATGACGTTATGTCGTATTACGTTATAACGTATCATGTCATGTAGTATTACGTTATAACGTATGACGTCATGTAGTAATACGATATAACGTATGACGGTATGTAGTATTACGTTATAACATATGACGTAATGTAGTATTACGATATAACGTACAACGTTATATAGAATTACGATATAACGCACAACGTTATGTCGTATTACGTTATAACGTATGACGTCATGTAGTTTTGCGTTATAACGTATGACGTTATGTCGTATTACGTTATAACGTATCATGTCATGTAGTATTACGTTATAACGTATGACGTCATGTAGTAATACGATATAACGTATGACGGTATGTAGTATTACGTTATTCCGTATAACGTTATATCGTGTTACTTTATGAAGTATGACGTTATGTTGTATTACGTTATAACGTATGACGTTATGGAGTATTACGTTATAACGTATGAGGTCATGTGGTATTACATTATTACGAATATCGTAATATTGTGTTACTTTATGACGTACGACGTCATGTAGCATTACTTTATGACGTATGACGTCATGTGGTATTACGTTATTGCGAATAACGTTATATTGTGTTACTTTATTATGTATGACGTCATGTAGTATTACGCTATAACGTATGACGGTATGTAGTATTACGTTATTCCGTATAACGTTATATAGTGTTACTTTATGAAGTATGACGTTATGTTGTATTACGTTATAACGTATGACGTTATGGAGTATTACGTTATAACGTATGAGGTCATGTGGTATTACATTATTACGAATATCGTAATATTGTGTTACTTTATGACGTACGACGTCATGTAGCATTACTTTATGACGTATGACGTCATGTAGTATTAGGTTATAGCGTATGACGTTATGTATTATTACGATATAACGTATGACGTTATGCAGTATTAGGTTATAACGTATGATGTCATATACTTTTGCGTTATAACGTATGACGTTATGGAGTATTACGTTATAACGTATGACGTGTTGTGGTATTACGTTATTGCGAATAACGTTATATTGTGTTACTTTATAACGTATGACGTCATGTAGTATTACGTTATAACGTATGGCGTTATGTAGTATTACGATTTCACGTATGACGTCATGTGGTATTACGTTATTGCGAATAACGTTATATTGTGTTACTTTCTGATGTATGACGTCATGTAGTATTACGTTATAGCGTATGACGTTATGGAGCATTACGTTATAACGTATGAGGTCATGTGGTATTACATTAGTACGAATATCGTAATATTGTGTTACTTTATGACGTACGACGTCATGTAGTATTACTTTATGACGTATGACGTCATGTGGTATTACGTTATTGCGAATAACGTTATATTGTGTTACTTTATGACGTATGACGTCATGTAGTATTGCGTTATAACGTATGACGGTATGTAGTATTACGTTATTCCGTATAACGTTATATCGTGTTACTTTATGACGTATGACGTCATGTAGTATTACTTTATGACGTATGACGTCATGTAGTATTACTTTATGACGTATGACGTCATGTAGTATTACGTTATAACGTATGACGTCATGTAATTTTGCTTTATAACGTATGATGTTATGGAGTATTACGTCATAACGTATGACGTTATGTAATTTTGCTTTATAACGTATGATGTTATGGAGTATTACGTTATAACGTATGACGTCATGTGGTAATACTTTATTACGAATAACGTTATATTGTGTTACTTTATGACGTATGACGTCATGTGGTATTAGGTTACAACATATGACGTTATGTAGTATTGCGATACAACGTATGACGTCATGTGGTGTTACGTTATTGCGAATAACGTTATATTGTGTTACTTTATGTAGTATGACTTATGTAGTATGACGTGATGTAGCATTTCTTTATAATGTATCACGTTATGTAGCATTACGGTATAACGAATAACGTTGTACTGTGTTACTTTATAACGTATGACGTTATGTAGTGTTACGTTATAACGTATGACGTCGTGTAGTATTACGTTATAACGTATGACGTTATGTATTATTACGATATAACGTAATACGTTATGCAGAATTGGGTTATAACGTATGAGGTCATGTAGTTTTGTGTTATAACGTATGACGTTACGTAGTATTACGTTATAACGTATGAGGTCATGTGGTATTACGTTATTACGAATAACGTTAAATTGTGTTACTTTATGACGTATGACGTCATGTAGTATTACTTCATGACGTATGACCTCATGTAGTATTAGGTTACAACGTATGACGTTATGTATTATTACGATATAACCTATGAAGTTATGTATTATTACGATATAACGTATGACGTCATGTAGTATTACGTTATAACGTATGCCGTCATGTAGCATTACGTTATAACATATGACGTCATGTAGTATTACGATATAACGTACAACGTTATATAGAATTACGATATAACGCACAACGTTATGTCGTATTACGTTATAACGTATCATGTCATGTAGTATTACGTTATAACGTATGACGTCATGTAGTATTGGGTTACAACGTATGACGTTATGTATTATTACGATATAACGTATGATGTCATGTGGTATTACGTTATTACGAATAACGTTATATTGTGTTACTTTATGACGTATGACGTCATGTAGTATTACTTCATGACGTATGACGTCATGTTGTATTAGGTTACAACGTATGACGTTATGTATTATTACGATATAACGTATGACGTTATGTATTATTACGATATAACGTATGACGTTATGTATTATTACGATATAACGTATGACGTCATGTAGTAATTCGTTCTAACGTATGCCGTCATGTAGTATTACGTTATAACATATGACGTCATGTAGTATTACGATATAACGTACAACGTTATATAGAATTACGATATAACGCACAACGTTACGTCGTAATACGTTATAACGTATCATGTCATGTAGTATTACGTTATAACGTATGACGTCATGTAGTATTGGGTTACAACGTATGACGTTATGTATTATTACGATATAACGTATGATGTCATGTAGTATTACGTTATAACGTATGCCGTCATGTAGTATTACGTTATAACATATGACGTAATGTAGTATTACGATATAACGTACAACGTTATATGGAATTACGATATAACGCACAACGTTATGTCGTATTACGTTATAACGTATCATGTCATGTAGTATTACGTTATAACGTATGACGTCATGTAGTATTGGGTTACAACGTATGACGTTATGTATTATTACGATATAACGTATGATGTCATGTGGTAATACGTTATTACGAATAACGTTATATTGTGTTACTTTATGACGTATGACGTCATGTAGTATTACTTCATGACGTATGACGTCATGTTGTATTAGGTTACAACGTATGACGTTATTTATTATTACGATATAACGTATGACGTTATGTATTATTACGATATAACGTATGACGTTATGTATTATTACGATATAACGTATGACGTCATGTAGTAATTCGTTCTAACGTATGCCGTCATGTAGTATTACGTTATAACATATGACGTCATGTAGTATTACGATATAACGTACAACGTTATATAGAATTACGATATAACGCACAACGTTACGTCGTAATACGTTATAACGTATCATGTCATGTAGTATTACGTTATAACGTATGACGTCATGTAGTATTGGGTTACAACGTATGACGTTATGTATTATTACGATATAACGTATGACGTCATGTAGTAATTCGTTCTAACGTATGCCGTCATGTTGTATTACGTTATAACATATGACGTCATGTAGTATTACGATATAACGTACAACGTTATATAGAATTACGATATAACGCACAACGTTATGTCGTATTACGTTATAACGTATCATGTCATGTAGCATTACGTTATAACGTATGACTTTATGGAGTATTACGTTATAACGTATGATGTCATGTGGTATTATGTTATTACAAATATCGTAATATTGTGTTACTTTATGACGTATGACGTCATGTAGTATTACTTTATGACGTATGACGTTATGTTGTATTTGGTTACAACGTATGATGTTATGTATTATTACGATATAACGTATGACGTTATGTATTATTACGATATAACGTATGACGTTATGCAGTATTAGGTTATAACGTATGACGTCATGTAGTTTTGCGTTATAACGTATGCCGTCATGTAGCATTACGTTATAACATATGACGTCATGTAGTATTACGATATAACGTACAACGTTATATAGAATTACGATATAACGCACAACGTTATGTCGTATTACGTTATAACGTATCATGTCATGTAGCATTACGTTATAACGTATGACTTTATGGAGTATTACGTTATAACGTATGATGTCATGTGGTATTACGTTATTGCGAATAACGTTATATAGTGTTACTTTATGAAGTATGACGTTATGTTGTATTACGTTATAGCGTATGACGTTATGGAGCATTACGTTATAACGTATGAGGTCATGTGGTATTACATTAGTACGAATATCGTAATATTGTGTTACTTTATGACGTACGACGTCATGTAGTATTACTTTATGACGTATGACGTCATGTGGTATTACGTTATTACGAATAACGTTATATTGTGTTACTTTATGTAGTATGACTTATGTAGTATGACGTGATGTAGCATTTCTTTATAATGTATGACGTTATGTAGCATTACGGTATAACGAATAACGCTGTACTGTGTTACTTTATGACGCATGACGCCATGTAGTATTACTTTATTACGTATGACGTCATGTAGTATTAGGTTATAGCGTATGACGTTATGTATTATTACGATATAACGTAATACGTTATGCAGAATTGGGTTATAACGTATGACGTCATGTAGTTTTGCGTTATAACGTATGACGTTACGTAGTATTACGTTATAACGTACGACGTCATGTAGTATTACTTTATGACGTATGACGTCATGTGGTATTACGTTATTGCGAATAACGTTATATTGTGTTACTTTATGACGTATGACGTCATGTAGTATTACTTTATGACGTATGACGTCATGTAGTATTAGGTTACAACGTATGACGTTATGTATTATTACGATATAACGTATGACGTCATGTAGTATTACGTTATAACGTATGACGTCATGTAATTTTGCTTTATAACGTATGATGTTATGGAGTATTACGTTATAACGTATGACGTCATGTAATTTTGCTTTATAACGTATGATGTTATGGAGTATTACGTTATAACGTATGACGTCATGTGGTAATACTTTATTACGAATAACGTTATATTGTGTTACTTTATGACGTATGACGTCATGTAGTATTAGGTTACAACATATGACGTTATGTAGTATTGCGATACAACGTATGACGTCATGTGGTGTTACGTTATTGCGAATAACGTTATATTGTGTTACTTTATGTAGTATGACTTATGTAGTATGACGTGATGTAGCATTTCTTTATAATGTATCACGTTATGTAGCATTACGGTATAACGAATAACGTTGTACTGTGTTACTTTATAACGTATGACGTTATGTAGTGTTACGTTATAACGTATGACGTCGTGTAGTATTACGTTATAACGTATGACGTTATGTATTATTACGATATAACGTAATACGTTATGCAGAATTGGGTTATAACGTATGAGGTCATGTAGTTTTGCGTTATAACGTATGACGTTACGTAGTATTACGTTATAACGTATGAGGTCATGTGGTATTACGTTATTACGAATAACGTTAAATTGTGTTAATTTATGACGTATGACGTCATGTAGTATTACTTCATGACGTATGACCTCATGTAGTATTAGGTTACAACGTATGACGTTATGTATTATTACGATATAACCTATGAAGTTATGTATTATTACGATATAACGTATGACGTCATGTAGTATTACGTTATAACGTATGCCGTCATGTAGCATTACGTTATAACATATGACGTCATGTAGTATTACGATATAACGTACAACGTTATATAGAATTACGATATAACGCACAACGTTATGTCGTATTACGTTATAACGTATCATGTCATGTAGTATTACGTTATAACGTATGACGTCATGTAGTATTGGGTTACAACGTATGACGTTATGTATTATTACGATATGACGTATGATGTCATGTGGTATTACGTTATTACGAATAACGTTATATTGTGTTACTTTATGACGTATGACGTCATGTAGTATTACTTCATGACGTATGACGTCATGTTGTATTAGGTTACAACGTATGACGTTATGTATTATTACGATATAACGTATGACGTCATGTAGTAATTCGTTCTAACGTATGCCGTCATGTAGTATTACGTTATAACATATGACGTAATGTAGTATTACGATATAACGTACAACGTTATATAGAATTACGATATAACGCACAACGTTATGTCGTATTACGTTATAACGTATCATGTCATGTAGTATTACGTTATAACGTATGACGTCATGTAGTATTGGGTTACAACGTATGACGTTATGTATTATTACGATATAACGTATGATGTCATGTGGTATTACGTTATTACGAATAACGTTATATTGTGTTACTTTATGACGTATGACGTCATGTAGTATTACTTCATGACGTATGACGTCATGTTGTATTAGGTTACAACGTATGACGTTATGTATTATTACGATATAACGTATGACGTGATGTATTATTACGATATAACGTATGACGTTATGTATTATTACGATATAACGTATGACGTCATGTAGTAATTCGTTCTAACGTATGCCGTCATGTAGTATTACGTTATAACATATGACGTCATGTAGTATTACGATATAACGTACAACGTTATATAGAATTACGATATAACGCACAACGTTACGTCGTAATACGTTATAACGTATCATGTCATGTAGTATTACGTTATAACGTATGACGTCATGTAGTATTGGGTTACAACGTATGACGTTATGTATTATTACGATATAACGTATGATGTCATGTAGTATTACGTTATAACGTATGCCGTCATGTAGTATTACGTTATAACATATGACGTAATGTAGTATTACGATATAACGTACAACGTTATATAGAATTACGATATAACGCACAACGTTATGTCGTATTACGTTATAACGTATGACGTCATGTAGTTTTGCGTTATAACGTATGACGTTATGTAGTATTACGTTATAACGTATGACGTCATGTGTTATTACGTTATTACGAATAACGTTATGTCGTATTACGTTATAACGTATGACGTCATGTAGTTTTGCGTTATAACAAATGACGTTATGTAGTATTACGTTATAACGTGTGAGGTCATGTGGTATTACATTATTACGAATATCGTAATATTGTGTTACTTTATGACCTACGACGTCACGTAGTATTACTTTATGACGTATGACGTCATGTAGTATTAGGTTACAACGTATGACGTTATGTATTATTACGATATAACGTATGACGTCATGTAGTATTACGTTATAACGTATGACGTTATGTCGTATTACGTTATAACGTATCATGTCATGTAGTATTACGTTATAACGTATGACGTCATGTAGTAATACGATATAACGTATGACGGTATGTAGTATTACGTTATTCCGTATAACGTTATATCGTGTTACTTTATGAAGTATGACGTTATGTTGTATTACGTTATAACGTATGACGTTATGGAGTATTACGTTATAACGTATGAGGTCATGTGGTATTACATTATTACGAATATCGTAATATTGTGTTACTTTATGACGTACGACGTCATGTAGCATTACTTTATGACGTATGACGTCATGTGGTATTACGTTATTGCGAATAACGTTATATTGTGTTACTTTATTATGTATGACGTCATGTAGTATTACGTTATAACGTATGACGGTATGTAGTATTACGTTATTCCGTATAACGTTATATAGTGTTACTTTATGAAGTATGACGTTATGTTGTATTACGTTATAACGTATGACGTTATGGAGTATTACGTTATAACGTATGAGGTCATGTGGTATTACATTATTACGAATATCGTAATATTGTGTTACTTTATGACGTACGACGTCATGTAGCATTACTTTATGACGTATGACGTCATGTGGTATTACGTTATTGCGAATAACGTTATATTGTGATACTTTATGACGTATGACGTCATGTAGTATTACGTTATAACGTGTGAGGTCATGTGGTATTACATTATTACGAATATCGTAATATTGAGTTACTTTATGACGTACGACGTCATGTAGTATTACTTTATGACGTATGACGTCATGTAGTATTAGGTTACAACGTATGACGTTATGTATTATTACGATATAACGTATGACGTTATGTATTATTACGATATAACCTATGAAGTTATGTATTATTACGATATAACGTATGACGTCATGTAGTATTACGTTATAACGTATGCCGTCATGTAGCATTACGTTATAACATATGACGTCATGTAGTATTACGATATAACGTACAACGTTATATAGAATTACGATATAACGCACAACGTTATGTCGTATTACGTTATAACGTATCATGTCATGTAGCATTACGTTATAACGTATGACTTTATGGAGTATTACGTTATAACGTATGATGTCATGTGGTATTACGTTATTGCGAATAACGTTATATAGTGTTACTTTATGAAGTATGACGTTATGTTGTATTACGTTATAGCGTATGACGTTATGGAGCATTGCGTTATAACGTATGACATATTGTGGTATTACATTAGTACGAATATCGTAATATTGTGTTATTTTATGACGTACGACGTCATGTAGTATTACTTTATTACGTATGACGTCATGTGGTATTACGTTATTACGAATAACGTTATATTGTGTTACTTTATGTAGTATGACTTATGTAGTATGACGTGATGTAGCATTTCTTTATAATGTATGACGTTATGTAGCATTACGGTATAGCGAATAACGTTGTACTGTGTTACTTTATAACGTATGACGTATGTAGTGTTACGTTATAACGTATGACGTCGTGTAGTATTACGTTATAACGTATGACGTTATGTATTATTACGATATAACGTAATACGTTATGCAGAATTGGGTTATAACGTATGACGTCATGTAGTTTTGCGTTATAACGTATGACGTTACGTAGTATTACGTTATAACGTATGAGGTCATGTGGTATTACGTTATTACGAATAACGTTATATTGTGTTACTTTATGACGTATGACGTCATGTAGTATTACTTCATGACGTATGACCTCATGTAGTATTAGGTTACAACGTATGACGTTATGTATTATTACGATATAACCTATGAAGTTATGTATTATTACGATATAACGTATGACGTCATGTAGTATTACGTTATAACGTATGCCGTCATGTAGCATTACGTTATAACATATGACGTCATGTAGTATTACGATATAACGTACAACGTTATATAGAATTACGATATAACGCACAACGTTATGTCGTATTACGTTATAACGTATCATGTCATGTAGCATTACGTTATAACGTATGACTTTATGGAGTATTACGTTATAACGTATGATGTCATGTGGTATTATGTTATTACAAATATCGTAATATTGTGTTACTTTATGACGTATGACGTCATGTAGTATTACTTTATGACGTATGACGTTATGTTGTATTTGGTTACAACGTATGATGTTATGTATTATTACGATATAACGTATGACGTTATGTATTATTACGATATAACGTATGACGTTATGCAGTATTAGGTTATAACGTATGACGTCATGTAGTTTTGCGTTATAACGTATGCCGTCATGTAGCATTACGTTATAACATATGACGTCATGTAGTATTACGATATAACGTACAACGTTATATAGAATTACGATATAACGCACAACGTTATGTCGTATTACGTTATAACGTATCATGTCATGTAGCATTACGTTATGACGTACGACGTCATGTAGTATTACTTTATGACGTATGACGTCATGTGGTATTACGTTATTACGAATAACGTTATATTGTGTTACTTTATGTAGTATGACTTATGTAGTATGACGTGATGTAGCATTTCTTTATAATGTATGACGTTATGTAGCATTACGGTATAACGAATAACGCTGTACTGTGTTACTTTATAACGTATGACGTTATGTAGTGTTACGTTATAACGTATGACGTCGTGTAGTATTACGTTATAACGTATGACGTTATGTATTATTACGATATAACGTAATACGTTATGCAGAATTGGGTTATAACGTATGACGTCATGTAGTTTTGCGTTATAACGTATGACGTTACGTAGTATTACGTTATAACGTATGATGTTATGGAGTATTACGTTATAACGTATGAGGTCATGTGGTATTACGTTATTACGAATATCGTAATATTGTGATACTTTATGACGCATGACGCCATGTAGTATTACTTTATTACGTATGACGTCATGTAGTATTAGGTTATAGCGTATGACGTTATGTATTATTACGATATAACGTATGACGTTATGCAGTATTAGGTTATAACGTATGATGTCATATACTTTTGCGTTATAACGTATGACGTTATGGAGTATTACGTTATAACGTATGACGTGTTGTGGTATTACGTTATTGCGAATAACGTTATATTGTGTTACTTTATAACGTATGACGTCATGTAGTATTACGTTATAACGTATGGCGTTATGTAGTATTACGATTTCACGTATGACGTCATGTGGTATTACGTTGTTGCGAATAACGTTATATTGTGTTACTTTCTGATGTATGACGTCATGTAGTATTACGTTATAGCGTATGACGTTATGGAGCATTACGTTATAACGTATGAGGTCATGTGGTATTACATTAGTACGAATATCGTAATATTGTGTTACTTTATGACGTACGACGTCATGTAGTATTACTTTATGACGTATGACGTCATGTGGTATTACGTTATTGCGAATAACGTTATATTGTGTTACTTTATGACGTATGACGTCATGTAGTATTGCGTTATAACGTATGACGGTATGTAGTATTACGTTATTCCGTATAACGTTATATCGTGTTACTTTATGACGTATGACGTCATGTAGTATTACTTTATGACGTATCACGTCATGTAGTATTAGGTTACAACGTATGACGTTATGTATTATTACGATATAACGTATGCCGTCATGTAGCATTACGTTATAACATATGACGTCATGTAGTATTACGATATAACGTACAACGTTATATAGAATTACGATATAACGCACAACGTTATGTCGTATTACGTTATAACGTATCATGTCATGTAGCATTACGTTATAACGTTTGACTTTATGGAGTATTACGTTATAACGTATGATGTCATGTGCTATTACGTTATTACGAATATCGTAATATTGTGTTACTTTATGACGTATGACGTCATGTAGTATTACTTTATGACGTATGACGTCATGTAGTATTACTTTATGACGTATGACGTCATGTAGTATTAGGTTACAGCGTTTGACGTTATGTATTATTACGATATAACGTATGACGTTATGCAGTATTAGGTTATAACGTATGACGTCATGTAGTTTTGCGTTATAACTTATGACGTTATGTAGTATTACGATACAACGTATGACGTCATGTGGTGTTACGTTATTGCGAATAACGTTATATTGTGTTACTTTATGACGTATGACGTCATGTAGTATTACGTTATAACGTATGACGGTATGTAGTATTACGTTATTCCGTATAACGTTATATCGTGTTACTTTATGACGTATGACGTCATGTCGTATTACTTTATGACGTATGACGTCATGTAGTATTAGGTTACAACGTATGACGTTATGTATTATTACGATATAACGTATGCCGTCATGTAGCATTACGTTATAACATATGACGTCATGTAGTATTACGATATAACGTACAACGTTATATAGAATTACGATATAACGCACAACGTTATGTCGTATTACGTTATAACGTGTCATGTCATGTAGCATTACGTTATAACGTATGACTTTATGGAGTATTACGTTATAACGTATGATGTCATGTGCTATTACATTATTACGAATATCGTAATATTGTGTTACTTTATGACGTACGACGTCATGTAGCATTACTTTATGACGTATGACGTCATGTGGTATTACTTTATTGCGAATAACGTTATATTGTGTTACTTTATTATGTATGACGTCATGTAGTATTACGTTATAACGTATGACGGTATGTAGTATTACGTTATTCCGTATAACGTTATATAGTGTTACTTTATGAAGTATGACGTTATGTTGTATTACGTTATAACGTATGACGTTATGGAGTATTACGTTATAACGTATGAGGTCATGTGGTATTACATTATTACGAATATCGTAATATTGTGTTACTTTATGACGTACGACGTCATGTAGCATTACTTTATGACGTATGACGTCATGTGGTATTACGTTATTGCGAATAACGTTATATTGTGATACTTTATGACGTATGACGTCATGTAGTATTACGTTATAACGTGTGAGGTCATGTGGTATTACATTATTACGAATATCGTAATATTGAGTTACTTTATGACGTACGACGTCATGTAGTATTACTTTATGACGTATGACGTCATGTAGTATTAGGTTACAACGTATGACGTTATGTATTATTACGATATAACGTATGACGTTATGTATTATTACGATATAACCTATGAAGTTATGTATTATTACGATATAACGTATGACGTCATGTAGTATTACGTTATAACGTATGCCGTCATGTAGCATTACGTTATAACATATGACGTCATGTAGTATTACGATATAACGTACAACGTTATATAGAATTACGATATAACGCACAACGTTATGTCGTATTACGTTATAACGTATCATGTCATGTAGCATTACGTTATAACGTATGACTTTATGGAGTATTACGTTATAACGTATGATGTCATGT
Organism: Bombus terrestris; assembly: GCF_910591885.1. Taxonomy (NCBI): domain Eukaryota; kingdom Metazoa; phylum Arthropoda; class Insecta; order Hymenoptera; family Apidae; genus Bombus; species Bombus terrestris. The sequence goes on from NW_025963557.1 coordinate 2,173,100, forward strand.
GGTATTACGTTATTGCGAATAACGTTATATAGTGTTACTTTATGAAGTATGACGTTATGTTGTATTACGTTATAGCGTATGACGTTATGGAGCATTGCGTTATAACGTATGACATATTGTGGTATTACATTAGTACGAATATCGTAATATTGTGTTATTTTATGACGTACGACGTCATGTAGTATTACTTTATTACGTATGACGTCATGTGGTATTACGTTATTACGAATAACGTTATATTGTGTTACTTTATGTAGTATGACTTATGTAGTATGACGTGATGTAGCATTTCTTTATAATGTATGACGTTATGTAGCATTACGGTATAGCGAATAACGTTGTACTGTGTTACTTTATAACGTATGACGTATGTAGTGTTACGTTATAACGTATGACGTCGTGTAGTATTACGTTATAACGTATGACGTTATGTATTATTACGATATAACGTAATACGTTATGCAGAATTGGGTTATAACGTATGACGTCATGTAGTTTTGCGTTATAACGTATGACGTTACGTAGTATTACGTTATAACGTATGAGGTCATGTGGTATTACGTTATTACGAATAACGTTATATTGTGTTACTTTATGACGTATGACGTCATGTAGTATTACTTCATGACGTATGACCTCATGTAGTATTAGGTTACAACGTATGACGTTATGTATTATTACGATATAACCTATGAAGTTATGTATTATTACGATATAACGTATGACGTCATGTAGTATTACGTTATAACGTATGCCGTCATGTAGCATTACGTTATAACATATGACGTCATGTAGTATTACGATATAACGTACAACGTTATATAGAATTACGATATAACGCACAACGTTATGTCGTATTACGTTATAACGTATCATGTCATGTAGCATTACGTTATAACGTATGACTTTATGGAGTATTACGTTATAACGTATGATGTCATGTGGTATTATGTTATTACAAATATCGTAATATTGTGTTACTTTATGACGTATGACGTCATGTAGTATTACTTTATGACGTATGACGTTATGTTGTATTTGGTTACAACGTATGATGTTATGTATTATTACGATATAACGTATGACGTTATGTATTATTACGATATAACGTATGACGTTATGCAGTATTAGGTTATAACGTATGACGTCATGTAGTTTTGCGTTATAACGTATGCCGTCATGTAGCATTACGTTATAACATATGACGTCATGTAGTATTACGATATAACGTACAACGTTATATAGAATTACGATATAACGCACAACGTTATGTCGTATTACGTTATAACGTATCATGTCATGTAGCATTACGTTATGACGTACGACGTCATGTAGTATTACTTTATGACGTATGACGTCATGTGGTATTACGTTATTACGAATAACGTTATATTGTGTTACTTTATGTAGTATGACTTATGTAGTATGACGTGATGTAGCATTTCTTTATAATGTATGACGTTATGTAGCATTACGGTATAACGAATAACGCTGTACTGTGTTACTTTATAACGTATGACGTTATGTAGTGTTACGTTATAACGTATGACGTCGTGTAGTATTACGTTATAACGTATGACGTTATGTATTATTACGATATAACGTAATACGTTATGCAGAATTGGGTTATAACGTATGACGTCATGTAGTTTTGCGTTATAACGTATGACGTTACGTAGTATTACGTTATAACGTATGATGTTATGGAGTATTACGTTATAACGTATGAGGTCATGTGGTATTACGTTATTACGAATATCGTAATATTGTGATACTTTATGACGCATGACGCCATGTAGTATTACTTTATTACGTATGACGTCATGTAGTATTAGGTTATAGCGTATGACGTTATGTATTATTACGATATAACGTATGACGTTATGCAGTATTAGGTTATAACGTATGATGTCATATACTTTTGCGTTATAACGTATGACGTTATGGAGTATTACGTTATAACGTATGACGTGTTGTGGTATTACGTTATTGCGAATAACGTTATATTGTGTTACTTTATAACGTATGACGTCATGTAGTATTACGTTATAACGTATGGCGTTATGTAGTATTACGATTTCACGTATGACGTCATGTGGTATTACGTTGTTGCGAATAACGTTATATTGTGTTACTTTCTGATGTATGACGTCATGTAGTATTACGTTATAGCGTATGACGTTATGGAGCATTACGTTATAACGTATGAGGTCATGTGGTATTACATTAGTACGAATATCGTAATATTGTGTTACTTTATGACGTACGACGTCATGTAGTATTACTTTATGACGTATGACGTCATGTGGTATTACGTTATTGCGAATAACGTTATATTGTGTTACTTTCTGACGTATGACGTCATGTAGTATTGCGTTATAACGTATGACGGTATGTAGTATTACGTTATTCCGTATAACGTTATATCGTGTTACTTTATGACGTATGACGTCATGTAGTATTACTTTATGACGTATCACGTCATGTAGTATTAGGTTACAACGTATGACGTTATGTATTATTACGATATAACGTATGCCGTCATGTAGCATTACGTTATAACATATGACGTCATGTAGTATTACGATATAACGTACAACGTTATATAGAATTACGATATAACGCACAACGTTATGTCGTATTACGTTATAACGTATCATGTCATGTAGCATTACGTTATAACGTTTGACTTTATGGAGTATTACGTTATAACGTATGATGTCATGTGCTATTACGTTATTACGAATATCGTAATATTGTGTTACTTTATGACGTATGACGTCATGTAGTATTACTTTATGACGTATGACGTCATGTAGTATTACTTTATGACGTATGACGTCATGTAGTATTAGGTTACAGCGTTTGACGTTATGTATTATTACGATATAACGTATGACGTTATGCAGTATTAGGTTATAACGTATGACGTCATGTAGTTTTGCGTTATAACTTATGACGTTATGTAGTATTACGATACAACGTATGACGTCATGTGGTGTTACGTTATTGCGAATAACGTTATATTGTGTTACTTTATGACGTATGACGTCATGTAGTATTACGTTATAACGTATGACGGTATGTAGTATTACGTTATTCCGTATAACGTTATATCGTGTTACTTTATGACGTATGACGTCATGTCGTATTACTTTATGACGTATGACGTCATGTAGTATTAGGTTACAACGTATGACGTTATGTATTATTACGATATAACGTATGCCGTCATGTAGCATTACGTTATAACATATGACGTCATGTAGTATTACGATATAACGTACAACGTTATATAGAATTACGATATAACGCACAACGTTATGTCGTATTACGTTATAACGTGTCATGTCATGTAGCATTACGTTATAACGTATGACTTTATGGAGTATTACGTTATAACGTATGATGTCATGTGCTATTACGTTATTACGAATATCGTAATATTGTGTTACTTTATGACGTATGACGTCATGTAGTATTACTTTATGACGTATGACGTCATGTAGTATTACTTTATGACGTATGACGTCATGTAGTATTAGGTTACAACGTATGACGTTATGTATTATTACGATATAACGTATGACGTTATGCAGTATTAGCTTATAACGTATGACGTCATGTAGTTTTGCGTTATAACTTATGACGTTATGTAGTATTACGATACAACGTATGACGTCATGTGGTGTTACGTTATTGCGAATAACGTTATATTGTGTTACTTTATGACGTATGACGTCATGTAGTATTACGTTATAACGTATGACGGTATGTAGTATTACGTTATTCCGTATAACGTTATATAGTGTTACTTTATGAAGTATGACGTTATGTTGTATTACGTTATAGCGTATGACGTTATGGAGCATTACGTTATAACGTATGAGGTCATGTGGTATTACATTAGTACGAATATCGTAATATTGTGTTACTTTATGACGTATGACGTCATGTAGTATTACTTTATGACGTATGACGGTATATAGTATTACGTTATTCCGTATAACGTTATATAGTGTTACGTTATAAAGTATGACGTCGTGTAGTATTACGTTATAACGTATGACTTTATGGAGTATTACGTTATAACGTATGATGTCATGTGGTATTACGTTATTACGAATATCGTAATATTGTGTTTCTTTATGACGTATGACGTCATGTAGTATTACTTTGTGACGTATGACGTCATGTAGTATTACGTTATTCCGTATAACGTTATATAGTGTTACGTTATAAAGTATGACGTCGTGTAGTATTACGTTATAACGTATGACTTTATGGAGTATTACGTTATAACGTATGATGTCATGTGGTATTACGTTATTACGAATATCGTAATATTGTGTTTCTTTATGACGTATGACGTCATGTAGTATTACTTTGTGACGTATGACGTCATGTAGTATTACTTTATGACGTATGATGTCATGTAGTATTAGGTTACAACGTATGACGTTATGTATTATTACGATATAACGTATGACGTCATGTAGTACTACGTTATAACGTATGACGTCATGTAGTATTACGATATAACGTACAACGTTATGTCGTATTACGTTATAACGTATCATGTCATGTAGTATTACGTTATAACGTATGACGTTATGGAGTATTACGTTATAACGTATGAGGTCTTGTGGTATTACGTTATTACGAATATCGTAATATTGTGATACTTTATGACGTATGACGCCATGTAGTATTACTTTATTACGTATGACGTCATGTAGTATTAGATTACAACGTATGACGTTATGTATTATTACGATATAACGTATGACGTTATGTAGTATTACGATATAACGTATGACGTTATGTAGTATTACGATATAACGTATGACGTTATGTAGTATTACGATATAACGTATGACGTCATGTGGTGTTACGTAATTGCGAATAACGTTATATTGTGTTACTTTATGACGTATGACGTCATGTAGTATTTGGTTACAACGTATGACGTTATGTATTATTACGATATAACGTATGACGTCGTGTAGTATTACGTTACAACGTATGACGTTATGTATTATTACGATATAACGTAATACGTTATGCAGAATTGGGTTATAACGTATGACGTTACGTAGTATTACGTTATAACGTATGATGTTATGGAGTATTACGTTATAACGTATGACGTCATGTGGTAATACTTTATTACGAATAACGTTATATTGTGTTACTTTATGACGTATGACGACATGTAGTATTAGGTTACAACGTATGACGTTATGTATTATTACGATATAACGTATGACGTTATGCAGTATAAGGATATAACGTATGACGTCATGTAGTTTTGCGTTATAACGTATGACGTTATGTAGTATTACGATATAACGTATGACGTCATGTAGTATTACGTTATAACGTATGACGTGATGTGGTATTACGTTATTACGAATAACGTTATATTGTGTTACATTATAACGTATGACGTCATGTAGTATTACGTTATTCCGTATAACGTTATATAGTGTTACGTTATAAAGTATGACGTCATGTAGTATTTCGTTATAACGTATGACGTGATGTGGTATTACGTTATTACGAATAACGTTATATTGTGTTACTTTATAACGTATGACGTCATGTAGTATTACGTTATAACGTATGGCGTTATGTAGTATTACGATATAACGTATGACGTCATGTGGTATTACGTTATTGCGAATATATTGTGTTACTTTATGACGTATGGCGTCATGTAGTATTACGTTATAACGTATGACGATATGTAGTATTACGTTATTCCGTATAACGTTATATCGTGTTACTTTATGACGTATGACGTCATGTAGTATTACTTAATGACGTATGACGTCATGTAGTATTACTTTATGACGTATGACGTCATGTAGTATTAGGTTACAACGTATGACGTTATGTATTATTACGATATAACGTATGACGTTATGTATTATTACGATATAACGTATGACGTCATGTAGTATTACGTAATAACGTATGCCGTCATGTAGTATTACGTTATAACATATGACGTCATGTAGTATTACGATATAACGAACAACGTTATATAGAATTACGATATAACGCACAACGTTATGTCGTATTACGTTATAACGTATCATGTCATGTAGCATTACGTTATAACGTATGACTTTATGGAGTATTACGTTATAACGTATGATGTCATGTGGTATTACGTTATTACAAATATCGTAATATTGTGTTACTTTATGACGTATGACGTCATGTTGTATTACTTTATGACGTATGACGTCATGTTGTATTAGGTTACAACGTATGACGTTAGTATTATTACGATATAACGTATGACGTTATGTATTATTACGATATAACGTATGACGTTATGCAGTATTAGGTTATAACGTATGACGTCATGTAGTTTTGCGTTATAACGTATGCCGTCATGTAGCATTACGTTATAACATATGACGTCATGTAGTATTACGATATAACGTACAACGTTATATAGAATTACGATATAACGCACAACGTTATGTCGTATTACGTTATAACGTATCATGTCATGTAGCATTACGTTATAACGTATGACTTTATGGAGTATTACGTTATAACGTATGACGTTACGTAGTATTACGTTATAACGTATGAGGTCATGTGGTATTACGTTATTACGAATAACGTTATATTGTGTTACTTTATGACGTATGACGTCATGTAGTATTACTTCATGACGTATGACCTCATGTAGTATTAGGTTACAACGTATGACGTTATGTATTATTACGATATAACCTGTGAAGTTATGTATTATTACGATATAACGTATGACGTCATGTAGTATTACGTTATAACGTATGCCGTCATGTAGCATTACGTTATAACATATGACGTCATGTAGTATTACGATATAACGTACAACGTTATATAGAATTACGATATAACGCACAACGTTATGTCGTATTACGTTATAACGTATCATGTCATGTAGCATTACGTTATAACGTATGACTTTATGGAGTATTACGTTATAACCTATGATGTCATGTGGTATTACGTTATTACAAATATCGTAATATTGTGTTACTTTATGACGTATGACGTCATGTAGTATTACTTTATGACGTATGACGTTATGTTGTATTAGGTTACAACGTATGATGTTATGTATTATTACGATATAACGTATGACGTTATGTATTATTACGATATAACGTATGACGTTATGCAGTATTAGGTTATAACGTATGACGTCATGTCGTTTTGCGTTATAACTTATGCCGTCATGTAGCATTACGTTATAACATATGACGTCATGTAGTATTACGATATAACGCACAACGTTATATAGAATTACGATATAACGCACAACGTTATGTCGTATTACGTTGTAACGTATCATGTCATGTAGCATTACGTTATAACGTATGACTTTATGGAGTATTACGTTATAACGTATGATGTCATGTGGTATTACGTTATTGCGAATAACGTTATATAGTGTTACTTTATGAAGTATGACGTCATGTTGTATTACGTTATATCGTATGACTTTATGGAGTATTACGTTATAACGTATGATGTCATGTGGTATTACGTTATTACGAATATCGTAATATTGTGTTACTTTATGACGTATGACGTCATGTAGTATTACTTTATGACGTATGACGTCATGTAGTATTACTTTATGACGTATGACGTCATGTAGTATTACTTTATGACGTATGACGTCATGTAGTATTACTTTATGACGTATGACGTCATGTAGTGTTAGGTTACAACGTATGACGTTATTCATTATTACGATATAACGTATGACGTTATGCAGTATTAGGTTATAACGTATGACGTTATGCAGTATTAGGTTATAACGTATGACGTCATGTTGTTTTGCGTTATAACTTATGATGTTATGTAGTATTACGATACAACGTATGACGTCATGTGGTGTTACGTTATTGCGAATAACGTTATATTGTGTTACTTTATGACGTATGACGTCATGTAGTATTACGTTATAACGTATGACGGTATGTAGTATTACGTTATTCCGTATAACGTTATATAGTGTTACTTTATGAAGTATGACGTTATGTTGTAGTACGTTATAGCGTATGACGTTATGGAGCATTACGTTATAACGTATGAGGTCATGTGGTATTACATTAGTACGAATATCGTAATATTGTGTTACTTTATGACGTACGACGTCATGTAGCATTACTTTATGACGTACGACGTCATGTAGTATTACTTTATGACGTATGACGTCATGTGGTATTACGTTATTGCGAATAACGTTATATTGTGTTACTTTATGACGTATGACGTCATGTAGTATTACTTTATGACGTATGACGTCATGTAGTATTAGGTTACAACGTATGACGTTATGTATTATTACGATATAACGTATGACGTTTTGTATTATTACGATATAACGTATGACGGTATGTAGTATTACGTTATTCCGTATAACGTTATATCGTGTTACTTTATGACGTATGACGTCATGTCGTATTACTTTATGACGTATGACGTCATGTAGTATTAGGTTACAACGTATGACGTTATGTATTATTACGATATAACGTATGCCGTCATGTAGCATTACGTTATAACATATGACGTCATGTAGTATTACGATATAACGTACAACGTTATATAGAATTACGATATAACGCACAACGTTATGTCGTATTACGTTATAACGTGTCATGTCATGTAGCATTACGTTATAACGTATGACTTTATGGAGTATTACGTTATAACGTATGATGTCATGTGCTATTACGTTATTACGAATATCGTAATATTGTGTTACTTTATGACGTATGACGTCATGTAGTATTACTTTATGACGTATGACGTCATGTAGTATTACTTTATGACGTATGACGTCATGTAGTATTAGGTTACAACGTATGACGTTATGTATTATTACGATATAACGTATGACGTTATGCAGTATTAGCTTATAACGTATGACGTCATGTAGTTTTGCGTTATAACTTATGACGTTATGTAGTATTACGATACAACGTATGACGTCATGTGGTGTTACGTTATTGCGAATAACGTTATATTGTGTTACTTTATGACGTATGACGTCATGTAGTATTACGTTATAACGTATGACGGTATGTAGTATTACGTTATTCCGTATAACGTTATATAGTGTTACTTTATGAAGTATGACGTTATGTTGTATTACGTTATAGCGTATGACGTTATGGAGCATTACGTTATAACGTATGAGGTCATGTGGTATTACATTAGTACGAATATCGTAATATTGTGTTACTTTATGACGTATGACGTCATGTAGTATTACTTTATGACGTATGACGGTATATAGTATTACGTTATTCCGTATAACGTTATATAGTGTTACGTTATAAAGTATGACGTCGTGTAGTATTACGTTATAACGTATGACTTTATGGAGTATTACGTTATAACGTATGATGTCATGTGGTATTACGTTATTACGAATATCGTAATATTGTGTTTCTTTATGACGTATGACGTCATGTAGTATTACTTTGTGACGTATGACGTCATGTAGTATTACGTTATTCCGTATAACGTTATATAGTGTTACGTTATAAAGTATGACGTCGTGTAGTATTACGTTATAACGTATGACTTTATGGAGTATTACGTTATAACGTATGATGTCATGTGGTATTACGTTATTACGAATATCGTAATATTGTGTTTCTTTATGACGTATGACGTCATGTAGTATTACTTTGTGACGTATGACGTCATGTAGTATTACTTTATGACGTATGATGTCATGTAGTATTAGGTTACAACGTATGACGTTATGTATTATTACGATATAACGTATGACGTCATGTAGTACTACGTTATAACGTATGACGTCATGTAGTATTACGATATAACGTACAACGTTATGTCGTATTACGTTATAACGTATCATGTCATGTAGTATTACGTTATAACGTATGACGTCATGTAGTATTACGATATAACGAACAACGTTATATAGAATTACGATATAACGCACAACGTTATGTCGTATTACGTTATAACGTATCATGTCATGTAGCATTACGTTATAACGTATGACTTTATGGAGTATTACGTTATAACGTATGATGTCATGTGGTATTACGTTATTACAAATATCGTAATATTGTGTTACTTTATGACGTATGACGTCATGTTGTATTACTTTATGACGTATGACGTCATGTTGTATTAGGTTACAACGTATGACGTTAGTATTATTACGATATAACGTATGACGTTATGTATTATTACGATATAACGTATGACGTTATGCAGTATTAGGTTATAACGTATGACGTCATGTAGTTTTGCGTTATAACGTATGCCGTCATGTAGCATTACGTTATAACATATGACGTCATGTAGTATTACGATATAACGTACAACGTTATATAGAATTACGATATAACGCACAACGTTATGTCGTATTACGTTATAACGTATCATGTCATGTAGCATTACGTTATAACGTATGACTTTATGGAGTATTACGTTATAACGTATGACGTTACGTAGTATTACGTTATAACGTATGAGGTCATGTGGTATTACGTTATTACGAATAACGTTATATTGTGTTACTTTATGACGTATGACGTCATGTAGTATTACTTCATGACGTATGACCTCATGTAGTATTAGGTTACAACGTATGACGTTATGTATTATTACGATATAACCTGTGAAGTTATGTATTATTACGATATAACGTATGACGTCATGTAGTATTACGTTATAACGTATGCCGTCATGTAGCTTTACGTTATAACATATGACGTCATGTAGTATTACGATATAACGTACAACGTTATATAGAATTACGATATAACGCACAACGTTATGTCGTATTACGTTATAACGTATCATGTCATGTAGCATTACGTTATAACGTATGACTTTATGGAGTATTACGTTATAACGTATGATGTCATGTGGTATTACGTTATTACAAATATCGTAATATTGTGTTACTTTATGACGTATGACGTCATGTAGTATTACTTTATGACGTATGACGTTATGTTGTATTAGGTTACAACGTATGATGTTATGTATTATTACGATATAACGTATGACGTTATGTATTATTACGATATAACGTATGACGTTATGCAGTATTAGGTTATAACGTATGACGTCATGTCGTTTTGCGTTATAACTTATGCCGTCATGTAGCATTACGTTATAACATATGACGTCATGTAGTATTACGATATAACGCACAACGTTATATAGAATTACGATATAACGCACAACGTTATGTCGTATTACGTTGTAACGTATCATGTCATGTAGCATTACGTTATAACGTATGACTTTATGGAGTATTACGTTATAACGTATGATGTCATGTGGTATTACGTTATTGCGAATAACGTTATATAGTGTTACTTTATGAAGTATGACGTCATGTTGTATTACGTTATATCGTATGACTTTATGGAGTATTACGTTATAACGTATGATGTCATGTGGTATTACGTTATTACGAATATCGTAATATTGTGTTACTTTATGACGTATGACGTCATGTAGTATTACTTTATGACGTATGACGTCATGTAGTATTACTTTATGACGTATGACGTCATGTAGTATTACTTTATGACGTATGACGTCATGTAGTATTACTTTATGACGTATGACGTCATGTAGTGTTAGGTTACAACGTATGACGTTATTCATTATTACGATATAACGTATGACGTTATGCAGTATTAGGTTATAACGTATGACGTTATGCAGTATTAGGTTATAACGTATGACGTCATGTTGTTTTGCGTTATAACTTATGATGTTATGTAGTATTACGATACAACGTATGACGTCATGTGGTGTTACGTTATTGCGAATAACGTTATATTGTGTTACTTTATGACGTATGACGTCATGTAGTATTACGTTATAACGTATGACGGTATGTAGTATTACGTTATTCCGTATAACGTTATATAGTGTTACTTTATGAAGTATGACGTTATGTTGTAGTACGTTATAGCGTATGACGTTATGGAGCATTACGTTATAACGTATGAGGTCATGTGGTATTACATTAGTACGAATATCGTAATATTGTGTTACTTTATGACGTACGACGTCATGTAGCATTACTTTATGACGTACGACGTCATGTAGTATTACTTTATGACGTATGACGTCATGTGGTATTACGTTATTGCGAATAACGTTATATTGTGTTACTTTATGACGTATGACGTCATGTAGTATTACTTTATGACGTATGACGTCATGTAGTATTAGGTTACAACGTATGACGTTATGTATTATTACGATATAACGTATGACGTTTTGTATTATTACGATATAACGTATGACGTCATGTAGTATTACGTTATAACGTATGCCGTCATGTAGCATTACGTTATAACATATGACGTCATGTAGTATTACGATATAACGTACAACGTTATATAGGATTACGATATAACGCACAATGTTATGTCGTATTACGTTATAACGTATCATGTCATGTAGCATTACGTTATAACGTATGACTTTATGGAGTATTACGTTATAACGTATGATGTCATGTGGTATTACGTTATTACGAATATCGTAATATTGTGTTACTTTATGACGTATGACGTCATGTAGTATTACTTCATGACGTATGACGTCATGTAGTATTACTTTATGACGTATGACGTCATGTAGTATTAGGTTACAACGTATGACGTTATGTATTATTACGATATAACGTATGACGTTATGCAGTATTAGCTTATAACGTATGACGTCATGTAGTTTTGCGTTATAACGTATGACGTTACGTAGTATTACGTTATAACGTATGATGTTATGGAGTATTACGTTATAACGTATGAGGTCATGTGGTATTACGTTATTACGAATATCGTAATATGGTGATACTTTATGACGCATGACGCCATGTAGTATTACTTTATTACGTATGACGTCATGTAGTATTAGGTTAAAGCGTATGACGTTATGTATTATTACGATATAACGTATGACGTTATGCAGTATTAGGTTATAACGTATGATGTCATATACTTTTGCGTTATAACGTATGACGTTATGGAGTATTACGTTATAACGTATGACGTGTTGTGGTATTACGTTATTGCGAATAACGTTATATTGTGTTACTTTATAACGTATGACGTCATGTAGTATTACGTTATAACGTATGGCGTAATGTAGTATTACGATTTAACGTATGACGTCATGTGGTATTACGTTATTGCGAATAACGTTATATTGTGTTACTTTCTGATGTATGACGTCATGTAGTATTACGTTATAGCGTATGACGTTATGGAGCATTACGTTATAACGTATGAGGTCATGTGTTATTACATTAGTACGAATATCGTAATATTGTGTTACTTTATGACGTACGACGTCATGTAGTATTACTTTATGACGTATGACGTCATGTAGTATTACGTTATTGCGAATAACGTTATATTGTGTTACTTTATGACGTATGACGTCATGTAGTATTACGTTATAACGTATGACGGTATGTAGTATTACGTTATTCCGTATAACGTTATATCGTGTTACTTTATGACGTATGACGTCATGTAGTATTAGGTTACAACGTATGACGTTATGTATTATTACGATATAACGTATGCCGTCATGTAGCATTACGTTATAACATATGACGTCATGTAGTATTACGATATAACGTACAACGTTATATAGAATTACGATATAACGCACAACGTTATGTCGTATTACGTTATAACGTATCATGTCATGTAGCATTACGTTATAACGTATGACTTTATGGAGTATTACGTTATAACGTATGATGTCATGTGCTATTACGTTACTACGAATATCGTAATATTGTGTTACTTTATGACGTATGACGTCATGTAGTATTACTTTATGACGTATGACGTCATGTAGTATTACTTTATGACGTATGACGTCATATAGTATTAGGTTACAACGTATGACGTTATGTATTATCACGATATAACGTATGACGTCATGTAGTACTACGTTATAACGTATGACGTCATGTAGTATTACGATATAACGTACAACGTTATGTCGTATTACGTTATAACGTATCATGTCATGTAGTATTACGTTATAACGTATGACGTTATGGAGTATTACGTTATAACGTATGAGGTCATGTGGTATTACGTTATTACGAATATCGTAATATTGTGATCCTTTATGACGTATGACGCCATGTAGTATTACTTTATTACGTATGACGTCGTGTAGTATTAGATTACAACGTATGACGTTATGTATTATTACGATATAACGTATGACGTTATGTATTATTACGATATAACGTATGACGTCATGTAGTATTAGGTTACAACGTATGACGTTATGTATTATTACGATATAACGTATGACGTCATGTAGTATTACGATATAACGTACAACGTTATATAGAATTACGATACAACGCACAACGCTATGTCGTATTACGTTATAACGTATCATGTCATGTAGCGTTACGTTATATCGTATGACTCTATGGAGTATTACGTTATAACGTATGATGTCATGTGGTATTACGTTATTACGAATATCGTAATATTGTGTTACTTTATGACGTATGACGTCATGTAGTATTACTTTATGACGTATGACGTCATGTAGTATTACTTTATGACGTATGACGTCATGTAGTATTACTTTATGACGTATGACGTCATGTAGTATTAGGTTCCAACGTATGACGTTATTCATTATTACGATATAACGTATGACGTTATGCAGTATTAGGTTATATCGTATGACGTCATGTTGTTTTGCGTTATAACTTATGATGTTATGTAGTATTACGATACAACGTATGACGTCATGTGGTGTTACGTTATTGCGAATAACGTTATATTGTGTTACTTTATGACGTATGACGTCATGTAGTATTACGTTATAACGTATGACGGTATGTAGTATTACGTTATTCCGTATAACGTTATATAGTGTTACTTTATGAAGTATGACGTTATGTTGTAGTACGTTATAGCGTATGACGTTATGGAGCATTACGTTATAACGTATGAGGTCATGTGGTATTACATTAGTACGAATATCGTAATATTGTGTTACTTTATGACGTACGACGTCATGTAGCATTACTTTATGACGTACGACGTCATGTAGTATTACTTTATGACGTATGACGTCATGTGGTATTACGTTATTATGAATAACGTTATATTGTGTTACTTTATGACGTATGACGTCATGTAGTATTACTTTATGACGTATGACGTCATGTAGTATTAGGTTACAACGTATGACGTTATGTATTATTACGATATAACGTATGACGTTATGTATTATTACGATATAACGTATGACGTCATGTAGTATTACGTTATAACGTATGCCGTCATGTAGCATTACGTTATAACATATGACGTCATGTAGTATTACGATATAACGTACAACGTTATATAGGATTACGATATAACGCACAATGTTATGTCGTATTACGTTATAACGTATCATGTCATGTAGCATTACGTTATATCGTATGACTTTATGGAGTATTACGTTATAACGTATGATGTCATGTGGTATTACGTTATTACGAATATCGTAATATTGTGTTACTTTATGACGTATGACGTCATGTAGTATTACTTCATGACGTATGACGTCATGTAGTATTACTTTATGACGTATGACGTCATGTAGTATTAGGTTACAACGTATGACGTTATGTATTATTACGATATAACGTATGACGTTATGCAGTATTAGCTTATAACGTATGACGTCATGTAGTTTTGCGTTATAACTTATGACGTTATGTAGTATTGCGATACAACGTATGACGTCATGTGGTATTACGTTATTGCGAATAACGTTATATTGTGTTACTTTATGACGTATGACGTCATGTAGTATTACGTTATAACGTATGACGGCATGTAGTATTACGTTATAACGTATGACTTTATGGAGTATTACGATATAACGTACAACGTTATATAGGATTACGATATAACGCACAATGTTATGTCGTATTACGTTATAACGTATCATGTCATGTAGCAATACGTTATAACGTATGACTTTATGGAGTATTACGTTATAACGTGTGAGGTCATGTGGTATTACATTATTACGAATATCGTAATATTGTGTTACTTTATGACGTACGACGTCATGTAGTATTACTTTATGACGTATGACGTCATGTAGTATTAGGTTACAACGTATGACGTTATGTATTATTACGATATAACGTATGACGTTATGCAGTATTAGCTTATAACGTATGACGTCATGTAGTTTTGCGTTATAACTTATGACGTTATGTAGTATTGCGATACAACGTATGACGTCATGTGGTATTACGTTATTGCGAATAACGTTATATTGTGTTACTTTATGACGTATGACGTCATGTAGTATTACGTTATAACGTATGACGGCATGTAGTATTACGTTATAACGTATGACTTTATGGAGTGTTACGATATAACGTACAACGTTATATAGGATTACGATATAACGCACAATGTTATGTCGTATTACGTTATAACGTATCACGTCATGTAGCATTACGTTATAACGTATGACTTTATGTAGTATTGCGATACAACGTATGACGTCATGTGGTATTACGTTATTGCGAATAACGTTATATTGTGTTACTTTATGACGTATGACGTCATGTAGTATTACGTTATAACGTATGACGGCATGTAGTATTACGTTATAACGTATGACTTTATGGAGTATTACGATATAACGTACAACGTTATATAGGATTACGATATAACGCACAATGTTATGTCGTATTACGTTATAACGTATCATGTCATGTAGCATTACGTTATAACGTATGACTTTATGGAGTATTACGTTATAACGTGTGAGGTCATGTGGTATTACATTATTACGAATATCGTAATATTGTGTTACTTTATGACGTACGACGTCATGTAGTATTACTTTATGACGTATGACGTCATGTAGTATTAGGTTACAACGTATGACGTTATGTAGTATTAGGTTACAACGTATGACGTTATGTATTATTACGATATAACGTATGACGTCATGTAGTATTACGTTATAACGTATCATGTCATGTAGTATTACGTCATAACGTATGCCGTCATGTAGTATTACGTTATAACATATGACGTCATGTAGTAATACGATATAACGTACAACGTTATATAGAATTACGATATAACGCACAACGTTATGTCGTATTACGTTATAACGTATCATGTCCTGTAGTATTACGTTATAACGTATGACGTAATGGAGTATTACGTTATAACGTATGAGGTCATGTGGTATTACGTTATTACGAATAACGTTATATTGTGTTACTTTATGACGTATGACGTCATGTAGTATTACTTCATGACGTATGACGTCATGTAGTATTAGGTTACAGCGTATGACGTTATGTATTATTACGATATAACGTATGACGTTATGCAGTATTAGGTTATAACGTATGACGTCATGTAGTTTTGCGTTATAACTTATGACGTTATGTAGTATTACGATACAACGTATGACGTCATGCGGTGTTACGTTATTGCGAATAACGTTATATTGTGTTACTCTATGACGTATGACGTCATGTAGTATTACGTTATAACGTATGACGGTATGTAGTATTACGTTATTCCGTATAACGTTATATAGTGTTACTTTATGAAGTATGACGTTATGTTGTATTACGTTATAGCGTATGACGTTATGGAGCATTACGTTATAACGTATGAGGTCATGTGGTATTACATTAGTACGAATATCGTAATATTGTGTTACTTTATGACGTATGACGTCATGTAGTATTACTTTATGACGTATGACGGTATGTAGTATTACGTTATTCCGTATAACGTTATATAGTGTTACGTTATAAAGTATGACGTCGTGTAGTATTACGTTATAACGTATGACTTTATGGAGTATTACGTTATAACGTATGATGTCATGTGGTATTACGTTATTACGAATATCGTAATATTGTGTTTCTTTATGACGTATGACGTCATGTAGTATTACTTTGTGACGTATGACGTCATGTAGTATTACTTTATGACGTATGACGTCATGTAGTATTAGGCTACAACGTATGACGCTATGTAGTATTACGATATAACGTATGACGTTATGTAGTATTACGATATAACGTATGACGTTATGTAGTATTACGATATAACGTATGACGTCATGTGGTGTTACGTAATTGCGAATAACGTTATATTGTGTTACTTTATGACGTATGACGTCATGTAGTATTTGGTTACAACGTATGACGTTATGTATTATTACGATATAACGTATGACGTCGTGTAGTATTACGTTACAACGTATGACGTTATGTATTATTACGATATAACGTAATACGTTATGCAGAATTGGGTTATAACGTATGACGTTACGTAGTATTACGTTATAACGTATGATGTTATGGAGTATTACGTTATAACGTATGACGTCATGTGGTAATACTTTATTACGAATAACGTTATATTGTGTTTCTTTATGACGTATGACGACATGTAGTATTAGGTTACAACGTATGACGTTATGTATTATTACGATATAACGTATGACGTTATGCAGTATAAGGATATAACGTATGACGTCATGTAGTTTTGCGTTATAACGTATGACGTTATGTAGTATTACGATATAACGTATGACGTCATGTAGTATTACGTTATAACGTATGACGTGATGTGGTATTACGTTATTACGAATAACGTTATATTGTGTTACTTTATAACGTATGACGTCATGTAGTATTACGTTATTCCGTATAACGTTATATAGTGTTACGTTATAAAGTATGACGTCATGTAGTATTACGTTATAACGTATGACGTGATGTGGTATTACGTTATTACGAATAACGTTATATTGTGTTACTTTATAACGTATGACGTCATGTAGTATTACGTTATTGCGAATAACGTTATATTGTGTTACTTTATGACGTATGGCGTCATGTAGTATTACGTTATAACGTATGACGGTATGTAGTGTTACGTTATTGCGAATAACGTTATATTGTGTTACTTTATGACGTATGACGTCATGTAGTATTACGTTATAACGTATGACGGTATGTAGTATTACGTTATTCCGTATAACGTTATATCGTGTTACTTTATGACGTATGACGTCATGTAGTATTACTTTATGACGTATGACGTCATGTAGTATTACTTTATGACGTATGACGTCATGTAGTATTACTTTATGACGTATGACGTCATGTAGTATTACTTTATGACGTATGACGTCATGTAGTATTAGGTTACAACGTATGACGTTATGTATTATTACGATATAACGTGTGACGTTATGTATTATTACGATATAACGTATGACGTCATGTAGTATTACGTAATAACGTATGCCGTCATGTAGTATTACGTTATAACATATGACGTCATGTAGTATTACGATATAACGTACAACGTTATATAGAATTACGATATAACGCACAACGTTATGTCGTATTACGTTATAACGTATCATGTCATGTAGCATTACGTTATAACGTATAACTTTATGGAGTATTACGTTATAACGTATGATGTCATGTGCTATTACGTTATTACGAATATCGTAATATTGTGTTACGTTATGACGTATGACGTCATGTAGTATTACGTTATAACGTATGACGGTATGTAGTATTACGTTATTCCGCATAACGTTATATCGTGTTACTTTATGACGTATGACGTCATGTAGTATTACTTTATGACGTATGACGTCATGTGGTATTACGTTATTACGAATATCGTAATATTGTGATCCTTTATGACGTATGACGCCATGTAGTATTACTTTATTACGTATGACGTCGTGTAGTATTAGATTACAACGTATGACGTTATGTATTATAACGATATAACGTATGACGTTATGTATTATTACGATATAACGTATGACGTCATGTAGTATTAGGTTACAACGTATGACGTTATGTATTATTACGATATAACGTATGACGTCATGTAGTATTACGATATAACGTACAACGTTATATAGAATTACGATATAACGCACAACGTTATGTCGTATTACGTTATAACGTATCATGTCATGTAGCGTTACGTTATAACGTATGACTTTATGGAGTATTACGTTATAACGTATGATGTCATGTGGTATTACGTTATTA
Organism: Bombus terrestris; assembly: GCF_910591885.1. Lineage (NCBI taxonomy): Eukaryota > Metazoa > Arthropoda > Insecta > Hymenoptera > Apidae > Bombus > Bombus terrestris. Next base: position 2,193,264 of record NW_025963557.1, read on the forward strand.
CGAATAACGTTATATTGTGTTAATTTATGACGTATGACGTCATGTAGTATTACTTTATGACGTATGACGTCATGTTGTATTAGGTTACAACGTATGACGTTATGTATTATTACGATATAACGTATGACGTTATGTATTATTACGATATAACGTATGACGTTATGCAGTATTAGGTTATAACGTATGACGTCATGTAGTTTTGCGTTATAACGTATGCCGTCATGTAGCATTACGTTATAACATATGACGTCATGTAGTATTACGATGTAACGTACAACGTTATATAGAATTACGATATAACGCACAACGTTATGTCGTATTACGTTATAACGTATCATGTCATGTAGCATTACGTTATAACGTATGACTTTATGGAGTATTACGTTATAACGTATGATGTCATGTGCTATTACGTTATTACGAATATCGTAATATTGTGTTACGTTATGACGTATGACGTCATGTAGTATTACTTTATGACGTATGACGTCATGTAGTATTAGGTTACAACGTATGACGTTATGTATTATTACGATATAACGTATGACGTCATGTAGTACTACGTTATAACGTATGACGTCATGTAGTATTACGTTATTACGAATATCGTTATATTGTGATCCTTTATGACGTATGACGCCATGTAGTATTACTTTATTACGTATGACGTCGTGTAGTATTAGATTACAACGTATGACGTTATGTATTATAACGATATAACGTATGACGTTATGTATTATTACGATATAACGTATGACGTCATGTAGTATTAGGTTACAACGTATGACGTTATGTATTATTACGATATAACGTATGACGTCATGTAGTATTACGATATAACGTACAACGTTATATAGAATTACGATATAACGCACAACGTTATGTCGTATTACGTTATAACGTATCATGTCATGTAGCGTTACGTTATAACGTATGACTTTATGGAGTATTACGTTATAACGTATGATGTCATGTGGTATTACGTTATTACGAATATCGTAATATTGTGTTACTTTATGACGTATGACGTCATGTAGTATTACTTTATGACGTATGACGTCATGTAGTATTACTTTATGACGTATGACGTCATGTAGTATTACTTTATGACGTATGATGTCATGTAGTATTACTTTATGACGTATGACGTCATGTAGTATTAGGTTACAACGTATGACGTTATTCATTATTACGATATAACGTATGACGTTATGCAGTATTAGGTTATAACGTATGACGTCATGTTGTTTTGCGTTATAACTTATGATGTTATGTAGTATTACGATACAACGTATGACGTCATGTGGTGTTACGTTATTGCGAATAACGTTATATTGTGTTACTTTATGACGTATGACGTCATGTAGTATTACGTTATAACGTATGACAGTATGTAGTATTACGTTATTCCGTATAACGTTATATAGTGTTACTTTATGAAGTATGACGTTATGTTGTAGTACGTTATAGCGTATGACGTTATGGAGCATTACGTTATAACGTATAACTTTATGGAGTATTACGTTATAACGTATGATGTCATGTGGTAATACGTTATTACAAATATCGTAATATTGTGTTACTTTATGACGTATGACGTCATGTAGTATTACTTTATGACGTATGACGTCATGTTGTATTACGTTATAACGTATGACGTTATGGAGTATTACGTTATAACGTATGAGGTCATGTGGTATTACGTTATTACGAATAACGTTATATTGTGTTAATTTATGACGTATGACGTCATGTAGTATTACTTTATGACGTATGACGTCATGTTGTATTAGGTTACAACGTATGACGTTATGTATTATTACGATATAACGTATGACGTTATGTATTATTACGATATAACGTATGACGTTATGCAGTATTAGGTTATAACGTATGACGTCATGTAGTTTTGCGTTATAACGTATGCCGTCATGTAGCATTACGTTATAACATATGACGTCATGTAGTATTACGATGTAACGTACAACGTTATATAGAATTACGATATAACGCACAACGTTATGTCGTATTACGTTATAACGTATCATGTCATGTAGCATTACGTTATAACGTATGACTTTATGGAGTATTACGTTATAACGTATGATGTCATGTGGTATTACGTTATTGCGAATAACGTTATATAGTGTTACTTTATGAAGTATGACGTTATGTTGTATTACGTTATAGCGTATGACGTTATGGAGCATTACGTTATAACGTATGACGTCATGTGGTATTACATTAGTACGAATATCGTAATATTGTGTTATTTTATGACGTACGACGTCATGTAGTATTACTTTATGACGTATGACGTCATGTGGTATTACGTTATTACGAATAACGTTATATTGTGTTACTTTATGTAGTATGACTTATGTAGTATGACGTGATGTAGCATTTCTTTATAATGTATGACGTTATGTAGCATTACGGTATAACGAATAACGTTGTACTGTGTTACTTTATAACGTATGAAGTATGTAGTGTTACGTTATAACGTATGACGTCGTGTAGTATTACGTTATAACGTATGACGTTATGTATTATTACGATATAACGTAATACGTTATGCAGAATTGGGTTATAACGTATGACGTCATGTAGTTTTGCGTTGTAACGTATGACGTTACGTAGTATTACGTTATAACGTATGAGGTCATGTGGTATTACGTTATTACGAATAACGTTATATTGTGTTACTTTATGGCGTATGACGTCATGTAGTATTACTTCATGACGTATGACCTCATGTAGTATTAGGTTACAACGTATGACGTTATGTATTATTACGATATAACCTATGAAGTTATGTATTATTACGATATAACGTATGACGTCATGTAGTATTACGTTATAACGTATGCCGTCATGTAGCATTACGTTATAACATATGACGTCATGTGGTATTACGATATAACGTACAACGTTATATAGAATTACGATATAACGCACAACGTTATGTCGTATTACGTTATAACGTATCATGTCATGTAGCATTACGTTATAACGTATGACTTTATGGAGTATTACGTTATAACGTATGATGTCATGTTGTATTACGTTATTACAAATATCGTAATATTGTGTTACTTTATGACGTATGACGTCATGTAGTATTACTTTATGACGTATGACGTTATGTTGTATTAGGTTACAACGTATGATGTTATGTATTATTACGATATAACGTATGACGTTATGTATTATTACGATATAACGTATGACGTTATGCAGTATTAGGTTATAACGTATGACGTCATGTAGTTTTGCGTTATAACGTATGCCGTCATGTAGCATTACGTTATAACATATGACGTCATGTAGTATTACGATATAACGTACAACGTTATATAGAATTACGATATAACGCACAACGTTATGTCGTATTACGTTATAACGTATCATGTCATGTAGCATTACGTTATAACGTATGACTTTATGGAGTATTACGTTATAACGTATGATGTCATGTTGTATTACGTTATTGCGAATAACGTTATATAGTGTTACTTTATGAAGTATGACGTTATGTTGTATTACGTTATAGCGTATGACGTTATGGAGCATTACGTTATAACGTATGAGGTCATGTGGTATTACATTAGTACGAATATCGTAATATTGTGTTACTTTATGACGTACGACGTCATGTAGTATTACTTTATGACGTATGACGTCATGTGGCATTACGTTATTGCGAATAACGTTATATTGTGTTACTTTATGACGTATGACGTCATGTAGTATTACGTTATAACGTATGACGGTATGTAGTATTACGTTATTCCGTATAACGTTATATCGTGTTACTTTATGACGTATGACGTCATGTAGTATTACTTTATGACGTACGACGTCATGTAGTATTAGGTTACAACGTATGACGTTATGTATTATTACGATATAACGTATGCCGTCATGTAGCATTACGTTATAACATATGACGTCATGTAGTATTACGATATAACGTACAACGTTATATAGAATTACGATATAACGCACAACGTTATGTCGTATTACGTTATAACGTATCATGTCATGTAGCATTACGTTATAACGTATGACTTTATGGAGTATTACGTTATAACGTATGATGTCATGTGCTATTACGTTATTACGAATATCGTAATATTGTGATCCTTTATGACGTATGACGCCATGTAGTATTACTTTATTACGTATGACGTCGTGTAGTATTAGATTACAACGTATGACGTTATGTATTATTACGATATAACGTATGACGTTATGTATTATTACGATATAACGTATGACGTCATGTAGTATTAGGTTACAACGTATGACGTTATGTATTATTACGATATAACGTATGACGTCATGTAATATTACGATATAACGTACAACGTTATATAGAATTACGATATAACGCACAACGTTATGTCGTATTACGTTATAACGTATCATGTCATGTAGCGTTACGTTATAACGTATGACTTTATGGAGTATTACGTTATAAGGTATGATGTCATGTGGTATTACGTTATTACGAATATCGTAATATTGTGTTACTTTATGACGTATGACGTCATGTAGTATTACTTTATGACGTATGACGTCATGTAGTATTACTTTATGACGTATGACGTCATGTAGTATTACTTTATGACGTATGACGTCATGTAGTATTACTTTATGACGTATGACGTCATGTAGTATTACTTTATGACGTATGACGTCATGTAGTATTAGGTTACAACGTATGACGTTATTCATTATTACGATATAACGTATGACGTTATGCAGTATTAGGTTATAACGTATGACGTCATGTTGTTTTGCGTTATAACTTATGATGTTATGTAGTATTACGATACAACGTATGACGTCATGTGGTGTTACGTTATTGCGAATAACGTTATATTGTGTTACTTTATGACGTATGACGTCATGTAGTATTACTTTATGACGTATGACGTCATGTAGTATTAGGTTACAACGTATGACGTTATGTATTATTACGATATAACGTATGACGTTATGTATTATTACGATATAACGTATGACGTCATGTAGTATTACGTTATAACGTATGCCGTCATGTAGCATTACGTTATAACATATGACGTCATGTAGTATTACGATATAACGTACAACGTTATATAGGATTACGATATAACGCACAATGTTATGTCGTATTACGTTATAACGTATCATGTCATGTAGCATTACGTTATAACGTATGACTTTATGGAGTATTACGTTATAACGTATGATGTCATGTGGTATTACGTTATTACGAATATCGTAATATTGTGTTACTTTATGACGTATGACGTCATGTAGTATTACTTCATGACGTATGACGTCATGTAGTATTACTTTATGACGTATGACGTCATGTAGTATTAGGTTACAACGTATGACGTTATGTATTATTACGATATAACGTATGACGTTATGCAGTATTAGCTTATAACGTATGACGTCATGTAGTTTTGCGTTATAACTTATGACGTTATGTAGTATTGCGATACAACGTATGACGTCATGTGGTATTACGTTATTGCGAATAACGTTATATTGTGTTACTTTATGACGTATGACGTCATGTAGTATTACGTTATAACGTATGACGGTATGTAGTATTACGTTATGCCGTATAACGTTATATAGTGTTACTTTATGATGTATGACGTTATGTTGTATTACGTTATAACGTATGATGTTATGGAGTATTACGTTATAACGTATGACGTCATGTGGTAATACTTTATTACGAATAACGTTATATTGTGTTACTTTATGACGTATGACGACATGTAGTATTAGGTTACAACGTATGACGTTATGTATTATTACGATATAACGTATGACGTTGTGCAGTATAAGGATATAACGTATGACGTCATGTAGTCTTGCGTTATAACGTATGACGTTATGTAGTATTACGATATAACGTATGACGTCATGTAGTATTACGTTATAACGTATGACGTGATGTGGTATTACGTTATTACGAATAACGTTATATTGTGTTACTTTATAACGTATGACGTCATGTAGTATTACGTTATTCCGTATAACGTTATATAGTGTTACGTTATAAAGTATGACGTCATGTAGTATTACGTTATAACGTATGACGTGATGTGGTATTACGTTATTACGAATAACGTTATATTGTGTTACTTTATAACGTATGACGTCATGTAGTATTACGTTATAACGTATGGCGTTATGTAGTATTACGATATAACGTATGACGTCATGTGGTATTACGTTATTGCGAATAACGTTATATTGTGTTACTTTATGACGTATGGCGTCATGTAGTATTACGTTATAACGTATGACGGTATGTAGTGTTACGTTATTGCGAATAACGTTATATTGTGTTACTTTATGACGTATGACGTCATGTAGTATTACGTTATAACGTATGACGGTATGTAGTATTACGTTATTCCGTATAACGTTATATCGTGTTACTTTATGACGTATGACGTCATGTAGTATTACTTTATGACGTATGACGTCATGTAGTATTACTTTATGACGTATGACGTCATGTAGTATTACTTTATGACGTATGACGTCATGTAGTATTAGGTTACAACGTATGACGTTATGTATTATTACGATATAACGTATGACGTTATGTATTATTACGATATAACGTATGACGTCATGTAGTATTACGTAATAACGTATGCCGTCATGTAGTATTACGTTATAACATATGACGTCATGTAGTATTACGATATAACGTACAACGTTATATAGAATTACGATATAACGCACAACGTTATGTCGTATTACGTTATAACGTATCATGTCATGTAGCATTACGTTATAACGTATAACTTTATGGAGTATTACGTTATAACGTATGATGTCATGTGGTAATACGTTATTACAAATATCGTAATATTGTGTTACTTTATGACGTATGACGTCATGTAGTATTACTTTATGACGTATGACGTCATGTTGTATTACGTTATAACGTATGACGTTCTGGAGTATTACGTTATAACGTATGAGGTCATGTGGTATTACGTTATTACGAATAACGTTATATTGTGTTAATTTATGACCTATGACGTCATGTAGTATTACTTTATGACGTATGACGTCATGTTGTATTAGGTTACAACGTATGATGTTATGTATTATTACGATATAACGTATGACGTTATGTATTATTACGTTATAACGTATGCCGTCATGTAGGATTACGTTATAACGTATGACTTTATGGAGTATTACGTTATAACGTATGATGTCATGTTGTATTACGTTATTACAAATATCGTAATATTGTGTTACTTTATGACCTATGACGTCATGTAGTATTACTTTATGACGTATGACGTCATGTTGTATTAGGTTACAACGTATGACGTTATGTATTATTACGATATAACGTATGACGTTATGTATTATTACGATATAACCTATGAAGTTATGTATTATTACGATATAACGTATGACGGTATGTAGTATTACGTTATTCCGTATAACGTTATATAGTGTTACTTTATGAAGTATGACGTTATGTTGTAGTACGTTATAGCGTATGACGTTATGGAGCATTACGTTATAACGTATGAGGTCATGTGGTATTACATTAGTACGAATATCGTAATATTGTGTTACTTTATGACGTACGACGTCATGTAGTATTACTTTATGACGTACGACGTCATGTAATATTACTTTATGACGTATGACGTCATGTGGTATTACGTTATTGCGAATAACGTTATATTGTGTTACTTTATGACGTATGACGTCATGTAGTATTACTTTATGACGTATGACGTCATGTAGTATTAGGTTACAACGTATGACGTTATGTATTATTACGATATAACGTATGACGTTATGTATTATTACGATATAACGTATGACGTCATGTAGTATTACGTTATAACGTATGCCGTCATGTAGCATTACGTTATAACATATGACGTCATGTAGTATTACGATATAACGTACAACGTTATATAGAATTACGATATAACGCACAACGTTATGTCGTATTACGTTATAACGTATCATGTCATGTAGCATTACGTTATAACGTATGACTTTATGGAGTATTACGTTATAACGTATGACGTTACGTAGTATTACGTTATAACGTATGAGGTCATGTGGTATTACGTTATTACGAATAACGTTATATTGTGTTACTTTATGACGTATGACGTCATGTAGTATTACTTCATGACGTATGACCTCATGTAGTATTAGGTTACAACGTATGACGTTATGTATTATTACGATATAACCTGTGAAGTTATGTATTACTACGATATAACGTATGACGTCATGTAGTATTACGTTATAACGTATGCCGTCATGTAGCATTACGTTATAACATATGACGTCATGTAGTATTACGATATAACGTACAACGTTATATAGAATTACGATATAACGCACAACGTTATGTCGTATTACGTTATAACGTATCATGTCATGTAGCATTACGTTATAACGTATGACTTTATGGAGTATTACGTTATAACGTATGAGGTCATGTGGTATTACGTTATTACGAATATCGTAATATGGTGATACTTTATGACGCATGACGCCATGTAGTATTACTTTATTACGTATGACGTCATGTAGTATTAGGTTATAGCGTATGACGTTATGTATTATTACGATATAACGTATGACGTTATGCAGTATTAGGTTATAACGTATGATGTCATATACTTTTGCGTTATAACGTATGACGTTATGGAGTATTACGTTATAACGTATGACGTGTTGTGGTATTACGTTATTGCGAATAACGTTATATTGTGTTACTTTATAACGTATGACGTCATGTAGTATTACGTTATAACGTATGGCGTAATGTAGTATTACGATTTAACGTATGACGTCATGTGGTATTACGTTATTGCGAATAACGTTATATTGTGTTACTTTCTGATGTATGACGTCATGTAGTATTACGTTATAGCGTATGACGTTATGGAGCATTACGTTATAACGTATGAGGTCATGTGGTATTACATTAGTACGAAGATCGTAATATTGTGTTACTTTATGACGTACGACGTCATGTAGTATTACTTTATGACGTATGACGTCATGTGGTATTCCGTTATTGCGAATAACGTTATATTGTGTTACTTTATGACGTATGACGTCATGTAGTATTACGTTATAACGTATGACGGTATGTAGTATTACGTTATTCCGTATAACGTTATATCGTGTTACTTTATGACGTATGACGTCATGTAGTATTACTTTATGACGTATGACGTCATGTAGTATTACTTTATGACGTATGACGTCATGTAGTATTAGGTTACAACGTATGACGTTATGTATTATTACGATATAACGTATGCCGTCATGTAGCATTACGTTATAACATATGACGTCATGTAGTATTACGATATAACGTACAACGTTATATAGAATTACGATATAACGCACAACGTTATGTCGTATTACGTTATAACGTATCATGTCATGTAGCATTACGTTATAACGTATGACTTTATGGAGTATTACGTTATAACGTATGATGTCATGTGCTATTACGTTACTACGAATATCGTAATATTGTGTTACTTTATGACGTATGACGTCATGTAGTATTACTTTATGACGTATGACGTCATGTAGTATTACTTTATGACGTATGACGTCATGTAGTATTACGTTACAACGTCTGACGTTATGTATTATTACGATATAACGTATGACGTCATGTAGTACTACGTTATAACGTATGACGTCATGTAGTATTACGATATAACGTACAACGTTATGTCGTATTACGTTATAACGTATCATGTCATGTAGTATTACGTTATAACGTATGACGTTATGGAGTATTACGTTATAACGTATGAGGTCATGTGGTATTACTTTATTACGAATATCGTAATATTGTGATCCTTTATGACGTATGACGCCATGTAGTATTACTTTATAACGTATGACGTCGTGTAGTATTAGATTACAACGTATGACGTTATGTATTATTACGATATAACGTATGACGTTATGTATTATTACGATATAACGTATGACGTCATGTAGTATTAGGTTACAACGTATGACGTTATGTATTATTACGATATAACGTATGACGTCATGTAGTATTACGATATAACGTACAACGTTATATAGAATTACGATACAACGCACAACGTTATGTCGTATTACGTTATAACGTATCATGTCATGTAGCGTTACGTTATATCGTATGACTTTATGGAGTATTACGTTATAACGTATGACGTCATGTGGTATTACGTTATTACGAATATCGTAATATTGTGTTACTTTATGACGTATGACGTCATGTAGTATTACGTTATAACGTATGACGGTATGTAGTATTACGTTATTCCGTATAACGTTATATAGTGTTACTGTATGATGTATGACGTTATGTTGTATTACGTTATAGCGTATGACGTTATGGAGCATTACTTTATAACATATGAGGTCATGTGGTATTACATTAGTACGAATATCGTAATATTGTGTTACTTTATGGCGTATGACGTCATGTAGTATTACGTTATAACGTAGGACGTTATGTATTATTACGATATAACGTATGACGTCATGTAGTATTACGTTATAACGTATGACGTCATGTAGTTTTGCGTTATAACGTATGACGTTACGTAGTATTACGTTATAACGTATGATGTTATGGAGTATTACGTTATAACGTATGAGGTCATGTGGTATTACGTTATTACGAATATCGTAATATGGTGATACTTTATGACGCATGACGCCATGTAGTATTACTTTATTACGTATGACGTCATGTAGTATTAGGTTATAGCGTATGACGTTATGTATTATTACGATATAACGTATGACGTTATGCAGTATTAGGTTATAACGTATGATGTCATATACTTTTGCGTTATAACGTATGACGTTATGGAGTATTACGCTATAACGTATGACGTGTTGTGGTATTAAGTTATTGCGAATAACGTTATATTGTGTTACTTTATAACGTATGACGTCATGTAGTATTACGTTATAACGTATGGCGTAATGTAGTATTACGATTTAACGTATGACGTCATGTGGTATTACGTTATTGCGAATAACGTTATATTGTGTTACTTTCTGATGTCTGACGTCATGTAGTATTACGTTATAACGTATGATGTCATGTGCTATTACGTTACTACGAATATCGTAATATTGTGTTACTTTATGACGTATGACGTCATGTAGTATTACTTTATGACGTATGACGTCATGTAGTATTACTTTATGACGTATGACGTCATGTAGTATTAGGTTACAACGTATGACGTTATGTATTATTACGATATAACGTATGACGTCATGTAGTACTACGTTATAACGTATGACGTCATGTAGTATTACGATATAACGTACAACGTTATGTCGTATTACGTTATAACGTATCATGTCATGTAGTATTACGTTATAACGTATGACGTTATGGAGTATTACGTTATAACGTATGAGGTCATGTGGTATTACGTTATTACGAATATCGTAATATTGTGATCCTTTATGACGTATGACGCCATGTAGTATTACTTTATTACGTATGACGTCGTGTAGTATTAGATTACAACGTATGACGTTATGTATTATTACGATATAACGTATGACGTTATGTATTATTACGATATAACGTATGACGTCATGTAGTATTAGGTTACAACGTATGACGTTATGTATTATTACGATATAACGTATGACGTCATGTAGTATTACGATATAACGTACAACGTTATATAGAATTACGATACAACGCACAACGTTATGTCGTATTACGTTATAACGTATCATGTCATGTAGCGTTACGTTATATCGTATGACTTTATGGAGTATTACGTTATAACGTATGATGTCATGTGGTATTACGTTATTACGAATATCGTAATATTGTGTTACTTTATGACGTATGACGTCATGTAGTATTACTTTATGACGTATGACGTCATGTAGTATTACTTTATGACGTATGACGTCATGTAGTATTACTTTATGACGTATAACGTCATGTAGTATTAGGTTACAACGTATGACGTTATTCATTATTACGATATAACGTATGACGTTATGCAGTATTAGGTTATAACGTATGACGTCATGTAGTTTTGCGTTATAACTTATGACGTTATGTAGTATTACGATACAACGTATGACGTCATGTGGTGTTACGTTATTGCGAATAACGTTATATTGTGTTACTCTATGACGTATGACGTCATGTAGTATTACGTTATAACGTATGACGGTATGTAGTATTACGTTATTCCGTATAACGTTATATAGTGTTACTTTATGAAGTATGACGTTATGTTGTAGTACGTTATAGCGTATGACGTTATGGAGCATTACGTTATAACGTATGAGGTCATGTGGTATTACATTAGTACGAATATCGTAATATTGTGTTACTTTATGACGTATGACGTCATGTAGTATTACTTTATGACGTATGACGGTATGTAGTATTACGTTATTCCGTATAACGTTATATAGTGTTACGTTATAAAGTATGACGTCGTGTAGTATTACGTTATAACGTATGACTTTATGGAGTATTACGTTATAACGTATGATGTCATGTGGTATTACGTTATTACGAATATCGTAATATTGTGTTTCTTTATGACGTATGACGTCATGTAGTATTACTTTGTGACGTATGACGTCATGTAGTATTACTTTATGACGTATGACGTCATGTAGTATTAGGTTACAACGTATGACGTTATGTAGTATTACGATATAACGTATGACGTTATGTAGTATTACGATATAACGTATGACGTTATGTAGTATTACGATATAACGTATGACGTCATGTGGTGTTACGTAATTGCGAATAACGTTATATTGTGTTACTTTATGACGTATGACGTCATGTAGTATTTGGTTACAACGTATGACGTTATGTATTATTACGATATAACGTATGACGTCGTGTAGTATTACGTTACAACGTATGACGTTATGTATTATTACGATATAACGTAATACGTTATGCAGAATTGGGTTATAACGTATGACGTTATGTATTATTACGATATAACGTATGACGTTATGTATTATTACGATATAACGTATGACGTCATGTAGTATTACGTAATAACGTATGCCGTCATGTAGTATTACGTTATAACATATGACGTCATGTAGTATTACGATATAACGTACAACGTTATATAGAATTACGATATAACGCACAACGTTATGTCGTATTACGTTATAACGTATCATGTCATGTAGCATTACGTTATAACGTATAACTTTATGGAGTATTACGTTATAACGTATGATGTCATGTGGCAATACGTTATTACAAATATCGTAATATTGTGTTACTTTATGACGTATGACGTCATGTAGTATTACTTTATGACGTATGACGTCATGTTGTATTACGTTATAACGTATGACGTTATGTCGTATTACGTTATAACGTATCATGTCATGTAGCATTACGTTATAACGTATGACTTTATGGAGTATTACGTTATAACGTATCATGTCATGTAGTATTACGATATAACGTATGACGTCATGTAGTATTACGTTATAACGTATGACGTGATGTGGTATTACGTTATTACGAATAACGTTATATTGTGTTACTTTATAACGTATGACGTCATGTAGTATTACGTTATTCCGTATAACGTTATATAGTGTTACGTTATAAAGTATGACGTCATGTAGTATTACGTTATAACGTATGACGTGATGTGGTATTACGTTATTACGAATAACGTTATATTGTGTTACTTTATAACGTATGACGTCATGTAGTATTACGTTATAACGTATGGCGTTATGTAGTATTACGATATAACGTATGACGTCATGTGGTATTACGTTATTGCGAATAACGTTATATTGTGTTACTTTATGACGTATGGCGTCATGTAGTATTACGTTATAACGTATGACGGTATGTAGTGTTACGTTATTGCGAATAACGTTATATTGTGTTACTTTATGACGTATGACGTCATGTAGTATTACGTTATAACGTATGACGGTATGTAGTATTACGTTATTCCGTATAACGTTATATCGTGTTTCTTTATGACGTATGACGTCATGTAGTATTACTTTATGACGTATGACGTCATGTAGTACTACTTTATGACGTATGACGTCATGTAGTATTACTTTATGACGTATGACGTCATGTAGTATTAGGTTACAACGTATGACGTTATGTATTATTACGATATAACGTATGACGTTATGTATTATTACGATATAACGTATGACGTCATGTAGTATTACGTAATAACGTATGCCGTCATGTAGTATTACGTTATAACATATGACGTCATGTAGTATTACGATATAACGTACAACGTTATATAGAATTACGATATAACGCACAACGTTATGTCGTATTACGTTATAACGTATCATGTCATGTAGCATTACGTTATAACGTATAACTTTATGGAGTATTACGTTATAACGTATGATGTCATGTGGTAATACGTTATTACAAATATCGTAATATTGTGTTACTTTATGACGTATGACGTCATGTAGTATTACTTTATGACGTATGACGTCATGTTGTATTACGTTATAACGTATGACGTTCTGGAGTATTACGTTATAACGTATGAGGTCATGTGGTATTACGTTATTACGAATAACGTTATATTGTGTTAATTTATGACCTATGACGTCATGTAGTATTACTTTATGACGTATGACGTCATGTTGTATTAGGTTACAACGTATGATGTTATGTATTATTACGATATAACGTATGACGTTATGTATTATTACGTTATAACGTATGCCGTCATGTAGCATTACGTTATAACGTATGACTTTATGGAGTATTACGTTATAACGTATGATGTCATGTTGTATTACGTTATTACAAATATCGTAATATTGTGTTACTTTATGACCTATGACGTCATGTAGTATTACTTTATGACGTATGACGTCATGTTGTATTAGGTTACAACGTATGACGTTATGTATTATTACGATATAACGTATGACGTTATGTATTATTACGATATAACCTATGAAGTTATGTATTATTACGATATAACGTATGACGTCATGTAGTATTACGTTATAACATATGACGTCATGTAGTATTACGATATAACGTACAACGTTATATAGAATTACGATATAACGCACAACGTTATGTCGTATTACGTTATAACTTATCATGTCATGTAGCATTACGTTATAACGTATGACTTTATGGAGTATTACGTTATAACGTATGATGTCATCTGGTATTACGTTATTGCGAATAACGTTCTATAGTGTTACTTTATGAAGTATGACGTTATGTTGTATTACGTTATAGCGTATGACGTTATGGAGCATTACGTTATAACGTATGAGGTCATGTGGTATTACATTAGTACGAATATCGTAATATTGTGTTACTTTATGACGTACGACGTCATGTAGTATTACTTTATGACGTATGACGTCATGTGGTATTACGTTATTACGAATAACGTTATATTGTGTTACTTTATGTAGTATGACTTATGTAGTATGACGTGATGTAGCATTTCTTTATAATGTATGACGTTATGTAGCATTACGGTATAACGAATAACGCTGTATTACTTTATAACGTATGATGTTATGTAGTGTTACGTTATAACGTATGACGTCGTGTAGTATTACGTTATAACGTATGACGTTATGTATTATTACGATATAACGTAATACGTTATGCAGAATTGGGTTATAACGTATGACGTCATGTAGTTTTGCGTTATAACGTATGACGTTACGTAGTATTACGTTATAACGTATGACGTTATGTAGTATTACGATATAACGTATGACGTCATGTGGTATTACGTTATTGCGAATAACATTATATTGTGTCACTTTATGACGTATGACGTCATGTAGTATTACGTTTTAACGTATGACGGTATGTAGCATTGCGTTATTCCGTATAACGTTATATCGTGTTACTTTATGACGTATGACGTCATGTAGTATTACTTTATGACGTACGACGTCATGTAGTATTAGGTTATAACGTATGACGGTATGTAGTATTACGTTATTCCGTATAACGTTATATCGTGTTACTTTCTGATGTATGACGTCATGTAGTATTACGTTATAGCGTATGACGTTATGGAGCATTACGTTATAACGTGTGAGGTCATGTGGTATTACATTAGTACGAATATCGTAATATTGTGTTACTTTATGACGTACGACGTCATGTAGTATTACTTTATGACGTATGACGTCATGTGGCATTACGTTATTGCGAATAACGTTATATTGTGTTACTTTATGACGTATGACGTCATGTAGTATTACGTTATAACGTATGACGGTATGTAGTATTACGTTATTCCGTATAACGTTATATCGTGTTACTTTATGACGTATGACGTCATGTAGTATTACTTTATGACGTACGACGTCATGTAGTATTAGGTTACAACGTATGACGTTATGTATTATTACGATATAACGTATGCCGTCATGTAGCATTACGTTATAACATATGACGTCATGTAGTATTACGATATAACGTACAACGTTATATAGAATTACGATATAACGCACAACGTTATGTCGTATTACGTTATAACGTATCATGTCATGTAGCATTACGTTATAACGTATGACTTTATGGAGTATTACGTTATAACGTATGATGTCATGTTGTATTACGTTATTACAAATATCGTAATATTGTGTTACTTTATGACCTATGACGTCATGTAGTATTACTTTATGACGTATGACGTCATGTTGTATTAGGTTACAACGTATGACGTTATGTATTATTACGATATAACGTATGACGTTATGTATTATTACGATATAACCTATGAAGTTATGTATTATTACGATATAACGTATGACGGTATGTAGTATTACGTTATTCCGTATAACGTTATATAGTGTTACTTTATGAAGTATGACGTTATGTTGTAGTACGTTATAGCGTATGACGTTATGGAGCATTACGTTATAACGTATGAGGTCATGTGGTATTACATTAGTACGAATATCGTAATATTGTGTTACTTTATGACGTACGACGTCATGTAGTATTACTTTATGACGTACGACGTCATGTAGTATTACTTTATGACGTATGACGTCATGTGGTATTACGTTATTGCGAATAACGTTATATTGTGTTACTTTATGACGTATGACGTCATGTAGTATTAGGTTACAACGTATGACGTTATGTATTATTACGATATAACGTATGACGTCATGTAGTATTACGATATAACGTACAACGTTATATAGAATTACGATACAACGCACAACGTTATGTCGTATTACGTTATAACGTATCATGTCATGTAGCGTTACGTTATATCGTATGACTTTATGGAGTATTACGTTATAACGTATGACGTCATGTGGTATTACGTTATTACGAATATCGTAATATTGTGTTACTTTATGACGTATGACGTCATGTAGTATTACGTTATAACGTATGACGGTATGTAGTATTACGTTATTCCGTATAACGTTATATAGTGTTACTGTATGATGTATGACGTTATGTTGTATTACGTTATAGCGTATGACGTTATGGAGCATTACGTTATAACATATGAGGTCATGTGGTATTACATTAGTACGAATATCGTAATATTGTGTTACTTTATGGCGTATGACGTCATGTAGTATTACGTTATAACGTAGGACGTTATGTATTATTACGATATAACGTATGACGTCATGTAGTATTACGTTATAACGTATGACGTCATGTAGTTTTGCGTTATAACGTATGACGTTACGTAGTATTACGTTATAACGTATGATGTTATGGAGTATTACGTTATAACGTATGAGGTCATGTGGTATTACGTTATTACGAATATCGTAATATGGTGATACTTTATGACGCATGACGCCATGTAGTATTACTTTATTACGTATGACGTCATGTAGTATTAGGTTATAGCGTATGACGTTATGTATTATTACGATATAACGTATGACGTTATGCAGTATTAGGTTATAACGTATGATGTCATATACTTTTGCGTTATAACGTATGACGTTATGGAGTATTACGCTATAACGTATGACGTGTTGTGGTATTAAGTTATTGCGAATAACGTTATATTGTGTTACTTTATAACGTATGACGTCATGTAGTATTACGTTATAACGTATGGCGTAATGTAGTATTACGATTTATCGTATGACGTCATGTGGTATTACGTTATTGCGAATAACGTTATATTGTGTTACTTTCTGATGTCTGACGTCATGTAGTATTACGTTATAACGTATGATGTCATGTGCTATTACGTTACTACGAATATCGTAATATTGTGTTACTTTATGACGTATGACGTCATGTAGTATTACTTTATGACGTATGACGTCATGTAGTATTACTTTATGACGTATGACGTCATGTAGTATTAGGTTACAACGTATGACGTTATGTATTATCACGATATAACGTATGACGTCATGTAGTACTACGTTATAACGTATGACGTCATGTAGTATTACGATATAACGTACAACGTTATGTCGTATTACGTTATAACGTATCATGTCATGTAGTATTACGTTATAACGTATGACGTTATGGAGTATTACGTTATAACGTATGAGGTCATGTGGTATTACGTTATTACGAATATCGTAATATTGTGATCCTTTATGACGTATGACGCCATGTAGTATTACTTTATTACGTATGACGTCGTGTAGTATTAGATTACAACGTATGACGTTATGTATTATTACGATATAACGTATGACGTTATGTATTATTACGATATAACGTATGACGTCATGTAGTATTAGGTTACAACGTATGACGTTATGTATTATTACGATATAACGTATGACGTCATGTAGTATTACGATATAACGTACAACGTTATATAGAATTACGATACAACGCACAACGTTATGTCGTATTACGTTATAACGTATCATGTCATGTAGCGTTACGTTATATCGTATGACTTTATGGAGTATTACGTTATAACGTATGATGTCATGTGGTATTACGTTATTACGAATATCGTAATATTGTGTTACTTTATGACGTATGACGTCATGTAGTATTACTTTATGACGTATGACGTCATGTAGTATTACTTTATGACGTATGACGTCATGTAGTATTACTTTATGACGTATGACGTCATGTAGTATTAGGTTACAACGTATGACGTTATTCATTATTACGATATAACGTATGACGTTATGCAGTATTAGGTTATAACGTATGACGTCATGTAGTTTTGCGTTATAACTTATGACGTTATGTAGTATTACGATACAACGTATGACGTCATGTGGTGTTACGTTATTGCGAATATCGTAATATTGTGTTACTTTATGACGTATGACGTCATGTAGTATTACTTTATGACGTATGACGTCATGTAGTATTAGGTTACAACGTATGACGTTATGTATTATTACGATATAACGTATGACGTTATGCAGTATTAGCTTATAACGTATGACGTCATGTAGTTTTGCGTTATAACTTATGACGTTATGTAGTATTGCGATACAACGTATGACGTCATGTGGTATTACGTTATTGCGAATAACGTTATATTGTGTTACTTTATGACGTATGACGTCATGTAGTATTACGTTATAACGTATGACGGTATGTAGTATTACGTTATTCCGTATAACGTTATATAGTGTTACTTTATGATGTATGACGTTATGTTGTATTACGTTATAGCGTATGACGTTATGGAGCATTACGTTATAACATATGAGGTCATGTGGTATTACATTAGTGCGAATATCGTAATATTGTGTTACTTTATGGCGTATGACGTCATGTAGTATTACGTTATAACGTAGGACGTTATGTATTATTACGATATAACGTATGACGTCATGTAGTATTACGTTATGACGTATGACGTCATGTAGTATTACGATATAACGTACAACGTTATGTCGTATTACGTTATAACATATCATGTCATGTAGTATTACGTTATAACGTATGACGTTATGTAGTATTACGTTATAACGTATGACGGCATGTAGTATTACGTTATTCCGTATAACGTTATACAGTGTTACTTTATGAAGTATGACATTATGTTGTATTACTTTATAACGTATGACGTTATGGAGTATTACGTTATAACGTGTGAGGTCATGTGGTATTACATTATTACGAATATCGTAATATTGTGTTACTTTATGACGTACGACGTCATGTAGTATTACTTTATGACGTATGACGTCATGTAGTATTAGGTTACAACGTATGACGTTATGTATTATTACGATATAACGTATGACGTCATGTAGTATTACGTTATAATGTATCATGTCATGTAGTATTACGTCATAACGTATGCCGTCATGTAGTATTACGTTATAACATATGACGTCATGTAGTAATACGATATAACGTACAACGTTATATAGAATTACGATATAACGCACAACGTTATGTCGTATTACGTTATAACGTATCATGTCATGTAGTATTGCGTTATAACGTATGACGTAATGGAGTATTACGTTATAACGTATGAGGTCATGTGGTATTACGTTATTACGAATAACGTTATATTGTGTTACTTTATGACGTATGACGTCATGTAGTATTACTTCATGACGTATGACGTCATGTAGTATTAGGTTACAGCGTATGACGTTATGTATTATTACGATATAACGTATGACGTTATGCAGTATTAGGTTATAACCTATGACGTCATGTAGTTTTGCGTTATAACTTATGACGTTATGTAGTATTACGATACAACGTATGACGTCATGTAGTATTACGTTATAACGTATCATGTCATGTAGTATTACGTCATAACGTATGCCGTCATGTAGTATTACGTTATAACATATGACGTCATGTAGTAATACGATATAACGTACAACGTTATATAGAATTACGATATAACGCACAACGTTATGTCGTATTACGTTATAACGTATCATGTCATGTAGTATTACGATATAACGTATGACGTCATGTAGTATTACGTTATAACGTATGACGTGATGTGGTATTACGTTATTACGAATAACGTTATATTGTGTTACTTTATAACGTATGACGTCATGTAGTATTACGTTATTCCGTATAACGTTATATAGTGTTACGTTATAAAGTATGACGTCATGTAGTATTACGTTATAACGTATGACGTGATGTGGTATTACGTTATTACGAATAACGTTATATTGTGTTACTTTATAACGTATGACGTCATGTAGTATTACGTTATAACGTATGGCGTTATGTAGTATTACGATATAACGTATGACGTCATGTGGTATTACGTTATTGCGAATAACGTTATATTGTGTTACTTTATGACGTATGGCGTCATGTAGTATTACGTTATAACGTATGACGGTATGTAGTGTTACGTTATTGCGAATAACGTTATATTGTGTTACTTTATGACGTATGACGTCATGTAGTATTACGTTATAACGTATGACGGTATGTAGTATTACGTTATTCCGTATAACGTTATATCGTGTTTCTTTATGACGTATGACGTCATGTAGTATTACTTTATGACGTATGACGTCATGTAGTACTACTTTATGACGTATGACGTCATGTAGTATTACTTTATGACGTATGACGTCATGTAGTATTAGGTTACAACGTATGACGTTATGTATTATTACGATATAACGTATGACGTTATGTATTATTACGATATAACGTATGACGTCATGTAGTATTACGTAATAACGTATGCCGTCATGTAGTATTACGTTATAACATATGACGTCATGTAGTATTACGATATAACGTACAACGTTATATAGAATTACGATATAACGCACAACGTTATGTCGTATTACGTTATAACGTATCATGTCATGTAGCAT
This sequence comes from Bombus terrestris, assembly GCF_910591885.1. NCBI lineage: Eukaryota > Metazoa > Arthropoda > Insecta > Hymenoptera > Apidae > Bombus > Bombus terrestris. Next base: position 2,215,146 of record NW_025963557.1, read on the forward strand.
TACGTTATAACGTATAACTTTATGGAGTATTACGTTATAACGTATGATGTCATGTGGTAATACGTTATTACAAATATCGTAATATTGTGTTACTTTATGACGTATGACGTCATGTAGTATTACTTTATGACGTATGACGTCATGTTGTATTACGTTATAACGTATGACGTTCTGGAGTATTACGTTATAACGTATGAGGTCATGTGGTATTACGTTATTACGAATAACGTTATATTGTGTTAATTTATGACCTATGACGTCATGTAGTATTACTTTATGACGTATGACGTCATGTTGTATTAGGTTACAACGTATGATGTTATGTATTATTACGATATAACGTATGACGTTATGTATTATTACGTTATAACGTATGCCGTCATGTAGCATTACGTTATAACGTATGACTTTATGGAGTATTACGTTATAACGTATGATGTCATGTTGTATTACGTTATTACAAATATCGTAATATTGTGTTACTTTATGACCTATGACGTCATGTAGTATTACTTTATGACGTATGACGTCATGTTGTATTAGGTTACAACGTATGACGTTATGTATTATTACGATATAACGTATGACGTTATGTATTATTACGATATAACCTATGAAGTTATGTATTATTACGATATAACGTATGACGTCATGTAGTATTACGTTATAACATATGACGTTATGTAGTATTACGATATAACGTACAACGTTATATAGAATTACGATATAACGCACAACGTTATGTCGTATTACGTTATAACTTATCATGTCATGTAGCATTACGTTATAACGTATGACTTTATGGAGTATTACGTTATAACGTATGATGTCATGTTGTATTACGTTATTACAAATATCGTAATATTGTGTTACTTTATGACGTACGACGTCATGTAGTATTACTTTATGACGTATGACGTTATGTTGTATTAGGTTACAACGTATGATGTTATGTATTATTACGATATAACGTATGACGTTATGTATTATTACGATATAACGTATGACGTTATGCAGTATTAGGTTATAACGTATGACGTCATGTAGTTTTGCGTTATAACGTATGCCGTCATGTAGCATTACGTTATAACATATGACGTCATGTAGTATTACGATATAACGTACAACGTTATATAGAATTACGATATAACGCACAACGTTATGTCGTATTACGTTATAACGTATCATGTCATGTAGCATTACGTTATAACGTATGACTTTATGGAGTATTACGTTATAACGTATGATGTCATCTGGTATTACGTTATTGCGAATAACGTTATATAGTGTTACTTTATGAAGTATGACGTTATGTTGTATTACGTTATAGCGTATGACGTTATGGAGCATTACGTTATAACGTATGAGGTCATGTGGTATTACATTAGTACGAATATCGTAATATTGTGTTACTTTATGACGTACGACGTCATGTAGTATTACTTTATGACGTATGACGTCATGTGGTATTACGTTATTACGAATAACGTTATATTGTGTTACTTTATGTAGTATGACTTATGTAGTATGACGTGATGTAGCATTTCTTTATAATGTATGACGTTATGTAGCATTACGGTATAACGAATAACGCTGTATTACTTTATAACGTATGATGTTATGTAGTGTTACGTTATAACGTATGACGTCGTGTAGTATTACGTTATAACGTATGACGTTATGTATTATTACGATATAACGTAATACGTTATGCAGAATTGGGTTATAACGTATGACGTCATGTAGTTTTGCGTTATAACGTATGACGTTACGTAGTATTACGTTATAACGTATGACGTTATGTAGTATTACGATATAACGTATGACGTCATGTGGTATTACGTTATTGCGAATAACATTATATTGTGTCACTTTATGACGTATGACGTCATGTAGTATTACGTTTTAACGTATGACGGTATGTAGCATTGCGTTATTCCGTATAACGTTATATCGTGTTACTTTATGACGTATGACGTCATGTAGTATTACTTTATGACGTATGACGTCATGTAGTATTAGGTTATAACGTATGACGGTATGTAGTATTACGTTATTCCGTATAACGTTATATCGTGTTACTTTCTGATGTATGACGTCATGTAGTATTACGTTATAGCGTATGACGTTATGGAGCATTACGTTATAACGTGTGAGGTCATGTGGTATTACATTAGTACGAATATCGTAATATTGTGTTACTTTATGACGTACGACGTCATGTAGTATTACTTTATGACGTATGACGTCATGTGGCATTACGTTATTGCGAATAACGTTATATTGTGTTACTTTATGACGTATGACGTCATGTAGTATTACGTTATAACGTATGACGGTATGTAGTATTACGTTATTCCGTATAACGTTATATCGTGTTACTTTATGACGTATGACGTCATGTAGTATTACTTTATGACGTACGACGTCATGTAGTATTAGGTTACAACGTATGACGTTATGTATTATTACGATATAACGTATGCCGTCATGTAGCATTACGTTATAACATATGACGTCATGTAGTATTACGATATAACGTACAACGTTATATAGAATTACGATATAACGCACAACGTTATGTCGTATTACGTTATAACGTATCATGTCATGTAGCATTACGTTATAACGTATGACTTTATGGAGTATTACGTTATAACGTATGATGTCATGTTGTATTACGTTATTACAAATATCGTAATATTGTGTTACTTTATGACCTATGACGTCATGTAGTATTACTTTATGACGTATGACGTCATGTTGTATTAGGTTACAACGTATGACGTTATGTATTATTACGATATAACGTATGACGTTATGTATTATTACGATATAACCTATGAAGTTATGTATTATTACGATATAACGTATGACGGTATGTAGTATTACGTTATTCCGTATAACGTTATATAGTGTTACTTTATGAAGTATGACGTTATGTTGTAGTACGTTATAGCGTATGACGTTATGGAGCATTACGTTATAACGTATGAGGTCATGTGGTATTACATTAGTACGAATATCGTAATATTGTGTTACTTTATGACGTACGACGTCATGTAGTATTACTTTATGACGTACGACGTCATGTAGTATTACTTTATGACGTATGACGTCATGTGGTATTACGTTATTGCGAATAACGTTATATTGTGTTACTTTATGACGTATGACGTCATGTAGTATTACTTTATGACGTATGACGTCATGTAGTATTAGGTTACAACGTATGACGTTATGTATTATTACGATATAACGTATGACGTTATGTATTATTACGATATAACGTATGACGTCATGTAGTATTACGTTATAACGTATGCCGTCATGTAGCATTACGTTATAACATATGACGTCATGTAGTATTACGATATAACGTACAACGTTATATAGAATTACGATATAACGCACAACGTTATGTCGTATTACGTTATAACGTATCATGTCATGTAGCATTACGTTATAACGTATGACTTTATGGAGTATTACGTTATAACGTATGACGTTACGTAGTATTACGTTATAACGTATGAGGTCATGTGGTATTACGTTATTACGAATAACGTTATATTGTGTTACTTTATGACGTATGACGTCATGTAGTATTACTTCATGACGTATGACCTCATGTAGTATTAGGTTACAACGTATGACGTTATGTATTATTACGATATAACCTGTGAAGTTATGTATTATTACGATATAACGTATGACGTCATGTAGTATTACGTTATAACGTATGCCGTCATGTAGCATTACGTTATAACATATGACGTCATGTAGTATTACGATATAACGTACAACGTTATATAGAATTACGATATAACGCACAACGTTATGTCGTATTACGTTATAACGTATCATGTCATGTAGCATTACGTTATAACGTATGACTTTATGGAGTATTACGTTATAACGTATGAGGTCATGTGGTATTACGTTATTACGAATATCGTAATATGGTGATACTTTATGACGCATGACGCCATGTAGTATTACTTTATTACGTATGACGTCATGTAGTATTAGGTTATAGCGTATGACGTTATGTATTATTACGATATAACGTATGACGTTATGCAGTATTAGGTTATAACGTATGATGTCATATACTTTTGCGTTATAACGTATGACGTTATGGAGTATTACGTTATAACGTATGACGTGTTGTGGTATTACGTTATTGCGAATAACGTTGTATTGTGTTACTTTATAACGTATGACGTCATGTAGTATTACGTTATAACGTATGGCGTAATGTAGTATTACGATTTAACGTATGACGTCATGTGGTATTACGTTATTGCGAATAACGTTATATTGTGTTACTTTCTGATGTATGACGTCATGTAGTATTACGTTATAGCGTATGACGTTATGGAGCATTACGTTATAACGTATGAGGTCATGTGGTATTACATTAGTACGAAGATCGTAATATTGTGTTACTTTATGACGTACGACGTCATGTAGTATTACTTTATGACGTATGACGTCATGTGGTATTACGTTATTGCGAATAACGTTATATTGTGTTACTTTATGACGTATGACGTCATGTAGTATTACGTTATAACGTATGACGGTATGTAGTATTACGTTATTCCGTATAACGTTATATCGTGTTACTTTATGACGTATGACGTCATGTAGTATTACTTTATGACGTATGACGTCATGTAGTATTAGGTTACAACGTATGACGTTATGTATTATTACGATATAACGTATGCCGTCATGTAGCATTACGTTATAACATATGACGTCATGTAGTATTACGATATAACGTACAACGTTATATAGAATTACGATATAACGCACAACGTTATGTCGTATTACGTTATAACGTATCATGTCATGTAGCATTACGTTATAACGTATGACTTTATGGAGTATTACGTTATAACGTATGATGTCATGTGCTATTACGTTACTACGAATATCGTAATATTGTGTTACTTTATGACGTATGACGTCATGTAGTATTACTTTATGACGTATGACGTCATGTAGTATTACTTTATGACGTATGACGTCATGTAGTATTAGGTTACAACGTCTGACGTTATGTATTATTACGATATAACGTATGACGTCATGTAGTACTACGTTATAACGTATGACGTCATGTAGTATTACGATATAACGTACAACGTTATGTCGTATTACGTTATAACGTATCATGTCATGTAGTATTACGTTATAACGTATGACGTTATGGAGTATTACGTTATAACGTATGAGGTCATGTGGTATTACTTTATTACGAATATCGTAATATTGTGATCCTTTATGACGTATGACGCCATGTAGTATTACTTTATAACGTATGACGTCGTGTAGTATTAGATTACAACGTATGACGTTATGTATTATTACGATATAACGTATGACGTTATGTATTATTACGATATAACGTATGACGTCATGTAGTATTAGGTTACAACGTATGACGTTATGTATTATTACGATATAACGTATGACGTCATGTAGTATTACGATATAACGTACAACGTTATATAGAATTACGATACAACGCACAACGTTATGTCGTATTACGTTATAACGTATCATGTCATGTAGCGTTACGTTATATCGTATGACTTTATGGAGTATTACGTTATAACGTATGACGTCATGTGGTATTACGTTATTACGAATATCGTAATATTGTGTTACTTTATGACGTATGACGTCATGTAGTATTACGTTATAACGTATGACGGTATGTAGTATTACGTTATTCCGTATAACGTTATATAGTGTTACTGTATGATGTATGACGTTATGTTGTATTACGTTATAGCGTATGACGTTATGGAGCATTACGTTATAACATATGAGGTCATGTGGTATTACATTAGTACGAATATCGTAATATTGTGTTACTTTATGGCGTATGACGTCATGTAGTATTACGTTATAACGTAGGACGTTATGTATTATTACGATATAACGTATGACGTCATGTAGTATTACGTTATAACGTATGACGTCATGTAGTTTTGCGTTATAACGTATGACGTTACGTAGTATTACGTTATAACGTATGATGTTATGGAGTATTACGTTATAACGTATGAGGTCATGTGGTATTACGTTATTACGAATATCGTAATATGGTGATACTTTATGACGCATGACGCCATGTAGTATTACTTTATTACGTATGACGTCATGTAGTATTAGGTTATAGCGTATGACGTTATGTATTATTACGATATAACGTATGACGTTATGCAGTATTAGGTTATAACGTATGATGTCATATACTTTTGCGTTATAACGTATGACGTTATGGAGTATTACGCTATAACGTATGACGTGTTGTGGTATTAAGTTATTGCGAATAACGTTATATTGTGTTACTTTATAACGTATGACGTCATGTAGTATTACGTTATAACGTATGGCGTAATGTAGTATTACGATTTAACGTATGACGTCATGTGGTATTACGTTATTGCGAATAACGTTATATTGTGTTACTTTCTGATGTCTGACGTCATGTAGTATTACGTTATAACGTATGATGTCATGTGCTATTACGTTACTACGAATATCGTAATATTGTGTTACTTTATGACGTATGACGTCATGTAGTATTACTTTATGACGTATGACGTCATGTAGTATTACTTTATGACGTATGACGTCATGTAGTATTAGGTTACAACGTATGACGTTATGTATTATCACGATATAACGTATGACGTCATGTAGTACTACGTTATAACGTATGACGTCATGTAGTATTACGATATAACGTACAACGTTATGTCGTATTACGTTATAACGTATCATGTCATGTAGTATTACGTTATAACGTATGACGTTATGGAGTATTACGTTATAACGTATGAGGTCATGTGGTATTACGTTATTACGAATATCGTAATATTGTGATCCTTTATGACGTATGACGCCATGTAGTATTACTTTATTACGTATGACGTCGTGTAGTATTAGATTACAACGTATGACGTTATGTATTATTACGATATAACGTATGACGTTATGTATTATTACGATATAACGTATGACGTCATGTAGTATTAGGTTACAACGTATGACGTTATGTATTATTACGATATAACGTATGACGTCATGTAGTATTACGATATAACGTACAACGTTATATAGAATTACGATACAACGCACAACGTTATGTCGTATTACGTTATAACGTATCATGTCATGTAGCGTTACGTTATATCGTATGACTTTATGGAGTATTACGTTATAACGTATGATGTCATGTGGTATTACGTTATTACGAATATCGTAATATTGTGTTACTTTATGACGTATGACGTCATGTAGTATTACTTTATGACGTATGACGTCATGTAGTATTACTTTATGACGTATGACGTCATGTAGTATTACTTTATGACGTATGACGTCATGTAGTATTAGGTTACAACGTATGACGTTATTCATTATTACGATATAACGTATGACGTTATGCAGTATTAGGTTATAACGTATGACGTCATGTAGTTTTGCGTTATAACTTATGACGTTATGTAGTATTACGATACAACGTATGACGTCATGTGGTGTTACGTTATTGCGAATAACGTTATATTGTGTTACTCTATGACGTATGACGTCATGTAGTATTACGTTATAACGTATGACGGTATGTAGTATTACGTTATTCCGTATAACGTTATATAGTGTTACTTTATGAAGTATGACGTTATGTTGTAGTACGTTATAGCGTATGACGTTATGGAGCATTACGTTATAACGTATGAGGTCATGTGGTATTACATTAGTACGAATATCGTAATATTGTGTTACTTTATGACGTATGACGTCATGTAGTATTACTTTATGACGTATGACGGTATGTAGTATTACGTTATTCCGTATAACGTTATATAGTGTTACGTTATAAAGTATGACGTCGTGTAGTATTACGTTATAACGTATGACTTTATGGAGTATTACGTTATAACGTATGATGTCATGTGGTATTACGTTATTACGAATATCGTAATATTGTGTTTCTTTATGACGTATGACGTCATGTAGTATTACTTTGTGACGTATGACGTCATGTAGTATTACTTTATGACGTATGACGTCATGTAGTATTAGGTTACAACGTATGACGTTATGTAGTATTACGATATAACGTATGGCGTTATGTAGTATTACGATATAACGTATGACGTTATGTAGTATTACGATATAACGTATGACGTCATGTGGTGTTACGTAATTGCGAATAACGTTATATTGTGTTACTTTATGACGTATGACGTCATGTAGTATTTGGTTACAACGTATGACGTTATGTATTATTACGATATAACGTATGACGTCGTGTAGTATTACGTTACAACGTATGACGTTATGTATTATTACGATATAACGTAATACGTTATGCAGAATTGGGTTATAACGTATGACGTTACGTAGTATTAGGTTATAACGTATGATGTTATGGAGTATTACGTTATAACGTATGACGTCATGTGGTAATACTTTATTACGAATAACGTTATATTGTGTTACTTTATGACGTATGACGACATGTAGTATTAGGTTACAACGTATGACGTTATGTATTATTACGATATAACGTATGACGTTATGCAGTATAAGGATATAACGTATGACGTCATGTAGTTTTGCGTTATAACGTATGACGTTATGTAGTATTACGATATAACGTATGACGTCATGTAGTATTACGTTATAACGTATGACGTGATGTGGTATTACGTTATTACGAATAACGTTATATTGTGTTACTTTATAACGTATGACGTCATGTAGTATTACGTTATTCCGTATAACGTTATATAGTGTTACGTTATAAAGTATGACGTCATGTAGTATTACGTTATAACGTATGACGTGATGTGGTATTACGTTATTACGAATAACGTTATATTGTGTTGCTTTATAACGTATGACGTCATGTAGTATTACGTTATAACGTATGGCGTTATGTAGTATTACGATATAACGTATGACGTCATGTGGTATTACGTTATTGCGAATAACGTTATATTGTGTTACTTTATGACGTATGGCGTCATGTAGTATTACGTTATAACGTATGACGGTATGTAGTGTTACGTTATTGCGAATAACGTTATATTGTGTTACTTTATGACGTATGACGTCATGTAGTATTACGTTATAACGTATGACGGTATGTAGTATTACGTTATTCCGTATAACGTTATATCGTGTTACTTTATGACGTATGACGTCATGTAGTATTACTTTATGACGTATGACGTTATGTAGTATTACTTTATGACGTATGACGTCATGTAGTATTACTTTATGACGTATGACGTCATGTAGTATTAGGTTACAACGTATGACGTTATGTATTATTACGATATAACGTATGACGTTATGTATTATTACGATATAACGTATGACGTCATGTAGTATTACGTAATAACGTATGCCGTCATGTAGTATTACGTTATAACATATGACGTCATGTAGTATTACGATATAACGTACAACGTTATATAGAATTACGATATAACGCACAACGTTATGTCGTATTACGTTATAACGTATCATGTCATGTAGCATTACGTTATAACGTATAACTTTATGGAGTATTACGTTATAACGTATGATGTCATGTGGTAATACGTTATTACAAATATCGTAATATTGTGTTACTTTATGACGTATGACGTCATGTAGTATTACTTTATGACGTATGACGTCATGTTGTATTACGTTATAACGTATGACGTTATGGAGTATTACGTTATAACGTATGAGGTCATGTGGTATTACGTTATTACGAATAACGTTATATTGTGTTAATTTATGACGTATGACGTCATGTAGTATTACTTTATGACGTATGACGTCATGTTGTATTAGGTTACAACGTATAACGTTATGTATTATTACGATATAACGTATGACGTTATGTATTATTACGATATAACGTATGACGTTATGCAGTATTAGGTTATAACGTATGACGTCATGTAGTTTTGCGTTATAACGTATGCCGTCATGTAGCATTACGTTATAACATATGACGTCATGTAGTATTACGATGTAACGTACAACGTTATATAGAATTACGATATAACGCACAACGTTATGTCGTATTACGTTATAACGTATCATGTCATGTAGCATTACGTTATAACGTATGACTTTATGGAGTATTACGTTATAACGTATGATGTCATGTGGTATTACGTTATTGCGAATAACGTTATATAGTGTTACTTTATGAAGTATGACGTTATGTTGTATTACGTTATAGCGTATGACGTTATGGAGCATTACGATATAACGTATGACGTCATGTGGTATTACATTAGTACGAATATCGTAATATTGTGTTATTTTATGACGTACGACGTCATGTAGTATTACTTTATGACGTATGACGTCATGTACTATTACGTTATTACGAATAACGTTATATTGTGTTACTTTATGTAGTATGACTTATGTAGTATGACGTGATGTAGCATTTCTTTATAATGTATGACGTTATGTAGCATTACGGTATAACGAATAACGTTGTACTGTGTTACTTTATAACGTATGAAGTATGTAGTGTTACGTTATAACGTATGACGTCGTGTAGTATTACGTTATAACGTATGACGTTATGTATTATTACGATATAACGTAATACGTTATGCAGAATTGGGTTATAACGTATGACGTCATGTAGTTTTGCGTTGTAACGTATGACGTTACGTAGTATTACGTTATAACGTATGAGGTCATGTGGTATTACGTTATTACGAATAACGTTATATTGTGTTACTTTATGACGTATGACGTCATGTAGTATTACTTCATGACGTATGACCTCATGTAGTATTAGGTTACAACGTATGACGTTATGTATTATTACGATATAACCTATGAAGTTATGTATTATTACGATATAACGTATGACGTCATGTAGTATTACGTTATAACGTATGCCGTCATGTAGCATTACGTTATAACATATGACGTCATGTAGTATTACGATATAACGTACAACGTTATATAGAATTACGATATAACGCCCAACGTTATGTCGTATTACGTTATAACGTATCATGTCATGTAGCATTACGTTATAACGTATGACTTTATGGAGTATTACGTTATAACGTATGATGTCATGTTGTATTACGTTATTACAAATATCGTAATATTGTGTTACTTTATGACGTATGACGTCATGTAGTATTACTTTATGACGTATGACGTTATGTTGTATTAGGTTACAACGTATGATGTTATGTATTATTACGATATAACGTATGACGTTATGTAGTATTACGATATAACGTATGACGTCATGTGGTATTACGTTATTGCGAATAACATTATATTGTGTCACTTTATGACGTATGACGTCATGTAGTATTAAGTTTTAACGTATGACGGTATGTAGCATTGCGTTATTCCGTATAACGTTATATAGTGTTACGTTATAAAGTATGACGTCATGTAGTATTACGTTATAACGTATGACGTCATGTAGTATTAGGATATAACGTACAACGTTATGTCGTATTACGTTAGAACGTATCATGTCATGTAGTATTACGTTATAACGTATGACGTTATGGAGTATTACGTTATAACGTATGAGGTCATGTGGTATTACGTTATTACGAATATCGTAATATTGTGTTACTTTAAGACGTATGACGTCATGTAGTATTACATTATGACGTATGACGTCATGTAGTATTAGGTTACAACGTGTGACGTTATGTATTATTACGATATAACGTATGACGTCATGTAGTATTACGTTATAACATATGACGTCATGTAGTATTACGATATAACGTACAACGCTACATAGAATTACGATATAACGCACAACGTTATGTCGTATTACGTTATAACGTATCATGTCATGTAGTATTACGCTATAACGTATGACGTTATGTATTATTACGATATAACGTAATACGTTATGCAGAATTGGGTTATAACGTATGACGTCATGTAGTTTTGCATTATAACGTATGACGTTACGTAGTATTACGTTATAACGTATGATGTTATGGAGTATTACGTTATAACGTATGAGGTCATGTGGTATTACGTTATTACGAATATCGTAATATTGTGATACTTTATGACGCATGACGCCATGTAGTATTACTTTATTACGTATGACGTTATGCAGTATTAGGTTATAACGTATGATGTCATATACTTTTGCGTTATAACGTATGACGTTATGGAGTATTACGTTATAACGTATGACGTGTTGTGCTTTACGTTATTGCGAATAACGTTATATTGTGTTACTTTATAACGTATGACGTCATGTAGTATTACGTTATAACGTATGGCGTTATGTAGTACTACGATTTAACGTATGACGTCATGTGGTATTACGTTATTGCGAATAACGTTATATTGTGTTACTTTCTGATGTATGACGTCATGTAGTATTACGTTATAGCGTATGACGTTATGGAGCATTACGTTATAACGTGTGAGGTCATGTGGTATTACATTAGTACGAATATCGTAATATTGTGTTACTTTATGACGTACGACGTCATGTAGTATTACTTTATGACGTATGACGTCATGTGGCATTACGTTATTGCGAATAACGTTATATTGTGTTACTTTATGACGTATGACGTCATGTAGTATTACGTTATAACGTATGACGGTATGTAGTATTACGTTATTCCGTATAACGTTATATCGTGTTACTTTATGACGTATGACGTCATGTAGTATTACTTTATGACGTACGACGTCATGTAGTATTAGGTTACAACGTATGACGTTATGTATTATTACGATATAACGTATGCCGTCATGTAGCATTACGTTATAACATATGACGTCATGTAGTATTACGATATAACGTACAACGTTATATAGAATTACGATATAACGCACAACGTTATGTCGTATTACGTTATAACGTATCATGTCATGTAGCATTACGTTATAACGTATGACTTTATGGAGTATTACGTTATAACGTATGATGTCATGTGCTATTACGTTATTACGAATATCGTAATATTGTGTTACGTTATGACGTATGACGTCATGTAGTATTACTTTATGACGTATGACGTCATGTAGTATTAGGTTACAACGTATGACGTTATGTATTATTACGATATAACGTATGACGTCATGTAGTACTACGTTATAACGTATGACGTCATGTAGTATTACGTTATTACGAATATCGTAATATTGTGATCCTTTATGACGTATGACGCCATGTAGTATTACTTTATTACGTATGACGTCGTGTAGTATTAGATTACAACGTATGACGTTATGTATTATAACGATATAACGTATGACGTTATGTATTATTACGATATAACGTATGACGTCATGTAGTATTAGGTTACAACGTATGACGTTATGTATTATTACGATATAACGTATGACGTCATGTAGTATTACGATATAACGTACAACGTTATATAGAATTACGATATAACGCACAACGTTATGTCGTATTACGTTATAACGTATCATGTCATGTAGCGTTACGTTATAACGTATGACTTTATGGAGTATTACGTTATAACGTATGATGTCATGTGGTATTACGTTATTACGAATATCGTAATATTGTGTTACTTTATGACGTATGACGTCATGTAGTATTACTTTATGACGTATGACGTCATGTAGTATTACTTTATGACGTATGACGTCATGTAGTATTACTTTATGACGTATGACGTCATGTAGTATTACTTTATGACGTATGACGTCATGTAGTATTAGGTTACAACGTATGACGTTATTCATTATTACGATATAACGTATGACGTTATGCAGTATTAGGTTATAACGTATGACGTCATGTTGTTGTGCGTTATAACTTATGATGTTATGTAGTATTACGATACAACGTATGACGTCATGTGGTGTTACGTTATTGCGAATAACGTTATATTGTGTTACTTTATGACGTATGACGTCATGTAGTATTACGTTATAACGTATGACGGTATGTAGTATTACGTTATTCCGTATAACGTTATATAGTGTTACTTTATGAAGTATGACGTTATGTTGTAGTACGTTATAGCGTATGACGTTATGGAGCATTACGTTATAACGTATGAGGTCATGTGGTATTACATTAGTACGAATATCGTAATATTGTGTTACTTTATGACGTACGACGTCATGTAGTATTACTTTATGACGTACGACGTCATGTAGTATTACTTTATGACGTATGACGTCATGTGGTATTACGTTATTGCGAATAACGTTATATTGTGTTACTTTATGACGTATGACGTCATGTAGTATTACTTTATGACGTATGACGTCATGTAGTATTAGGTTACAACGTATGACGTTATGTATTATTACGATATAACGTATGACGTTATGTATTATTACGATATAACGTATGACGTCATGTAGTATTACGTTATAACGTATGCCGTCATGTAGCATTACGTTATAACATATGACGTCATGTAGTATTACGATATAACGTACAACGTTATATAGGATTACGATATAACGCACAATGTTATGTCGTATTACGTTATAACGTATCATGTCATGTAGCATTACGTTATAACGTATGACTTTATGGAGTATTACGTTATAACGTATGATGTCATGTGGTATTACGTTATTACGAATATCGTAATATTGTGTTACTTTATGACGTATGACGTCATGTAGTATTACTTCATGACGTATGACGTCATGTAGTATTACTTTATGACGTATGACGTCATGTAGTATTAGGTTACAACGTATGACGTTATGTATTATTACGATATAACGTATGACGTTATGCAGTATTAGCTTATAACGTATGACGTCATGTAGTTTTGCGTTATAACTTATGACGTTATGTAGTATTGCGATACAACGTATGACGTCATGTGGTATTACGTTATTGCGAATAACGTTATATTGTGTTACTTTATGACGTATGACGTCATGTAGTATTACGTTATAACGTATGACGGTATGTAGTATTACGTTATTACGTATAACGTTATATAGTGTTACTTTATGATGTATGACGTTATGTTGTATTACGTTATAGCGTATGACGTTATGGAGCATTACGTTATAACATATGAGGTCATGTGGTATTACATTAGTACGAATATCGTAATATTGTGTTACTTTATGGCGTATGACGTCATGTAGTATTACGTTATAACGTAGGACGTTATGTATTATTACGATATAACGTATGACGTCATGTAGTATTACGTTATGACGTATGACGTCATGTAGTATTACGATATAACGTACAACGTTATGTCGTATTACGTTATAACATATCATGTCATGTAGTATTACGTTATAACGTATGACGTTATGTAGTATTACGTTATAACGTATGACGGCATGTAGTATTACGTTATTCCGTATAACGTTATACAGTGTTACTTTATGAAGTATGACATTATGTTGTATTACTTTATAACGTATGACGTTATGGAGTATTACGTTATAACGTGTGAGGTCATGTGGTATTACATTATTACGAATATCGTAATATTGTGTTACTTTATGACGTACGACGTCATGTAGTATTACTTTATGACGTATGACGTCATGTAGTATTAGGTTACAACGTATGACGTTATGTATTATTACGATATAACGTATGACGTCATGTAGTATTACGTTATAACGTATCATGTCATGTAGTATTACGTCATAACGTATGCCGTCATGTAGTATTACGTTATAACATATGACGTCATGTAGTAATACGATATAACGTACAACGTTATATAGAATTACGATATAACGCACAACGTTATGTCGTATTACGTTATAACGTATCATGTCATGTAGTATTGCGTTATAACGTATGACGTAATGGAGTATTACGTTATAACGTATGAGGTCATGTGGTATTACGTTATTACGAATAACGTTATATTGTGTTACTTTATGACGTATGACGTCATGTAGTATTACTTCATGACGTATGACGTCATGTAGTATTAGGTTACAGCGTATGACGTTATGTATTATTACGATATAACGTATGACGTTATGCAGTATTAGGTTATAACGTATGACGTCATGTAGTTTTGCGTTATAACTTATGACGTTATGTAGTATTACGATACAACGTATGACGTCATGTAGTATTACGTTATAACGTATCATGTCATGTAGTATTACGTCATAACGTATGCCGTCATGTAGTATTACGTTATAACATATGACGTCATGTAGTAATACGATATAACGTACAACGTTATATAGAATTACGATATAACGCACAACGTTATGTCGTATTACGTTATAACGTATGACGTCATGTAGTATTACGATATAACGTATGACGTCATGTAGTATTACGTTATAACGTATGACGTGATGTGGTATTACGTTATTACGAATAACGTTATATTGTGTTACTTTATAACGTATGACGTCATGTAGTATTACGTTATTCCGTATAACGTTATATAGTGTTACGTTATAAAGTATGACGTCATGTAGTATTACGTTATAACGTATGACGTGATGTGGTATTACGTTATTACGAATAACGTTATATTGTGTTACTTTATAACGTATGACGTCATGTAGTATTACGTTATAACGTATGGCGTTATGTAGTATTACGATATAACGTATGACGTCATGTGGTATTACGTTATTGCGAATAACGTTATATTGTGTTACTTTATGACGTATGGCGTCATGTAGTATTACGTTATAACGTATGACGGTATGTAGTGTTACGTTATTGCGAATAACGTTATATTGTGTTACTTTATGACGTATGACGTCATGTAGTATTACGTTATAACGTATGACGGTATGTAGTATTACGTTATTCCGTATAACGTTATATCGTGTTTCTTTATGACGTATGACGTCATGTAGTATTACTTTATGACGTATGACGTCATGTAGTACTACTTTATGACGTATGACGTCATGTAGTATTACTTTATGACGTATGACGTCATGTAGTATTAGGTTACAACGTATGACGTTATGTATTATTACGATATAACGTATGACGTTATGTATTATTACGATATAACGTATGACGTCATGTAGTATTACGTAATAACGTATGCCGTCATGTAGTATTACGTTATAACATATGACGTCATGTAGTATTACGATATAACGTACAACGTTATATAGAATTACGATATAACGCACAACGTTATGTCGTATTACGTTATAACGTATCATGTCATGTAGCATTACGTTATAACGTATAACTTTATGGAGTATTACGTTATAACGTATGATGTCATGTGGTAATACGTTATTACAAATATCGTAATATTGTGTTACTTTATGACGTATGACGTCATGTAGTATTACTTTATGACGTATGACGTCATGTTGTATTACGTTATAACGTATGACGTTCTGGAGTATTACGTTATAACGTATGAGGTCATGTGGTATTACGTTATTACGAATAACGTTATATTGTGTTAATTTATGACCTATGACGTCATGTAGTATTACTTTATGACGTATGACGTCATGTTGTATTAGGTTACAACGTATGATGTTATGTATTATTACGATATAACGTATGACGTTATGTACTATTACGTTATAACGTATGCCGTCATGTAGCATTACGTTATAACGTATGACTTTATGGAGTATTACGTTATAACGTATGATGTCATGTTGTATTACGTTATTACAAATATCGTAATATTGTGTTACTTTATGACCTATGACGTCATGTAGTATTACTTTATGACGTATGACGTCATGTTGTATTAGGTTACAACGTATGACGTTATGTATTATTACGATATAACGTATGACGTTATGTATTATTACGATATAACCTATGAAGTTATGTATTATTACGATATAACGTATGACGTCATGTAGTATTACGTTATAACATATGACGTCATGTAGTATTACGATATAACGTACAACGTTATATAGAATTACGATATAACGCACAACGTTATGTCGTATTACGTTATAACTTATCATGTCATGTAGCATTACGTTATAACGTATGACTTTATGGAGTATTACGTTATAACGTATGATGTCATGTTGTATTACGTTATTACAAATATCGTAATATTGTGTTACTTTATGACGTACGACGTCATGTAGTATTACTTTATGACGTATGACGTTATGTTGTATTAGGTTACAACGTATGATGTTATGTATTATTACGATATAACGTATGACGTCATGTAGTATTACGTTATAACGTATGCCGTCATGTAGCATTACGTTATAACATATGACGTCATGTAGTATTACGATATAACGTACAACGTTATATAGAATTACGATATAACGCACAACGTTATGTCGTATTACGTTATAACGTATCATGTCATGTAGCATTACGTTATAACGTATGACTTTATGGAGTATTACGTTATAACGTATGATGTCATCTGGTATTACGTTATTGCGAATAACGTTATATAGTGTTACTTTATGAAGTATGACGTTATGTTGTATTACGTTATAGCGTATGACGTTATGGAGCATTACGTTATAACGTATGAGGTCATGTGGTATTACATTAGTACGAATATCGTAATATTGTGTTACTTTATGACGTACGACGTCATGTAGTATTACTTTATGACGTATGACGTCATGTGGTATTACGTTATTACGAATAACGTTATATTGTGTTACTTTATGTAGTATGACTTATGTAGTATGACGTGATGTAGCATTTCTTTATAATGTATGACGTTATGTAGCATTACGGTATAACGAATAACGCTGTATTACTTTATAACGTATGATGTTATGTAGTGTTACGTTATAACGTATGACGTCGTGTAGTATTACGTTATAACGTATGACGTTATGTATTATTACGATATAACGTAATACGTTATGCAGAATTGGGTTATAACGTATGACGTCATGTAGTTTTGCGTTATAACGTATGACGTTACGTAGTATTACGTTATAACGTATGACGTTATGTAGTATTACGATATAACGTATGACGTCATGTGGTATTACGTTATTGCGAATAACATTATATTGTGTCACTTTATGACGTATGACGTCATGTAGTATTACGTTTTAACGTATGACGGTATGTAGCATTGCGTTATTCCGTATAACGTTATATCGTGTTACTTTATGACGTATGACGTCATGTAGTATTACTTTATGACGTACGACGTCATGTAGTATTAGGTTATAACGTATGACGGTATGTAGTATTACGTTATTCCGTATAACGTTATATCGTGTTACTTTCTGATGTATGACGTCATGTAGTATTACGTTATAGCGTATGACGATATGGAGCATTACGTTATAACGTGTGAGGTCATGTGGTATTACATTAGTACGAATATCGTAATATTGTGTTACTTTATGACGTACGACGTCATGTAGTATTACTTTATGACGTATGACGTCATGTGGCATTACGTTATTGCGAATAACGTTATATTGTGTTACTTTATGACGTATGACGTCATGTAGTATTACGTTATAACGTATGACGGTATGTAGTATTACGTTATTCCGTATAACGTTATATCGTGTTACTTTATGACGTATGACGTCATGTAGTATTACTTTATGACGTACGACGTCATGTAGTATTAGGTTACAACGTATGACGTTATGTATTATTACGATATAACGTATGCCGTCATGTAGCATTACGTTATAACATATGACGTCATGTAGTATTACGATATAACGTACAACGTTATATAGAATTACGATATAACGCACAACGTTATGTCGTATTACGTTATAACGTATCATGTCATGTAGCATTACGTTATAACGTATGACTTTATGGAGTATTACGTTATAACGTATGATGTCATGTGCTATTACGTTATTACGAATATCGTAATATTGTGATCCTTTATGACGTATGACGCCATGTAGTATTACTTTATTACGTATGACGTCGTGTAGTATTAGATTACAACGTATGACGTTATGTATTATTACGATATAACGTATGACGTTATGTATTATTACGATATAACGTATGACGTCATGTAGTATTAGGTTACAACGTATGACGTTATGTATTATTACGATATAACGTATGACGTCATGTAATATTACGATATAACGTACAACGTTATATAGAATTACGATATAACGCACAACGTTATGTCGTATTACGTTATAACGTATCATGTCATGTAGCGTTACGTTATAACGTATGACTTTATGGAGTATTACGTTATAACGTATGATGTCATGTGGTACTACGTTATTACGAATATCGTAATATTGTGTTACTTTATGACGTATGACGTCATGTGGTATTACTTTATGACGTATGACGTCATGTAGTATTACTTTATGACGTATGACGTCATGTAGTATTACTTTATGACGTATGACGTCATGTAGTATTACTTTATGACGTATGACGTCATGTAGTATTAGGTTACAACGTATGACGTTATTCATTATTACGATATAACGTATGACGTTATGCAGTATTAGGTTATAACGTATGACGTCATGTTGTTTTGCGTTATAACTTATGATGTTATGTAGTATTACGATACAACATATGACGTCATGTGGTGTTACGTTATTGCGAATAACGTTATATTGTGTTACTTTATGACGTATGACGTCATGTAGTATTACGTTATAACGTATGACGGTATGTAGTATTACGTTATTCCGTATAACGTTATATAGTGTTACTTTATGAAGTATGACGTTATGTTGTAGTACGTTATAGCGTATGACGTTATGGAGCATTACGTTATAACGTATGAGGTCATGTGGTATTACATTAGTACGAATATCGTAATATTGTGTTACTTTATGACGTACGACGTCATGTAGTATTACTTTATGACGTACGACGTCATGTAGTATTACTTTATGACGTATGACGTCATGTGGTATTACGTTATTGCGAATAACGTTATATTGTGCTACTTTATGACGTATGACGTCATGTAGTATTACTTTATGACGTATGACGTCATGTAGTATTAGGTTACAACGTATGACGTTATGTATTATTACGATATAACGTATGACGTTATGTATTATTACGATATAACGTATGACGTCATGTAGTATTACGTTATAACGTATGCCGTCATGTAGCATTACGTTATAACATATGACGTCATGTAGTATTACGATATAACGTACAACGTTATATAGGATTACGATATAACGCACAATGTTATGTCGTATTACGTTATAACGTATCATGTCATGTAGCATTACGTTATAACGTATGACTTTATGGAGTATTACGTTATAACGTATGATGTCATGTGGTATTATGTTATTACGAATATCGTAATATTGTGTTACTTTATGACGTATGACGTCATGTAGTATTACTTTATGACGTATGACGTCATGTAGTATTAGGTTACAACGTATGACGTTATGTATTATTACGATATAACGTATGACGTTATGCAGTATTAGCTTATAACGTATGACGTCATGTAGTTTTGCGTTATAACTTATGACGTTATGTAGTATTGCGATACAACGTATGACGTCATGTGGTATTACGTTATTGCGAATAACGTTATATTGTGTTACTTTATGACGTATGACGTCATGTAGTATTACGTTATAACGTATGACGGTATGTAGTATTACGTTATTCCGTATAACGTTATATAGTGTTACTTTATGATGTATGACGTTATGTTGTATTACGTTATAGCGTATGACGTTATGGAGCATTACGTTATAACATATGAGGTCATGTGGTATTACATTAGTACGAATATCGTAATATTGTGTTACTTTATGGCGTATGACGTCATGTAGTATTACGTTATAACGTATGACGTTATGTATTATTACGATATAACGTATGACGTCATGTAGTATTACGTTATAACGTATGACGTCATGTAGTATTACGATATAACGTACAACGTTATGTCGTATTACGTTATAACATATCATGTCATGTAGTATTACGTTATAACGTATGACGTTATGTAGTATTACGTTATAACGTATGACGGCATGTAGTATTACGTTATTCCGTATAACGTTATACAGTGTTACTTTATGAAGTATGACATTATGTTGTATTACTTTATAACGTATGACGTTATGGAGTATTACGTTATAACGTGTGAGGTCATGTGGTATTACATTATTACGAATATCGTAATATTGTGTTACTTTATGACGTACGACGTCATGTAGTATTACTTTATGACGTATGACGTCATGTAGTATTAGGTTACAACGTATGACGTTATGTATTATTACGATATAACGTATGACGTCATGTAGTATTACGTTATAACGTATCATGTCATGTAGTATTACGTCATAACGTATGCCGTCATGTAGTATTACGTTATAACATATGACGTCATGTAGTAATACGATATAACGTACAACGTTATATAGAATTACGATATAACGCACAACGTTATGTCGTATTACGTTATAACGTATCATGTCATGTAGTATTGCGTTATAACGTATGACGTAATGGAGTATTACGTTATAACGTATGAGGTCATGTGGTATTACGTTATTACGAATAACGTTATATTGTGTTACTTTATGACGTATGACGTCATGTAGTATTACTTCATGACGTATGACGTCATGTAGTATTACGATACAACGTATGACGTCATGTGGTGTTACGTTATTGCGAATAACGTTATATTGTGTTACTCTATGACGTATGACGTCATGTAGTATTACGTTATAACGTATGACGGTATGTAGTATTACGTTATTCCGTATAACGTTATATAGTGTTACTTTATGAAGTATGACGTTATGTTGTATTACGTTATAGCGTATGACGTTATGGAGCATTACGTTATAACGTATGAGGTCATGTGGTATTACATTAGTACGAATATCGTAATATTGTGTTACTTTATGACGTATGACGTCATGTAGTATTACTTTATGACGTATGACGGTATGTAGTATTACGTTATTCCGTATAACGTTATGTATTATTACGATATAACGTAATACGTTATGCAGAATTGGGTTATAACGTATGACGTTACGTAGTATTACGTTATAACGTATGATGTTATGGAGTATTACGTTATAACGTATGACGTCATGTGGTAATACTTTATTACGAATAACGTTATATTGTGTTACTTTATGACGTATGACGACATGTAGTATTAGGTTACAACGTATGACGTTATGTATTATTACGATATAACGTATGACGTTATGCAGTATAAGGATATAACGTATGACGTCATGTAGTTTTGCGTTATAACGTATGACGTTATGTAGTATTACGATATAACGTATGACGTCATGTTGTATTACGTTATAACGTATGACGTCATGTAGTATTACGTTATAACGTATGGCGTTATGTAGTATTACGATATAACGTATGACGTCATGTGGTATTACGTTATTGCGAATAACGTTATATTGTGTTACTTTATGACGTATGGCGTCATGTAGTATTACGTTATTCCGTATAACGTTATATAGTGTTACGTTATAAAGTATGACGTCATGTAGTATTACGTTATAACGTATGACGTGATGTGGTATTACGTTATTACGAATAACGTTATATTGTGTTACTTTATAACGTATGACGTCATGTAGTATTACGTTATAACGTATGGCGTTATGTAGTATTACGATATAACGTATGACGTCATGTGGTATTACGTTATTGCGAATAACGTTATATTGTGTTACTTTATGACGTATGGCGTCATGTAGTATTACGTTATAACGTATGACGGTATGTAGTGTTACGTTATTGCGAATAACGTTATATTGTGTTACTTTATGACGTATGACGTCATGTAGTATTACGTTATAACGTATGACGGTATGTAGTATTACGTTATTCCGTATAACGTTATATCGTGTTACTTTATGACGTATGACGTCATGTAGTATTACTTTATGACGTATGACGTCATGTAGTATTACTTTATGACGTATGACGTCATGTAGTATTAGGTTACAACGTATGACGTTATGTATTATTACGATATAACGTATGACGTTATGTATTATTACGATATAACGTATGACGTCATGTAGTATTACGTAATAACGTATGCCGTCATGTAGTATTACGTTATAACATATGACGTCATGTAGTATTACGATATAACGTACAACGTTATATAGAATTACGATATAACGCACAACGTTATGTCGTATTACGTTATAACGTATCATGTCATGTAGCATTACGTTATAACGTATAACTTTATGGAGTATTACGTTATAACGTATGATGTCATGTGGTAATACGTTATTACAAATATCGTAATATTGTGTTACTTTATGACGTATGACGTCATGTAGTATTACTTTATGACGTATGACGTCATGTTGTATTACGTTATAACGTATGACGTTCTGGAGTATTACGTTATAACGTATGAGGTCATGTGGTATTACGTTATTACGAATAACGTTATATTGTGTTAATTTATGACCTATGACGTCATGTAGTATTAATTTATGACGTATGACGTCATGTAGTATTAGGTTACAACGTATGACGTTATGTATTATTACGATATAACCTGTGAAGTTATGTATTATTACGATATAACGTATGACGTCATGTAGTATTACGTTATAACGTATGCCGTCATGTAGCATTACGTTATAACATATGACGTCATGTAGTATTACGATATAACGTACAACGTTATATAGAATTACGATATAACGCACAACGTTATGTCGTATTACGTTATAACGTATCATGTCATGTAGCATTACGTTATAACGTATGACTTTATGGAGTATTACGTTATAACGTATGAGGTCATGTGGTATTACGTTATTACGAATATCGTAATATGGTGATACTTTATGACGCATGACGCCATGTAGTATTACTTTATTACGTATGACGTCATGTAGTATTAGGTTATAGCGTATGACGTTATGTATTATTACGATATAACGTATGACGTTATGCAGTATTAGGTTATAACGTATGATGTCATATACTTTTGCGTTATAACGTATGACGTTATGGAGTATTACGTTATAACGTATGACGTGTTGTGGTATTACGTTATTGCGAATAACGTTGTATTGTGTTACTTTATAACGTATGACGTCATGTAGTATTACGTTATAACGTATGGCGTAATGTAGTATTACGATTTAACGTATGACGTCATGTGGTATTACGTTATTGCGAATAACGTTATATTGTGTTACTTTCTGATGTATGACGTCATGTAGTATTACGTTATAGCGTATGACGTTATGGAGCATTACGTTATAACGTATGAGGTCATGTGGTATTACATTAGTACGAAGATCGTAATATTGTGTTACTTTATGACGTACGACGTCATGTAGTATTACTTTATGACGTATGACGTCATGTGGTATTACGTTATTGCGAATAACGTTATATTGTGTTACTTTATGACGTATGACGTCATGTAGTATTACGTTATAACGTATGACGGTATGTAGTATTACGTTATTCCGTATAACGTTATATCGTGTTACTTTATGACGTATGACGTCATGTAGTATTACTTTATGACGTATGACGTCATGTAGTATTAGGTTACAACGTATGACGTTATGTATTATTACGATATAACGTATGCCGTCATGTAGCATTACGTTATAACATATGACGTCATGTAGTATTACGATATAACGTACAACGTTATATAGAATTACGATATAACGCACAACGTTATGTCGTATTACGTTATAACGTATCATGTCATGTAGCATTACGTTATAACGTATGACTTTATGGAGTATTACGTTATAACGTATGATGTCATGTGCTATTACGTTACTACGAATATCGTAATATTGTGTTACTTTATGACGTGTGACGTCATGTAGTATTACTTTATGACGTATGACGTCATGTAGTATTACTTTATGACGTATGACGTCATGTAGTATTAGGTTACAACGTCTGACGTTATGTATTATTACGATATAACGTATGACGTCATGTAGTACTACGTTATAACGTATGACGTCATGTAGTATTACGATATAACATACAACGTTATGTCGTATTACGTTATAACGTATCATGTCATGTAGTATTACGTTATAACGTATGACGTTATGGAGTATTACGTTATAACGTATGAGGTCATGTGGTATTACTTTATTACGAATATCGTAATATTGTGATCCTTTATGACGTATGACGCCATGTAGTATTAGTTTATAACGTATGACGTCGTGTAGTATTAGATTACAACGTATGACGTTATGTATTATTACGATATAACGTATGACGTTATGTATTATTACGATATAACGTATGACGTCATGTAGTATTAGGTTACAACGTATGACGTTATGTATTATTACGATATAACGTATGACGTCATGTAGTATTACGATATAACGTACAACGTTATATAGAATTACGATACAACGCACAACGTTATGTCGTATTACGTTATAACGTATCATGTCATGTAGCGTTACGTTATATCGTATGACTTTATGGAGTATTACGTTATAACGTATGACGTCATGTGGTATTACGTTATTACGAATATCGTAATATTGTGTTACTTTATGACGTATGACGTCATGTAGTATTACGTTATAACGTATGACGGTATGTAGTATTACGTTATTCCGTATAACGTTATATAGTGTTACTGTATGATGTATGACGTTATGTTGTATTACGTTATAGCGTATGACGTTATGGAGCATTACGTTATAACATATGAGGTCATGTGGTATTACATTAGTACGAATATCGTAATATTGTGTTACTTTATGGCGTATGACGTCATGTAGTATTACGTTATAACGTAGGACGTTATGTATTATTACGATATAACGTATGACGTCATGTGGTATTACGTTATAACGTATGACGTCATGTAGTTTTGCGTTATAACGTATGACGTTACGTAGTATTACGTTATAACGTATGATGTTATGGAGTATTACGTTATAACGTATGAGGTCATGTGGTATTACGTTATTACGAATATCGTAATATGGTGATACTTTATGACGCATGACGCCATGTAGTATTACTTTATTACGTATGACGTCATGTAGTATTAGGTTATAGCGTATGACGTTATGTATTATTACGATATAACGTATGACGTTATGCAGTATTAGGTTATAACGTATGATGTCATATACTTTTGCGTTATAACGTATGACGTTATGGAGTATTACGCTATAACGTATGACGTGTTGTGGTATTAAGTTATTGCGAATAACGTTATATTGTGTTACTTTATAACGTATGACGTCATGTAGTATTACGTTATAACGTATGGCGTAATGTAGTATTACGATTTAACGTATGACGTCATGTGGTATTACGTTATTGCGAATAACGTTATATTGTGTTACTTTCTGATGTCTGACGTCATGTAGTATTACGTTATAACGTATGATGTCATGTGCTATTACGTTACTACGAATATCGTAATATTGTGTTACTTTATGACGTATGACGTCATGTAGTATTACTTTATGACGTATGACGTCATGTAGTATTACTTTATGACGTATGACGTCATGTAGTATTAGGTTACAACGTATGACGTTATGTATTATCACGATATAACGTATGACGTCATGTAGTACTACGTTATAACGTATGACGTCATGTAGTATTACGATATAACGTACAACGTTATGTCGTATTACGTTATAACGTATCATGTCATGTAGTATTACGTTATAACGTATGACGTTATGGAGTATTACGTTATAACGTATGAGGTCATGTGGTATTACGTTATTACGAATATCGTAATATTGTGATCCTTTATGACGTATGACGCCATGTAGTATTACTTTATTACGTATGACGTCGTGTAGTATTAGATTACAACGTATGACGTTATGTATTATTACGATATAACGTATGACGTTATGTATTATTACGATATAACGTATGACGTCATGTAGTATTAGGTTACAACGTATGACGTTATGTATTATTACGATATAACGTATGACGTCATGTAGTATTACGATATAACGTACAACGTTATATAGAATTACGATACAACGCACAACGCTATGTCGTATTACGTTATAACGTATCATGTCATGTAGCGTTACGTTATATCGTATGACTTTATGGAGTATTACGTTATAACGTATGATGTCATGTGGTATTACGTTATTACGAATATCGTAATATTGTGTTACTTTATGACGTATGACGTCATGTAGTATTACTTTATGACGTATGACGTCATGTAGTATTACTTTATGACGTATGACGTCATGTAGTATTACTTTATGACGTATGACGTCATGTAGTATTAGGTTACAACGTATGACGTTATTCATTATTACGATATAACGTATGACGTTATGCAGTATTAGGTTATAACGTATGACGTCATGTAGTTTTGCGTTATAACTTATGACGTTATGTAGTATTACGATACAACGTATGACGTCATGTGGTGTTACGTTATTGCGAATAACGTTATATTGTGTTACTCTATGACGTATGACGTCATGTAGTATTACGTTATAACGTATGACGGTATGTAGTATTACGTTATTCCGTATAACGTTATATAGTGTTACTTTATGAAGTATGACGTTATGTTGTAGTACGTTATAGCGTATGACGTTATGGAGCATTACGTTATAACGTATGAGGTCATGTGGTATTACATTAGTACGAATATCGTAATATTGTGTTACTTTATGACGTATGACGTCATGTAGTATTACTTTATGACGTATGACGGTATGTAGTATTACGTTATTCCGTATAACGTTATATAGTGTTACGTTATAAAGTATGACGTCGTGTTGTATTACGTTATAACGTATGACTTTATGGAGTATTACGTTATAACGTATGATGTCATGTGGTATTACGTTATTACGAATATCGTAATATTGTGTTTCTTTATGACGTATGACGTCATGTAGTATTACTTTGTGACGTATGACGTCATGTAGTATTACTTTATGACGTATGACGTCATGTATTATTAGGTTACAACGTATGACGTTATGTAGTATTACGATATAACGTATGACGTTATGTAGTATTACGATATAACGTATGACGTTATGTAGTATTACGATATAACGTATGACGTCATGTGGTGTTACGTAATTGCGAATAACGTTATATTGTGTTACTTTATGACGTATGACGTCATGTAGTATTTGGTTACAACGTATGACGTTATGTATTATTACGATATAACGTATGACGTCGTGTAGTATTACGTTACAACGTATGACGTTATGTATTATTACGATATAACGTAATACGTTATGCAGAATTGGGTTATAACGTATGACGTTACGTAGTATTAGGTTATAACGTATGATGTTATGGAGTATTACGTTATAACGTATGACGTCATGTGGTAATACTTTATTACGAATAACGTTATATTGTGTTACTTTATGACGTATGACGACATGTAGTATTAGGTTACAACGTATGACGTTATGTATTATTACGATATAACGTATGACGTTATGCAGTATAAGGATATAACGTATGACGTCATGTAGTTTTGCGTTATAACGTATGACGTTATGTAGTATTACGATATAACGTATGACGTCATGTAGTATTACGTTATAACGTATGACGTGATGTGGTATTACGTTATTACGAATAACGTTATATTGTGTTACTTTATAACGTATGACGTCATGTAGTATTACGTTATTCCGTATAACGTTATATAGTGTTACGTTATAAAGTATGACGTCATGTAGTATTACGTTATAACGTATGACGTGATGTGGTATTACGTTATTACGAATAACGTTATATTGTGTTGCTTTATAACGTATGACGTCATGTAGTATTACGTTATAACGTATGGCGTTATGTAGTATTACGATATAACGTATGACGTCATGTGGTATTACGTTATTGCGAATAACGTTATATTGTGTTACTTTATGACGTATGGCGTCATGTAGTATTACGTTATAACGTATGACGGTATGTAGTGTTACGTTATTGCGAATAACGTTATATTGTGTTACTTTATGACGTATGACGTCATGTAGTATTACGTTATAACGTATGACGGTATGTAGTATTACGTTATTCCGTATAACGTTATATCGTGTTACTTTATGACGTATGACGTCATGTAGTATTACTTTATGACGTATGACGTCATGTAGTATTACTTTATGACGTATGACGTCATGTAGTATTACTTTATGACGTATGACGTCATGTAGTATTAGGTTACAACGTATGACGTTATGTATTATTACGATATAACGTATGACGTTATGTATTATTACGATATAACGTATGACGTCATGTAGTATTACGTAATAACGTATGCCGTCATGTAGTATTACGTTATAACATATGACGTCATGTAGTATTACGATATAACGTACAACGTTATATAGAATTACGATATAACGCACAACGTTATGTCGTATTACGTTATAACGTATCATGTCATGTAGCATTACGTTATAACGTATAACTTTATGGAGTATTACGTTATAACGTATGATGTCATGTGGTAATACGTTATTACAAATATCGTAATATTGTGTTACTTTATGACGTATGACGTCATGTAGTATTACTTTATGACGTATGACGTCATGTTGTATTACGTTATAACGTATGACGTTATGGAGTATTACGTTATAACGTATGAGGTCATGTGGTATTACGTTATTACGAATAACGTTATATTGTGTTAATTTATGACGTATGACGTCATGTAGTATTACTTTATGACGTATGACGTCATGTTGTATTAGGTTACAACGTATGACGTTATGTATTATTACGATATAACGTATGACGTTATGTATTATTACGATATAACGTATGACGTTATGCAGTATTAGGTTATAACGTATGACGTCATGTAGTTTTGCGTTATAACGTATGCCGTCATGTAGCATTACGTTATAACATATGACGTCATGTAGTATTACGATGTAACGTACAACGTTATATAGAATTACGATATAACGCACAACGTTATGTCGTATTACGTTATAACGTATCATGTCATGTAGCATTACGTTATAACGTATGACTTTATGGAGTATTACGTTATAACGTATGATGTCATGTGGTATTACGTTATTGCGAATAACGTTATATAGTGTTACTTTATGAAGTATGACGTTATGTTGTATTACGTTATAGCGTATGACGTTATGGAGCATTACGTTATAACGTATGACGTCATGTGGTATTACATTAGTACGAATATCGTAATATTGTGTTATTTTATGACGTACGACGTCATGTAGTATTACTTTATGACGTATGACGTCATGTACTATTACGTTATTACGAATAACGTTATATTGTGTTACTTTATGTAGTATGACTTATGTAGTATGACGTGATGTAGCATTTCTTTATAATGTATGACGTTATGTAGCATTACGGTATAACGAATAACGTTGTACTGTGTTACTTTATAACGTATGAAGTATGTAGTGTTACGTTATAACGTATGACGTCGTGTAGTATTACGTTATAACGTATGACGTTATGTATTATTACGATATAACGTAATACGTTATGCAGAATTGGGTTATAACGTATGACGTCATGTAGTTTTGCGTTGTAACGTATGACGTTACGTAGTATTACGTTATAACGTATGAGGTCATGTGGTATTACGTTATTACGAATAACGTTATATTGTGTTACTTTATGACGTATGACGTCATGTAGTATTACTTCATGACGTATGACCTCATGTAGTATTAGGTTACAACGTATGACGTTATGTATTATTACGATATAACCTATGAAGTTATGTATTATTACGATATAACGTATGACGTCATGTAGTATTACGTTATAACGTATGCCGTCATGTAGCATTACGTTATAACATATGACGTCATGTAGTATTACGATATAACGTACAACGTTATATAGAATTACGATATAACGCCCAACGTTATGTCGTATTACGTTATAACGTATCATGTCATGTAGCATTACGTTATAACGTATGACTTTATGGAGTATTACGTTATAACGTATGATGTCATGTTGTATTACGTTATTACAAATATCGTAATATTGTGTTACTTTATGACGTATGACGTCATGTAGTATTACTTTATGACGTATGACGTTATGTTGTATTAGGTTACAACGTATGATGTTATGTATTATTACGATATAACGTATGACGTTATGTAGTATTACGATATAACGTATGACGTCATGTGGTATTACGTTATTGCGAATAACATTATATTGTGTCACTTTATGACGTATGACGTCATGTAGTATTAAGTTTTAACGTATGACGGTATGTAGCATTGCGTTATTCCGTATAACGTTATATAGTGTTACGTTATAAAGTATGACGTCATGTAGTATTACGTTATAACGTATGACGTCATGTAGTATTAGGATATAACGTACAACGTTATGTCGTATTACGTTAGAACGTATCATGTCATGTAGTATTACGTTATAACGTATGACGTTATGGAGTATTACGTTATAACGTATGAGGTCATGTGGTATTACGTTATTACGAATATCGTAATATTGTGTTACTTTAAGACGTATGACGTCATGTAGTATTACATTATGACGTATGACGTCATGTAGTATTAGGTTACAACGTGTGACGTTATGTATTATTACGATATAACGTATGACGTCATGTAGTATTACGTTATAACATATGACGTCATGTAGTATTACGATATAACGTACAACGCTACATAGAATTACGATATAACGCACAACGTTATGTCGTATTACGTTATAACGTATCATGTCATGTAGTATTACGCTATAACGTATGACGTTATGTATTATTACGATATAACGTAATACGTTATGCAGAATTGGGTTATAACGTATGACGTCATGTAGTTTTGCATTATAACGTATGACGTTACGTAGTATTACGTTATAACGTATGATGTTATGGAGTATTACGTTATAACGTATGAGGTCATGTGGTATTACGTTATTACGAATATCGTAATATTGTGATACTTTATGACGCATGACGCCATGTAGTATTACTTTATTACGTATGACGTTATGCAGTATTAGGTTATAACGTATGATGTCATATACTTTTGCGTTATAACGTATGACGTTATGGAGTATTACGTTATAACGTATGACGTGTTGTGCTTTACGTTATTGCGAATAACGTTATATTGTGTTACTTTATAACGTATGACGTCATGTAGTATTACGTTATAACGTATGGCGTTATGTAGTACTACGATTTAACGTATGACGTCATGTGGTATTACGTTATTGCGAATAACGTTATATTGTGTTACTTTCTGATGTATGACGTCATGTAGTATTACGTTATAGCGTATGACGTTATGGAGCATTACGTTATAACGTGTGAGGTCATGTGGTATTACATTAGTACGAATATCGTAATATTGTGTTACTTTATGACGTACGACGTCATGTAGTATTACTTTATGACGTATGACGTCATGTGGCATTACGTTATTGCGAATAACGTTATATTGTGTTACTTTATGACGTATGACGTCATGTAGTATTACGTTATAACGTATGACGGTATGTAGTATTACGTTATTCCGTATAACGTTATATCGTGTTACTTTATGACGTATGACGTCATGTAGTATTACTTTATGACGTACGACGTCATGTAGTATTAGGTTACAACGTATGACGTTATGTATTATTACGATATAACGTATGCCGTCATGTAGCATTACGTTATAACATATGACGTCATGTAGTATTACGATATAACGTACAACGTTATATAGAATTACGATATAACGCACAACGTTATGTCGTATTACGTTATAACGTATCATGTCATGTAGCATTACGTTATAACGTATGACTTTATGGAGTATTACGTTATAACGTATGATGTCATGTGCTATTACGTTATTACGAATATCGTAATATTGTGTTACGTTATGACGTATGACGTCATGTAGTATTACTTTATGACGTATGACGTCATGTAGTATTAGGTTACAACGTATGACGTTATGTATTATTACGATATAACGTATGACGTCATGTAGTACTACGTTATAACGTATGACGTCATGTAGTATTACGTTATTACGAATATCGTAATATTGTGATCCTTTATGACGTATGACGCCATGTAGTATTACTTTATTACGTATGACGTCGTGTAGTATTAGATTACAACGTATGACGTTATGTATTATAACGATATAACGTATGACGTTATGTATTATTACGATATAACGTATGACGTCATGTAGTATTAGGTTACAACGTATGACGTTATGTATTATTACGATATAACGTATGACGTCATGTAGTATTACGATATAACGTACAACGTTATATAGAATTACGATATAACGCACAACGTTATGTCGTATTACGTTATAACGTATCATGTCATGTAGCGTTACGTTATAACGTATGACTTTATGGAGTATTACGTTATAACGTATGATGTCATGTGGTATTACGTTATTACGAATATCGTAATATTGTGTTACTTTATGACGTATGACGTCATGTAGTATTACTTTATGACGTATGACGTCATGTAGTATTACTTTATGACGTATGACGTCATGTAGTATTACTTTATGACGTATGACGTCATGTAGTATTACTTTATGACGTATGACGTCATGTAGTATTAGGTTACAACGTATGACGTTATTCATTATTACGATATAACGTATGACGTTATGCAGTATTAGGTTATAACGTATGACGTCATGTTGTTTTGCGTTATAACTTATGATGTTATGTAGTATTACGATACAACGTATGACGTCATGTGGTGTTACGTTATTGCGAATAACGTTATATTGTGTTACTTTATGACGTATGACGTCATGTAGTATTACGTTATAACGTATGACGGTATGTAGTATTACGTTATTCCGTATAACGTTATATAGTGTTACTTTATGAAGTATGACGTTATGTTGTAGTACGTTATAGCGTATGACGTTATGGAGCATTACGTTATAACGTATGAGGTCATGTGGTATTACATTAGTACGAATATCGTAATATTGTGTTACTTTATGACGTACGACGTCATGTAGTATTACTTTATGACGTACGACGTCATGTAGTATTACTTTATGACGTATGACGTCATGTGGTATTACGTTATTGCGAATAACGTTATATTGTGTTACTTTATGACGTATGACGTCATGTAGTATTACTTTATGACGTATGACGTCATGTAGTATTAGGTTACAACGTATGACGTTATGTATTATTACGATATAACGTATGACGTTATGTATTATTACGATATAACGTATGACGTCATGTAGTATTACGTTATAACGTATGCCGTCATGTAGCATTACGTTATAACATATGACGTCATGTATTATTACGATATAACGTACAACGTTATATAGGATTACGATATAACGCACAATGTTATGTCGTATTACGTTATAACGTATCATGTCATGTAGCATTACGTTATAACGTATGACTTTATGGAGTATTACGTTATAACGTATGATGTCATGTGGTATTACGTTATTACGAATATCGTAATATTGTGTTACTTTATGACGTATGACGTCATGTAGTATTACTTCATGACGTATGACGTCATGTAGTATTACTTTATGACGTATGACGTCATGTAGTATTAGGTTACAACGTATGACGTTATGTATTATTACGATATAACGTATGACGTTATGCAGTATTAGCTTATAACGTATGACGTCATGTAGTTTTGCGTTATAACTTATGACGTTATGTAGTATTGCGATACAACGTATGACGTCATGTGGTATTACGTTATTGCGAATAACGTTATATTGTGTTACTTTATGACGTATGACGTCATGTAGTATTACGTTATAACGTATGACGGTATGTAGTATTACGTTATTCCGTATAACGTTATATAGTGTTACTTTATGATGTATGACGTTATGTTGTATTACGTTATAGCGTATGACGTTATGGAGCATTACGTTATAACATATGAGGTCATGTGGTATTACATTAGTACGAATATCGTAATATTGTGTTACTTTATGGCGTATGACGTCATGTAGTATTACGTTATAACGTAGGACGTTATGTATTATTACGATATAACGTATGACGTCATGTAGTATTACGTTATAACGTATGACGGCATGTAGTATTACGTTATTCCGTATAACGTTATACAGTGTTACTTTATGAAGTATGACATTATGTTGTATTACTTTATAACGTATGACGTTATGGAGTATTACGTTATAACGTGTGAGGTCATGTGGTATTACATTATTACGAATATCGTAATATTGTGTTACTTTATGACGTACGACGTCATGTAGTATTACTTTATGACGTATGACGTCATGTAGTATTAGGTTACAACGTATGACGTTATGTATTATTACGATATAACGTATGACGTCATGTAGTATTACGTTATAACGTATCATGTCATGTAGTATTACGTCATAACGTATGCCGTCATGTAGTATTACGTTATAACATATGACGTCATGTAGTAATACGATATAACGTACAACGTTATATAGAATTACGATATAACGCACAACGTTATGTCGTATTACGTTATAACGTATCATGTCATGTAGTATTGCGTTATAACGTATGACGTAATGGAGTATTACGTTATAACGTATGAGGTCATGTGGTATTACGTTATTACGAATAACGTTATATTGTGTTACTTTATGACGTATGACGTCATGTAGTATTACTTCATGACGTATGACGTCATGTAGTATTAGGTTACAGCGTATGACGTTATGTATTATTACGATATAACGTATGACGTTATGCAGTATTAGGTTATAACGTATGACGTCATGTAGTTTTGCGTTATAACTTATGACGTTATGTAGTATTACGATACAACGTATGACGTCATGTAGTATTACGTTATAACGTATCATGTCATGTAGTATTACGTCATAACGTATGCCGTCATGTAGTATTACGTTATAACATATGACGTCATGTAGTAATACGATATAACGTACAACGTTATATAGAATTACGATATAACGCACAACGTTATGTCGTATTACGTTATAACGTATCATGTCATGTAGTATTACTTTATGACGTATGACGTCATGTAGTATTACGTTATAACGTATGACGTGATGTGGTATTACGTTATTACGAATAACGTTATATTGTGTTACTTTATAACGTATGACGTCATGTAGTATTACGTTATTCCGTATAACGTTATATAGTGTTACGTTATAAAGTATGACGTCATGTAGTATTACGTTATAACGTATGACGTGATGTGGTATTACGTTATTACGAATAACGTTATATTGTGTTACTTTATAACGTATGACGTCATGTAGTATTACGTTATAACGTATGGCGTTATGTAGTATTACGATATAACGTATGACGTCATGTGGTATTACGTTATTGCGAATAACGTTATATTGTGTTACTTTATGACGTATGGCGTCATGTAGTATTACGTTATAACGTATGACGGTATGTAGTGTTACGTTATTGCGAATAACGTTATATTGTGTTACTTTATGACGTATGACGTCATGTAGTATTACGTTATAACGTATGACGGTATGTAGTATTACGTTATTCCGTATAACGTTATATCGTGTTTCTTTATGACGTATGACGTCATGTAGTATTACTTTATGACGTATGACGTCATGTAGTACTACTTTATGACGTATGACGTCATGTAGTATTACTTTATGACGTATGACGTCATGTAGTATTAGGTTACAACGTATGACGTTATGTATTATTACGATATAACGTATGACGTTATGTATTATTACGATATAACGTATGACGTCATGTAGTATTACGTAATAACGTATGCCGTCATGTAGTATTACGTTATAACATATGACGTCATGTAGTATTACGATATAACGTACAACGTTATATAGAATTACGATATAACGCACAACGTTATGTCGTATTACGTTATAACGTATCATGTCATGTAGCATTACGTTATAACGTATAACTTTATGGAGTATTACGTTATAACGTATGATGTCATGTGGTAATACGTTATTACAAATATCGTAATATTGTGTTACTTTATGACGTATGACGTCATGTAGTATTACTTTATGACGTATGACGTCATGTTGTATTACGTTATAACGTATGACGTTCTGGAGTATTACGTTATAACGTATGAGGTCATGTGGTATTACGTTATTACGAATAACGTTATATTGTGTTAATTTATGACCTATGACGTCATGTAGTATTACTTTATGACGTATGACGTCATGTTGTATTAGGTTACAACGTATGATGTTATGTATTATTACGATATAACGTATGACGTTATGTATTATTACGTTATAACGTATGCCGTCATGTAGCATTACGTTATAACGTATGACTTTATGGAGTATTACGTTATAACGTATGATGTCATGTTGTATTACGTTATTACAAATATCGTAATATTGTGTTACTTTATGACCTATGACGTCATGTAGTATTACTTTATGACGTATGACGTCATGTTGTATTAGGTTACAACGTATGACGTTATGTATTATTACGATATAACGTATGACGTTATGTATTATTACGATATAACCTATGAAGTTATGTATTATTACGATATAACGTATGACGTTATGCAGTATTAGGTTATAACGTATGACGTTATGGAGTATTACGATATAACGTACAACGTTATATAGAATTACGATATAACGCACAACGTTATGTCGTATTACGTTATAACTTATCATGTCATGTAGCATTACGTTATAACGTATGACTTTATGGAGTATTACGTTATAACGTATGATGTCATGTTGTATTACGTTATTACAAATATCGTAATATTGTGTTACTTTATGACGTACGACGTCATGTAGTATTACTTTATGACGTATGACGTTATGTTGTATTAGGTTACAACGTATGATGTTATGTATTATTACGATATAACGTATGACGTCATGTAGTATTACGTTATAACGTATGCCGTCATGTAGCATTACGTTATAACATATGACGTCATGTAGTATTACGATATAACGTACAACGTTATATAGAATTACGATATAACGCACAACGTTATGTCGTATTACGTTATAACGTATCATGTCATGTAGCATTACGTTATAACGTATGACTTTATGGAGTATTACGTTATAACGTATGATGTCATCTGGTATTACGTTATTGCGAATAACGTTATATAGTGTTACTTTATGAAGTATGACGTTATGTTGTATTACGTTATAGCGTATGACGTTATGGAGCATTACGTTATAACGTATGAGGTCATGTGGTATTACATTAGTACGAATATCGTAATATTGTGTTACTTTATGACGTACGACGTCATGTAGTATTACTTTATGACGTATGACGTCATGTGGTATTACGTTATTACGAATAACGTTATATTGTGTTACTTTATGTAGTATGACTTATGTAGTATGACGTGATGTAGCATTTCTTTATAATGTATGACGTTATGTAGCATTACGGTATAACGAATAACGCTGTATTACTTTATAACGTATGATGTTATGTAGTGTTACGTTATAACGTATGACGTCGTGTAGTATTACGTTATAACGTATGACGTTATGTATTATTACGATATAACGTAATACGTTATGCAGAATTGGGTTATAACGTATGACGTCATGTAGTTTTGCGTTATAACGTATGACGTTACGTAGTATTACGTTATAACGTATGACGTTATGTAGTATTACGATATAACGTATGACGTCATGTGGTATTACGTTATTGCGAATAACATTATATTGTGTCACTTTATGACGTATGACGTCATGTAGTATTACGTTTTAACGTATGACGGTATGTAGCATTGCGTTATTCCATATAACGTTATATCGTGTTACTTTATGACGTATGACGTCATGTAGTATTACTTTATGACGTACGACGTCATGTAGTATTAGGTTATAACGTATGACGGTATGTAGTATTACGTTATTCCGTATAACGTTATATCGTGTTACTTTCTGATGTATGACGTCATGTAGTATTACGTTATAGCGTATGACGATATGGAGCATTACGTTATAACGTGTGAGGTCATGTGGTATTACATTAGTACGAATATCGTAATATTGTGTTACTTTATGACGTACGACGTCATGTAGTATTACTTTATGACGTATGACGTCATGTGGCATTACGTTATTGCGAATAACGTTATATTGTGTTACTTTATGACGTATGACGTCATGTAGTATTACGTTATAACGTATGACGGTATGTAGTATTACGTTATTCCGTATAACGTTATATCGTGTTACTTTATGACGTATGACGTCATGTAGTATTACTTTATGACGTACGACGTCATGTAGTATTAGGTTACAACGTATGACGTTATGTATTATTACGATATAACGTATGCCGTCATGTAGCATTACGTTATAACATATGACGTCATGTAGTATTACGATATAACGTACAACGTTATATAGAATTACGATATAACGCACAACGTTATGTCGTATTACGTTATAACGTATCATGTCATGTAGCATTACGTTATAACGTATGACTTTATGGAGTATTACGTTATAACGTATGATGTCATGTGCTATTACGTTATTACGAATATCGTAATATTGTGATCCTTTATGACGTATGACGCCATGTAGTATTACTTTATTACGTATGACGTCGTGTAGTATTAGATTACAACGTATGACGTTATGTATTATTACGATATAACGTATGACGTTATGTATTATTACGATATAACGTATGACGTCATGTAGTATTAGGTTACAACGTATGACGTTATGTATTATTACGATATAACGTATGACGTCATGTAATATTACGATATAACGTACAACGTTATATAGAATTACGATATAACGCACAACGTTATGTCGTATTACGTTATAACGTATCATGTCATGTAGCGTTACGTTATAACGTATGACTTTATGGAGTATTACGTTATAACGTATGATGTCATGTGGTATTACGTTATTACGAATATCGTAATATTGTGTTACTTTATGACGTATGACGTCATGTGGTATTACTTTATGACGTATGACGTCATGTAGTATTACTTTATGACGTATGACGTCATGTAGTATTACTTTATGACGTATGACGTCATGTAGTATTACTTTAAGACGTATGACGTCATGTAGTATTAGGTTACAACGTATGACGTTATTCATTATTACGATATAACGTATGACGTTATGCAGTATTAGGTTATAACGTATGACGTCATGTTGTTTTGCGTTATAACTTATGATGTTATGTAGTATTACGATACAACATATGACGTCATGTGGTGTTACGTTATTGCGAATAACGTTATATTGTGTTACTTTATGACGTATGACGTCATGTAGTATTACGTTATAACGTATGACGGTATGTAGTATTACGTTATTCCGTATAACGTTATATAGTGTTACTTTATGAAGTATGACGTTATGTTGTAGTACGTTATAGCGTATGACGTTATGGAGCAT
Organism: Bombus terrestris; assembly: GCF_910591885.1. Taxonomy (NCBI): domain Eukaryota; kingdom Metazoa; phylum Arthropoda; class Insecta; order Hymenoptera; family Apidae; genus Bombus; species Bombus terrestris. Next base: position 2,256,597 of record NW_025963557.1, read on the forward strand.
TACGTTATAACGTATGAGGTCATGTGGTATTACATTAGTACGAATATCGTAATATTGTGTTACTTTATGACGTACGACGTCATGTAGTATTACTTTATGACGTACGACGTCATGTAGTATTACTTTATGACGTATGACGTCATGTGGTATTACGTTATTGCGAATAACGTTATATTGTGCTACTTTATGACGTATGACGTCATGTAGTATTACTTTATGACGTATGACGTCATGTAGTATTAGGTTACAACGTATGACGTTATGTATTATTACGATATAACGTATGACGTTATGTATTATTACGATATAACGTATGACGTTATGTATTATTACGATATAACGTATGACGTCATGTAGTATTACGTTATAACGTATGCCGTCATGTAGCATTACGTTATAACATATGACGTCATGTAGTATTACGATATAACGTACAACGTTATATAGGATTACGATATAACGCACAATGTTATGTCGTATTACGTTATAACGTATCATGTCATGTAGCATTACGTTATAACGTATGACTTTATGGAGTATTACGTTATAACGTATGATGTCATGTGGTATTATGTTATTACGAATATCGTAATATTGTGTTACTTTATGACGTATGACGTCATGTAGTATTACTTTATGACGTATGACGTCATGTAGTATTAGGTTACAACGTATGACGTTATGTATTATTACGATATAACGTATGACGTTATGCAGTATTAGCTTATAACGTATGACGTCATGTAGTTTTGCGTTATAACTTATGACGTTATGTAGTATTGCGATACAACGTATGACGTCATGTGGTATTACGTTATTGCGAATAACGTTATATTGTGTTACTTTATGACGTATGACGTCATGTAGTATTACGTTATAACGTATGACGGTATGTAGTATTACGTTATTCCGTATAACGTTATATAGTGTTACTTTATGATGTATGACGTTATGTTGTATTGCGTTATAGCGTATGACGTTATGGAGCATTACGTTATAACATATGAGGTCATGTGGTATTACATTAGTACGAATATCGTAATATTGTGTTACTTTATGGCGTATGACGTCATGTAGTATTACGTTATAACGTAGGACGTTATGTATTATTACGATATAACGTATGACGTCATGTAGTATTACGTTATAACGTATGACGTCATGTAGTATTACGATATAACGTACAACGTTATGTCGTATTACGTTATAACATATCATGTCATGTAGTATTACGTTATAACGTATGACGTTATGTAGTATTACGTTATAACGTATGACGGCATGTAGTATTACGTTATTCCGTATAACGTTATACAGTGTTACTTTATGAAGTATGACATTATGTTGTATTACTTTATAACGTATGACGTTATGGAGTATTACGTTATAACGTGTGAGGTCATGTGGTATTACATTATTACGAATATCGTAATATTGTGTTACTTTATGACGTACGACGTCATGTAGTATTACTTTATGACGTATGACGTCATGTAGTATTAGGTTACAACGTATGACGTTATGTATTATTACGATATAACGTATGACGTCATGTAGTATTACGTTATAACGTATCATGTCATGTAGTATTACGTCATAACGTATGCCGTCATGTAGTATTACGTTATAACATATGACGTCATGTAGTAATACGATATAACGTACAACGTTATATAGAATTACGATATAACGCACAACGTTATGTCGTATTACGTTATAACGTATCATGTCATGTAGTATTGCGTTATAACGTATGACGTAATGGAGTATTACGTTATAACGTATGAGGTCATGTGGTATTACGTTATTACGAATAACGTTATATTGTGTTACTTTATGACGTATGACGTCATGTAGTATTACTTCATGACGTATGACGTCATGTAGTATTACGATACAACGTATGACGTCATGTGGTGTTACGTTATTGCGAATAACGTTATATTGTGTTACTCTATGACGTATGACGTCATGTAGTATTACGTTATAACGTATGACGGTATGTAGTATTACGTTATTCCGTATAACGTTATATAGTGTTACTTTATGAAGTATGACGTTATGTTGTATTACGTTATAGCGTATGACGTTATGGAGCATTACGTTATAACGTATGAGGTCATGTGGTATTACATTAGTACGAATATCGTAATATTGTGTTACTTTATGACGTATGACGTCATGTAGTATTACTTTATGACGTATGACGGTATGTAGTATTACGTTATTCCGTATAACGTTATGTATTATTACGATATAACGTAATACGTTATGCAGAATTGGGTTATAACGTATGACGTTACGTAGTATTACGTTATAACGTATGATGTTATGGAGTATTACGTTATAACGTATGACGTCATGTGGTAATACTTTATTACGAATAACGTTATATTGTGTTACTTTATGACGTATGACGACATGTAGTATTAGGTTACAACGTATGACGTTATGTATTATTACGATATAACGTATGACGTTATGCAGTATAAGGATATAACGTATGACGTCATGTAGTTTTGCGTTATAACGTATGACGTTATGTAGTATTACGATATAACGTATGACGTCATGTAGTATTACGTTATAACGTATGACGTGATGTGGTATTACGTTATTACGAATAACGTTATATTGTGTTACTTTATAACGTATGACGTCATGTAGTATTACGTTATTCCGTATAACGTTATATAGTGTTACGTTATAAAGTATGACGTCATGTAGTATTACGTTATAACGTATGACGTGATGTGGTATTACGTTATTACGAATAACGTTATATTGTGTTACTTTATAACGTATGACGTCATGTAGTATTACGTTATAACGTATGGCGTTATGTAGTATTACGATATAACGTATGACGTCATGTGGTATTACGTTATTGCGAATAACGTTATATTGTGTTACTTTATGACGTATGGCGTCATGTAGTATTACGTTATAACGTATGACGGTATGTAGTGTTACGTTATTGCGAATAACGTTATATTGTGTTACTTTATGACGTATGACGTCATGTAGTATTACGTTATAACGTATGACGGTATGTAGTATTACGTTATTCCGTATAACGTTATATCGTGTTACTTTATGACGTATGACGTCATGTAGTATTACTTTATGACGTATGACGTCATGTAGTATTACTTTATGACGTATGACGTCATGTAGTATTACTTTATGACGTATGACGTCATGTAGTATTAGGTTACAACGTATGACGTTATGTATTATTACGATATAACGTATGACGTTATGTATTATTACGATATAACGTATGACGTCATGTAGTATTACGTAATAACGTATGCCGTCATGTAGTATTACGTTATAACATATGACGTCATGTAGTATTACGATATAACGTACAACGTTATATAGAATTACGATATAACGCACAACGTTATGTCGTATTACGTTATAACGTATCATGTCATGTAGCATTACGTTATAACGTATAACTTTATGGAGTATTACGTTATAACGTATGATGTCATGTGGTAATACGTTATTACAAATATCGTAATATTGTGTTACTTTATGACGTATGACGTCATGTAGTATTACTTTATGACGTATGACGTCATGTTGTATTACGTTATAACGTATGACGTTCTGGAGTATTACGTTATAACGTATGAGGTCATGTGGTATTACGTTATTACGAATAACGTTATATTGTGTTAATTTATGACCTATGACGTCATGTAGTATTAATTTATGACGTATGACGTCATGTTGTATTAGGTTACAACGTATGATGTTATGTATTATTACGATATAACGTATGACGTTATGTATTATTACGTTATAACGTATGCCGTCATGTAGCATTACGTTATAACGTATGACTTTATGGAGTATTACGTTATAACGTATGATGTCATGTTGTATTACGTTATTACAAATATCGTAATATTGTGTTACTTTATGACCTATGACGTCATGTAGTATTACTTTATGACGTATGACGTCATGTTGTATTAGGTTACAACGTATGACGTTATGTATTATTACGATATAACGTATGACGTTATGTATTATTACGATATAACCTATGAAGTTATGTATTATTACGATATAACGTATGACGTCATGTAGTATTACGTTATAACGTATGCCGTCATGTAACATTACGTTATAACATATGACGTCATGTAGTATTACGATATAACGAACAACGTTATATAGAATTACGATATAACGCACAACGTTATGTCGTATTACGTTATAACTTATCATGTCATGTAGCATTACGTTATAACGTATGACTTTATGGAGTATTACGTTATAACGTATGATGTCATGTTGTATTACGTTATTACAAATATCGTAATATTGTGTTACTTTATGACGTACGACGTCATGTAGTATTACTTTATGACGTATGACGTTATGTTGTATTAGGTTACAACGTATGATGTTATGTATTATTACGATATAACGTATGACGTTATGTATTATTACGATATAACGTATGACGTTATGCAGTATTAGGTTATAACGTATGACGTCATGTAGTTTTGCGTTATAACGTATGCCGTCATGTAGCATTACGTTATAACATATGACGTCATGTAGTATTACGATATAACGTACAACGTTATATAGAATTACGATATAACGCACAACGTTATGTCGTATTACGTTATAACGTATCATGTCATGTAGCATTACGTTATAACGTATGACTTTATGGAGTATTACGTTATAACGTATGATGTCATCTGGTATTAGGTTATTGCGAATAACGTTATATAGTGTTACTTTATGAAGTATGACGTTATGTTGTATTACGTTATAGCGTATGACGTTATGGAGCATTACGTTATAACGTATGAGGTCATGTGGTATTACATTAGTACGAATATCGTAATATTGTGTTACTTTATGACGTACGACGTCATGTAGTATTACTTTATGACGTATGACGTCATGTGGTATTACGTTATTACGAATAACGTTATATTGTGTTACTTTATGTAGTATGACTTATGTAGTATGACGTGATGTAGCATTTCTTTATAATGTATGACGTTATGTAGCATTACGGTATAACGAATAACGCTGTATTACTTTATAACGTATGATGTTATGTAGTATTACGTTATAACGTATGACGTTATGTAGTATTACGATATAACGTATGACGTCATGTGGTATTACGTTATTGCGAATAACATTATATTGTGTCACTTTATGACGTATGACGTCATGTAGTATTACGTTTTAACGTATGACGGTATGTAGCATTGCGTTATTCCGTATAACGTTATATCGTGTTACTTTATGACGTATGACGTCATGTAGTATTACTTTATGACGTACGACGTCATGTAGTATTAGGTTATAACGTATGACGGTATGTAGTATTACGTTATTCCGTATAACGTTATATCGTGTTACTTTCTGATGTATGACGTCATGTAGTATTACGTTATAGCGTATGACGTTATGGAGCATTACGTTATAACGTGTGAGGTCATGTGGTATTACATTAGTACGAATATCGTAATATTGTGTTACTTTATGTCGTACGACGTCATGTAGTATTACTTTATGACGTATGACGTCATGTGGCATTACGTTATTGCGAATAACGTTATATTGTGTTACTTTATGACGTATGACGTCATGTAGTATTACGTTATAACGTATGACGGTATGTAGTATTACGTTATTCCGTATAACGTTATATCGTGTTACTTTATGACGTATGACGTCATGTAGTATTACTTTATGACGTACGACGTCATGTAGTATTAGGTTACAACGTATGACGTTATGTATTATTACGATATAACGTATGCCGTCATGTAGCATTACGTTATAACATATGACGTCATGTAGTATTACGATATAACGTACAACGTTATATAAAATTACGATATAACGCACAACGTTATGTCGTATTACGTTATAACGTATCATGTCATGTAGCATTACGTTATAACGTATGACTTTATGGAGTATTACGTTATAACGTATGATGTCATGTGCTATTACGTTATTACGAATATCGTAATATTGTGATCCTTTATGACGTATGACGCCATGTAGTATTACTTTATTACGTATGACGTCGTGTAGTATTAGATTACAACGTATGACGTTATGTATTATTACGATATAACGTATGACGTTATGTATTATTACGATATAACGTATGACGTCATGTAGTATTAGGTTACAACGTATGACGTTATGTATTATTACGATATAACGTATGACGTCATGTAATATTACGATATAACGTACAACGTTATATAGAATTACGATATAACGCACAACGTTATGTCGTATTACGTTATAACGTATCATGTCATGTAGCGTTACGTTATAACGTATGACTTTATGGAGTATTACGTTATAACGTATGATGTCATGTGGTATTACGTTATTACGAATATCGTAATATTGTGTTACTTTATGACGTATGACGTCATGTAGTATTACTTTATGACGTATGACGTCATGTAGTATTACTTTATGACGTATGACGTCATGTAGTATTACTTTATGACGTATGACGTCATGTAGTATTACTTTATGACGTATGACGTCATGTAGTATTACGTTATAACGTATGACGTCATGTAGTATTACGTTATTCCGTATAACGTTATATAGTGTTACTTTATGAAGTATGACGTTATGTTGTAGTACGTTATAGCGTATGACGTTATGGAGCATTACGTTATAACGTATGAGGTCATGTGGTATTACATTAGTACGAATATCGTAATATTGTGTTACTTTATGACGTACGACGTCATGTAGTATTACTTTATGACGTACGACGTCATGTAGTATTACTTTATGACGAATGACGTCATGTGGTATTACGTTATTGCGAATAACGTTATATTGTGTTACTTTATGACGTATGACGTCATGTAGTATTACTTTATGACGTATGACGTCATGTAGTATTAGGTTACAACGTATGACGTTATGTATTATTACGATATAACGTATGACGTTATGTATTATTACGATATAACGTATGACGTCATGTAGTATTACGGTATAACGTATGCCGTCATGTAGCATTACGTTATAACATATGACGTCATGTAGTATTACAATATAACGTACAACGCTATATAGGATTACGATATAACGCACAATGTTATGTCGTATTACGTTATAACGTATCATGTCATGTAGCATTACGTTATAACGTATGACTTTATGGAGTATTACGTTATAACGTATGATGTCATGTGGTATTACGTTATTACGAATATCGTAATATTGTGTTACTTTATGACGTATGACGTCATGTAGTATTACTTTATGACGTATGACGTCATGTAGTATTAGGTTACAACGTATGACGTTATGTATTATTACGATATAACGTATGACGTTATGCAGTATTAGCTTATAACGTATGACGTCATGTAGTTTTGCGTTATAACTTATGACGTTATGTAGTATTGCGATACAACGTATGACGTCATGTGGTATTACGTTATTGCGAATAACGTTATATTGTGTTACTTTATGACGTATGACGTCATGTAGTATTACGTTATAACGTATGACGGTATGTAGTATTACGTTATTACGTATAACGTTATATAGTGTTACTTTATGATGTATGACGTTATGTTGTATTACGTTATAGCGTATGACGTTATGGAGCATTACGTTATAACATATGAGGACATGTGGTATTACATTAGTACGAATATCGTAATATTGTGTTACTTTATGGCGTATGACGTCATGTAGTATTACGTTATAACGTAGGACGTTATGTATTATTACGATATAACGTATGACGTCATGTAGTATTACGTTATAACGTATGACGTCATGTAGTATTACGATATAACGTACAACGTTATTTCGTATTACGTTATAACATATCATGTCATGTAGTATTAGGTTACAACGTATGACGTTATGTATTATTACGATATAACGTATGACGTTATGCAGTATTAGCTTATAACGTATGACGTCATGTAGTTTTGCGTTATAACTTATGACGTTATGTAGTATTGCGATACAACGTATGACGTCATGTAGTATTACGTTATAACGTATGACGTGATGTGGTATTACGTTATTACGAATAACGTTATATTGTGTTACTTTATAACGTATGACGTCATGTAGTATTACGTTATTCCGTATAACGTTATATAGTGTTACGTTATAAAGTATGACGTCATGTAGTATTACGTTATAACGTATGACGTGATGTGGTATTACGTTATTACGAATAACGTTATATTGTGTTACTTTATAACGTATGACGTCATGTAGTATTACGTTATAACGTATGGCGTTATGTAGTATTACGATATAACGTATGACGTCATGTGGTATTACGTTATTGCGAATAACGTTATATTGTGTTACTTTATGACGTATGGCGTCATGTAGTATTACGTTATAACGTATGACGGTATGTAGTGTTACGTTATTGCGAATAACGTTATATTGTGTTACTTTATGACGTATGACGTCATGTAGTATTACGTTATAACGTATGACGGTATGTAGTATTACGTTATTCCGTATAACGTTATATCGTGTTACTTTATGACGTATGACGTCATGTAGTATTACTTTATGACGTATGACGTCATGTAGTATTACTTTATGACGTATGACGTCATGTAGTATTACTTTATGACGTATGACGTCATGTAGTATTAGGTTACAACGTATGACGTCATGTAGTTTTGCGTTATAACGTATGCCGTCATGTAGCATTACGTTATAACATATGACGTCATGTAGTATTACGATATAACGTACAACGTTATATAGAATTACGATATAACGCACAACGTTATGTCGTATTACGTTATAACGTATCATGTCATGTAGCATTACGTTATAACGTATGACTTTATGGAGTATTACGTTATAACGTATAATGTCATCTGGTATTAGGTTATTGCGAATAACGTTATATAGTGTTACTTTATGAAGTATGACGTTATGTTGTATTACGTTATAGCGTATGACGTTATGGAGCATTACGTTATAACGTATGAGGTCATGTGGTATTACATTAGTACGAATATCGTAATATTGTGTTACTTTATGACGTACGACGTCATGTAGTATTACTTTATGACGTATGACGTCATGTGGTATTACGTTATTACGAATAACGTTATATTGTGTTACTTTATGTAGTATGACTTATGTAGTATGACGTGATGTAGCATTTCTTTATAATGTATGACGTTATGTAGCATTACGGTATAACGAATAACGCTGTATTACTTTATAACGTATGATGTTATGTAGTGTTACGTTATAACGTATGACGTCGTGTAGTATTACGTTATAACGTATGACGTTATGTATTATTACGATATAACGTAATACGTTATGCAGAATTGGGTTATAACGTATGACGTCATGTAGTTTTGCGTTATAACGTATGAAGTTACGTAGTATTACGTTATAACGTATGACGTTATGTAGTATTACGATATAACGTATGACGTCATGTGGTATTACGTTATTGCGAATAACATTATATTGTGTCACTTTATGACGTATGACGTCATGTAGTATTACGTTTTAACGTATGACGGTATGTAGCATTGCGTTATTCCGTATAACGTTATATCGTGTTACTTTATGACGTATGACGTCATGTAGTATTACTTTATGACGTACGACGTCATGTAGTATTACGTTATTCCGTATAACGTTATACAGTGTTACTTTATGAAGTATGACATTATGTTGTATTACTTTATAACGTATGACGTTATGGAGTATTACGTTATAACGTGTGAGGTCATGTGGTATTACATTATTACGAATATCGTAATATTGTGTTACTTTATGACGTACGACGTCATGTAGTATTACTTTATGACGTATGACGTCATGTAGTATTAGGTTACAACGTATGACGTTATGTATTATTACGATATAACGTACAACGTTATGTCGTATTACGTTATAACATATCATGTCATGTAGTATTACGTTATAACGTATGACGTTATGTAGTATTACGTTATAACGTATGACGGCATGTAGTATTACGTTATTCCGTATAACGTTATACAGTGTTACTTTATGAAGTATGACATTATGTTGTATTACTTTATAACGTATGACGTTATGGAGTATTACGTTATAACGTGTGAGGTCATGTGGTATTACATTATTACGAATATCGTAATATTGTGTTACTTTATGACGTACGACGTCATGTAGTATTACTTTATGACGTATGACGTCATGTAGTATTAGGTTACAACGTATGACGTTATGTATTATTACGATATAACGTATGACGTCATGTAGTATTACGTTATAACGTATCATGTCATGTAGTATTGCGTTATAACGTATGACGTAATGGAGTATTACGTTATAACGTATGAGGTCATGTGGTATTACGTTATTACGAATAACGTTATATTGTGTTACTTTATGACGTATGACGTCATGTAGTATTACTTCATGACGTATGACGTCATGTAGTATTAGGTTACAGCGTATGACGTTATGTATTATTACGATATAACGTATGACGTTATGCAGTATTAGGTTATAACTTATGACGTCATGTAGTTTTGCGTTATAACTTATGACGTTATGTAGTATTACGATACAACGTATGACGTCATGTGGTGTTACGTTATTGCGAATAACGTTATATTGTGTTACTCTATGACGTATGACGTCATGTAGTATTACGTTATAACGTATGACGGTATGTAGTATTACGTTATTCCGTATAACGTTATATAGTGTTACTTTATGAAGTATGACGTTATGTTGTATTACGTTATAGCGTATGACGTTATGGAGCATTACGTTATAACGTATGAGGTCATGTGGTATTACATTAGTACGAATATCGTAATATTGTGTTACTTTATGACGTATGACGTCATGTAGTATTACTTTATGACGTATGACGGTATGTAGTATTACGTTATTCCGTATAACGTTATGTATTATTACGATATAACGTAATACGTTATGCAGAATTGGGTTATAACGTATGACGTTACGTAGTATTACGTTATAACGTATGATGTTATGGAGTATTACGTTATAACGTATGACGTCATGTGGTAATACTTTATTACGAATAACGTTATATTGTGTTACTTTATGACGTATGACGACATGTAGTATTAGGTTACAACGTATGACGTTATGTATTATTACGATATAACGTATGACGTTATGCAGTATAAGGATATAACGTATGACGTCATGTAGTTTTGCGTTATAACGTATGACGTTATGTAGTATTACGATATAACGTATGACGTCATGTAGTATTACGTTATAACGTATGACGTGATGTGGTATTACGTTATTACGAACAACGTTATATTGTGTTACTTTATAACGTATGACGTCATGTAGTATTACGTTATTCCGTATAACGTTATATAGTGTTACGTTATAAAGTATGACGTCATGTAGTATTACGTTATAACGTATGACGTGATGTGGTATTACGTTATTACGAATAACGTTATATTGTGTTACTTTATAACGTATGACGTCATGTAGTATTACGTTATAACGTATGGCGTTATGTAGTATTACGATATAACGTATGACGTCATGTGGTATTACGTTATTGCGAATAACGTTATATTGTGTTACTTTATGACGTATGGCGTCATGTAGTATTACGTTATAACGTATGACGGTATGTAGTGTTACGTTATTGCGAATAACGTTATATTGTGTTACTTTATGACGTATGACGTCATGTAGTATTACGTTATAACGTATGACGGTATGTAGTATTACGTTATTCCGTATAACGTTATATCGTGTTACTTTATGACGTATGACGTCATGTAGTATTACTTTATGACGTATGACGTCATGTTGTATTAGGTTACAACGTATGACGTTATGTATTATTACGATATAACGTATGACGTTATGTATTATTACGATATAACCTATGAAGTTATGTATTATTACGATATAACGTATGACGTCATGTAGTATTACGTTATAACGTATGCCGTCATGTAGCATTACGTTATAACATATGACGTCATGTAGTATTCCGATATAACGTACAACGTTATATAGAATTACGATATAACGCACAACGTTATGTCGTATTACGTTATAACTTATCATGTCATGTAGCATTACGTTATAACGTATGACTTTATGGAGTATTAAGTTATAACGTATGATGTCATGTTGTATTACGTTATTACAAATATCGTAATATTGTGTTACTTTATGACGTACGACGTCATGTAGTATTACTTTATGACGTATGACGTTATGTTGTATTAGGTTACAACGTATGATGTTATGTATTATTACGATATAACGTATGACGTTATGTATTATTACGATATAACGTATGACGTTATGCAGTATTAGGTTATAACGTATGACGTCATGTAGTTTTGCGTTATAACGTATGCCGTCATGTAGCATTACGTTATAACATATGACGTCATGTAGTATTACGATATAACGTACAACGTTATATAGAATTACGATATAACGCACAACGTTATGTCGTATTACGTTATAACGTATCATGTCATGTAGCATTACGTTATAACGTATGACTTTATGGAGTATTACGTTATAACGTATGATGTCATCTGGTATTAGGTTATTGCGAATAACGTTATATAGTGTTACTTTATGAAGTATGACGTTATGTTGTATTACGTTATAGCGTATGACGTTATGGAGCATTACGTTATAACGTATGAGGTCATGTGGTATTACATTAGTACGAATATCGTAATATTGTGTTACTTTATGACGTACGACGTCATGTAGTATTACTTTATGACGTATGACGTCATGTGGTATTACGTTATTACGAATAACGTTATATTGTGTTACTTTATGTAGTATGACTTATGTAGTATGACGTGATGTAGCATTTCTTTATAATGTATGACGTTATGTAGCATTACGGTATAACGAATAACGCTGTATTACTTTATAACGTATGATGTTATGTAGTGTTACGTTATAACGTATGACGTCGTGTAGTATTACGTTATAACGTATGACGTTATGTATTATTACGATATAACGTAATACGTTATGCAGAATTGGGTTATAACGTATGACGTCATGTAGTTTTGCGTTATAACGTATGACGTTACGTAGTATTACGTTATAACGTATGACGTTATGTAGTATTACGATATAACGTATGACGTCATGTGGTATTACGTTATTGCGAATAACATTATATTGTGTCACTTTATGACGTACGACGTCATGTAGTATTAGGTTATAACGTATGACGGTATGTAGTATTACGTTATTCCGTATAACGTTATATCGTGTTACTTTCTGATGTATGACGTCATGTAGTATTACGTTATAGCGTATGACGTTATGGAGCATTACGTTATAACGTGTGAGGTCATGTGGTATTACGTTATTGCGAATAACGTTATATTGTGTTACTTTATGACGTATGGCGTCATGTAGTATTACGTTATAACGTATGACGGTATGTAGTGTTACGTTATTGCGAATAACGTTATATTGTGTTACTTTATGACGTATGACGTCATGTAGTATTACGTTATAACGTATGACGGTATGTAGTATTACGTTATTCCGTATAACGTTATATCGTGTTACTTTATGACGTATGACGTCATGTAGTATTACTTTATGACGTATGACGTCATGTTGTATTAGGTTACAACGTATGACGTTATGTATTATTACGATATAACGTATGACGTTATGTATTATTACGATATAACCTATGAAGTTATGTATTATTACGATATAACGTATGACGTCATGTAGTATTACGTTATAACGTATGCCGTCATGTAGCATTACGTTATAACATATGACGTCATGTAGTATTCCGATATAACGTACAACGTTATATAGAATTACGATATAACGCACAACGTTATGTCGTATTACGTTATAACTTATCATGTCATGTAGCATTACGTTATAACGTATGACTTTATGGAGTATTAAGTTATAACGTATGATGTCATGTTGTATTACGTTATTACAAATATCGTAATATTGTGTTACTTTATGACGTACGACGTCATGTAGTATTACTTTATGACGTATGACGTTATGTTGTATTAGGTTACAACGTATGATGTTATGTATTATTACGATATAACGTATGACGTTATGTATTATTACGATATAACGTATGACGTTATGCAGTATTAGGTTATAACGTATGACGTCATGTAGTTTTGCGTTATAACGTATGCCGTCATGTACAATTACGTTATAACATATGACGTCATGTAGTATTACGATATAACGTACAACGTTATATAGAATTACGATATAACGCACAACGTTATGTCGTATTACGTTATAACGTATCATGTCATGTAGCATTACGTTATAACGTATGACTTTATGGAGTATTACGTTATAACGTATGATGTCATCTGGTATTAGGTTATTGCGAATAACGTTATATAGTGTTACTTTATGAAGTATGACGTTATGTTGTATTACGTTATAGCGTATGACGTTATGGAGCATTACGTTATAACGTATGAGGTCATGTGGTATTACATTAGTACGAATATCGTAATATTGTGTTACTTTATGACGTACGACGTCATGTAGTATTACTTTATGACGTATGACGTCATGTGGTATTACGTTATTACGAATAACGTTATATTGTGTTACTTTATGTAGTATGACTTATGTAGTATGACGTGATGTAGCATTTCTTTATAATGTATGACGTTATGTAGCATTACGGTATAACGAATAACGCTGTATTACTTTATAACGTATGATGTTATGTAGTGTTACGTTATAACGTATGACGTCGTGTAGTATTACGTTATAACGTATGACGTTATGTATTATTACGATATAACGTAATACGTTATGCAGAATTGGGTTATAACGTATGACGTCATGTAGTTTTGCGTTATAACGTATGACGTTACGTAGTATTACGTTATAACGTATGACGTTATGTAGTATTACGATATAACGTATGACGTCATGTGGTATTACGTTATTGCGAATAACATTATATTGTGTCACTTTATGACGTACGACGTCATGTAGTATTAGGTTATAACGTATGACGGTATGTAGTATTACGTTATTCCGTATAACGTTATATCGTGTTACTTTCTGATGTATGACGTCATGTAGTATTACGTTATAGCGTATGACGTTATGGAGCATTACGTTATAACGTGTGAGGTCATGTGGTATTACATTAGTACGAATATCGTAATATTGTGTTACTTTATGACGTACGACGTCATGTAGTATTACTTTATGACGTATGACGTCATGTGGCATTACGTTATTGCGAATAACGTTATATTGTGTTACTTTATGACGTATGACGTCATGTAGTATTACGTTATAACGTATGACGTTATGTATTATTACGATATAACGTATGCCGTCATGTAGCATTACGTTATAACATATGACGTCATGTAGTATTACGATATAACGTACAACGTTATATAGAATTACGATATAACGCACAACGTTATGTCGTATTACGTTATAACGTATCATGTCATGTAGCATTACGTTATAACGTATGACTTTATGGAGTATTACGTTATAACGTATGATGTCATGTGCTATTACGTTATTACGAATATCGTAATATTGTGATCCTTTATGACGTATGACGCCATGTAGTATTACTTTATTACGTATGACGTCGTGTAGTATTAGATTACATCGTATGACGTTATGTATTATTACGATATAACGTATGACGTTATGTATTATTACGATATAACGTATGACGTCATGTAGTATTAGGTTACAACGTATGACGTTATGTATTATTACGATATAACGTATGACGTCATGTAATATTACGATATAACGTACAACGTTATATAGAATTACGATATAACGCACAACGTTATGTCGTATTACGTTATAACGTATCATGTCATGTAGCGTTACGTTATAACGTATGACTTTATGGAGTATTACGTTATAACGTATGATGTCATGTGGTATTACGTTATTACGAATATCGTAATATTGTGTTACTTTATGACGTATGACGTCATGTAGTATTACTTTATGACGTATGACGTCATGTAGTATTACTTTATGACGTATGACGTCATGTAGTATTACTTTATAACGTATGACGTTATGTAGTATTACGATATAACGTATGACGTCATGTAGTATTACGTTATAACGTATGACGTGATGTGGTATTACGTTATTACGAATAACGTTATATTGTGTTACTTTATAACGTATGACGTCATGTAGTATTACGTTATTCCGTATAACGTTATATAGTGTTACGTTATAAAGTATGACGTCATGTAGTATTACGTTATAACGTATGACGTGATGTGGTATTACGTTATTACGAATAACGTTATATTGTGTTACTTTATAACGTATGACGTCATGTAGTATTACGTTATAACGTATGGCGTTATGTAGTATTACGATATAACGTATGACGTCATGTGGTATTACGTTATTGCGAATAACGTTATATTGTGTTACTTTATGACGTATGACGTCATGTAGTATTACTTTATGACGTATGACGTCATGTAGTATTAGGTTACAACGTATGACGTTATGTATTATTACGATATAACGTATGACGTTATGTATTATTACGATATAACGTATGACGTCATGTAGTATTACGTTATAACGTATGCCGTCATGTAGCATTACGTTATAACATATGACGTCATGTAGTATTACAATATAACGTACAACGTTATATAGGATTACGATATAACGCACAATGTTATGTCGTATTACGTTATAACGTATCATGTCATGTAGCATTACGTTATAACGTATGACTTTATGGAGTATTACGTTATAACGTATGATGTCATGTGGTATTACGTTATTACGAATATCGTAATATTGTGTTACTTTATGACGTATGACGTCATGTAGTATTACGTTATAACGTATAACTTTATGGAGTATTACGTTATAACGTATGATGTCATGTGGTAATACGTTATTACAAATATCGTAATATTGTGTTACTTTATGACGTATGACGTCATGTAGTATTACTTTATGACGTATGACGTCATGTTGTATTACGTTATAACGTATGACGTTCTGGAGTATTACGTTATAACGTATGAGGTCATGTGGTATTACGTTATTACGAATAACGTTATATTGTGTTAATTTATGACCTATGACGTCATGTAGTATTACTTTATGACGTATGACGTCATGTTGTATTAGGTTACAACGTATGATGTTATGTATTATTACGATATAACGTATGACGTTATGTATTATTACGTTATAACGTATGCCGTCATGTAGCATTACGTTATAACGTATGACTTTATGGAGTATTACGTTATAACGTATGATGTCATGTTGTATTACGTTATTACAAATATCGTAATATTGTGTTACTTTATGACCTATGACGTCATGTAGTATTACTTTATGACGTATGACGTCATGTTGTATTAGGTTACAACGTATGACGTTATGTATTATTACGATGTAACGTATGACGTCATGTAGTATTACGTTATAACGTATCATGTCATGTAGTATTACGTCATAACGTATGCCGTCATGTAGTATTACGTTATAACATATGACGTCATGTAGTAATACGATATAACGTACAACGTTATATAGAATTACGATATAACGCACAACGTTATGTCGTATTACGTTATAACGTATCATGTCATGTAGTATTACGTTATAACGTATGACGTAATGGAGTATTACGTTATAACGTATGAGGTCATGTGGTATTACGTTATTACGAATAACGTTATATTGTGTTACTTTATGACGTATGACGTCATGTAGTATTACTTCATGACGTATGACGTCATGTAGTATTAGGTTACAGCGTATGACGTTATGTATTATTACGATATAACGTATGACGTTATGCAGTATTAGGTTATAACGTATGACGTCATGTAGTTTTGCGTTATAACGTATGCCGTCATGTAGCATTACGTTATAACATATGACGTCATGTAGTATTACGATATAACGTACAACGTTATATAGAATTACGATATAACGCACAACGTTATGTCGTATTACGTTATAACGTATCATGTCATGTAGCATTACGTTATAACGTATGACTTTATGCAGTATTACGTTATAACGTATGATGTCATGTGGTATTACGTTATTGCGAATAACGTTATATTGTGTTACTTTATGTAGTATGACTTATGTAGTATTACTTCATGACGTATGACCTCATGTAGTATTAGGTTACAACGTATGACGTTATGTATTATTACGATATAACCTATGAAGTTATGTATTATTACGATATAACGTATGACGTCATGTAGTATTACGTTATAACGTATGCCGTCATGTAGCATTACGTTATAACATATGACGTCATGTAGTATTACGATATAACGTACAACGTTATATAGAATTACGATATAACGCACAACGTTATGTCGTATTACGTTATAACTTATCATGTCATGTAGCATTACGTTATAACGTATGACTTTATGGAGTATTACGTTATAACGTATGATGTCATGTTGTATTACGTTATTACAAATATCGTAATATTGTGTTACTTTATGACGTATGACGTCATGTAGTATTACTTTATGACGTATGACGTTATGTTGTATTAGGTTACAACGTATGATGTTATGTATTATTACGATATAACGTATGACGTTATGTATTATTACGATATAACGTATGACGTTATGCAGTATTAGGTTATAACGTATGACGTCATGTAGTTTTGCGTTATAACGTATGCCGTCATGTAGCATTACGTTATAACATATGACGTCATGTAGTATTACGATATAACGTACAACGTTATATAGAATTACGATATAACGCACAACGTTATGTCGTATTACGTTATAACGTATCATGTCATGTAGCATAACGTTATAACGTATGACTTTATGCAGTATTACGTTATAACGTATGATGTCATGTGGTATTACGTTATTGCGAATAACGTTATATTGTGTTACTTTATGTAGTATGACTTATGTAGTATTACTTCATGACGTATGACCTCATGTAGTATTAGGTTACAACGTATGACGTTATGTATTATTACGATATAACCTATGAAGTTATGTATTATTACGATATAACGTATGACGTTATTTAGCATTACGTTATAACGTATGAGGTCATGTGGTATTACATTAGTACGAATATCGTAATACTGTGTTACTTTATGACGTACGACGTCATGTAGTATTACTTTATGACGTACGACGTCATGTAGTATTACTTTATGACGAATGACGTCATGTGGTATTACGTTATTGCGAATAACGTTATATTGTGTTACTTTATGACGTATGACGTCATGTAGTATTACTTTATGACGTATGACGTCATGTAGTATTAGGTTACAACGTATGACGTTATGTATTATTACGATATAACGTATGACGTTATGTATTATTACGATATAACGTATGACGTCATGTAGTATTACGTTATAACGTATGCCGTCATGTAGCATTACGTTATAACATATGACGTCATGTAGTATTACAATATAACGTACAACGTTATATAGGATTACGATATAACGCACAATGTTATGTCGTATTACGTTATAACGTATCATGTCATGTAGCATTACGTTATAACGTATGACTTTATGGAGTATTACGTTATAACGTATGATGTCATGTGGTATTACGTTATTACGAATATCGTAATATTGTGTTACTTTATGACGTATGACGTCATGTAGTATTACTTTATGACGTATGACGTCATGTAGTATTAGGTTACAACGTATGACGTTATGTATTATTACGATATAACGTATGACGTTATGCAGTATTAGCTTATAACGTATGACGTCATGTAGTTTTGCGTTATAACTTATGACGTTATGTAGTATTGCGATACAACGTATGACGTCATGTGGTATTACGTTATTGCGAATAACGTTATATTGTGTTACTTTATGACGTATGACGTCATGTAGTATTACGTTATAACGTATGACGGAATGTAGTATTACGTTATTCCGTATAACGTTATATAGTGTTACTTTATGATGTATGACGTTATGTTGTATTACGTTATAGCGTACGACGTTATGGAGCATTACGTTATAACATATGAGGTCATGTGGTATTACATTAGTACGAATATCGTAATATTGTGTTACTTTATGGCGTATGACGTCATGTAGTATTACGTTATAACGTAGGACGTTATGTATTATTACGATATAACGTATGACGTCATGTAGTATTACGTTATAACGTATGACGTCATGTAGTATTACGATATAACGTACAACGTTATGTCGTATTACGTTATAACATATCATGTCATGTAGTATTACGTTATAACGTATGACGTTATGTAGTATTACGTTATAACGTATGACGGCATGTAGTATTACGTTATTCCGTATAACGTTATACAGTGTTACTTTATGAAGTATGACATTATGTTGTATTACTTTATAACGTATGACGTTATGGAGTATTACGTTATAACGTGTGAGGTCATATGGTATTACATTATTACGAATATCGTAATATTGTGTTACTTTATGACGTACGACGTCATGTAGTATTACTTTATGACGTATGACGTCATGTAGTATTAGGTTACAACGTATGACGTTATGTATTATTACGATATAACGTATGACGTCATGTAGTATTACGTTATAACGTATCATGTCATGTAGTATTACGTCATAACGTATGCCGTCATGTAGTATTACGTTATAACATATGACGTCATGTAGTAATACGATATAACGTACAACGTTATATAGAATTACGATATAACGCACAACGTTATGTCGTATTACGTTATAACGTATCATGTCATGTAGTATTGCGTTATAACGTATGACGTAATGGAGTATTACGTTATAACGTATGAGGTCATGTGGTATTACGTTATTACGAATAACGTTATATTGTGTTACTTTATGACGTATGACGTCATGTAGTATTACTTCATGACGTATGACGTCATGTAGTATTAGGTTACAGCGTATGACGTTATGTATTATTACGATATAACGTATGACGTTATGCAGTATTAGGTTGTAACGTATGACGTCATGTAGTTTTGCGTTATAACTTATGACGTTATGTAGTATTACGATACAACGTATGACGTCATGTGGTGTTACGTTATTGCGAATAACGTTATATTGTGTTACTCTATGACGTATGACGTCATGTAGTATTACGTTATAACGTATGACGGTATGTAGTATTACGTTATTCCGTATAACGTTATATAGTGTTACTTTATGAAGTATGACGTTATGTTGTATTACGTTATAGCGTATGACGTTATGGAGCATTACGTTATAACGTATGAGGTCATGTGGTATTACATTAGTACGAATATCGTAATATTGTGTTACTTTATGACGTATGACGTCATGTAGTATTACTTTATGACGTATGACGGTATGTAGTATTACGTTATTCCGTATAACGTTATGTATTATTACGATATAACGTAATACGTTATGCAGAATTGGGTTATAACGTATGACGTTACGTAGTATTACGTTATAACGTATGATGTTATGGAGTATTACGTTATAACGTATGACGTCATGTGGTAATACTTTATTACGAATAACGTTATATTGTGTTACTTTATGACGTATGACGACATGTAGTATTAGGTTACAACGTATGACGTTATGTATTATTACGATATAACGTATGACGTTATGCAGTATAAGGATATAACGTATGACGTCATGTAGTTTTGCGTTATAACGTATGACGTTATGTAGTATTACGATATAACGTATGACGTCATGTAGTATTACGTTATAACGTATGACGTGATGTGGTATTACGTTATTACGAATAACGTTATATTGTGTTACTTTATAACGTATGACGTCATGTAGTATTACGTTATTCCGTATAACGTTATATAGTGTTACGTTATAAAGTATGACGTCATGTAGTATTACGTTATAACGTATGACGTGATGTGGTATTACGTTATTACGAATAACGTTATATTGTGTTACTTTATAACGTATGACGTCATGTAGTATTACGTTATAACGTATGGCGTTATGTAGTATTACGATATAACGTATGACGTCATGTGGTATTACGTTATTGCGAATAACGTTATATTGTGTTACTTTATGACGTATGGCGTCATGTAGTATTACGTTATAACGTATGACGGTATGTAGTGTTACGTTATTGCGAATAACGTTATATTGTGTTACTTTATGACGTATGACGTCATGTAGTATTACGTTATAACGTATGACGGTATGTAGTATTACGTTATTCCGTATAACGTTATAAAGTGTTACTTTATGACGTATGACGTCATGTAGTATTACTTTATGACGTATGACGTCATGTAGTATTACTTTATGACGTATGACGTCATGTAGTATTACTTTATGACGTATGACGTCATGTAGTATTAGGTTACAACGTATGACGTTATGTATTATTACGATATAACGTATGACGTTATGTATTATTACGATATAACGTATGACGTCATGTAGTATTACGTAATAACGTATGCCGTCATGTAGTATTACGTTATAACATATGACGTCATGTAGTATTACGATATAACGTACAACGTTATATAGAATTACGATATAACGCACAACGTTATGTCGTATTACGTTATAACGTATCATGTCATGTAGCATTACGTTATAACGTATAACTTTATGGAGTATTACGTTATAACGTATGATGTCATGTGGTAATACGTTATTACAAATATCGTAATATTGTGTTACTTTATGACGTATGACGTCATGTAGTATTACTTTATGACGTATGACGTCATGTTGTATTACGTTATAACGTATGACGTTCTGGAGTATTACGTTATAACGTATGAGGTCATGTGGTATTACGTTATTACGAATAACGTTATATTGTGTTAATTTATGACCTATGACGTCATGTAGTATTACTTTATGACGTATGACGTCATGTTGTATTAGGTTACAACGTATGTCGTTATGTATTATTACGATATAACGTATGACGTTATGTATTATTACGATATAACGTATGACGTTATGTAGTATTACGATATAACGTATGACGTCATGTGGTGTTTTGTAATTGCGAATAACGTTATATTGTGTTACTTTATGACGTATGACGACATGTAGTATTAGGTTGCAACGTATGACGTTATGTATTATTACGATATAACGTATGACGTTATGCAGTATTAGGTTATAACGTATGACGTCATGTAGTTTTGCGTTATAACGTATGACGTTATGTAGTATTACGATACAACGTATGACGTCATGTGGTGTTACGTTATTGCGAATAACGTTATATAGTGTTACTTTAAGAAGTATGACGTTATGTTGTATTACCTTATAGCGTATGACGTCATGTGGTATTACGTTATTACGAATAACGTTATATTGTGTTACTTTATGTAGTATGACTTATGTAGTATGACGTGATGTAACATTTCTTTATAATGCATGACGTTATGTAGCATTACGGTATTACGAATAACGTTGTACTGTGTTACTTTATAACGTATGACGTTATGTAGTGTTACGTTATAACGTATGACGTCGTGTAGTATTACGTTATAACGTATGACGTTATGTATTATTACGATATAACGTATGACGTTATGCAGTATAAGGTTATAACGTATGACGTCATGTAGTTTTCCGTTATAACGTATGACGTTATGTAGTATTACGATATAACGTATGACGTCATGTAGTATTACGTTATAACGTATGACGTGATGTGGTATTACGTTATTACGAATAACGTTATATTGTGTTACTTTATAACGTATGACGTCATGTAGTATTACGTTATTCCGTATAACGTTATATAGTGTCACGTTATAAAGTATGACGTCATGTAGTATTACGTTATAACGTATGACGTGATGTGGTATTACGTTATTACGAATAACGTTATATTGTGTTACTTTATAACGTATGACGTCATGTAGTATTACGTTATAACGTATGGCGTTATGTAGTATTACGATATAACGTATGACGTCATGTGGTATTACGTTATTGCGAATAACGTTATATTGTGTTACTTTATGACGTATGGCGTCATGTAGTATTACGTTATAACGTATGACGGTATGTAGTGTTACGTTATTGCGAATAACGTTATATTGTGTTACTTTATAACGTATGACGTCATGTAGTATTACGTTATAACGTATGACGGTATGTATTATTACGATATAACGTATGACGTTATGTATTATTACGATATAACGTATGACGTCATGTAGTATTACGTAATAACGTATGCCGTCATGTAGTATTACGTTATAACATATGACGTCATGTAGTATTACGATATAACGTACAACGTTATATAGAATTACGATATAACGCACAACGTTATGTCGTATTACGTTATAACGTATCATGTCATGTAGTATTACGTTATAACGTATGACGTTATGGAGTATTACGTTATAACGTATGAGGTCATGTGGTATTACGTTATTACGAATAACGTTATATTGTGTTACTTTATGACGTATGACGTCATGTAGTATTAGGTTACAACGTATGACGTTATGTATTATTACGATATAACGTATGACGTTATGTATTATTACGATATAACGTATGACGTCATGTAGTATTACGTAATAACGTATGCCGTCATGTAGTATTACGTTATAACATATGACGTCATTTAGTATTACGATATAACGTACAACGTTATATAGAATTACGATATAACGCACAACGTTATGTCGTATTACGTTATAACGTATCATGTCATGTAGTATTACGTTATAACGTATGACGTTATGGAGTATTACGTTATAACGTATGAGGTCATGTGGTATTACGTTATTACGAATAACGTTATATTGTGTTACTTTATGACGTATGACGTCATGTAGTATTACTTTATGACGTATGACCTCATGTAGTATTAGGTTACAACGTATGTCGTTATGTATTATTACGATATAACGTATGACGTTATGTATTATTACGATATAACGTATGACGTTATGTAGTATTACGATATAACGTATGACGTCATGTGGTGTTTTGTAATTGCGAATAACGTTATATTGTGTTACTTTATGACGTATGACGACATGTAGTATTAGGTTGCAACGTATGACGTTATGTATTATTACGATATAACGTATGACGTTATGCAGTATTAGGTTATAACGTATGACGTCATGTAGTTTTGCGTTATAACGTATGACGTTATGTAGTATTACGATACAACGTATGACGTCATGTGGTGTTACGTTATTGCGAATAACGTTATATAGTGTTACTTTAAGAAGTATGACGTTATGTTGTATTACGTTATAGCGTATGACGTCATGTGGTATTACGTTATTACGAAAAACGTTATATTGTGTTACTTTATGTAGTATGACTTATGTAGTATGACGTGATGTAACATTTCTTTATAATGTACGACGTTATGTAGCATTACGGTATTACGAATAACGTTGTACTGTGTTACTTTATAACGTATGACGTTATGTAGTGTTACGTTATAACGTATGACGTCGTGTAGTATTACGTTATAACGTATGACGTTATGTATTATTACGATATAACGTAATACGTTATGCAGAATTGGGTTATAACGTATGACGTCATGTAGTTTTGCGTTATAACGTATGACTTTACGTAGTATTACGTTATAACGTATGATGTTATGGAGTATTACGTTATAACGTATGACGTCACGTGGTAATATTTTATTCCGTATAACGTTATATAGTGTTACATTATAAAGTATGACGTTGTGTAGTATTACGTTATAACGTATGACGTTATGTATTATTACGATATATCGTATGACGTCATGTAGTATTACGTTATAACGTATGACGTCATGTAGTTTTGCGTTATAACGTATGACGTTATGTAGTATTACGATATAACGTATGACGTTATGTAGTATTACGATACAACGTATGACGTCATGTGGTGTTACGTTATTGCGAATAACGTTATATAGTGTTACTTTAAGAAGTATGACGTTATGTTGTATTACCTTATAGCGTATGACGTCATGTGGTATTACGTTATTACGAATAACGTTATATTGTGTTACTTTATGTAGTATGACTTATGTAGTATGACGTGATGTAACATTTCTTTATAATGCATGACGTTATGTAGCATTACGGTATTACGAATAACGTTGTACTGTGTTACTTTATAACGTATGACGTTATGTAGTGTTACGTTATAACGTATGACGTCGTGTAGTATTACGTTATAACGTATGACGTTATGTATTATTACGATATAACGTAATACGTTATGCAGAATTGGGTTATAACGTATGACGTCATGTAGTTTTGCGTTATAACGTATGACTTTACGTAGCTTTACGTTATAACGTATGATGTTTTGGAGTATTACGTTATAACGTATGACGTCATGTGGTAATACTTTATTACGAATAACGTTATATTGTGTTACTTTATGACGTATGACGTCCTGTAGTATTAGGTTACAACGTATGACGTTATGGAGCATTACGTTATAACATATGAGGTCATGTGGTATTACATTAGTACGAATATCGTAATATTGTGTTACCTTATGGCGTATGACGTCATGTAGTATTACTTTGTCACGTATGACCGTATGTAGTATTACGTTATACCGTATAACGTTATATAGTGTTACGTTATAAAGTATGACGTCGTGTAGTATTACGTTATAACGAAGGACGTTATGTATTATTACGATATAACGTATGACGTCATGTAGTATTACGTTATAACGTATGACGTCATGTAGTATTACGATATAACGTACAACGTTATGTCGTATTACGTTATAACGTATCATGTCATGTAGTATTACGTTATAACGTATGACGCTATGGAGTATTACGTTATAACGTATGAGGTCATGTGGTATTACGTTATTACGAATAACGTTATATTGTGTTACTTTATGACGTATGACGTCATGTAGTATTAGGTTACAACGTATGACGTTATGTATTATTACGATATAACGTATGACGTTATGCAGTATTAGGTTATAACGTATGACGTCATGTAGTTTTGCGTTATAACTTATGACGTTATGTAGTATTACGATACAACGTATGACGTCATGTGGTGTTACGTTATTGCGAATAACGTAATATTGTGTTACTTTATGACGTATGACGTCATGCAGTATTACGTTATAACGTATGACGGTATGTAGTATTACGTTATTCCGTATAACGTTATATAGTGTTACTTTATGAAGTGTGACGTTATGTTGTATTACGTTATAGCGTATGACGTTATGGAGCATTACGTTATAACGTATGAGGTCATGTGGTATTACATTAGTACGAATATCGTAATATTGTGTTACTTTATGACGTATGACGTCATGTAGTATTACTTTATGACGTATGACGGTATGTAGTATTACGTTATTCCGTATAACGTTATATAGTGTTACGTTATAAAGTATGACGTCGTGTAGTATTACGTTATAACGTATGACTTTATGGAGTATTACGTTATAACGTATGATGTCATGTGGTATTACGTTATTACGAATATCGTAATATTGTGTTTCTTTATGACGTATGACGTCATGTAGTATTACTTTGTGACGTATGACGTCATGTAGTATTACTTTATGAAGTATGACGACATGTAGTATTAGGTTACAACGTATGACGTTATGTATTATTACGATATAACGTATGACGTCATGTAGTATAAGGTTATAACGTATGACGTCATGTAGTTTTGCGTTATAACGTATGACGTTATGTAGTATTACGATATAACGTATGACGTCATGTAGTATTACGTTATAACGTATGACGTGATGTGGTATTACGTTATTACGAATAACGTTATATTGTGTTACTTTATAACGTATGACGTCATGTAGTATTACGTTATTCCGTATAACGTTATATAGTGTTACGTTATAAAGTATGACGTCATGTAGTATTACGTTATAACGTATGACGTGATGTGGTATTACGTTATTACGAATAACGTTATATTGTGTTACTTTATAACGTATGACGTCATGTAGTATTACGTTATAACGTATGGCGTTATGTAGTATTACGATATAACGTATGACGTCATGTGGTATTACGTTATTGCGAATAACGTTATATTGTGTTACTTTATGACGTATGGCGTCATGTAGTATTACGTTATAACGTATGACGGTATGTAGTGTTAGGTTATTGCGAATAGTGTTATATTGTGTTACTTTATGACGTATGACGTCATGTAGTATTACGTTATAACGTATGACGGTATGTAGTATTACGTTATTCCGTATAACGTTATATCGTGTTACTTTATGACGTATGACGTCATGTAGTATTAGGTTACAACGTATGACGTTATGTATTATTACGATATAACGTATGACGTTATGTATTATTACGATATAACGTATGACTTTATGTAGTATTACGATATAACGTATGACGTCATGTGGTGTTATGTAATTGCGAATAACGTTATATTGTGTTACTTTATGACGTATGACGACATGTAGTATTAGGTTGCAACGTATGACGTTATGTATTATTACGATATAACGTATGACGTTATGCAGTATTAGGTTATAACGTATGACGTCATGTAGTTTTGCGTTATAACGCATGACGTTATGTAGTATTACGATACAACGTATGACGTCATGTGGTGTTACGTTATTGCGAATAACGTTATATAGTGTTACTTTAAGAAGTATGACGTTATGTTGTATTACCTTATAGCGTATGACGTCATGTGGTATTACGTTATTACGAATAACGTTATATTGTGTTACTTTATGTAGTATGACTTATGTAGTATGACGTGATGTAACATTTGTTTATAATGTATGACGTTATGTAGCATTACGGTATTACGAATAACGTTGTACTGTGTTACTTTATAACGTATGACGTTATGTAGTGTTACGTTATAACGTATGACGTCGTGTAGTATTACGTTATAACGTATGACGTTATGTATTATTACGATATAACGTAATACGTTATGCAGAATTGGGTTATAACGTATGACGTCATGTAGTTTTGCGTTATAACGTATGACTTTACGTAGTTTTACGTTATAACGTATGATGTTATGGAGTATTACGTTATAACGTATGACGTCATGTGGTAATACTTTATTACGAATAACGTTATATTGTGTTACTTTATGACGTATGACGTCATGTAGTATTACGTTTTAACGTATGACGGTATGTAGCATTGCGTTATTCCGTATAACGTTATATCGTGTTACTTTATGACGTATGACGTCATGTAGTATTACTTCATGACGTACGACGTCATGTAGTATTAGGTTATAACGTATGACGGTATGTAGTATTACGTTATTCCGTATAACGTTATATCGTGTTACTTTCTGATGTATGACGTCATGTAGTATTACGTTATAGCGTATGACGTTATGGAGCATTACGTTATAACGTGTGAGGTCATGTGGTATTACATTAGTACGAATATCGTAATATTGTGTTACTTTATGACGTACGACGTCATGTAGTATTACTTTATGACGTATGACGTCATGTGGCATTACGTTATTGCGAATAACGTTATATTGTGTTACTTTATGACGTATGACGTCATGTAGTATTACGTTATAACGTATGACGGTATGTAGTATTACGTTATTCCGTATAACGTTATATCGTGTTACTTTATGACGTATGACGTCATGTAGTATTACTTTATGACGTACGACGTCATGTAGTATTAGGTTACAACGTATGACGTTATGTATTATTACGATATAACGTATGCCGTCATGTAGCATTACGTTATAACATATGACGTCATGTAGTATTACGATATAACGTACAACGTTATATAGAATTACGATATAACGCACAACGTTATGTCGTATTACGTTATAATGTATCATGTCATGTAGCATTACGTTATAACGTATGACTTTATGGAGTATTACGTTATAACGTATGATGTCATGTGCTATTACGTTATTACGAATATCGTAATATTGTGATCCTTTATGAAGTATGACGCCATGTAGTATTACTTTATTACGTATGACGTCGTGTAGTATTAGATTACAACGTATGACGTTATGTATTATTACGATATAACGTATGACGTTATGTATTATTACGATATAACGTATGACGTCATGTAGTATTAGGTTACAACGTATGACGTTATGTATTATTACGATATAACGTATGACGTCATGTAATATTACGATATAACGTACAACGTTATATAGAATTACGATATAACGCACAACGTTATGTCGTATTACGTTATAACGTATCATGTCATGTAGCGTTACGTTATAACGCATGACTTTATGGAGTATTACGTTATAACGTATGATGTCATGTGGTATTACGTTATTACGAATATCGTAATATTGTGTTACTTTATGACGTATGACGTCATGTAGTATTACTTTATGACGTATGACGTCATGTAGTATTACTTTATGACGTATGACGTCATGTAGTATTACTTTATGACGTATGACGTCATGTAGTATTACTTTATGACGTATGACGTCATGTAGTATTACTTTATGACGTATGACGTCATGTAGTATTACGTTATAACGTATGACGGTATGTAGTATTACGTTATTCCGTATAACGTTATATAGTGTTACTTTATGAAGTATGACGTTATGTTGTAGTACGTTATAGCGTATGACGTTATGGAGCATTACGTTATAACGTATGAGGTCATGTGGTATTACATTAGTACGAATATCGTAATATTGTGTTACTTTATGACGTACGACGTCATGTAGTATTACTTTATGACGTACGACGTCATGTAGTATTACTTTATGACGAATGACGTCATGTGGTATTACGTTATTGCGAATAACGTTATATTGTGTTACTTTATGACGTATGACGTCATGTAGTATTACTTTATGACGTATGACGTCATGTAGTATTAGGTTACAACGTATGACGTTATGTATTATTACGATATAACGTATGACGTTATGTATTATTACGATATAACGTATGACGTCATGTAGTATTACGTTATAACGTATGCCGTCATGTAGCATTACGTTATAACATATGACGTCATGTAGTATTACAATATAACGTACAACGTTATATAGGATTACGATATAACGCACAATGTTATGTCGTATTACGTTATAACGTATCATGTCATGTAGCATTACGTTATAACGTATGACTTTATGGAGTATTACGTTATAACGTATGATGTCATGTGGTATTACGTTATTACGAATATCGTAATATTGTGTTACTTTATGACGTATGACGTCATGTAGTATTACTTCATGACGTATGACGTCATGTAGTATTACTTTATGACGTATGACGTCATGTAGTATTAGGTTACAACGTATGACGTTATGTATTATTACGATATAACGTATGACGTTATGCAGTATTAGCTTATAACGTATGACGTCATGTAGTTTTGCGTTATAACTTATGACGTTATGTAGTATTGCGATACAACGTATGACGTCATGTGGTATTACGTTATTGCGAATAACGTTATATTGTGTTACTTTATGACGTATGACGTCATGTAGTATTACGTTATAACGTATGACGGTATGTAGTATTACGTTATTCCGTATAACGTTATATAGTGTTACTTTATGATGTATGACGTTATGTTGTATTACGTTATAGCGTATGACGTTATGGAGCATTACGTTATAACATATGAGGTCATGTGGTATTACATTAGTACGAATATCGTAATATTGTGTTACTTTATGGCGTATGACGTCATGTAGTATTACGTTATAACGTAGGACGTTATGTATTATTACGATATAACGTATGACGTCATGTAGTATTACGTTATAACGTATGACGTCATGTAGTATTACGATATAACGTACAACGTTATGTCGTATTACGTTATAACATATCATGTCATGTAGTATTACGTTATAACGTATGACGTTATGTAGTATTACGTTATAACGTATGACGGCATGTAGTATTACGTTATTCCGTATAACGTTATACAGTGTTACTTTATGAAGTATGACATTATGTTGTATTACTTTATAACGTATGACGTTATGGAGTATTACGTTATAACGTGTGAGGTCATGTGGTATTACATTATTACGAATATCGTAATATTGTGTTACTTTATGACGTACGACGTCATGTAGTATTACTTTATGACGTATGACGTCATGTAGTATTAGGTTACAACGTATGACGTTATGTATTATTACGATATAACGTATGACGTCATGTAGTATTACGTTATAACGTATCATGTCATGTAGTATTACGTCATAACGTATGCCGTCATGTAGTATTACGTTATAACATATGACGTCATGTAGTAATACGATATAACGTACAACGTTATATAGAATTACGATATAACGCACAACGTTATGTCGTATTACGTTATAACGTATCATGTCATGTAGTATTGCGTTATAACGTATGACGTAATGGAGTATTACGTTATAACGTATGAGGTCATGTGGTATTACGTTATTACGAATAACGTTATATTGTGTTACTTTATGACGTATGACGTCATGTAGTATTACTTCATGACGTATGACGTCATGTAGTATTAGGTTACAGCGTATGACGTTATGTATTATTACGATATAACGTATGACGTTATGCAGTATTAGGTTATAACGTATGACGTCATGTAGTTTTGCGTTATAACTTATGACGTTATGTAGTATTACGATACAACTTATGACGTCATGTGGTGTTACGTTATTGCGAATAACGTTATATTGTGTTACTCTATGACGTATGACGTCATGTAGTATTACGTTATAACGTATGACGGTATGTAGTATTACGTTATTCCGTATAACGTTATATAGTGTTACTTTATGAAGTATGACGTTATGTTGTATTACGTTATAGCGTATGACGTTATGGAGCATTACGTTATAACGTATGAGGTCATGTGGTATTACATTAGTACGAATATCGTAATATTGTGTTACTTTATGACGTATGACGTCATGTAGTATTACTTTATGACGTATGACGGTATGTAGTATTACGTTATTCCGTATAACGTTATGTATTATTACGATATAACGTAATACGTTATGCAGAATTGGGTTATAACGTATGACGTTACGTAGTATTACGTTATAACGTATGATGTTATGGAGTGTTACGTTATAACGTATGACGTCATGTGGTAATACTTTATTACGAATAACGTTATATTGTGTTACTTTATGACGTATGACGACATGTAGTATTAGGTTGCAACGTATGACGTTATGTATTATTACGATATAACGTATGACGTTATGCAGTATAAGGATATAACGTATGACGTCATGTAGTTTTGCGTTATAACGTATGACGTTATGTAGTATTACGATATAACGTATGACGTCATGTAGTATTACGTTATAACGTATGACGTGATGTGGTATTACGTTATTACGAATAACGTTATATTGTGTTACTTTATAACGTATGACGTCATGTAGTATTACGTTATTCCGTATAACGTTAT
The DNA here is from genome assembly GCF_910591885.1 of Bombus terrestris. Taxonomy (NCBI): domain Eukaryota; kingdom Metazoa; phylum Arthropoda; class Insecta; order Hymenoptera; family Apidae; genus Bombus; species Bombus terrestris. Next base: position 2,290,130 of record NW_025963557.1, read on the forward strand.
ATAGTGTTACGTTATAAAGTATGACGTCATGTAGTATTACGTTATAACGTATGACGTGATGTGGTATTACGTTATTACGAATAACGTTATATTGTGTTACTTTATAACGTATGACGTCATGTAGTATTACGTTATAACGTATGGTGTTATGTAGTATTACGATATAACGTATGACGTCATGTGGTATTACGTTATTGCGAATAACGTTATATTGTGTTACTTTATGACGTATGGCGTCATGTAGTATTACGTTATAACGTATGACGGTATGTAGTGTTACGTTATTGCGAATAACGTTATATTGTGTTACTTTATGACGTATGACGTCATGTAGTATTACGTTATAACGTATGACGGTATGTAGTATTACGTTATTCCGTATGACGTTATATCGTGTTACTTTATGACGTATGACGTCATGTAGTATTACTTTATGACGTATGACGTCATGTAGTATTAGGTTACAACGTATGACGTTATGTATTATTACGATATAACGTATGACGTTATGTATTATTACGATATAACGTATGACGTCATGTAGTATTACGTTATAACGTATGCCGTCATGTAGCATTACGTTATAACATATGACGTCATGTAGTATTACAATATAACGTACAACGTTATATAGGATTACGATATAACGCACAATGTTATGTCGTATTACGTTATAACGTATCATGTCATGTAGCATTACGTTATAACGTATGACTTTATGGAGTATTACGTTATAACGTATGATGTCATGTGGTATTACGTTATTACGAATATCGTAATATTGTGTTACTTTATGACGTATGACGTCATGTAGTATTACTTCATGACGTATGACGTCATGTAGTATTACTTTATGACGTATGACGTCATGTAGTATTAGGTTACAACGTATGACGTTATGTATTATTACGATATAACGTATGACGTTATGCAGTATTAGCTTATAACGTATGACGTCATGTAGTTTTGCGTTATAACTTATGACGTTATGTAGTATTGCGATACAACGTATGACGTCATGTGGTATTACGTTATTGCGAATAACGTTATATTGTGTTACTTTATGACGTATGACGTCATGTAGTATTACGTTATAACGTATGACGGTATGTAGTATTACGTTATTCCGTATAACGTTATATAGTGTTACTTTATGAAGTATGACGTTATGTTGTATTACGTTATAGCGTATGACGTTATGGAGCATTACGTTATAACGTATGAGGTCATGTGGTATTACATTAGTACGAATATCGTTATATTGTGTTACTTTATGACGTATGACGTCATGTAGTATTACTTTATGACGTATGACGTCATGTAGTATTAGGTTACAACGTATGACGTTATGTATTATTACGATATAACGTATGACGTTATGTATTATTACGATATAACGTATGACGTCATGTAGTATTACGTTATAACGTATGCCGTCATGTAGCATTACGTTATAACATATGACGTCATGTAGTATTACAATATAACGTACAACGTTATATAGGATTACGATATAACGCACAATGTTATGTCGTATTACGTTATAACGTATCATGTCATGTAGCATTACGTTATAACGTATGACTTTATGGAGTATTACGTTATAACGTATGATGTCATGTGGTATTACGTTATTACGAATATCGTAATATTGTGTTACTTTATGACGTATGACGTCATGTAGTATTACTTCATGACGTATGACGTCATGTAGTATTACTTTATGACGTATGACGTCATGTAGTATTAGGTTACAACGTATGACGTTATGTATTATTACGATATAACGTATGACGTTATGCAGTATTAGCTTATAACGTATGACGTCATGTAGTTTTGCGTTATAACTTATGACGTTATGTAGTATTGCGATACAACGTATGACGTCATGTGGTATTACGTTATTGCGAATAACGTTATATTGTGTTACTTTATGACGTATGACGTCATGTAGTATTACGTTATAACGTATGACGGTATGTAGTATTACGTTATTCCGTATAACGTTATATAGTGTTACTTTATGATGTATGACGTTATGTTGTATTACGTTATAGCGTATGACGTTATGGAGCATTACGTTATAACATATGAGGTCATGTGGTATTACATTAGTACGAATATCGTAATATTGTGTTACTTTATGGCGTATGACGTCATGTAGTATTACGTTATAACGTAGGACGTTATGTATTATTACGATATAACGTATGACGTCATGTAGTATTACGTTATAACGTATGACGTCATGTAGTATTACGATATAACGTACAACGTTATGTCGTATTACGTTATAACATATCATGTCATGTAGTATTACGTTATAACGTATGACGTTATGTAGTATTACGTTATAACGTATGACGGCATGTAGTATTACGTTATTCCGTATAACGTTATACAGTGTTACTTTATGAAGTATGACATTATGTTGTATTACTTTATAACGTATGACGTTATGGAGTATTACGTTATAACGTGTGAGGTCATGTGGTATTACATTATTACGAATATCGTAATATTGTGTTACTTTATGACGTACGACGTCATGTAGTATTACTTTATGACGTATGACGTCATGTAGTAATAGGTTACAACGTATGACGTTATGTATTATTACGATATAACGTATGACGTCATGTAGTATTACGTTATAACGTATCATGTCATGTAGTATTACGTCATAACGTATGCCGTCATGTAGAATTACGTTATAACATATGACGTCATGTAGTAATACGATATAACGTACAACGTTATATAGAATTACGATATAACGCACAACGTTATGTCGTATTACGTTATAACGTATCATGTCATGTAGTATTGCGTTATAACGTATGACGTAATGGAGTATTACGTTATAACGTATGAGGTCATGTGGTATTACGTTATTACGAATAACGTTATATTGTGTTACTTTATGACGTATGACGTCATGTAGTATTACTTCATGACGTATGACGTCATGTAGTATTAGGTTACAGCGTATGACGTTATGTATTATTACGATATAACGTATGACGTTATGCAGTATTAGGTTATAACGTATGACGTCATGTAGTTTTGCGTTATAACTTATGACGTTATGTAGTATTACGATACAACGTATGACGTCATGTGGTGTTACGTTATTGCGAATAACGTTATATTGTGTTACTCTATGACGTATGACGTCATGTAGTATTACGTTATAACGTATGACGGTATGTAGTATTACGTTATTCCGTATAACGTTATATAGTGTTACTTTATGAAGTATGACGTTATGTTGTATTACGTTATAGCGTATGACGTTATGGAGCATTACGTTATAACGTATGAGGTCATGTGGTATTACATTAGTACGAATAACGTAATATTGTGTTACTTTATGACGTATGACGTCATGTAGTATTACTTTATGACGTATGACGGTATGTAGTATTACGTTATTCCGTATAACGTTATGTATTATTACGATATAACGTAATACGTTATGCAGAATTGGGTTATAACGTATGACGTTACGTAGTATTACGTTATAACGTATGATGTTATGGAGTATTACGTTATAACGTATGACGTCATGTGGTAATACTTTATTACGAATAACGTTATATTGTGTTACTTTATGACGTATGACGACATGTAGTATTAGGTTGCAACGTATGACGTTATGTATTATTACGATATAACGTATGACGTTATGCAGTATAAGGATATAACGTATGACGTCATGTAGTTTTGCGTTATAACGTATGACGTTATGTAGTATTACGATATAACGTATGACGTCATGTAGTATTACGTTATAACGTATGACGTGATGTGGTATTACGTTATTACGAATAACGTTATATTGTGTTACTTTATAACGTATGACGTCATGTAGTATTACGTTATTCCGTATAACGTTATATAGTGTTACGTTATAAAGTATGACGTCATGTAGTATTACGTTATAACGTATGACGTGATGTGGTATTACGTTATTACGAATAACGTTATATTGTGTTACTTTATAACGTATGACGTCATGTAGTATTACGTTATAACGTATGGCGTTATGTAGTATTACGATATAACGTATGACGTCATGTGGTATTACGTTATTGCGAATAACGTTATATTGTGTTACTTTATGACGTATGGCGTCATGTAGTATTACGTTATAACGTATGACGGTATGTAGTGTTACGTTATTGCGAATAACGTTATATTGTGTTACTTTATGACGTATGACGTCATGTAGTATTACGTTATAACGTATGACGGTATGTAGTATTACGTTATTCCGTATAACGTTATATCGTGTTACTTTATGACGTATGACGTCATGTAGTATTACTTTATGACGTATGACGTCATGTAGTATTACTTTATGACGTATGACGTCATGTAGTATTACTTTATGACGTATGACGTCATGTAGTATTAGGTTACAACGTATGACGTTATGTATTATTACGATATAACGTATGACGTTATGTATTATTACGATATAACGTATGACGTCATGTAGTATTACGTAATAACGTATGCCGTCATGTAGTATTACGTTATAACATATGACGTCATGTAGTATTACCATATAACGTACAACGTTATATAGAATTACGATATAACGCACAACGTTATGTCGTATTACGTTATAACGTATCATGTCATGTAGCATTACGTTATAACGAATAACTTTATGGAGTATTACGTTATAACGTATGATGTCATGTGGTAATACGTTATTACAAATATCGTAATATTGTGTTACTTTATGACGTATGACGTCATGTAGTATTACTTTATGACGTATGACGTCATGTTGTATTACGTTATAACGTATGACGTTCTGGAGTATTACGTTATAACGTATGAGGTCATGTGGTATTACGTTATTACGAATAACGTTATATTGTGTTAATTTATGACCTATGACGTCATGTAGTATTACTTTATGACGTATGACGTCATGTTGTATTAGGTTACAACGTATGATGTTATGTATTATTACGATATAACGTATGACGTTATGTATTATTACGTTATAACGTATGCCGTCATGTAGCATTACGTTATAACGTATGACTTTATGGAGTATTACGTTATAATGTATGACGTCATGTGGTGTTACGTTATTGCGAATAACGTTATATTGTGTTAATTTATGACCTATGACGTCATGTAGTATTACTTCATGACGTATGACGTCATGTAGTATTAGGTTACAGCGTATGACGTTATGTATTATTACGATATAACGTATGACGTTATGCAGTATTAGGTTATAACGTATGACGTCATGTAGTTTTGCGTTATAACTTATGACGTTATGTAGTATTACGATACAACGTATGACGTCATGTGGTGTTACGTTATTGCGAATAACGTTATATTGTGTTACTCTATGACGTATGACGTCATGTAGTATTACGTTATAACGTATGACGGTATGTAGTATTACGTTATTCCGTATAACGTTATATAGTGTTACTTTATGAAGTATGACGTTATGTTGTATTACGTTATAGCGTATGACGTTATGGAGCATTACGTTATAACGTATGAGGTCATGTGGTATTACATTAGTACGAATATCGTAATATTGTGTTACTTTATGACGTATGACGTCATGTAGTATTACTTTATGACCTATGACGGTATGTAGTATTACGTTATTCCGTATAACGTTATGTATTATTACGATATAACGTAATACGTTATGCAGAATTGGGTTATAACGTATGACGTTACGTAGTATTACGTTATAACGTATGATGTTATGGAGTATTACGTTATAACGTATGACGTCATGTGGTAATACTTTATTACGAATAACGTTATATTGTGTTACTTTATGACGTATGACGACATGTAGTATTAGGTTGCAACGTATGACGTTATGTATTATTACGATATAACGTATGACGTTATGCAGTATAAGGATATAACGTATGACGTCATGTAGTTTTGCGTTATAACGTATGACGTTATGTAGTATTACGATATAACGTATGACGTCATGTAGTATTACGTTATAGCGTATGACGTGATGTGGTATTACGTTATTACGAATAACGTTATATTGTGTTACTTTATAACGTATGACGTCATGTAGTATTACGTTATTCCGTATAACGTTATATAGTGTTACGTTATAAAGTATGACGTCATGTAGTATTACGTTATAACGTATGACGTGATGTGGTATTACGTTATTACGAATAACGTTATATTGTGTTACTTTATAACGTATGACGTCATGTAGTATTACGTTATAACGTATGGCGTTATGTAGTATTACGATATAACGTATGACGTCATGTGGTATTACGTTATTGCGAATAACGTTATATTGTGTTACTTTATGACGTATGGCGTCATGTAGTATTACGTTATAACGTATGACGGTATGTAGTGTTACGTTATTGCGAATAACGTTATATTGTGTTACTTTATGACGTATGACGTCATGTAGTATTACGTTATAACGTATGACGGTATGTAGTATTACGTTATTCCGTATAACGTTATATCGTGTTACTTTATGACGTATGACGTCATGTAGTATTACTTTATGACGTATGACGTCATGTAGTATTACTTTATGACGTATGACGTCATGTAGTATTACTTTATGACGTATGACGTCATGTAGTATTAGGTTACAACGTATGACGTTATGTATTATTACGATATAACGTATGACGTTATGTATTATTACGATATAACGTATGACGTCATGTAGTATTACGTAATAACGTATGCCGTCATGTAGTATTACGTTATAACATATGACGTCATGTAGTATTACGATATAACGTACAACGTTATATAGAATTACGATATAACGCACAACGTTATGTCGTATTACGTTATAACGTATCATGTCATGAAGCATTACGTTATAACGTATAACTTTATGGAGTATTACGTTATAACGTATGATGTCATGTGGTAATACGTTATTACAAATATCGTAATATTGTGTTACTTTATGACGTATGACGTCATGTAGTATTACTTTATGACGTATGACGTCATGTTGTATTACGTTATAACGTATGACGTTCTGGAGTATTACGTTATAACGTATGAGGTCATGTGGTATTACGTTATTACGAATAACGTTATATTGTGTTAATTTATGACCTATGACGTCATGTAGTATTACTTTATGACGTATGACGTCATGTTGTATTAGGTTACAACGTATGATGTTATGTATTATTACGATATAACGTATGACGTTATGTATTATTACGTTATAACGTATGCCGTCATGTAGCATTACGTTATAACGTATGACTTTATGGAGTATTACGTTATAACGTATGATGTCATGTTGTATTACGTTATTACAAATATCGTAATATTGTGTTACTTTATGACCTATGACGTCATGTAGTATTACTTTATGACGTATGACGTCATGTTGTATTAGGTTACAACGTATGACGTTATGTATTATTACGATGTAACGTATGACGTCATGTAGTATTACGTTATAACGTATCATGTCATGTAGTATTACGTCATAACGTATGCCGTCATGTAGTATTACGTTATAACATATGACGTCATGTAGTAATACGATATAACGTACAACGTTATATAGAATTACGATATAACGCACAACGTTATGTCGTATTACGTTATAACGTATCATGTCATGTAGTATTACGTTATAACGTATGACGTAATGGAGTATTACGTTATAACGTATGAGGTCATGTGGTATTACGTTATTACGAATAACGTTATATTGTGTTACTTTAAGACGTATGACGTCATGTAGTATTACTTCATGACGTATGACGTCATGTAGTATTAGGTTACAGCGTATGACGTTATGTATTATTACGATATAACGTATGACGTTATGCAGTATTAGGTTATAACGTATGACGTCATGTAGTTTTGCGTTATAACGTATGCCGTCATGTAGCATTACGTTATAACATATGACGTCATGTAGTATTACGATATAACGTACAACGTTATATAGAATTACGATATAACGCACAACGTTATGTCGTATTACGTTATAACGTATCATGTCATGTAGCATTACGTTATAACGTATGACTTTATGCAGTATTACGTTATAACGTATGATGTCATGTGGTATTACGTTATTGCGAATAACGTTATATTGTGTTACTTTATGTAGTATGACTTATGTAGTATTACTTCATGACGTATGACCTCATGTAGTATTAGGTTACAACGTATGACGTTATGTATTATTACGATATAACCTATGAAGTTATGTATTATTACGATATAACGTATGACGTCATGTAGTATTACGTTATAACGTATGCCGTCATGTAGCATTACGTTATAACATATGACGTCATGTAGTATTACGATATAACGTACAACGTTATATAGAATTACGATATAACGCACAACGTTATGTCGTATTACGTTATAACTTATCATGTCATGTAGCATTACGTTATAACGTATGGCTTTATGGAGTATTACGTTATAACGTATGATGTCATGTTGTATTACGTTATTACAAATATCGTAATATTGTGTTACTTTATGACGTATGACGTCATGTAGTATTACTTTATGACGTATGACGTTATGTTGTATTAGGTTACAACGTATGATGTTATGTATTATTACGATTTAACGTATGACGTTATGTATTATTACGATATAACGTATGACGTTATGCAGTATTAGGTTATAACGTATGACGTCATGTAGTTTTGCGTTATAACGTATGCCGTCATGTAGCATTACGTTATAACATATGACGTCATGTAGTATTACGATATAACGTACAACGTTATATAGAATTACGATATAACGCACAACGTTATGTCGTATTACGTTATAACGTATCATGTCATGTAGCATTACGTTATAACGTATGACTTTATGGAGTATTACGTTATAACGTATGATGTCATCTGGTATTAAGTTATTGCGAATAACGTTATATAGTGTTACTTTATGAAGTATGACGTTATGTTGTATTACGTTATAGCGTATGACGTTATGGAGCATTACGTTATAACGTATGAGGTCATGTGGTATTACATTAGTACGAATATCGTAATATTGTGTTACTTTATGACGTACGACGTCATGTAGTATTACTTTATGACGTATGACGTCATGTGGTATTACGTTATTACGAATAACGTTATATTGTGTTACTTTATGTAGTATGACTTATGTAGTATGACGTGATGTAGCATTTCTTTATAATGTATGGCGTTATGTAGCATTACGGTATAACGAATAACGCTGTACTGTGTTACTTTATAACGTATGACGTTATGTAGTGTTACGTTATAACGTATGACGTCGTGTAGTATTACGTTATAACGTATGACGTTATGTATTATTACGATATAACGTAATACGTTATGCAGAATTGGGTTATAACGTATGACGTCATGTAGTTTTGCGTTATAACGTATGACGTTACGTAGTATTACGTTATAACGTATGACGTTATGTAGTATTACGATATAACGTATGACGTCATGTGGTATTACGTTATTGCGAATAACATTATATTGTGTCACTTTATGACGTATGACGTCATGTAGTATTACGTTTTAACGTATGACGGTATGTAGCATTGCGTTGTTCCGTATAACGTTATATAGTGTTACGTTATAAAGTATGACGTCATGTAGTATTACGTTATAACGTATGACGTCATGTAGTATTAGGATATAACGTACAACGTTATGTCGTATTACGTTAGAACGTATCATGTCATGTAGTATTACGTTATAACGTATGACGTTATGGAGTATTACGTTATAACGTATGAGGTCATGTGGTATTACGTTATTACAAATATCGTAATATTGTGTTACTTTAAGACGTATGACGTCATGTAGTATTACATTATGACGTATGACGTCATGTAGTATTAGGTTACAACGTATGACGTTATGTATTATTACGATATAACGTAATACGTTATGCAGAATTGGGTTATAACGTATGACGTCATGTAGTTTTGCGTTATAACGTATGACGTTACGTAGTATTACGTTATAACGTATGATGTTATGGAGTATTACGTTATAACGTATGAGGTCATGTGGTATTACGTTATTACGAATATCGTAATATTGTGATACTTTATGACGCATGACGCCATGTAGTATTACTTTATTACGTATGACGTTATGCAGTATTAGGTTATAACGTATGATGTCATATACTTTTGCGTTATAACGTATGACGTTATGGAGTATTACGTTATAACGTATGACGTGCTGTGCTTTACGTTATTGCGAATAACGTTATATTGTGTTACTTTATAACGTATGACTTCATGTAGTATTACGTTATAACGTATGGCGTTATGTAGTACTACGATTTAACGTATGACGTCATGTGGTATTACGTTATTGCGAATAACGTTATATTGTGTTACTTTCTGATGTATGACGTCATGTAGTATTACGTTATAGCGTATGACGTTATGGAGCATTACGTTATAACGTGTGAGGTCATGTGGTATTACATTAGTACGAATATCGTAATATTGTGTTACTTTATGACGTACGACGTCATGTAGTATTACTTTATGACGTATGACGTCATGTGGCATTACGTTATTGCGAATAACGTTATATTGTGTTACTTTATGACGTATGACGTCATGTAGTATTACGTTATAACGTATGACGGTATGTAGTATTACGTTATTCCGTATAACGTTATATCGTGTTACTTTATGACGTATGACGTCATGTAGTATTACTTTATGACGTACGACGTCATGTAGTATTAGGTTACAACGTATGACGTTATGTATTATTACGATATAACGTATGCCGTCATGTAGCATTACGTTATAACATATGACGTCATGTAGTATTACGATATAACGTACAACGTTATATAGAATTACGATATAACGCACAACGTTATGTCGTATTACGTTATAACGTATCATGCCATGTAGCATTACGTTATATCGTATGACTTTATGGAGTATTACGTTATAACGTATGATGTCATGTGGTATTACGTTATTACAAATATCGTAATATTGTGTTATGTAGTATTGCGATACAACGTATGACGTCATGTGGTATTACGTTATTGCGAATAACGTTATATTGTGTTACTTTATGACGTATGACGTCATGTAGTATTGCGTTATAACGTATGACGGTATGTAGTATTACGTTATTCCGTATAACGTTATATAGTGTTACTTTATGATGTATGACGTTATGTTGTATTACGTTATAGCGTATGACGTTATGGAGCATTACGTTATAACATATGAGGTCATGTGGTATTACATTAGTACGAATATCGTAATATTGTGTTACTTTATGGCGTATGACGTCATGTAGTATTACGTTATAACGTAGGACGTTATGTATTATTACGATATAACGTATGACGTTATATCGTGTTACTTTATGACGTATGACGTCATGTAGTATTACGATATAACGTACAACGTTATGTCGTATTACGTTATAACATATCATGTCATGTAGTATTACGTTATAACGTATGACGTTATGTAGTATTACGTTATAACGTATGACGGCATGTAGTATTACGTTATTCCGTATAACGTTATACAGTGTTACTTTATGAAGTATGACATTATGTTGTATTACTTTATAACGTATGACGTTATGGAGTATTACGTTATAACGTGTGAGGTCATGTGGTATTACATTATTACGAATATCGTAATATTGTGTTACTTTATGACGTACGACGTCATGTAGTATTACTTTATGACGTATGACGTCATGTAGTATTAGGTTACAACGTATGACGTTATGTATTATTACGATGTAACGTATGACGTCATGTAGTATTACGTTATAACGTATCATGTCATGTAGTATTACGTCATAACGTATGCCGTCATGTAGTATTACGTTATAACGTATGACGGTATGTAGTATTACGTTATTCCGTATAACGTTATATAGTGTTACTTTATGATGTATGACGTTATGTTGTATTACGTTATAGCGTATGACGTTATGGAGCATTACGTTATAACGTATGAGGTCATGTGGTATTACATTAGTACGAATATCGTAATATTGTGTTACTTTATGACGTATGACGTCATGTAGTATTACTTTATGACGTATGACGGTATGTAGTATTACGTTATTCCGTATAACGTTATATAGTGTTACGTTATAAAGTATGACGTCGTGTAGTATTACGTTATAACGTATGACTTTATGGAGTATTACGTTATAACGTATGATGTCATGTGGTATTACGTTATTACGAATATCGTAATATTGTGTTTCTTTATGACGTATGACGTCATGTAGTATTACTTTGTGACGTATGACGTCATGTAGTATTACTTTATGACGTATGACGTCATGTAGTATTAGGTTAGAACGTATGACGTTATGTAGTATTACGATATAACGTATGACGTTATGTAGTATTACGATATAACGTATGACGTTATGTAATATTACGTTATAACATATGACGTTATGTATTATTACGATATAACGTATGACGTTATGTAGTATTACGATATAAGGTATGACGTCATGTGGTGTTACGTAGTTGCGAATAACGTTATATTGTGTTACTTTATGACGTATGACGTCATGTAGTATTACGTTATAGCGTATGACGGTATGTAGTATTACGTTATTCCGTATAATGTTATATAGTGTTACTTTATGAAGTATGACGTTATGTTGTATTACGTTATAGCGTATGACGCTATGGAGTATTACGTTATAACGTATGAGGTCATGTGGTATTACATTATTACGAATATCGTAATATTGTGTTACTTTATGATGTACGACGTCATGTAGTATTACTTTATGACGTATGACGTCATGTGGTATTACGATTTAACGTATGACGTCATGTGGTATTACGTTATTGCGAATAACGTTATATTGTGTTACTTTATTATGTATGACGTCATGTAGTATTACGTTATAACGTATGAGGTCATGTAGTATTACGATATAACGTACAACGTTATGTCGTATTACGTTATAACGTATCATGTCATGTAGTATTACGTTATAACGTATGCCGTCATGTAGTATTACGTTATAACATATGACGTCATGTAGTATTACGATATAACGTACAACGTTATATAGAATTACGATATAACGCACAACGTTATGTCCTATTACGTTATAACGTATGACGTCATGTAGTATTACGTTATAACGTATGACGTTATGGGGTATTACGTTATAACGTATGAGGTCATGTGGTATTACGTTATTACGAATATCGTAATATTGTGATACTTTATGACGTATGACGCCATGTAGTATTACGTTATAACGTATGGCGTTATGTAGTATTACGATTTAACGTATGACGTCATGTGGTATTACGTTATTGCGAATAACGTTATATTGTGTTACTTTATTATGTATGACGTCATGTAGTATTACGTTATAACGTATGACGGTATGTAGTATTACGTTATTCCGTATAACGTTATATAGTGTTACTTTTTGAAGTATGACGTTATGTTGTATTACGTTATAACGTATGACGTTATGGAGTATTACGTTATAACGTATGAGGTCATGTGGCATTACATTATTACGAATATCGTAATATTGTGTTACTTTATGACGTACGACGTCATGTAGTATTACTTTATGACGTATGACGTCATGTGGTATTACGTTATTGCGAATGACGTTATATTGTGTTACTTTATGACGTATGACGTCACGTAGTATTACGTTATAACGTATGACGGTATGTAGTATTACGTTATTCCGTATAACGTTATATCGTGTTACTTTATGACGTATGACGTCATGTAGTATCACTTTATGACATATGACGTCATGTAGTATTAGGTTACAACGTATGACGTTATGTATTATTACGATATAACGTATGACGTTATGTATTATTACGATATAACGTATGACGTCATGTAGTATTGCGTAATAACGTATGCCGTCATGTAGTATTACGTTATAACATATGACGTCATGTAGTATTACGATATAACGTACAACGTTATATAGAATTGCGATATAACGCACAACGTTATGTCGTATTACGTTATAACGTATCATGTCATGTAGTATTACGTTATAACGTATGACGTTATGGAGTATTACGTTATAACGTATGAGGTCATGTGGTATTACGTTATTACGAATAACGTTATATTGTGTTACTTTATGACGTATGACGTCATGTAGTATTACTTTATGACGTATGACGTCATGTAGTATTAGGTTACAACGTATGACGTTATGTATTATTACGATGTAACGTATGACGTCATGTAGTATTACGTTATAACGTATCATGTCATGTAGTATTACGTCATAACGTATGCCGTCATGTAGTATTACGTTATAACGTATGACGGTATGTAGTATTACGTTATTCCGTATAACGTTATATAGTGTTACTTTATGATGTATGACGTTATGTTGTATTACGTTATAGCGTATGACGTTATGGAGCATTACGTTATAACGTATGAGGTCATGTGGTATTACATTAGTACGAATATCGTAATATTGTGTTACTTTATGACGTATGACGTCATGTAGTATTACTTTATGACGTATGACGGTATGTAGTATTACGTTATTCCGTATAACGTTATATAGTGTTACGTTATAAAGTATGACGTCGTGTAGTATTACGTTATAACGTATGACTTTATGGAGTATTACGTTATAACGTATGATGTCATGTGGTATTACGTTATTACGAATATCGTAATATTGTGTTTCTTTATGACGTATGACGTCATGTAGTATTACTTTGTGACGTATGACGTCATGTAGTATTACTTTATGACGTATGACGTCATGTAGTATTAGGTTAGAACGTATGACGTTATGTAGTATTACGATATAACGTATGACGTTATGTAGTATTACGATATAACGTATGACGTTATGTAATATTACGTTATAACATATGACGTTATGTATTATTACGATATAACGTATGACGTTATGTAGTATTACGATATAAGGTATGACGTCATGTGGTGTTACGTAGTTGCGAATAACGTTATATTGTGTTACTTTATGACGTATGACGTCATGTAGTATTACGTTATAGCGTATGACGGTATGTAGTATTACGTTATTCCGTATAATGTTATATAGTGTTACTTTATGAAGTATGACGTTATGTTGTATTACGTTATAGCGTATGACGCTATGGAGTATTACGTTATAACGTATGAGGTCATGTGGTATTACATTATTACGAATATCGTAATATTGTGTTACTTTATGATGTACGACGTCATGTAGTATTACTTTATGACGTATGACGTCATGTGGTATTACGATTTAACGTATGACGTCATGTGGTATTACGTTATTGCGAATAACGTTATATTGTGTTACTTTATTATGTATGACGTCATGTAGTATTACGTTATAACGTATGAGGTCATGTAGTATTACGATATAACGTACAACGTTATGTCGTATTACGTTATAACGTATCATGTCATGTAGTATTACGTTATAACGTATGCCGTCATGTAGTATTACGTTATAACATATGACGTCATGTAGTATTACGATATAACGTACAACGTTATATAGAATTACGATATAACGCACAACGTTATGTCCTATTACGTTATAACGTATGACGTCATGTAGTATTACGTTATAACGTATGACGTTATGGGGTATTACGTTATAACGTATGAGGTCATGTGGTATTACGTTATTACGAATATCGTAATATTGTGATACTTTATGACGTATGACGCCATGTAGTATTACGTTATAACGTATGGCGTTATGTAGTATTACGATTTAACGTATGACGTCATGTGGTATTACGTTATTGCGAATAACGTTATATTGTGTTACTTTATTATGTATGACGTCATGTAGTATTACGTTATAACGTATGACGGTATGTAGTATTACGTTATTCCGTATAACGTTATATAGTGTTACTTTTTGAAGTATGACGTTATGTTGTATTACGTTATAACGTATGACGTTATGGAGTATTACGTTATAACGTATGAGGTCATGTGGTATTACATTATTACGAATATCGTAATATTGTGTTACTTTATGACGTACGACGTCATGTAGTATTACTTTATGACGTATGACGTCATGTGGTATTACGTTATTGCGAATGACGTTATATTGTGTTACTTTATGACGTATGACGTCACGTAGTATTACGTTATAACGTATGACGGTATGTAGTATTACGTTATTCCGTATAACGTTATATCGTGTTACTTTATGACGTATGACGTCATGTAGTATCACTTTATGACATATGACGTCATGTAGTATTAGGTTACAACGTATGACGTTATGTATTATTACGATATAACGTATGACGTTATGTATTATTACGATATAACGTATGACGTCATGTAGTATTGCGTAATAACGTATGCCGTCATGTAGTATTACGTTATAACATATGACGTCATGTAGTATTACGATATAACGTACAACGTTATATAGAATTGCGATATAACGCACAACGTTATGTCGTATTACGTTATAACGTATCATGTCATGTAGTATTACGTTATAACGTATGACGTTATGGAGTATTACGTTATAACGTATGAGGTCATGTGGTATTACGTTATTACGAATAACGTTATATTGTGTTACTTTATGACGTATGACGTCATGTAGTATTACTTTATGACGTATGACGTCATGTAGTATTACTTTATGACGTATGACGTCATGTAGTATTACTTTATGACGTATGACCTCATGTAGTATTAGGTTACAACGTATGACGTTATGTATTATTACGATATAACGTATGACGTTATGTATTATTACGATATAACGTATGACGTTATGTAGCATTACGATATAACGTATGACGTCATGTGGTGTTACGTAATTGCGAATAACGTTATATTGTGTTACTTTATGACGTATGACGTCATGTAGTATTAGGTTGCAACGTATGACGTTATGTATTATTACGATATAACGTATGACGTTATGCAGTATTAGGTTCTAACGTATGACGTCATGTAGTTTTGCGTTATAACGTATGACGTTATGTAGTATTACGATACAACGTATGACGTCATGTGGTGTTACGTTATTGCGAATAACGTTATATAGTGTTACTTTAAGAAGTATGACGTTATGTTGTATTACGTTATAGCGTATGACGTCATGTGGTATTACGTTATTACGAAAAACGTTATATTGTGTTACTTTATGTAGTATGACTTATGTAGTATGACGTGATGTAACATTTCTTTATAATGTACGACGTTATGTAGCATTACGGTATTACGAATAACGTTGTACTGTGTTACTTTATAACGTATGACGTTATGTAGTGTTACGTTATAACGTATGACGTCGTGTAGTATTACGTTATAACGTATGACGTGATGTATTATTACGATATAACGTAATACGTTATGCAGAATTGGGTTATAACGTATGACGTCATGTAGTTTTGCGTTATAACGTATGACTTTACGTAGTATTACGTTATAACGTATGATGTTATGGAGTATTACGTTATAACGTATGACGTCACGTGGTAATATTTTATTCCGTATAACGTTATATAGTGTTACATTATAAAGTATGACGTTGTGTAGTATTACGTTATAACGTATGACGTTATGTATTATTACGATATATCGTATGACGTCATGTAGTATTACGTTATAACGTATGACGTCATGTAGTTTTGCGTTATAACGTATGATGTTATGGAGTATTACGTTATAACGTATGACGTCATGTGGTAATACTTTATTACCAATAACGTTATATTGTGTTACTTTATGACGTATGACGTCATGTAGTATTAGGTTACAACGTATGACGTTATGTATTATTACGATATAACGTATGACGTTATGCAGTATTAGCTTATAACGTATGACGTCATGTAGTTTTGCGTTATAACTTATGACGTTATGTAGTATTGCGATACAACGTATGACGTCATGTGGTGTTACGTTATTGCGAATAACGTTATATTGTGTTACTTTATGACGTATGACGTCATGTAGTATTACGTTATAACGTATGACGGTATGTAGTATTACGTTATTCCGTATAACGTTATATAGTGTTACTTTATGATGTATGACGTTATGTTGTATTACGTTATAGCGTATGACGTTATGGAGCATTACGTTATAACATATGAGGTCATGTGGTATTACATTAGTACGAATATCGTAATATTGTGTTACTTTATGTAGTATGACTTATGTAGTATGACGTGATGTAGTATTACTTTATAATGTATGACGTTATGTAGCATTACGGTATTACGAATAACGTTGTACTGTGTTACTTTATAACGTATGACGTTATGTAGTGTTACGTTATAACGTATGACGTCGTGTAGTATTACGTTATAACGTATGACGTTATGTATTATTACGATATAACGTAATACGTTATGCAGAATTCTGTTATAACGTATGACGTCATGTAGTTTTGCGTTATAACGTATGACGTTACGTAGTATTACGTTATAACGTATGATGTTATGGAGTATTACGTTATAACGTATGACGTTATGGAGTATTACGTTATAACGTATGAGGTCATGTGGTATTACGTTATTACGAATATCGTAATATTGTGTTACTTTATGACGTATGACGTAATGTAGTATTACTTTATGACGTATGACGTCATGTAGTATTAGGTTACAACGTATGACGTTATGTATTATTACGATATAACGTATGACGTTATGCAGTATTAGGTTATAACGTATGACGTCATGTAGTTTTGCGTTATAACGTATGACGTTATGTAGTATTACGCTATATCGTATGACGTCATGTGGTATTACGTTATTGCGAATAACGTTATATTGTGTTACTTTATGACGTATGACGTCATGTAGTATTACGTTATAACGTATGACGGTATGTAGTATTACGTTATTCCGTATAACGTTATGTATTATTACGTTATGACGTATGACGTCATGTAGTATTACGATATAACGTACAACGTTATGTCGTATTACGTTATAACGTATCATGTCATGTAGTATAACGTTATAACGTATGACGTTATTGAGTATTACGTTATAACGTATGATGTCATGTGGTATTACGTTATTACGAATATCGTAATATTGTTAGACTTTATGACGTATGACGTCATATAGTATTACTTTATGACGTATGACGTCATGTAGTATTAGGTTACAACGTATGACGTCATGTATTATTACGATATAACGTATGACGTTATGCAGTATTAGGTTATAACGTATGACGTCATGTAGTTTTGCGTTATAACGTATGACGTTATGTAGTATTACGCTATATCGTATGACGTCATGTGGTATTACGTTATTGCGAATAACGTTATATTGTGTTACTTTATGACGTATGACGTCATGTAGTATTACGTTATAACGTATGACGGTATGTAGTATTACTTTATTCCGTATAACGTCATATCGTGTTACGTTATAAAGTATGACGTCGTGTAGTATTACGTTATAACGTATGACGTTATGTATTATTACGATATAACGTATGACGTCATGTAGTATTACGTTATAACGTATGCCGTCATGTAGTATTACGTTATAACATATGACGTCATGTAGTATTACGATATAACGTACAACGTTATATTGAATTACGATATAACGCACAACGTTATGTCGTAATACGTTATAACGTATCATGTCATGTAGTATTACGTTATAACGTATGACTTTATGTATTATTACGATATAACGTATGACGTCATGTAGTATTATGTTATAACGTATGCCGTCATGTAGTATTACGTTATAACATATGACGTTATGTATTATTACGATATAACGTATGACGTTATGTAGTATTACGATATAAGGTATGACGTCATGTGGTGTTACGTAGTTGCGAATAACGTTATATTGTGTTACTTTATGACGTATGACGTCATGTAGTATTACGTTATAGCGTATGACGGTATGTAGTATTACGTTATTCCGTATAATGTTATATAGTGTTACTTTATGAAGTATGACGTTATGTAGTATTACTTTATGACGTATGACGTCATGTAGTATTAGGTTACAACGTATGACGTTATGTATTATTACGATATAACGTATGACGTTATGCAGTATTAGGTTATAACGTATGACGTCATGTAGTTTTGCGTTATAACGTATGACGTTATGTAGTATTACGCTATATCGTATGACGTCATGTGGTATTACGTTATTGCGAATAACGTTATATTGTGTTACTTTATGACGTATGACGTCATGTAGTATTACGTTATAACGTATGACGGTATGTAGTATTACGTTATTCCGTATAACGTTATGTATTATTACGTTATGACGTATGACGTCATGTAGTATTACGATATAACGTACAACGTTATGTCGTATTACGTTATAACGTATCATGTCATGTAGTATAACGTTATAACGTATGACGTTATTGAGTATTACGTTATAACGTATGATGTCATGTGGTATTACGTTATTACGAATATCGTAATATTGTTAGACTTTATGACGTATGACGTCATATAGTATTACTTTATGACGTATGACGTCATGTAGTATTAGGTTACAACGTATGACGTCATGTATTATTACGATATAACGTATGACGTTATGCAGTATTAGGTTATAACGTATGACGTCATGTAGTTTTGCGTTATAACGTATGACGTTATGTAGTATTACGCTATATCGTATGACGTCATGTGGTATTACGTTATTGCGAATAACGTTATATTGTGTTACTTTATGACGTATGACGTCATGTAGTATTACGTTATAACGTATGACGGTATGTAGTATTACTTTATTCCGTATAACGTCATATCGTGTTACGTTATAAAGTATGACGTCGTGTAGTATTACGTTATAACGTATGACGTTATGTATTATTACGATATAACGTATGACGTCATGTAGTATTACGTTATAACGTATGCCGTCATGTAGTATTACGTTATAACATATGACGTCATGTAGTATTACGATATAACGTACAACGTTATATTGAATTACGATATAACGCACAACGTTATGTCGTAATACGTTATAACGTATCATGTCATGTAGTATTACGTTATAACGTATGACTTTATGTATTATTACGATATAACGTATGACGTCATGTAGTATTATGTTATAACGTATGCCGTCATGTAGTATTACGTTATAACATATGACGTTATGTATTATTACGATATAACGTATGACGTTATGTAGTATTACGATATAAGGTATGACGTCATGTGGTGTTACGTAGTTGCGAATAACGTTATATTGTGTTACTTTATGACGTATGACGTCATGTAGTATTACGTTATAGCGTATGACGGTATGTAGTATTACGTTATTCCGTATAATGTTATATAGTGTTACTTTATGAAGTATGACGTTATGTTGTATTACGTTATAGCGTATGACGCTATGGAGTATTACGTTATAACGTATGAGGTCATGTGGTATTACATTATTACGAATATCGTAATATTGTGTTACTTTATGATGTACGACGTCATGTAGTATTACTTTATGACGTATGACGTCATGTGCTATTACGTTATTACGAATAACGTTATATTGTGTTACTTTATGTAGTATGACTTATGTAGTATGACGTGATGTAGTATTACTTTATAATGTATGACGTTATGTAGCATTACGCTATTACGAATAACGTTGTACTGTGTTACTTTATAACGTATGACGTTATGTAGTGTTACGTTATAACGTATGACGTCGTGTAGTATTACGTTATAACGTATGACGTTATGTATTATTACGATATAACGTAATACGTTGTGCAGAATTGGGTTATAACGTATGACGTCATGTAGTATTACGTTATAACATATGACGTCATGTAGTATTACGATATAACGTACAACGTTATATAGAATTACGATATAACGCACAACGTTATGTCGTATTACGTTATAACGTATCATGTCATGTAGTATTACGTTATATCGTATGACGTTATGGAGTATTACGTTATAACGTATGAGGTCATGTGTTATTACGTTATTACGAATATCGTAATATTGTGTTACTTTACGACGTATGACGTCATGTAGTATTACTTTATTACGTATGACGTCATGTAGTATTACTTTATTACGTATGACGTCATGTAGTATTAGGTTACAACGTATGACGTCATGTAGTATTAGGTTACAACGTATGACGTTATGTATCATTACGATATAACGTATGACGTTATGCAGTATTATGTTATAACGTATGACGTCATGTAGTTTTGCGTTATAACGTATGACGTTATGTAGTATTACGATATAACGTATGACGTCATGTGGTATTACGTTATTGCGAATAACGTTATGTTGTGTTACTTTATGACGTATGACGTCATGTAGTGTTACGTTATAACGTATGACGGTATGTAGTATTACGTTATTCCGTATAACGTTATATAGTGTTACGTTATAAAGTATGACGTCGTGTAGTATTACGTTATAACGTATGACGTTATGTATTATTACGACATAACGTATGACGTCATGTAGTATTACGTTATAACGTATGACGTCATGTAGTATTACGATATAACGTACAACGCTCTGTCGTATTACGTTATAACGTATCATGTCATGTAGTATTACGTTATAACGTATGACGTTATGGAGTATTACGTTATAACGTATGAGGTCATGTGGTATTACATTATTACGAATATCGTAATATTGTGTTACTTTATGACGTACGACGTCATGTAGTATTACTTTATGACGTATGACGTCATGTGGTATTACGTTATTGCGAATAACGTTATATTATGTTACTTTATGTAGTATGACTTATGTAGTATGACGTGATGTAGTATTACTTTATAATGTATGACGTTATGTAGCATTACCGTATTACGAGTAACGCTGTATTGTGTTACTTTATGACGTATGACGTCATGTAGTATTACGTTATAACGTACGACGTTATGGAGTATTACGTTATAACGTATGAGGTCATGTGGTATTACGTTATTACGAATATCGTAATATTGTGTTACTTTATGACGTATGACGTCATGTGGTATTACTTTATGACGTATGACGTCATGTAGTATTACTTTATGACGTATGACGTCATGTAGTATTACTTTATGACGTATGACGTCATGTAGTATTACTTTATGACGTATGACGTCATGTAGTATTAGGTTACAACTTATGACGTTATGTATTATTACGATATAACGTATGACGTTATGTAGTATTACGATATAACGTATGACGTCATGTGGTGTTACGTAATTGCGAATAACGTTATATTGTGTTACTGTATGACGTATGACGTCATGTAGTATTAGGTTACAACGTATGACGTTATGTATTATTATGTTATAACGTAGGACATTATGTATTATTACGATATAACGTATGACGTCATGTAGTATTACGTTATAACGTATGACGTCATGTAGTATTACGTTGTTGCGAATATCGTAATATTGTGTCACTTTATGACGTATGACGTCATGTAGTATTACTTTATGACGTATGACGTCATGTAGTATTACTTTATGACGTATGACGTCATGTAGTATTACTTTATGACGTATGACGTCATGTAGTATTACTTTATGACGTATGACGTCATGTAGTATTACTTTATGACGTATGACGTCATGTAGTATTAGGTTACAACTTATGACGTTATGTATTATTACGATATAACGTATGACGTTATGCAGTATTAGGTTATAACGTATGACGTCATGTAGTTTTGCGTTATAACGTATGACGTTATGTAGTATTACGATATAACGTATGACGTCATGTGGTGTTACGTTATTGCGAATAACGTTATATTGTGTTACTTTATGACGTATGACGTCATGTATTATTACGTTATAACATATGACGGTATGTAGTATTACGTTATTCCGTATAACGTTATATAGTGTTACTTTATGAAGTATGACGTTATGGAGCATTACGTTATAACGTATGAGGTCATGTGGTATTACATTAGTACGAATATCGTAATATTGTGTTACTTTATGACGTGTGACGTCATGTAGTATTAGGTTACAACGTATGACGTTATGTATTATTACGATATAACGTATGACGTTATGCAGTTTCAGGTTATAACGTATGACGTCATGTAGTTTTGCATTATAACGTATGACGTTATGTAGTATTACGATATAACGTATGACGTCATGTGGTGTTACGTTATTGCGAATAACGTTATATTGTGCTACTTTATGACGTATGACGTCATGTAGTATTACGTTATAACATATGACGGTATGTAGTATTACGTTATTCCGTATAACGTTATATAGTGTTACTTTATGACGTATGACGTCATGTAGTATTAGGTTACAACGTATGACGTTATGTATTATTACGATATAACGTATGACGTTATGCAGTATTAGGTTATAACGTATGACGTCATGTAGTTTTGCGTTATAACTTATGACGTTATGTAGTATTGCGATACAACGTATGACGTCATGTGGTGTTACGTTATTGCGAATAACGTTATATTGTGTTACTTTATGACGTATGACGTCATGTAGTATTACGTTATAACGTATGACGGTATGTAGTATTACGTTATTCCGTATAACGTTATATAGTGTTACTTTATGATGTATGACGTTATGTAGTGTTACGTTATAACGTATGACGTCGTGTAGTATTACGTTATAACGTATGACGTTATGTATTATTACGATATAACGTAATACGTTATGCAGAATTCTGTTATAACGTATGACGTCATGTAGTTTTGCGTTATAACGTATGACGTTACGTAGTATTACGTTATAACGTATGATGTTATGGAGTATTACGTTATAACGTATGACGTTATGGAGTATTACGTTATAACGTATGAGGTCATGTGGTATTACGTTATTACGAATATCGTAATATTGTGTTACTTTATGACGTTTGACGTAATGTAGTATTACTTTATGACGTATGACGTCATGTAGTATTAGGTTACAACGTATGACGTTATGTATTATTACGATATAACGTATGACGTTATGTAGTATTACGATATAACGTATCACGTCATGTGGTGTTACGAATTGCGAATAACGTTATATTGTGTTACTTTATGACGTATGACGTCATGTAGTATTACGTTATAACGTATGACGGTATGTAGTATTACGTTATTCCGTATAACGTTATGTATTATTACGATATAACGTACAACGTCATATAGAATTACGATATAACGCACAACGTTATGTCGTATTACGTTATAACGTATCATGTCATGTAGTATTACGTTATAACGTATGACGTTATGGAGTATTACGTTATAACGTATGAGGTCATGTGGTATTACATTATTACGAATATCGTAATATTGTGTTACTTTATGACGTACGACGTCATGTAGTATTACTTTATGACGTATGACGTCATGTGGTATTACGTTATTGCGAGTAACGTTATATTATGTTGCTTTATGTAGTATGACTTATGTAGTATGGCGTGATGTAGTATTACTTTATAATGTATGACGTTATGTAGCATTACCGTGTTACGAGTATCGTTGTATTGTGTTACTTTATGACGTGTGACGTCATGTAGTATTAGGTTACAACGTATGACGTTATGTATTATTACGATATAACGTATGACGTTATGCAGTATTAGGTTATAACGTATGACGTCATGTAGTTTTGCGTTATAACGTATGACGTTATGTAGTATTACGCTATATCGTATGACGTCATGTGGTATTACGTTATTGCGAATAACGTTATATTGTGTTACTTTATGACGTATGACGTCATGTAGTATTACGTTATAACGTATGACGGTATGTAGTATTACGTTATTCCGTATAACGTTATGTATTATTACGTTATAACGTATGACGTCATGTAGTATTACGATATAACGTACAACGTTGTGTCGTATTACGTTATAACGTATCATGTTATGTAGTATAACGTTATAACGTATGACGTTATGCAGTATTACGTTATAACGTATGAGGTCATGTGGTATTATGTTATTACGAATATCGTAATGTTGTGTTACGTTATGACGTATGACGTCATGTAGTATTACTTTATGACGTATGACGTCATGTAGTATTAGGTGACAACGTATGACGTTATGTATTATTACGATATAACGTATGACGTTATGTAGTATTACGATATAACGTATGACGTCATGTGGTGTTACGTAATTGCGAATAACGTTATATTGTGTTACTTTATGACGTATGACGTCATGTAGTATTACGTTATAACGTATGACGGTATGTAGTATTACGTTATTCCGTATAACGTTATGTATTATTACGTTATGACGTATGACGTCATGTAGTATTACGATATAACGTACAACGTTATGTCGTATTACGTTATAACGTATCATGTCATGTAGTATAACGTTATAACGTATGACGTTATGGAGTATTACGTTATAACGTATGATGTCATGTGGTATTACGTTATTACGAATATCGTAATATTGTTAGACTTTATGACGTATGACGTCATATAGTATTACTTTATGACGTATGACGTCATGTAGTATTAGGTTACAACGTATGACGTCATGTAGTATTACGATATAACGTACAACGTTATGTCGTATTACGTTATAACGTATCATGTCATGTAGTATTACGTTATAACATATGACGTTATGGAGTATTACGTTTTAACGTATGAGGTCATGTGGTATTACGTTATTACGAATATCGTAATATTGTGTTACTTTATGACGTATGACGTTATGTTGTATTACGTTATAACGTATGACGGTATGTAGTATTACTTTATTCCGTATAACGTCATATCGTGTTACGTTATAAAGTATGACGTCGTGTAGTATTACGTTATAACGTATGACGTTATGTATTATTACGATATAACGTATGACGTCATGTAGTATTACGTTATAACGTATGCCGTCATGTAGTATTACGTTATAACATAATACGTCATGTAGTATTACGATATAACGTACAACGTTATATTGAATTACGATATAACGCACAACGTTATGTCGTAATACGTTATAACGTATCATGTCATGTAGTATTACGTTATAAAGTATGACGTTATGGAGTATTACGTTATAAGGTATGAGGTCATGTGGTATTACGTTATTACGAATATCGTAAAATTGTGTTACTTTATGACGTATTACGTCATGTAGTATTACTAAATGACGTATGACGTCATGTAGTATTAGGTTACAACATATGACTTTATGTATTATTACGATATAACGTATGACGTCATGTAGTATTATGTTATAACGTATGCCGTCATGTAGTATTACGTTATAACATATGACGTTATGTATTATTACGATATAACGTATGACGTTATGTAGTATTACGATATAAGGTATGACGTCATGTGGTGTTACGTAGTTGCGAATAACGTTATATTGTGTTACTTTATGACGTATGACGTCATGTAGTATTACGTTATAGCGTATGACGGTATGTAGTATTACGTTATTCCGTATAATGTTATATAGTGTTACTTTATGAAGTATGACGTTATGTTGTATTACGTTATAGCGTATGACGCTATGGAGTATTACGTTATAACGTATGAGGTCATGTGGTATTACATTATTACGAATATCGTAATATTGTGTTACTTTATGATGTACGACGTCATGTAGTATTACTTTATGACGTATGACGTCATGTGGTATTACGTTATTACGAATAACGTTATATTGTGTTACTTTATGTAGTATGACTTATGTAGTATGACGTGATGTAGTATTACTTTATAATGTATGACGTTATGTAGCATTACGCTATTACGAATAACGTTGTACTGTGTTACTTTATAACGTATGACGTTATGTAGTGTTACGTTATAACGTATGACGTCGTGTAGTATTACGTTATAACGTATGACGTTATGTATTATTACGATATAACGTAATACGTTGTGCAGAATTGGGTTATAACGTATGACGTCATGTAGTATTACGTTATAACATATGACGTCATGTAGTATTACGATATAACGTACAACGTTATATAGAATTACGATATAACGCACAACGTTATGTCGTATTACGTTATAACGTATCATGTCATGTAGTATTACGTTATATCGTATGACGTTATGGAGTATTACGTTATAACGTATGAGGTCATGTGTTATTACGTTATTACGAATATCGTAATATTGTGTTACTTTACGACGTATGACGTCATGTAGTATTACTTTATTACGTATGACGTCATGTAGTATTACTTTATTACGTATGACGTCATGTAGTATTAGGTTACAACGTATGACGTCATGTAGTATTAGGTTACAACGTATGACGTTATGTATTATTACGATATAACGTATGACGTTATGCAGTATTATGTTATAACGTATGACGTCATGTAGTTTTGCGTTATAACGTATGACGTTATGTAGTATTACGATATAACGTATGACGTCATGTGGTATTACGTTATTGCGAATAACGTTATATTGTGTTACTTTATGACGTATGACGTCATGTAGTGTTACGTTATAACGTATGACGGTATGTAGTATTACGTTATTCCGTATAACGTTATATAGTGTTACGTTATAAAGTATGACGTCGTGTAGTATTACGTTATAACGTATGACGTTATGTATTATTACGACATAACGTATGACGTCATGTAGTATTACGTTATAACGTATGACGTCATGTAGTATTACGATATAACGTACAACGCTCTGTCGTATTACGTTATAACGTATCATGTCATGTAGTATTACGTTATAACGTATGACGTTATGGAGTATTACGTTATAACGTATGAGGTCATGTGGTATTACATTATTACGAATATCGTAATATTGTGTTACTTTATGACGTACGACGTGATGTAGTATTACTTTATGACGTATGACGTCATGTGGTATTACGTTATTGCGAATAACGTTATATTATGTTACTTTATGTAGTATGACTTATGTAGTATGACGTGATGTAGTATTACTTTATAATGTATGACGTTATGTAGCATTACCGTATTACGAGTAACGCTGTATTGTGTTACTTTATGACGCATGACGTCATGTAGTATTACGTTATAACGTACGACGTTATGGAGTATTACGTTATAACGTATGAGGTCATGTGGTATTACGTTATTACGAATATCGTAATATTGTGTTACTTTATGACGTATGACGTCATGTAGTATTACTTTATGACGTATGACGTCATGTAGTATTACTTTATGACGTATGACGTCATGTAGTATTACTTTATGACGTATGACGTCATGTAGTATTACTTTATGACGTATGACGTCATGTAGTATTAGGTTACAACTTATGACGTTATGTATTATTACGATATAACGTATGACGTTATGTAGTATTACGATATAACGTATGACGTCATGTGGTGTTACGTAATTGCGAATAACGTTATATTGTGTTACTGTATGACGTATGACGTCATGTAGTATTAGGTTACAATGTATGACGTTATGTATTATTATGTTATAACGTAGGACATTATGTATTATTACGATATAACGTATGACGTCATGTAGTATTACGTTATAACGTATGACGTCATGTAGTATTACGTTATTGCGAATATCGTAATATTGTGTTACTTTATGACGTATGACGTCATGTAGTATTACTTTATGACGTATGACGTCATGTAGTATTACTTTATGACGTATGACGTCATGTAGTATTACTTTATGACGTATGACGTCATGTAGTATTACTTTATGACGTATGACGTCATGTAGTATTAGGTTACAACGTATGACGTCATGTAGTATTAGGTTACAACGTATGACGTTATGTATTATTACGATATAACGTATGACGTTATGCAGTATTAGGTTATAACGTATAACGTCATGTAGTTGTGCGTTATAACGTATGACGTTATGTAGTATTACGATATAACGTATGACGTCATGTGGTGTTACGTTATTGCGAATAACGTTATATTGTGTTACTTTATGACGTATGACGTCATGTATTATTACGTTATAACATATGACGGTATGTAGTATTACGTTATTCCGTATAACGTTATATAGTGTTACTTTATGAAGTATGACGTTATGGAGCATTACGTTATAACGTATGAGGTCATGTGGTATTACATTAGTACGAATATCGTAATATTGTGTTACTTTATGACGTGTGACGTCATGTAGTATTAGGTTACAACGTATGACGTTATGTATTATTACGATATAACGTATGACGTTATGCAGTATTAGGTTATAACGTATGACGTCATGTAGTTGTGCGTTATAACGTATGACGTTATGTAGTATTACGATATAACGTATGACGTCATGTGGTGTTACGTTATTGCGAATAACGTTATATTGTGCTACTTTATGACGTATGACGTCATGTAGTATTACGTTATAACATATGACGGTATGTAGTATTACGTTATTACGTATAACGTTATATAGTGTTACTTTATGACGTATGACGTCATGTAGTATTAGGTTACAACGTATGACGTTATGTATTATTACGATATAACGTATGACGTTATGCAGCATTAGGTTATAACGTATGACGTCATGTAGTTTTGCGTTATAACGTATGACGTTATGTAGTATTACGATATAACGTATGACGTCATGTGGTGTTACGTTATTGCGAATAACGTTATATTGTGCTACTTTGTGACGTATGACGTAATGTAGTATTACGTTATAACGTATGACGTCATGTGGTATTACTTTATTACGAATAACGTTATATTGTGATTCTTTATGACGTATGACGTCATGTAGTATTACTTTATGACGTATGACGTCATGTAGTATTAGGTTACAACGTATGACGTTCTGTATTATTACGATATAACGTATGACGTTATGCAGTATTAGGTTATAACGTATGACGTCATGTAGTTTTGCGTTATAACGTATGACGTTATGTAGTAACACGATATAACGTATGACATCATGTGGTGTTACGTTATTGCGAATAACGTTATATTGTGCTACTTTGTGACGTATGACGTAATGTAGTATTACGTTATAACATATGACGGTATGTAGTATTACGTTATTCGGTATAACGTTATATAGTGTTACTTTATGAAGTATGACGTTATGTTGTATTACGTTATAGCGTATGACGTTATGGAGCATTACGTTATAACGTATGAGGTCATGTGGTATTACATTAGTACGAATATCGTAATATTGTGTTACTTTATGACGTACGACGTCATGTATTATTACTTTATGACGTATGACGTCGTGTAGTATTACGTTATAACGTATGACGTTATGTATTATTACGATATAACGTAATACGTTATGCAGAATTGGGTTATAACGTATGACGTCATGTAGTATTACGTTATAACGTATGACGTCATGTAGTATTACGTTATAACGTATGACGTCATGTAGTATTACGATATAACGTACAACGTTATGTCGTATTACGTTATAACGTATCATGTCATGTAGTATAACGTTATAACGCATGACGTTATGGAGTATTACGTTATAACGTATGATGTCATGTGTTATTACGTTATTACGAATATCGTAATATTGTTTTACTTTATGACGTATGACGTCATGTAGTATTACTTTATGACGTATGACGTCATGTAGTATTACTTTATGACGTATAACGTCATGTAGTATTAGGTGACAACGTATGACGTCATGTAGTATTAGGTGACAACGTATGACGTCATGTAGTATTACGATATAACGTATGACGTTATGTAGTATTACGATATAACGTATGACGTTATGTAGTATTACGATATAACGTATGACGTCATGTGGTGTTACGTAATTGCGAATAACGTTATATTGTGTTACTTTATGACGTATGACGTCATGTAGTATTAGGTTACAACGTATGACGTTATGTATTATTACATTATAACGTAGGACGTTATGTATTATTACGATATAACGTATGACGTCATGTAGTATTACGTTATAACGTATGACGTCATGTAGTATTACGTTATTACGAATATCGTAATATTGTGTTACTTTATGACGTATGACGTCATGTAGTATTACTTTATGACGTATGACGTCATGTAGTATTACTTTATGACGTATGACGTCATGTAGTATTAGGTTACAACGTATGACGTCATGTAGTATTAGGTTACAACGTATGACGTTATGTATTATTACGATATAACGTATGACGTTATGCAGTATTAGGCTATAACGTATGACGTCATGTAGTTTTGCGTTATAACGTATGACGTTATGTAGTATTACGATATAACGTATGACGTCATGTGGTGTTACGTTATTGCGAATAACGTTATATTGTGTTACTTTATGACGTATGACGTCATGTAGTATTAGGTTACAACGTATGACGTCATGTAGTATTAGGTTACAACGTATGACGTTATGTATTATTACGATATAACGTATGACGTTATGCAGTATTAGGCTATAACGTATGACGTCATGTAGTTTTGCGTTATAACGTATGACGTTATGTAGTATTACGATATAACGTATGAGGTCATGTGGTATTACATTAGTACGAATATCGTAATATTGTGTTACTTTATGACGTACGACGTCATGTAGTATTACGTTATAACGTATGACGGTATGTAGTATTATGTTATTCCGTATAACGTTATGTATTATTACGATATAACGAACAACGTCATATAGAATTACGATATAACGCACAACGTTATGTCGTATTACGTTATAACGTATCATGTCATGTAGTATTACATTATAACATATGACGTCATGTAGTGTTACGATATAACGTACAACGTTATATAGAATTTCGATATAACGCACAACGTTATGTCGTATTACGTTATAACGTATCATGTCATGTAGCATTACGTTATAACGTATGACGGTATGTAGTATTGCGTTATTCCGTATAACGTTATATAGTGTTACGTTATAAAGTATGACGTCATGTAGTATTACGATATAACGTACAACGTTATATAGAATTACGATATAACGCACAACGTTATGTCCTATTACGTTATAACGTATGACGTCATGTAGTATTACGTTATAACGTATGACGTTATGGGGTATTACGTTATAACGTATGAGGTCATGTGGTATTACGTTATTACGAATATCGTAATATTGTGATACTTTATGACGTATGACGCCATGTAGTATTACGTTATAACGTATGGCGTTATGTAGTATTACGATTTAACGTATGACGTCATGTGGTATTACGTTATTGCGAATAACGTTATATTGTGTTACTTTATTATGTATGACGTCATGTAGTATTACGTTATAACGTATGACGGTATGTAGTATTACGTTATTCCGTATAACGTTATATAGTGTTACTTTTTGAAGTATGACGTTATGTTGTATTACCTTATAACGTATGACGTTATGGAGTATTACGTTATAACGTATGAGGTCATGTGGTATTACATTATTACGAATATCGTAATATTGTGTTACTTTATGACGTACGACGTCATGTAGTATTACTTTATGACGTATGACGTCATGTGGTATTACGTTATTGCGAATAACGTTATATTGTGTTACTTTATGACGTATGACGTCATGTAGTATTACGTTATAACGTATGACGGTATGTAGTATTACGTTATTCCGTATAACGTTATATCGTGTTACTTTATGACGTATGACGTCATGTAGTATCACTTTATGACATATGACGTCATGTAGTATTAGGTTACAACGTATGACGTTATGTATTATTACGATATAACGTATGACGTTATGTATTATTACGATATAACGTATGACGTCATGTAGTATTGCGTAATAACGTATGCCGTCATGTAGTATTACGTTATAACATATGACGTCATGTAGTATTACGATATAACGTACAACGTTATATAGAATTACGATATAACGCACAACGTTATGTCGTATTACGTTATAACGTATCATGTCATGTAGTATTACGTTATAACGTATGACGTTATGGAGTATTACGTTATAACGTATGAGGTCATGTGGTATTACGTTATTACGAATAACGTTATATTGTGTTACTTTATGACGTATGACGTCATGTAGTATTACTTTATGACGTATGACGTCATGTAGTATTACTTTATGACGTATGACCTCATGTAGTATTAGGTTACAACGTATGACGTTATGTATTATTACGATATAACGTATGACGTTATGTATTATTACGATATAACGTATGACGTTATGTAGCATTACGTTATAACGTATGAGGTCATGTGGTATTACATTAGTACGAATATCGTAATATTGTGTTACTTTATGACGTATGACGTCATGTAGTATTAGGTTGCAACGTATGACGTTATGTATTATTACGATATAACGTATGACGTTATTCAGTATTAGGTTATAACGTATGACGTTCTGTATTATTACGATATAACGTATGACGTTATGCAGTATTAGGTTATAACGTATGACGTCATGTAGTTTTGCGTTATAACGTATGACGTTATGTAGTATTACGATATAACGTATGACGTCATGTGGTGTTACGTTATTGCGAATAACGTTATATTGTGCTACTTTGTGACGTATGACGTAATGTAGTATTACGTTATAACATATGACGGTATGTAGTATTACGTTATTCGGTATAACGTTATATAGTGTTACTTTATGAAGTATGACGTTATGTTGTATTACGTTATAGCGTATGACGTTATGGAGCATTACGTTATAACGTATGAGGTCATGTGGTATTACATTAGTACGAATATCGTAATATTGTGTTACTTTATGACGTACGACGTCATGTATTATTACTTTATGACGTATGACGTCGTGTAGTATTACGTTATAACGTATGACGTTATGTATTATTACGATATAACGTAATACGTTATGCAGAATTGGGTTATAACGTATGACGTCATGTAGTATTATGTTATAACGTATGACGTCATGTAGTATTACGATATAACGTACAACGTTATGTCGTATTACGTTATAACGTATCATGTCATGTAGTATAACGTTATAACGTATTACGTTATGGAGTATTACGTTATAACGTATGATGTCATGTGGTATTACGTTATTACGAATATCGTAATATTGTTTTACTTTATGACGTATGACGTCATGTAGTATTACTTTATGACGTATGACGTCATGTAGTATTACTTTATGACGTATGACGTCATGTAGTATTAGGTTACAACGTATGACGTCATGTAGTATTACGATATAACGTATGACGTTATGTAGTATTACGATATAACGTATGACGTCATGTGGTGTTACGTAATTGCGAATAACGTTATATTGTGTTACTTTATGACGTATGACGTCATGTAGTATTAGGTTACAACGTATGACGTTATGTATTATTACGTTATAACGTAGGACGTTATGTATTATTACGATATAACGTATGACGTCATGTAGTATTACGTTATAACGTATGACGTCATGTAGTATTACGTTATTACGAATATCGTAATATTGTGTTACTTTATGACGTATGACGTCATGTAGTATTACTTTATGACGTATGACGTCATGTAGTATTACTTTATGACGTATGACGTCATGTAGTATTACTTTATGACGTATGACGTCATGTAGTATTAGGTTACAACGTATGACGTCATGTAGTATTAGGTTACAACGTATGACGTTATGTATTATTACGATATAACGTATGACGTTATGCAGTATTAGGCTATAACGTATGACGTCATGTAGTTTTGCGTTATAACGTATGACGTTATGTAGTATTACGATATAACGTATGACGTCATGTGGTGTTACGTTATTGCGAATAACGTTATATTGTGTTACTTTATGACGTATGACGTCATGTAGTATTAGGTTACAACGTATGACGCCATGTAGTATTAGGTTACAACGTATGACGTTATGTATTATTACGATATAACGTATGACGTTATGCAGTATTAGGCTATAACGTATGACGTCATGTAGTTTTGCGTTATAACGTATGACGTTATGTAGTATTACGATATAACGTATGAGGTCATGTGGTATTACATTAGTACGAATATCGTAATATTGTGTTACTTTATGACGTGTGACGTCATGTAGTATTAGGTTACAACGTATGACGTTATGTATTATTACGATATAACGTATGACGTTATGCAGTATTAGGTTATAACGTATGACGTCATGTAGTTGTGCGTTATAACGTATGACGTTATGTAGTATTACGATATAACGTATGACGTCATGTGGTGTTACGTTATTGCGAATAACGTTATATTGTGCTACTTTATGACGTATGACGTCATGTAGTATTACGTTATAACATATGACGGTATGTAGTATTACGTTATTACGTATAACGTTATATAGTGTTACTTTATGACGTATGACGTCATGTAGTATTAGGTTACAACGTATGACGTTATGTATTATTACGATATAACGTATGACGTTATGCAGCATTAGGTTATAACGTATGACGTCATGTAGTTTTGCGTTATAACGTATGACGTTATGTAGTATTACGATATAACGTATGACGTCATGTGGTGTTACGTTATTGCGAATAACGTTATATTGTGCTACTTTGTGACGTATGACGTAATGTAGTATTACGTTATAACGTATGACGTCATGTGGTATTACTTTATTACGAATAACGTTATATTGTGATTCTTTATGACGTATGACGTCATGTAGTATTACTTTATGACGTATGACGTCATGTAGTATTAGGTTACAACGTATGACGTTCTGTATTATTACGATATAACGTATGACGTTATGCAGTATTAGGTTATAACGTATGACGTCATGTAGT
The DNA here is from genome assembly GCF_910591885.1 of Bombus terrestris. Taxonomy (NCBI): domain Eukaryota; kingdom Metazoa; phylum Arthropoda; class Insecta; order Hymenoptera; family Apidae; genus Bombus; species Bombus terrestris. The sequence continues at coordinate 2,326,884 of NW_025963557.1, forward strand.
TTTGCGTTATAACGTATGACGTTATGTAGTAACACGATATAACGTATGACATCATGTGGTGTTACGTTATTGCGAATAACGTTATATTGTGCTACTTTGTGACGTATGACGTAATGTAGTATTACGTTATAACATATGACGGTATGTAGTATTACGTTATTCGGTATAACGTTATATAGTGTTACTTTATGAAGTATGACGTTATGTTGTATTACGTTATAGCGTATGACGTTATGGAGCATTACGTTATAACGTATGAGGTCATGTGGTATTACATTAGTACGAATATCGTAATATTGTGTTACTTTATGACGTACGACGTCATGTATTATTACTTTATGACGTATGACGTCGTGTAGTATTACGTTATAACGTATGACGTTATGTATTATTACGATATAACGTAATACGTTATGCAGAATTGGGTTATAACGTATGACGTCATGTAGTATTACGTTATAACGTATGACGTCATGTAGTATTACGTTATAACGTATGACGTCATGTAGTATTACGATATAACGTACAACGTTATGTCGTATTACGTTATAACGTATCATGTCATGTAGTATAACGTTATAACGCATGACGTTATGGAGTATTACGTTATAACGTATGATGTCATGTGTTATTACGTTATTACGAATATCGTAATATTGTTTTACTTTATGACGTATGACGTCATGTAGTATTACTTTATGACGTATGACGTCATGTAGTATTACTTTATGACGTATAACGTCATGTAGTATTAGGTGACAACGTATGACGTCATGTAGTATTAGGTGACAACGTATGACGTCATGTAGTATTACGATATAACGTATGACGTTATGTAGTATTACGATATAACGTATGACGTTATGTAGTATTACGATATAACGTATGACGTCATGTGGTGTTACGTAATTGCGAATAACGTTATATTGTGTTACTTTATGACGTATGACGTCATGTAGTATTAGGTTACAACGTATGACGTTATGTATTATTACATTATAACGTAGGACGTTATGTATTATTACGATATAACGTATGACGTCATGTAGTATTACGTTATAACGTATGACGTCATGTAGTATTACGTTATTACGAATATCGTAATATTGTGTTACTTTATGACGTATGACGTCATGTAGTATTACTTTATGACGTATGACGTCATGTAGTATTACTTTATGACGTATGACGTCATGTAGTATTAGGTTACAACGTATGACGTCATGTAGTATTAGGTTACAACGTATGACGTTATGTATTATTACGATATAACGTATGACGTTATGCAGTATTAGGCTATAACGTATGACGTCATGTAGTTTTGCGTTATAACGTATGACGTTATGTAGTATTACGATATAACGTATGACGTCATGTGGTGTTACGTTATTGCGAATAACGTTATATTGTGTTACTTTATGACGTATGACGTCATGTAGTATTAGGTTACAACGTATGACGTCATGTAGTATTAGGTTACAACGTATGACGTTATGTATTATTACGATATAACGTATGACGTTATGCAGTATTAGGCTATAACGTATGACGTCATGTAGTTTTGCGTTATAACGTATGACGTTATGTAGTATTACGATATAACGTATGAGGTCATGTGGTATTACATTAGTACGAATATCGTAATATTGTGTTACTTTATGACGTACGACGTCATGTAGTATTACGTTATAACGTATGACGGTATGTAGTATTATGTTATTCCGTATAACGTTATGTATTATTACGATATAACGAACAACGTCATATAGAATTACGATATAACGCACAACGTTATGTCGTATTACGTTATAACGTATCATGTCATGTAGTATTACATTATAACATATGACGTCATGTAGTGTTACGATATAACGTACAACGTTATATAGAATTTCGATATAACGCACAACGTTATGTCGTATTACGTTATAACGTATCATGTCATGTAGCATTACGTTATAACGTATGACGGTATGTAGTATTGCGTTATTCCGTATAACGTTATATAGTGTTACGTTATAAAGTATGACGTCATGTAGTATTACGATATAACGTACAACGTTATATAGAATTACGATATAACGCACAACGTTATGTCCTATTACGTTATAACGTATGACGTCATGTAGTATTACGTTATAACGTATGACGTTATGGGGTATTACGTTATAACGTATGAGGTCATGTGGTATTACGTTATTACGAATATCGTAATATTGTGATACTTTATGACGTATGACGCCATGTAGTATTACGTTATAACGTATGGCGTTATGTAGTATTACGATTTAACGTATGACGTCATGTGGTATTACGTTATTGCGAATAACGTTATATTGTGTTACTTTATTATGTATGACGTCATGTAGTATTACGTTATAACGTATGACGGTATGTAGTATTACGTTATTCCGTATAACGTTATATAGTGTTACTTTTTGAAGTATGACGTTATGTTGTATTACCTTATAACGTATGACGTTATGGAGTATTACGTTATAACGTATGAGGTCATGTGGTATTACATTATTACGAATATCGTAATATTGTGTTACTTTATGACGTACGACGTCATGTAGTATTACTTTATGACGTATGACGTCATGTGGTATTACGTTATTGCGAATAACGTTATATTGTGTTACTTTATGACGTATGACGTCATGTAGTATTACGTTATAACGTATGACGGTATGTAGTATTACGTTATTCCGTATAACGTTATATCGTGTTACTTTATGACGTATGACGTCATGTAGTATCACTTTATGACATATGACGTCATGTAGTATTAGGTTACAACGTATGACGTTATGTATTATTACGATATAACGTATGACGTTATGTATTATTACGATATAACGTATGACGTCATGTAGTATTGCGTAATAACGTATGCCGTCATGTAGTATTACGTTATAACATATGACGTCATGTAGTATTACGATATAACGTACAACGTTATATAGAATTACGATATAACGCACAACGTTATGTCGTATTACGTTATAACGTATCATGTCATGTAGTATTACGTTATAACGTATGACGTTATGGAGTATTACGTTATAACGTATGAGGTCATGTGGTATTACGTTATTACGAATAACGTTATATTGTGTTACTTTATGACGTATGACGTCATGTAGTATTACTTTATGACGTATGACGTCATGTAGTATTACTTTATGACGTATGACCTCATGTAGTATTAGGTTACAACGTATGACGTTATGTATTATTACGATATAACGTATGACGTTATGTATTATTACGATATAACGTATGACGTTATGTAGCATTACGTTATAACGTATGAGGTCATGTGGTATTACATTAGTACGAATATCGTAATATTGTGTTACTTTATGACGTATGACGTCATGTAGTATTAGGTTGCAACGTATGACGTTATGTATTATTACGATATAACGTATGACGTTATTCAGTATTAGGTTATAACGTATGACGTTCTGTATTATTACGATATAACGTATGACGTTATGCAGTATTAGGTTATAACGTATGACGTCATGTAGTTTTGCGTTATAACGTATGACGTTATGTAGTATTACGATATAACGTATGACGTCATGTGGTGTTACGTTATTGCGAATAACGTTATATTGTGCTACTTTGTGACGTATGACGTAATGTAGTATTACGTTATAACATATGACGGTATGTAGTATTACGTTATTCGGTATAACGTTATATAGTGTTACTTTATGAAGTATGACGTTATGTTGTATTACGTTATAGCGTATGACGTTATGGAGCATTACGTTATAACGTATGAGGTCATGTGGTATTACATTAGTACGAATATCGTAATATTGTGTTACTTTATGACGTACGACGTCATGTATTATTACTTTATTATGTATGACGTCATGTAGTATTACGTTATAACGTATGACGTTATGTATTATTACGATATAACGTAATACGTTATGCAGAATTGGGTTATAACGTATGACGTCATGTAGTATTATGTTATAACGTATGACGTCATGTAGTATTACGATATAACGTACAACGTTATGTCGTATTACGTTATAACGTATCATGTCATGTAGTATAACGTTATAACGTATTACGTTATGGAGTATTACGTTATAACGTATGATGTCATGTGGTATTACGTTATTACGAATATCGTAATATTGTTTTACTTTATGACGTATGACGTCATGTAGTATTACTTTATGACGTATGACGTCATGTAGTATTACTTTATGACGTATGACGTCATGTAGTATTAGGTTACAACGTATGACGTCATGTAGTATTACGATATAACGTATGACGTTATGTAGTATTACGATATAACGTATGACGTCATGTGGTGTTACGTAATTGCGAATAACGTTATATTGTGTTACTTTATGACGTATGACGTCATGTAGTATTAGGTTACAACGTATGACGTTATGTATTATTACGTTATAACGTAGGACGTTATGTATTATTACGATATAACGTATGACGTTATGTAGTATTACGTTATAACGTATGACGTCATGTAGTATTACGTTATTACGAATATCGTAATATTGTGTTACTTTATGACGTATGACGTCATGTAGTATTACTTTATGACGTATGACGTCATGTAGTATTACTTTATGACGTATGACGTCATGTAGTATTACTTTATGACGTATGACGTCATGTAGTATTAGGTTACAACGTATGACGTCATGTAGTATTAGGTTACAACGTATGACGTTATGTATTATTACGATATAACGTATGACGTTATGCAGTATTAGGCTATAACGTATGACGTCATGTAGTTTTGCGTTATAACGTATGACGTTATGTAGTATTACGATATAACGTATGACGTCATGTGGTGTTACGTTATTGCGAATAACGTTATATTGTGTTACTTTATGACGTATGACGTCATGTAGTATTAGGTTACAACGTATGACGCCATGTAGTATTAGGTTACAACGTATGACGTTATGTATTATTACGATATAACGTATGACGTTATGCAGTATTAGGCTATAACGTATGACGTCATGTAGTTTTGCGTTATAACGTATGACGTTATGTAGTATTACGATATAACGTATGAGGTCATGTGGTATTACATTAGTACGAATATCGTAATATTGTGTTACTTTATGACGTACGACGTCATGTAGTATTACGTTATAACGTATGACGGTATGTAGTATTATGTTATTCCGTATAACGTTATGTATTATTACGATATAACGAACAACGTCATATAGAATTACGATATAACGCACAACGTTATGTCGTATTACGTTATAACGTATCATGTCATGTAGTATTACATTATAACATATGACGTCATGTAGTGTTACGATATAACGTACAACGTTATATAGAATTTCGATATAACGCACAACGTTATGTCGTATTACGTTATAACGTATCATGTCATGTAGCATTACGTTATAACGTATGACGGTATGTAGTATTGCGTTATTCCGTATAACGTTATATAGTGTTACGTTATAAAGTATGACGTCATGTAGTATTACGTTATAACGTATGACGTCATGTAGTATTACGATATAACGTACAACGTTATGTCGTATTACGTTATAACGTATCATGTCATGTAGTATTACGTTATAACGTATGCCGTCATGTAGTATTACGTTATAACATATGACGTCATGTAGTATTACGATATAACGTACAACGTTATATAGAATTACGATATAACGCACAACGTTATGTCCTATTACGTTATAACGTATGACGTCATGTAGTATTACGTTATAACGTATGACGTTATGGGGTATTACGTTATAACGTATGAGGTCATGTGGTATTACGTTATTACGAATATCGTAATATTGTGTTACTTTATGACGTACGACGTCATGTAGTATTACTTTATGACGTATGACGCCATGTGGTATTACGTTATTGCGAATAACGTTATATTGTGTTACTTTATGACGTATGACGTCATGTAGTATTACGTTATAACGTATGACGGTATGTAGTATTACGTCATTCCGTATAACGTTATATCGTGTTACTTTATGACGTATGACGTCATGTAGTATCACTTTATGACATATGACGTCATGTAGTATTAGGATACAACGTATGACGTTATGTATTATTACGATATAACGTATGACGTTATGTATTATTACGATATAACGTATGACGTCATGTAGTATTGCGTAATAACGTATGCCGTCATGTAGTATTACGTTATAACATATGACGTCATGTAGTATTACGATATAACGTACAACGTTATATAGAATTACGATATAACGCACAACGTTATGTCGTATTACGTTATAACGTATCATGTCATGTAGTATTACGTTATAACGTATGACGTTATGGAGTATTACGTTATAACGTATGAGGTCATGTGGTATTACGTTATTACGAATAACGTTATATTGTGTTACTTTATGACGTATGACGTCATGTAGTATTACTTTATGACGTATGACGTCATGTAGTATTACTTTATGACTTATGACGTCATGTAGTATTACTTTATGACGTATGACCTCATGTAGTATTAGGTTACAACGTATGACGTTATGTATTATTACGATATAACGTATGACGTTATGTATTATTACGATATAACGTATGACGTTATGTAGCATTACGTTATAACGTATGAGGTCATGTGGTATTACATTAGTACGAATATCGTAATATTGTGTTACTTTATGACGTATGACGTCATGTAGTATTAGGTTGCAACGTATGACGTTATGTATTATTACGATATAACGTATGACGTTATGCAGCATTAGGTTATAACGTATGACGTCATGTAGTTTTGCGTTATAACGTATGACGTTATGTAGTATTACGATATAACGTATGACGTTATGTAGTATTACGATACAACGTATGACGTCATGTGGTGTTACGTTATTGCGAATAACGTTATATAGTGTTACTTTAAGAAGTATGACGTTATGTTGTATTACGATATAGCGTATGACGTCATGTGGTATTACGTTATTACGAATAACGTTATATAGTGTTACTTTATGACGTATGACGTCATGTAGTATTAGGTTACAACGTATGACGTTATGTATTATTACGATATAACGTATGACGTTATGCAGCATTAGGTTATAACGTATGACGTCATGTAGTTTTGCGTTATAACGTATGACGTTATGTAGTATTACGATATAACGTATGACGTCATGTAGTGTTACGTTATTGCGAATAACGTTATATTGTGCTACTTTGTGACGTATGACGTAATGTAGTATTACGTTATAACGTATGACGTCATGTGGTATTACTTTATTACGAATAACGTTATATTGTGTTTCTTTATGACGTATGACGTCATGTAGTATTACTTTATGACGTATGACGTCATGTAGTATTTTGTTACAACGTATGACGTTCTGTATTATTACGATATAACGTATGACGTTATGCAGTATTAGGTTATAACGTATGACGTCATGTAGTTTTGCGTTATAACGTATGACGTTATGTAGTATTACGATATAACGTATGACGTCATGTGGTGTTACGTTATTGCGAATAACGTTATATTGTGCTACTTTGTGACGTATGACGTAATGTAGTATTACGTTATAACATATGACGGTATGTAGTATTACGTTATTCGGTATAACGTTATATAGTGTTAATTTATGAAGTATGACGTTATGTTGTATTACGTTATAGCGTATGACGTTATGGAGCATTACGTTATAACGTATGAGGTCATGTGGTATTACATTAGTACGAATATCGTAATATTGTGTTACTTTATGACGTACGACGTCATGTATTATTACTTTATGACGTATGACGTCGTGTAGTATTACGTTATAACGTATGACGTTATGTATTATTACGATATAACGTAATACGTTATGCAGAATTGGGTTATAACGTATGACGTCATGTAGTAATACGTTATAACGTATGACGTCATGTAGTATTACGATATAACGTACAGCGTTATGTCGTATTACGTTATAACGTATCATGTCATGTAGTATAACGTTATAACGTATGACGTTATGGAGTATTACGTTATAACGTATGATGTCATGTGGTATTACGTTATTACGAATATCGTAATATTGTTTTACTTTATGACGTATGACGTCATGTAGTATTACTTTATTACGTATGACGTCATGTAGTATTACTTTATGACGTATGACGTCATGTAGTATTAGGTTACAACGTATGACGTCATGTAGTATTACGATATAACGTATGACGTTATGTAGTATTACGATATAACGTATGACGTCATGTGGTGTTACGTAATTGCGAATAACGTTATATTGTGTTACTTTATGACGTATGACGTCATGTAGTATTAGGTTACAACGTATGACGTTATGTATTATTACGTTATAACGTAGGACGTTATGTATTATTACGATATAACGTATGACGTCATGTAGTATTACTTTATGACGTATGACGTCATGTAGTATTACGTTATAACGTATGACGTCATGTAGTATTACGTTATTACGAATATCGTAATATTGTGTTACTTTATGACGTATGACGTCATGTAGTATTACTTTATGACGTATGACGTCATGTAGTATTACTTTATGACGTATGACGTCATGTAGTATTAGGTTACAACGTATGACGTCATGTAGTATTAGGTTACAACGTATGACGTTATGTATTATTACGATATAACGTATGACGTTATGCAGTATTAGGCTATAACGTATGACGTCATGTAGTTTTGCGTTATAACGTATGACGTTATGTAGTATTACGATATAACGTATGACGTCATGTGGTGTTACGTTATTGCGAATAACGTTATATTGTGTTACTTTATGACGTATGACGTCATGTAGTATTAGGTTACAAACGTATGACGTCATGTATTATTACGATATAACGTATGACGTTATGTATTATTACGATATAACGTATGACGTTATGCAGTATTAGGACTATAACGTATGACGTCATGTAGTTTTGCGTTATAACGTATGACGTTATGTAGTATTACGATATAACGTATGAGGTCATGTGGTATTACATTAGTACGAACATCGTAATATTGTGTTACTTTATGACGTACGACGTCATGTAGTATTACGTTATAACGTATGACGGTATGTAGTATTATGTTATTCCGTATAACGTTATGTATTATTACGATATAACGAACAACGTCATATAGAATTACGATATAACGCACAACGTTATGTCGTATTACGTTATAACGTATCATGTCATGTAGTATTACATTATAACATATGACGTCATGTAGTGTTACGATATAACGTACAACGTTATATAGAATTTCGATATAACGCACAACGTTATGTCGTATTACGTTATAACGTATCATGTCATGTAGCATTACGTTATAACGTATGACGGTATGTAGTATTGCGTTATTCCGTATAACGTTATATAGTGTTACGTTATAGAGTATGACGTCATGTAGTATTACGTTATAACGTATGACGTCATGTAGTATTACGATATAACGTACAACGTTATGTCGTATTACGTTATAACGTATCATGTCATGTAGTATTACGTTATAACGTATGCCGTCATGTAGTATTACGTTATAACATATGACGTCATGTAGTATTACGATATAACGTACAACGTTATATAGAATTACGATATAACGCACAACGTTATGTCCTATTACGTTATAACGTATGACGTCATGTAGTATTACGTTATAACGTATGACGTTATGGGGTATTACGTTATAACGTATGAGGTCATGTGGTATTACGTTATTACGAATATCGTAATATTGTGATACTTTATGACGTATGACGCCATGTAGTATTACGTTATTGCGAATAACGTTATATTGTGTTACTTTATTATGTATGACGTCATGTAGTATTACGTTATAACGTATGACGGTATGTAGTATTACGTTATTCCGTATAACGTTATATAGTGTTACTTTTTGAAGTATGACGTTATGTTGTATTACGTTATAACGTATGACGTTATGGAGTATTACGTTATAACGTATGAGGTCATGTGGTATTACATTATTACGAATATCGTAATATTGTGTTACTTTATGACGTACGACGTCATGTAGTATTACGTTATAACGTATGACGGTATGTAGTATTACGTTATTCCGTATAACGTTATATCGTGTTACTTTATGACGTATGACGTCATGTAGTATCACTTTATGACATATGACGTCATGTAGTATTAGGTTACAACGTATGACGTTATGTATTATTACGATATAACGTATGACGTTATGTATTATTACGATATAACGTATGACGTCATGTAGTATTGCGTAATAACGTATGCCGTCATGTAGTATTAGGTTACAACGTATGACGTTATGTATTATTACGATATAACGTATGACGTTATGTATTATTACGATATAACGTATGACGTCATGTAGTATTGCGTAATAACGTATGCCGTCATGTAGTATTACGTTATAACATATGACGTCATGTAGTATTACGATATAACGTACAACGTTATATAGAATTACGATATAACGCACAACGTTATGTCGTATTACGTTATAACGTATCATGTCATGTAGTATTACGTTATAACGTATGACGTTATGGAGTATTACGTTATAACGTATGAGGTCATGTGGTATTACGTTATTACGAATAACGTTATATTGTGTTACTTTATGACGTATGACGACATGTAGTATTACTTTATGACGTATGACGTCATGTGGTATTACGTTATTGCGAATAACGTTATATTGTGTTACTTTATGACGTATGACGTCATGTAGTATTACGTTATAACGTATGACGGTATGTAGTATTACGTTATTCCGTATAACGTTATATCGTGTTACTTTATGACGTATGACGTCATGTAGTATCACTTTATGACATATGACGTCATGTAGTATTAGGTTACAACGTATGACGTTATGTATTATGACGATATAACGTATGACGTTATGTATTATTACGATATAACGTATGACGTCATGTAGTATTGCGTAATAACGTATGCCGTCATGTAGTATTAGGTTACAACGTATGACGTTATGTATTATTACGATATAACGTATGACGTTATGTATTATTACGATATAACGTATGACGTCATGTAGTATTGCGTAATAACGTATGCCGTCATGTAGTATTACGTTATAACATATGACGTCATGTAGTATTACGATATAACGTACAACGTTATATAGAATTACGATATAACGCACAACGTTATGTCGTATTACGTTATAACGTATCATGTCATGTAGTATTACGTTATAACGTATGACGTTATGGAGTATTACGTTATAACGTATGAGGTCATGTGGTATTACGTTATTACGAATAACGTTATATTGTGTTACTTTATGACGTATGACGTCATGTAGTATTACTTTATGACGTATGACGTCATGTAGTATTACTTTATGACGTATGACGTCATGTAGTATTACTTTATGACGTATGACCTCATGTAGTATTAGGTTATTACGAATAACGTTATATTGTGTTACTTTATGTAGTATGACTTATGTAGTATGACGTGATGTAGCATTTCTTTATAATGTATGACGTTATGTAGCATTACGGTATAACGAATAACGTTGTACTGTGTTACTTTATAACGTATGACGTTATGTAGTGTTACGTTATAACGTATGACGTCGTTTAGTATTACGTTATAACGTACGACGTTATGTATTATTACGATATAACGTAATACGTTATGCAGAATTGGGTTATAACGTATGACGTCATGTAGTTTTGCGTTATAACGTATGACGTTAAGTAGTATTACGTTATAACGTATGAGGTCATGTGGTATTACGTTATTACGAATAACGTTATATTGTGTTACTTTATGACGTATGACGTCATGTAGTATTACTTCATGACGTATGACCTCATGTAGTATTAGGTTACAACGTATGACGTTATGTATTATTACGATATAACCTATGAAGTTATGTATTATTACGATATAACGTATGACGTCATGTAGTATTACGTTATAACGTATGCCGTCATGTAGCATTACGTTATAACATATGACGTCATGTAGTATTACGATATAACGTACAACGTTATATAGAATTACGATATAACGCACAACGTTATGTCGTATTACGTTATAACGTATCATGCCATGTAGCATTACGTTATATCGTATGACTTTATGGAGTATTACGTTATAACGTATGATGTCATGTGGTATTACGTTATTACAAATATCGTAATATTGTGTTACTTTATGACGTATGACGTCATGTAGTATTAATTTATGACGTATGACGTCATGTTGTATTAGGTTACAACGTATGACGTTATGTATTATTACGATATAACGTATGACGTTACGTATTATTACGATATAACGTATGACGTTATGTATTATTACGATATAACGTATGACGTCATGTAGTATTTCGTTATAACGTATGCCGTCATGTAGTATTACGTTATAACATATGACGTCATGTAGTATTACGATATAACGTACAACGTTATATAGAATTACGATATAACGCACAACGTTATGTCGTATTACGCTATAACGTATGACGTTATGGAGTATTACGTTATAACGTATGAGGTCATGTGGTATTACATTATTACGAATATCGTAATATTGTGTTACTTTATGACGTACGACGTCATGTAGTATTACTTTATGACGTATGACGTCATGTGGTATTACGTTATTGCGAATAACGTTATATTGTGTTACTTTATGACGTATGACGTCATGTAGTATTACGTTATAACGTATGACGGTATGTAGTATTACGTTATTCCGTATAACGTTATATCGTGTTACTTTATGACGTATGACGTCATGTAGTATTACTTTATGACGTATGACGTCATGTAGTATTAGGTTACAACGTATGACGTTATGTATTATTACGATATAACCTATGAAGTTATGTATTATTACGATATAACGTATGACGTCATGTAGTATTACGTTATAACGTATGCCGTCATGTAGCATTACGTTATAACATATGACGTCATGTAGTATTACGATATAACGTACAACGTTATATAGAATTACGATATAACGCACAACGTTATGTCGTATTACGTTATAACGTATCATGTCATGTAGTATTACGTTATAACGTATGACGTTATGGAGTATTACGTTATAACGTATGAGGTCATGTGGTATTACGTTATTACGAATAACGTTATATTGTGTTACTTTATGACGTATGACGTCATGTAGTATTACTTTATGACGTATGACCTCATGTAGTATTAGGTTACAACGTATGACGTTATGTATTATTACGATATAACGTATGACGTTATGTATTATTACGATATAACGTATGACGTTATGTAGTATTACGATATAACGTATGACGTCATGTGGTGTTACGTAATTGCGAATAACGTTATATTGTGTTACTTTATGACGTATGACGTCATGTAGTATTAGGTTGCAACGTATGACGTTATGTATTATTACGATATAACGTATGACGTTATGCAGTATTAGGTTATAACGTATGACGTCATGTAGTTTTGCGTTATAACGAATGACGTTATGTAGTATTAAGATACAACGTATGACGTCATGTGGTGTTACGTTATTGCGAATAACGTTATATAGTGTTACTTTAAGAAGTATGACGTTATGTTTTTATTACGTTATAGCATATGACGTCATGTGTTATTACGTTATTACGAATAACGTTATATTGTGTTACTTTATGTAGTATGACTTATGTAGTATGACGTGATGTAACATTTCTTTATAATGTATGACGTTATGTAGCATTACGGTATTACGAATAACGTTGAACTGTGTTACTTTATAACGTATGACGTTATGTAGTGTTACGTTATAACGTATGACGTCGTGTAGTATTACGTTATAACGTATGACGTTATGTATTATTATGATATAACGTAATACGTTATGCAGAATTGGGTTATAACGTATGACGTCATGTAGTTTTGCGTTATAACGTATGACTTTACGTAGTATTACGTTATAACGTATGATGTTATGGAGTATTACGTTATAACGTATGACGTCATGTGGTAATACTTTATTACGAATAACGTTATATTGTGTTACTTTATGACGTATGACGTCATGGAGTATTAGGTTACAACGTATGACGTTATGTATTATTACGATATAACGTATGACGTTATGCAGTATTAGGTTGTAACGTATGACGTCATGTAGTTTTGCGTTATAACGTATGACGTTATGTAGTATTACGATATAACGTATGACGTCATGTGGTATTACGTTATTGCGAATAACGTTATATTGTGTCACTTTATGACGTATGACGTCATGTAGTATTACGTTTTATCGTATGACGGTATGTAGTATTGCGTTATTCCGTATAACGTTATATAGTGTTACATTATAAAGTATGACGTCGTGTAGTATTACGTTATAACGTATGACGTTATGTATTATTACGATATAACGTATGACGTTATGCAGTATTAGGTTATAACGTATGACGTCATGTAGTTTTGCGTTATAACGTATGACGTTATGTAGTATTGCGATATAACGTATGGCGTCATGTGGTGTTACGTTATTGCGAATAACGTTATATTGTGTTACTTTATGTAGTATGACTTATGTAGTATGACGTGATGTAGCATTTCTTTATAATGTATGACGTTATGTAGCATTACGGTATAACGAATAACGTTGTACTGTGTTACTTTATAACGTATGACGTTATGTAGTGTTACGTTATAACGTATGACGTCGTGTAGTATTACGTTATAACGTATGACGTTATGTATTATTACGATATAACGTAATACGTTATGCAGAATTGGGTTATAACGTATGACGTCATGTAGTTTTGCGTTATAACGTATGACGTTACGTAGTATTACGTTATAACGTATGAGGTCATGTGGTATTACGTTATTACGAATAACGTTATATTGTGTTACTTTATGACGTATGACGTCATGTAGTATTACTTCATGACGTATGACCTCATGTAGTATTAGGTTACAACGTATGACGTTATGTATTATTACGATATAACGTATGACGTTATGTAGTATTACGATATAACGTATGACGTCATGTGGTGTTACGTAATTGCGAATAACGTTATATTGTGTTACTTTATGACGTATGACGTCATGTAGTATTAGGTTACAACGTATGACGTTATGTATTATTACGTTATAACGTAGGACGTTATGTATTATTACGATATAACGTATGACGTCATGTAGTATTACTTTATGACGTATGACGTCATGTAGTATTAGGTTACAACGTATGACGTCATGTAGTATTACGATATAACGTATGACGTTATGTAGTATTACGATATAACGTATGACGTCATGTGGTGTTACGATATAACGTACAACGTTATATAGAATTTCGATATAACGCACAACGTTATGTCGTATTACGTTATAACGTATCATGTCATGTAGTATTACATTATAACATATGACGTCATGTAGTGTTACGATATAACGTACAACGTTATATAGAATTTCGATATAACGCACAACGTTATGTCGTATTACGTTATAACGTATCATGTCATGTAGCATTACGTTATAACGTATGACGGTATGTAGTATTGCGTTATTCCGTATAACGTTATATAGTGTTACGTTATAAAGTATGACGTCATGTAGTATTACGTTATAACGTATGACGTCATGTAGTATTACGATATAACGTACAACGTTATGTCGTATTACGTTATAACGTATCATGTCATGTAGTATTACGTTATAACGTATGCCGTCATGTAGTATTACGTTATAACATATGACGTCATGTAGTATTACGATATAACGTACAACGTTATATAGAATTACGATATAACGCACAACGTTATGTCCTATTACGTTATAACGTATGACGTCATGTAGTATTACGTTATAACGTATGACGTTATGGGGTATTACGTTATAACGTATGAGGTCATGTGGTATTACGTTATTACGAATATCGTAATATTGTGTTACTTTATGACGTACGACGTCATGTAGTATTACTTTATGACGTATGACGCCATGTGGTATTACGTTATTGCGAATAACGTTATATTGTGTTACTTTATGACGTATGACGTCATGTAGTATTACGTTATAACGTATGACGGTATGTAGTATTACGTTATTCCGTATAACGTTATATCGTGTTACTTTATGACGTATGACGTCATGTAGTATCACTTTATGACATATGACGTCATGTAGTATTAGGATACAACGTATGACGTTATGTATTATTACGATATAACGTATGACGTTATGTATTATTACGATATAACGTATGACGTCATGTAGTATTGCGTAATAACGTATGCCGTCATGTAGTATTACGTTATAACATATGACGTCATGTAGTATTACGATATAACGTACAACGTTATATAGAATTACGATATAACGCACAACGTTATGTCGTATTACGTTATAACGTATCATGTCATGTAGTATTACGTTATAACGTATGACGTTATGGAGTATTACGTTATAACGTATGAGGTCATGTGGTATTACGTTATTACGAATAACGTTATATTGTGTTACTTTATGACGTATGACGTCATGTAGTATTACTTTATGACGTATGACGTCATGTAGTATTACTTTATGACTTATGACGTCATGTAGTATTACTTTATGACGTATGACCTCATGTAGTATTAGGTTACAACGTATGACGTTATGTATTATTACGATATAACGTATGACGTTATGTATTATTACGATATAACGTATGACGTTATGTAGCATTACGTTATAACGTATGAGGTCATGTGGTATTACATTAGTACGAATATCGTAATATTGTGTTACTTTATGACGTATGACGTCATGTAGTATTAGGTTGCAACGTATGACGTTATGTATTATTACGATATAACGTATGACGTTATGCAGCATTAGGTTATAACGTATGACGTCATGTAGTTTTGCGTTATAACGTATGACGTTATGTAGTATTACGATATAACGTATGACGTTATGTAGTATTACGATACAACGTATGACGTCATGTGGTGTTACGTTATTGCGAATAACGTTATATAGTGTTACTTTAAGAAGTATGACGTTATGTTGTATTACGATATAGCGTATGACGTCATGTGGTATTACGTTATTACGAATAACGTTATATAGTGTTACTTTATGACGTATGACGTCATGTAGTATTAGGTTACAACGTATGACGTTATGTATTATTACGATATAACGTATGACGTTATGCAGCATTAGGTTATAACGTATGACGTCATGTAGTTTTGCGTTATAACGTATGACGTTATGTAGTATTACGATATAACGTATGACGTCATGTAGTGTTACGTTATTGCGAATAACGTTATATTGTGCTACTTTGTGACGTATGACGTAATGTAGTATTACGTTATAACGTATGACGTCATGTGGTATTACTTTAATACGAATAACGTTATATTGTGTTTCTTTATGGAGTATGACGTCATGTAGTATTACTTTATGACGTATGACGTCATGTAGTATTTTGTTACAACGTATGACGTTCTGTATTATTACGATATAACGTATGACGTTATGCAGTATTAGGTTATAACGTATGACGTCATGTAGTTTTGCGTTATAACGTATGACGTTATGTAGTATTACGATATAACGTATGACGTCATGTGGTGTTACGTTATTGCGAATAACGTTATATTGTGCTACTTTGTGACGTATGACGTAATGTAGTATTACGTTATAACATATGACGGTATGTAGTATTACGTTATTCGGTATAACGTTATATAGTGTTACTTTATGAAGTATGACGTTATGTTGTATTACGTTATAGCGTATGACGTTATGGAGCATTACGTTATAACGTATGAGGTCATGTGGTATTACATTAGTACGAATATCGTAATATTGTGTTACTTTATGACGTACGACGTCATGTATTATTACTTTATGACGTATGACGTCGTGTAGTATTACGTTATAACGTATGACGTTATGTATTATTACGATATAACGTAATACGTTATGCAGAATTGGGTTATAACGTATGACGTCATGTAGTATTACGTTATAACGTATGACGTCATGTAGTATTACGATATAACGTACAGCGTTATGTCGTATTACGTTATAACGTATCATGTCATGTAGTATAACGTTATAACGTATGACGTTATGGAGTATTACGTTATAACGTATGATGTCATGTGGTATTACGTTATTACGAATATCGTAATATTGTTTTACTTTATGACGTATGACGTCATGTAGTATTACTTTATGACGTATGACGTCATGTAGTATTACTTTATGACGTATGACGTCATGTAGTATTAGGTTACAACGTATGAGGTCATGTAGTATTACGATATAACGTATGACGTTATGTAGTATTACGATATAACGTATGACGTCATGTGGTGTTACGTAATTGCGAATAACGTTATATTGTGTTACTTTATGACGTATGACGTCATGTAGTATTAGGTTACAACGTATGACGTTATGTATTATTACGTTATAACGTAGGACGTTATGTATTATTACGATATAACGTATGACGTCATGTAGTATTACTTTATGACGTATGACGTCATGTAGTATTACGTTATAACGTATGACGTCATGTAGTATTACGTTATTAGGAATATCGTAATATTGTGTTACTTTATGACGTATGACGTCATGTAGTATTACTTTATGACGTATGACGTCATGTAGTATTACTTTATGACGTATGACGTCATGTAGTATTAGGTTACAACGTATGACGTCATGTAGTATTAGGTTACAACGTATGACGTTATGTATTATTACGATATAACGTATGACGTTATGCAGTATTAGGCTATAACGTATGACGTCATGTAGTTTTGCGTTATAACGTATGACGTTATGTAGTATTACGATATAACGTATGACGTCATGTGGTGTTACGTTATTGCGAATAACGTTATATTGTGTTACTTTATGACGTATGACGTCATGTAGTATTAGGTTACAAACGTATGACGTCATGTATTATTACGATATAACGTATGACGTTATGTATTATTACGATATAACGTATGACGTTATGCAGTATTAGGACTATAACGTATGACGTCATGTAGTTTTGCGTTATAACGTATGACGTTATGTAGTATTACGATATAACGTATGAGGTCATGTGGTATTACATTAGTACGAACATCGTAATATTGTGTTACTTTATGACGTACGACGTCATGTAGTATTACGTTATAACGTATGACGGTATGTAGTATTATGTTATTCCGTATAACGTTATGTATTATTACGATATAACGAACAACGTCATATAGAATTACGATATAACGCACAACGTTATGTCGTATTACGTTATAACGTATCATGTCATGTAGTATTACATTATAACATATGACGTCATGTAGTGTTACGATATAACGTACAACGTTATATAGAATTTCGATATAACGCACAACGTTATGTCGTATTACGTTATAACGTATCATGTCATGTAGCATTACGTTATAACGTATGACGGTATGTAGTATTGCGTTATTCCGTATAACGTTATATAGTGTTACGTTATAAAGTATGACGTCATGTAGTATTACGTTATAACGTATGACGTCATGTAGTATTACGATATAACGTACAACGTTATGTCGTATTACGTTATAACGTATCATGTCATGTAGTATTACGTTATAACGTATGCCGTCATGTAGTATTACGTTATAACATATGACGTCATGTAGTATTACGATATAACGTACAACGTTATATAGAATTACGATATAACGCACAACGTTATGTCCTATTACGTTATAACGTATGACGTCATGTAGTATTACGTTATAACGTATGACGTTATGGGGTATTACGTTATAACGTATGAGGTCATGTGGTATTACGTTATTACGAATATCGTAATATTGTGATACTTTATGACGTATGACGCCATGTAGTATTACGTTATTGCGAATAACGTTATATTGTGTTACTTTATTATGTATGACGTCATGTAGTATTACGTTATAACGTATGACGGTATGTAGTATTACGTTATTCCGTATAACGTTATATAGTGTTACTTTTTGAAGTATGACGTTATGTTGTATTACGTTATAACGTATGACGTTATGGAGTATTACGTTATAACGTATGAGGTCATGTGGTATTACATTATTACGAATATCGTAATATTGTGTTACTTTATGACGTACGACGTCATGTAGTATTACGTTATAACGTATGACGGTATGTAGTATTACGTTATTCCGTATAACGTTATATCGTGTTACTTTATGACGTATGACGTCATGTAGTATCACTTTATGACATATGACGTCATGTAGTATTAGGTTACAACGTATGACGTTATGTATTATTACGATATAACGTATGACGTTATGTATTATTACGATATAACGTATGACGTCATGTAGTATTGCGTAATAACGTATGCCGTCATGTAGTATTAGGTTACAACGTATGACGTTATGTATTATTACGATATAACGTATGACGTTATGTATTATTACGATATAACGTATGACGTCATGTAGTATTGCGTAATAACGTATGCCGTCATGTAGTATTACGTTATAACATATGACGTCATGTAGTATTACGATATAACGTACAACGTTATATAGAATTACGATATAACGCACAACGTTATGTCGTATTACGTTATAACGTATCATGTCATGTAGTATTACGTTATAACGTATGACGTTATGGAGTATTACGTTATAACGTATGAGGTCATGTGGTATTACGTTATTACGAATAACGTTATATTGTGTTACTTTATGACGTATGACGTCATGTAGTATTACTTTATGACGTATGACGTCATGTGGTATTACGTTATTGCGAATAACGTTATATTGTGTTACTTTATGACGTATGACGTCATGTAGTATTACGTTATAACGTATGACGGTATGTAGTATTACGTTATTCCGTATAACGTTATATCGTGTTACTTTATGACGTATGACGTCATGTAGTATCACTTTATGACATATGACGTCATGTAGTATTAGGTTACAACGTATGACGTTATGTATTATTACGATATAACGTATGACGTTATGTATTATTACGATATAACGTATGACGTCATGTAGTATTGCGTAATAACGTATGCCGTCATGTAGTATTAGGTTACAACGTATGACGTTATGTATTATTACGATATAACGTATGACGTTATGTATTATTACGATATAACGTATGACGTCATGTAGTATTGCGTAATAACGTATGCCGTCATGTAGTATTACGTTATAACATATGACGTCATGTAGTATTACGATATAACGTACAACGTTATATAGAATTACGATATAACGCACAACGTTATGTCGTATTACGTTATAACGTATCATGTCATGTAGTATTACGTTATAACGTATGACGTTATGGAGTATTACGTTATAACGTATGAGGTCATGTGGTATTACGTTATTACGAATAACGTTATATTGTGTTACTTTATGACGTATGACGTCATGTAGTATTACTTTATGACGTATGACGTCATGTAGTATTACTTTATGACGTATGACGTCATGTAGTATTACTTTATGACGTATGACCTCATGTAGTATTAGGTTATTACGAATAACGTTATATTGTGTTACTTTATGTAGTATGACTTATGTAGTATGACGTGATGTAGCATTTCTTTATAATGTATGACGTTATGTAGCATTACGGTATAACGAATAACGTTGTACTGTGTTACTTTATAACGTATGACGTTATGTAGTGTTACGTTATAACGTATGACGTCGTTTAGTATTACGTTATAACGTACGACGTTATGTATTATTACGATATAACGTAATACGTTATGCAGAATTGGGTTATAACGTATGACGTCATGTAGTTTTGCGTTATAACGTATGACGTTACGTAGTATTACGTTATAACGTATGAGGTCATGTGGTATTACGTTATTACGAATAACGTTATATTGTGTTACTTTATGACGTATGACGTCATGTAGTATTACTTCATGACGTATGACCTCATGTAGTATTAGGTTACAACGTATGACGTTATGTATTATTACGATATAACCTATGAAGTTATGTATTATTACGATATAACGTATGACGTCATGTAGTATTACGTTATAACGTATGCCGTCATGTAGCATTACGTTATAACATATGACGTCATGTAGTATTACGATATAACGTACAACGTTATATAGAATTACGATATAACGCACAACGTTATGTCGTATTACGTTATAACGTATCATGCCATGTAGCATTACGTTATATCGTATGACTTTATGGAGTATTACGTTATAACGTATGATGTCATGTGGTATTACGTTATTACAAATATCGTAATATTGTGTTACTTTATGACGTATGACGTCATGTAGTATTAATTTATGACGTATGACGTCATGTTGTATTAGGTTACAACGTATGACGTTATGTATTATTACGATATAACGTATGACGTTACGTATTATTACGATATAACGTATGACGTTATGTATTATTACGATATAACGTATGACGTCATGTAGTATTTCGTTATAACGTATGCCGTCATGTAGTATTACGTTATAACATATGACGTCATGTAGTATTACGATATAACGTACAACGTTATATAGAATTACGATATAACGCACAACGTTATGTCGTATTACGCTATAACGTATGACGTTATGGAGTATTACGTTATAACGTATGAGGTCATGTGGTATTACATTATTACGAATATCGTAATATTGTGCTACTTTATGACGTACGACGTCATGTAGTATTACTTTATGACGTATGACGTCATGTGGTATTACGTTATTGCGAATAACGTTATATTGTGTTACTTTATGACGTATGACGTCATGTAGTATTACGTTATAACGTATGACGGTATGTAGTATTACGTTATTCCGTATAACGTTATATCGTGTTACTTTATGACGTATGACGTCATGTAGTATTACTTTATGACGTATGACGTCATGTAGTATTAGGTTACAACGTATGACGTTATGTATTATTACGATATAACCTATGAAGTTATGTATTATTACGATATAACGTATGACGTCATGTAGTATTACGTTATAACGTATGCCGTCATGTAGCATTACGTTATAACATATGACGTCATGTAGTATTACGATATAACGTACAACGTTATATAGAATTACGATATAACGCACAACGTTATGTCGTATTACGTTATAACGTATCATGTCATGTAGTATTACGTTATAACGTATGACGTTATGGAGTATTACGTTATAACGTATGAGGTCATGTGGTATTACGTTATTACGAATAACGTTATATTGTGTTACTTTATGACGTATGACGTCATGTAGTATTACTTTATGACGTATGACCTCATGTAGTATTAGGTTACAACGTATGACGTTATGTATTATTACGATATAACGTATGACGTTATGTATTATTACGATATAACGTATGACGTTATGTAGTATTACGATATAACGTATGACGTCATGTGGTGTTACGTAATTGCGAATAACGTTATATTGTGTTACTTTATGACGTATGACGTCATGTAGTATTAGGTTGCAACGTATGACGTTATGTATTATTACGATATAACGTATGACGTTATGCAGTATTAGGTTATAACGTATGACGTCATGTAGTTTTGCGTTATAACGAATGACGTTATGTAGTATTAAGATACAACGTATGACGTCATGTGGTGTTACGTTATTGCGAATAACGTTATATAGTGTTACTTTAAGAAGTATGACGTTATGTTTTTATTACGTTATAGCATATGACGTCATGTGTTATTACGTTATTACGAATAACGTTATATTGTGTTACTTTATGTAGTATGACTTATGTAGTATGACGTGATGTAACATTTCTTTATAATGTATGACGTTATGTAGCATTACGGTATTACGAATAACGTTGAACTGTGTTACTTTATAACGTATGACGTTTTGTAGTGTTACGTTATAACGTATGACGTCGTGTAGTATTACGTTATAACGTATGACGTTATGTATTATTATGATATAACGTAATACGTTATGCAGAATTGGGTTATAACGTATGACGTCATGTAGTTTTGCGTTATAACGTATGACTTTACGTAGTATTACGTTATAACGTATGATGTTATGGAGTATTACGTTATAACGTATGACGTCATGTGGTAATACTTTATTACGAATAACGTTATATTGTGTTACTTTATGACGTATGACGTCATGGAGTATTAGGTTACAACGTATGACGTTATGTATTATTACGATATAACGTATGACGTTATGCAGTATTAGGTTGTAACGTATGACGTCATGTAGTTTTGCGTTATAACGTATGACGTTATGTAGTATTACGATATAACGTATGACGTCATGTGGTATTACGTTATTGCGAATAACGTTATATTGTGTCACTTTATGACGTATGACGTCATGTAGTATTACGTTTTATCGTATGACGGTATGTAGTATTGCGTTATTCCGTATAACGTTATATAGTGTTACATTATAAAGTATGACGTCGTGTAGTATTACGTTATAACGTATGACGTTATGTATTATTACGATATAACGTAATACGTTATGCAGAATTGGGTTATAACGTATGACGTCATGTAGTTTTGCGTTATAACGTATGACGTTACGTAGTATTACGTTATAACGTATGAGGTCATGTGGTATTACGTTATTACGAATAACGTTATATTGTGTTACTTTATGACGTATGACGTCATGTAGTATTACTTCATGACGTATGACCTCATGTAGTATTAGGTTACAACGTATGACGTTATGTATTATTACGATATAACGTATGACGTTATGTAGTATTACGATATAACGTATGACGTCATGTGGTGTTACGTAATTGCGAATAACGTTATATTGTGTTACTTTATGACGTAT
Source organism: Bombus terrestris (assembly GCF_910591885.1). Lineage (NCBI taxonomy): Eukaryota > Metazoa > Arthropoda > Insecta > Hymenoptera > Apidae > Bombus > Bombus terrestris. The sequence goes on from NW_025963557.1 coordinate 2,351,787, forward strand.
GACGTCATGTAGTATTAGGTTACAACGTATGACGTTATGTATTATTACGTTATAACGTAGGACGTTATGTATTATTACGATATAACGTATGACGTCATGTAGTATTACTTTATGACGTATGACGTCATGTAGTATTAGGTTACAACGTATGACGTCATGTAGTATTACGATATAACGTATGACGTTATGTAGTATTACGATATAACGTATGACGTCATGTGGTGTTACGTAATTGCGAATAACGTTATATTGTGTTACTTTATGACGTATGACGTCATGTAGTATTAGGTTACAACGTATGACGTTATGTATTATTACGTTATAACGTAGGACGTTATGTATTATTACGATATAACGTATGACGTCATGTAGTATTACGTTATAACGTATGACGTCATGTAGTATTACGTTATTACGAATATCGTAATATTGTGTTACTTTATGACGTATGACGTCATGTAGTATTACTTTATGACGTATGACGTCATGTAGTATTACTTTATGACGTATGACGTCATGTAGTATTAGGTTACAACGTATGACGTCATGTAGTATTAGGTTACAACGTATGACGTTATGTATTATTACGATATAACGTATGACGTTATGCAGTATTAGGCTATAACGTATGACGTCATGTAGTTTTGCGTTATAACGTATGACGTTATGTACTATTACGATATAACGTATGACGTCATGTGGTGTTACGTTATTGCGAATAACGTTATATTGTGTTACTTTATGACGTATGACGTCATGTAGTATTAGGTTACAACGTATGACGTCATGTAGTATTAGGTTACAACGTATGACGTTATGTATTATTACGATATAACGTATGACGTTATGCAGTATTAGGCTATAACGTATGACGTCATGTAGTTTTGCGTTATAACGTATGACGTTATGTAGTATTACGATATAACGTATGAGGTCATGTGGTATTACATTAGTACGAATATCGTAATATTGTGTTACTTTATGACGTACGACGTCATGTAGTATTACGTTATAACGTATGACGGTATGTAGTATTATGTTATTTCGTATAACGTTATGTATTATTACGATATAACGAACAACGTCATATAGAATTACGATATAACGCACAACGTTATGTCGTATTACGTTATAACGTATCATGTCATGTAGTATTACATTATAACATATGACGTCATGTAGTGTTACGATATAACGTACAACGTTATATAGAATTTCGATATAACGCACAACGTTATGTCGTATTACGTTATAACGTATCATGTCATGTAGCATTACGTTATAACGTATGACGGTATGTAGTATTGCGTTATTCCGTATAACGTTATATAGTGTTACGTTATAAAGTATGACGTCATGTAGTATTACGTTATAACGTATGACGTCATGTAGTATTACGATATAACGTACAACGTTATGTCGTATTACGTTATAACGTATCATGTCATGTAGTATTACGTTATAACGTATGCCGTCATGTAGTATTACGTTATAACATATGACGTCATGTAGTATTACGATATAACGTACAACGTTATATAGAATTACGATATAACGCACAACGTTATGTCCTATTACGTTATAACGTATGACGTCATGTAGTATTACGTTATAACGTATGACGTTATGGGGTATTACGTTATAACGTATGAGGTCATGTGGTATTACGTTATTACGAATATCGTAATATTGTGTTACTTTATGACGTACGACGTCATGTAGTATTACTTTATGACGTATGACGCCATGTGGTATTACGTTATTGCGAATAACGTTATATCGTGTTACTTTATGACGTATGACGTCATGTAGTATCACTTTATGACATATGACGTCATGTAGTATTAGGTTACAACGTATGACGTTATGTATTATTACGATATAACGTATGACGTTATGTATTATTACGATATAACGTATGACGTCATGTAGTATTGCGTAATAACGTATGCCGTCATGTAGTATTACGTTATAACATATGACGTCATGTAGTATTACGATATAACGTACAACGTTATATAGAATTACGATATAACGCACAACGTTATGTCGTATTACGTTATAACGTATCATGTCATGTAGTATTACGTTATAACGTATGACGTTATGGAGTATTACGTTATAACGTATGAGGTCATGTGGTATTACGTTATTACGAATAACGTTATATTGTGTTACTTTATGACGTATGACGTCATGTAGTATTACTTTATGACGTATGACGTCATGTAGTATTACTTTATGACGTATGACGTCATGTAGTATTACTTTATGACGTATGACCTCATGTAGTATTAGGTTACAACGTATGACGTTATGTATTATTACGATATAACGTATGACGTTATGCAGTATTAGCTTATAACGTATGACGTCATGTAGTTTTGCGTTATAACTTATGACGTTATGTAGTATTGCGATACAACGTATGACGTCATGTGGTGTTACGTTATTGCGAATTACGTTATATTGTGTTACTTTATGGCGTATGACGTCATGTAGTATTACTTTGTGACGTATGACGGTATGTAGTATTACGTTATTCCGTATAACGTTATATAGTGTTACGTTATAAAGTATGACGTCGTGTAGTATTACGTTATAACATATGCCGTCATGTAGCATTACGTTATAACATATGACGTCATGTAGTATTACGATATAACGTACAACGTTATATAGAATTACGATATAACGCACAACGTTATGTCGTATTACGTTATAACGTATCATGTCATGTAGCATTACGTTATAACGTATGACTTTATGGAGTATTACGTTATAACGTATGATGTCATGTGGTATTACGTTATTGCGAATAACGTTATATAGTGTTACTTTATGAAGTATGACGTTATGTTGTATTACGTTATAGCGTATGACGTTATGGAGCATTACGTTATAACGTATGAGGTCATGTGGTATTACATTAGTACGAATATCGTAATATTGTGTTACTTTATGACGTACGACGTCATGTAGTATTACTTTATGACGTATGACGTCATGTGGTATTACGTTATTACGAATAACGTTATATTGTGTTACTTTATGTAGTATGACTTATGTAGTATGACGTGATGTAGCATTTCTTTATAATGTATGACGTTATGTAGCATTACGGTATAACGAATAACGTTGTACTGTGTTACTTTATAACGTATGACGTTATGTAGTGTTACGTTATAACGTATGACGTCGTTTAGTATTACGTTATAACGTACGACGTTATGTATTATTACGATATAACGTAATACGTTATGCAGAATTGGGTTATAACGTATGACGTCATGTAGTTTTGCGTTATAACGTATGACGTTACGTAGTATTACGTTATAACGTATGAGGTCATGTGGTATTACGTTATTACGAATAACGTTATATTGTGTTACTTTATGACGTATGACGTCATGTAGTATTACTTCATGACGTATGACCTCATGTAGTATTAGGTTACAACGTATGACGTTATGTATTATTACGATATAACCTATGAAGTTATGTATTATTACGATATAACGTATGACGTCATGTAGTATTACGTTATAACGTATGCCGTCATGTAGCATTACGTTATAACATATGACGTCATGTAGTATTACGATATAACGTACAACGTTATATAGAATTACGATATAACGCACAACGTTATGTCGTATTACGTTATAACGTATCATGCCATGTAGCATTACGTTATATCGTATGACTTTATGGAGTATTACGTTATAACGTATGATGTCATGTGGTATTACGTTATTACAAATATCGTAATATTGTGTTACTTTATGACGTATGACGTCATGTAGTATTAATTTATGACGTATGACGTCATGTTGTATTAGGTTACAACGTATGACGTTATGTATTATTACGATATAACGTATGACGTTACGTATTATTACGATATAACGTATGACGTTATGTATTATTACGATATAACGTATGACGTCATGTAGTATTTCGTTATAACGTATGCCGTCATGTAGTATTACGTTATAACATATGACGTCATGTAGTATTACGATATAACGTACAACGTTATATAGAATTACGATATAACGCACAACGTTATGTCGTATTACGTTATAACGTATCATGTCATGTAGTATTACGTTATAACGTATGACGTTATGGAGTATTACGTTATAACGTATGAGGTCATGTGGTATTACGTTATTACGAATAACGTTATATTGTGTTACTTTATGACGTATGACGTCATGTAGTATTACTTTATGACGTATGACCTCATGTAGTATTAGGTTACAACGTATGACGTTATGTATTATTACGATATAACGTATGACGTTATGTATTATTACGATATAACGTATGACGTTATGTAGTATTACGATATAACGTATGACGTCATGTGGTGTTACGTAATTGCGAATAACGTTATATTGTGTTACTTTATGACGTATGACGTCATGTAGTATTAGGTTGCAACGTATGACGTTATGTATTATTACGATATAACGTATGACGTTATGCAGTATTAGGTTATAACGTATGACGTCATGTAGTTTTGCGTTATAACGAATGACGTTATGTAGTATTACGATACAACGTATGACGTCATGTGGTGTTACGTTATTGCGAATAACGTTATATAGTGTTACTTTAAGAAGTATGACGTTATGTTGTATTACGTTATAGCATATGACGTCATGTGTTATTACGTTATTACGAATAACGTTATATTGTGTTACTTTATGTAGTATGACTTATGTAGTATGACGTGATGTAACATTTCTTTATAATGTATGACGTTATGTAGCATTACGGTATTACGAATAACGTTGAACTGTGTTACTTTATAACGTATGACGTTATGTAGTGTTACGTTATAACGTATGACGTCGTGTAGTATTACGTTATAACGTATGACGTTATGTATTATTATGATATAACGTAATACGTTATGCAGAATTGGGTTATAACGTATGACGTCATGTAGTTTTGCGTTATAACGTATGACTTTACGTAGTATTACGTTATAACGTATGATGTTATGGAGTATTACGTTATAACGTATGACGTCATGTGGTAATACTTTATTACGAATAACGTTATATTGTGTTACTTTATGACGTATGACGTCATGGAGTATTAGGTTACAACGTATGACGTTATGTATTATTACGATATAACGTATGACGTTATGCAGTATTAGGTTATAACGTATGACGTCATGTAGTTTTGCGTTATAACGTATGACGTTATGTAGTATTACGATATAACGTATGACGTCATGTGGTATTACGTTATTGCGAATAACGTTATATTGTGTCACTTTATGACGTATGACGTCATGTAGTATTACGTTTTAACGTATGACGGTATGTAGTATTGCGTTATTCCGTATAACGTTATATAGTGTTACATTATAAAGTATGACGTCGTGTAGTATTACGTTATAACGTGTGACGTTATGTATTATTACGATATAACGTATGACGTTATGCAGTATCAGGTTATAACGTATGACGTCATGTAGTTTTGCGTTATAACGTATGACGTTATGTAGTATTGCGATACAACGTATGGCGTCATGTGGTGTTACGTTATTGCGAATAACGTTATATTGTGTTACTTTATGTAGTATGACTTATGTAGTATGACGTGATGTAGCATTTCTTTATAATGTATGACGTTATGTAGCATTACGGTATAACGAATAACGTTGTACTGTGTTACTTTATAACGTATGACGTTATGTAGTGTTACGTTATAACGTATGACGTCGTGTAGTATTACGTTATAACGTATGACGTTATGTATTATTACGATATAACGTAATACGTTATGCAGAATTGGGTTATAACGTATGACGTCATGTAGTTTTGCGTTATAACGTATGACGTTACGTAGTATTACGTTATAACGTATGAGGTCATGTGGTATTACGTTATTACGAATAACGTTATATTGTGTTACTTTATGACGTATGACGTCATGTAGTATTACTTCATGACGTATGACCTCATGTAGTATTAGGTTACAACGTATGACGTTATGTATTATTACGATATAACCTATGAAGTTATGTATTATTACGATATAACGTATGACGTCATGTAGTATTACGTTATAACGTATGCCGTCATGTAGCATTACGTTATAACATATGACGTCATGTAGTATTACGATATAACGTACAACGTTATATAGAATTACGATATAACGCACAACGTTATGTCGTATTACGTTATAACGTATCATGTCATGTAGTATTACGTTATAACGTATGACGTTATGGAGTATTACGTTATAACGTATGAGGTCATGTGGTATTCCGTTATTACGAATAACGTTATATTGTGTTACTTTATGACGTATGACGTCATGTAGTATTACTTTATGACGTATGACCTCATGTAGTATTAGGTTACAACGTATGACGTTATGTATTATTACGATATAACGTATGACGTTATGTATTATTACGATATAACGTATGACGTTATGTAGTATTACGATATAACGTATGACGTCATGTGGTGTTACGTAATTGCGAATAACGTTATATTGTGTTACTTTATGACGTATGACGTCATGTAGTATTAGGTTGCAACGTATGACGTTATGTATTATTACGATATAACGTATGACGTTATGCAGTATTAGGTTATAACGTATGACGTCATGTAGTTTTGCGTTATAACGAATGACGTTATGTAGTATTACGATACAACGTATGACGTCATGTGGTGTTACGTTATTGCGAATAACGTTATATAGTGTTACTTTAAGAAGTGTGACGTTATGTTGTATTACCTTATAGCATATGACGTCATGTGTTATTACGTTATTACGAATAACGTTATATTGTGTTACTTTATGTAGTATGACTTATGTAGTATGACGTGATGTAACATTTCTTTATAATGTATGACGTTATGTAGCATTACGGTATTACGAATAACGTTGAACTGTGTTACTTTATAACGTATGACGTTATGTAGTGTTACGTTATAACGTATGACGTCGTGTAGTATTACGTTATAACGTATGACGTTATGTATTATTATGATATAACGTAATACGTTATGCAGAATTGGGTTATAACGTATGACGTCATGTAGTTTTGCGTTATAACGTATGACTTTACGTAGTATTACGTTATAACGTATGATGTTATGGAGTATTACGTTATAACGTATGACGTCATGTGGTAATACTTTATTACGAATAACGTTATATTGTGTTACTTTATGACGTATGACGTCATGGAGTATTAGGTTACAACGTATGACGTTATGTATTATTACGATATAACGTATGACGTTATGCAGTATTAGGTTATAACGTATGACGTCATGTAGTTTTGCGTTATAACGTATGACGTTATGTAGTATTACGATATAACGTATGACGTCATGTGGTATTACGTTATTGCGAATAACGTTATATTGTGTCACTTTATGACGTATGACGTCATGTAGTATTACGTTTTAACGTATGACGGTATGTAGTATTGCGTTATTCCGTATAACGTTATATAGTGTTACATTATAAAGTATGACGTCGTGTAGTATTACGTTATAACGTATGACGTTATGTATTATTACGATATAACGTATGACGTTATGCAGTATTAGGTTATAACGTATGACGTCATGTAGTTTTGCGTTATAACGTATGACGTTATGTAGTATTGCGATACAACGTATGGCGTCATGTGGTGTTACGTTATTGCGAATAACGTTATATTGTGTTACTTTATGTACTATGACTTATGTAGTATGACGTGATGTAGCATTTCTTTATAATGTATGACGTTATGTAGCATTACGGTATAACGAATAACGTTGTACTGTGTTACTTTATAACGTATGACGTTATGTAGTGTTACGTTATAACGTATGACGTCGTGTAGTATTACGTTATAACGTATGACGTTATGTATTATTACGATATAACGTAATACGTTATGCAGAATTGGGTTATAACGTATGACGTCATGTAGTTTTGCGTTATAACGTATGACGTTACGTAGTATTACGTTATAACGTATGAGGTCATGTGGTATTACGTTATTACGAATAACGTTATATTGTGTTACTTTATGACGTATGACGTCATGTAGTATTACTTCATGACGTATGACCTCATGTAGTATTAGGTTACAACGTATGACGTTATGTATTATTACGATATAACCTATGAAGTTATGTATTATTACGATATAACGTATGACGTCATGTAGTATTACGTTATAACGTATGCCGTCATGTAGCATTACGTTATAACATATGACGTCATGTAGTATTACGATATAACGTACAACGTTATATAGAATTACGATATAACGCACAACGTTATGTCGTATTACGTTATAACGTATCATGTCATGTAGCATTACGTTATAACGTATGACTTTATGGAGTATTACGTTATAACGTATGATGTCATGTGGTATTACGTTATTACAAATATCGTAATATTGTGTTACTTTATGACGTATGACGTCATGTAGTATTAATTTATGACGCATGACGTCATGTTGTATTAGGTTACAGCGTATGACGTTATGTATTATTACGATATAACGTATGACGTTATGTATTATTACGATATAACGTATGACGTTATGTATTATTACGATATAACGTATGACGTCATGTAGTATTTCGTTATAACGTATGCCGTCATGTAGTATTACGTTATAACATATGACGTCATGTAGTATTACGATATAACGTACAACGTTATATAGAATTACGATATAACGCACAACGTTACGTCGTAATACGTTATAACGTATCATGTCATGTAGTATTACGTTATAACGTATGACGTCATGTAGTATTGGGTTACAACGTATGACGTTATGTATTATTACGATATAACGTATGATGTCATGTAGTATTACGTTATAACGTACGCCGTCATGTAGTATTACGTTATAACATATGACGTAATGTAGTATTACGATATAACGTACAACGTTATATAGAATTACGATATAACGCACAACGTTATGTCGTATTACGTTATAACGTATGACTTTACGTAGTATTACGTTATAACGTATGAGGTCATGTGGTATTACGTTATTACGAATAACGTTATATTGTGTTACTTTATGACGTATGACGTCATGTAGTATTACTTCCTGACGTATAACCTCATGTAGTATTAGGTTACAACGTATGACGTTATGTATTATTACGATATAACCTATGAAGTTATGTATTATTACGATATAACGTATGACGTCATGTAGTATTACGTTATAACGTATGCCGTCATGTAGTATTACATTATAACATATGACGTCATGTAGTGTTACGATATAACGTACAACGTTATATAGAATTACGATATAACGCACAACGTTATGTCGTATTACGATATAACGTATCATGTCATGTAGCATTACGTTATAACGTATGACGGTATGTAGTATTGCGTTATTCCGTATAACGTTATATAGTGTTACGTTATAAAGTATGACGTCATGTAGTATTACGTTATAACGTATGACGTCATGTAGTATTACGATATAACGTACAACGTTATGTCGTATTACGTTATAACGTATCATGTCATGTAGTATTACGTTATAACGTATGCCGTCATGTAGTATTACGTTATAACATATGACGTCATGTAGTATTACGATATAACGTACAACGTTATATAGAATTACGATATTACGCACAACGTTATGTCGTATTACGTTATAACGTATGACGTCATGTAGTATTACGTTATAACGTATGACGTTATGGAGTATTACGTTATAACGTATGAGGTCATGTGGTATTACGTTATTACGAATATCGTAATATTGTGATACTTTATGACGTATGACGCCATGTAGTATTACGTTATAACGTATGGCGTTATGTAGTATTACGATTTAACGTATGACGTCATGTGGTATTACGTTATTGCGAATAACGTTATATTGTGTTACTTTATTATGTATGACGTCATGTAGTATTACGTTATAACGTATGACGGTATGTAGTATTACGTTATTCCGTATAACGTTATATAGTGTTACTTTATGAAGTATGACGTTATGTTGTATTACGTTATAACGTATGACGTTATGGAGTATTACGTTATAACGTATGAGGTCATGTGGTATTACATTATTACGAATATCGTAATATTGTGTTACTTTATGACGTACGACGTCATGTAGTATTACTTTATGACGTATGACGTCATGTAGTATTAGGTTACAACGTATGACGTTATGTATTATTACGATATAATGTATGACGTCATGTAGTATTACGTTATAACGTATGCCGTCATGTAGCATTACGTTATAACATATGACGTCATGTAGTATTACGATATAACATACAACGTTATATAGAATTACGATATAACGCACAACGTTACGTCGTAATACGTTATAACGTATCATGTCATGTAGTATTACGTTATAACGTATGACGTCATGTAGTATTGGGTTACAACGTATGACGTTATGTATTATTACGATATAACGTATGATGTCATGTAGTATTACGTTATAACGTATGCCGTCATGTAGTATTATGTTATAACATATGACGTAATGTAGTATTACAATATAACGTACAACGTTATATAGAATTACAATATAACGCACAACGTTATGTCGTATTACGTTATAACGTATGACGTCATGTAGTTTTGCGTTATAACGTATGACGTTATGTAGTATTACGTTATAACGTATGACGTCATGTGTTATTACGTTATTACGAATAACGTTATATTGTGATACTTTATGACGCATGACGTCATGTAATATTACTTTATGACGTATGACCTCATGTAGTATTAGGTTACAACGTATGACGTTATGTATTATTACGATATAACGTATGACGTCATGTAGTATTACGTTATAACGTATGCCGTCATGTAGTATTACATTATAACATATGACGTCATGTAGTGTTACGATATAACGTACAACGTTATATAGAATTACGATATAACGCACAACCTTATGTCGTATTACGATATAACGTATCATGTCATGTAGCATTACGTTATAACGTATGATGTTATGGAGTATTATGTTATAACGTATGACGTCATGTGGTAATACTTTATTACGAATAACGTTATATTGTGTTAATTTATGACGTATGACGTCATGGAGTATTAGGTTACAACGTATGACGTTATGTATTATTACGATATAACGTATGACGTTATGCAGTATTAGGTTATAACGTATGACGTCATGTAGTTTTGCGTTATAACGTATGACGTTATGTAGTATTACGATATAACGTATGACGTCATGTGGTATTACGTTATTGCGAATAACGTTATATTGTGTCACTTTATGACGTATGACGTCATGTAGTATTACGTCTTAACGTATGACGGTATGTAGTATTGCGTTATTCCGTATAACGTTATATAGTGTTACATTATAAAGTATGACGTCGTGTAGTATTACGTTATAACGTATGACGTTATGTATTATTACGATATAACGTATGACGTCATGTAGTATTACGTTATAACGTATGACGTCATGTAATTTTGCTTTATAACGTATGATGTTATGGAGTATTACGTTATAACGTATGACGTCATGTAATTTTGCTTTATAACGTATGATGTTATGGAGTATTACGTTATAACGTATGACGTCATGTGGTAATACTTTATTACGAATAACGTTATATTGTGTTACTTTATGACGTATGACGTCATGTAGTATTAGGTTACAACATATGACGTTATGTAGTATTGCGATACAACGTATGACGTCATGTGGTGTTACGTTATTGCGAATAACGTTATATTGTGTTACTTTATGTAGTATGACTTATGTAGTATGACGTGATGTAGCATTTCTTTATAATGTATCACGTTATGTAGCATTACGGTATAACGAATAACGTTGTACTGTGTTACTTTATAACGTATGACGTTATGTAGTGTTACGTTATAACGTATGACGTCGTGTAGAATTACGTTATAACGTATGACGTTATGTATTATTACGATATAACGTAATACGTTATGCAGAATTGGGTTATAACGTATGAGGTCATGTAGTTTTGCGTTATAACGTATGACGTTACGTAGTATTACGTTATAACGTATGAGGTCATGTGGTATTACGTTATTACGAATAACGTTAAATTGTGTTACTTTATGACGTATGACGTCATGTAGTATTACTTCATGACGTATGACCTCATGTAGTATTAGGTTACAACGTATGACGTTATGTATTATTACGATATAACCTATGAAGTTATGTATTATTACGATATAACGTATGACGTCATGTAGTATTACGTTATAACGTATGCCGTCATGTAGCATTACGTTATAACATATGACGTCATGTAGTATTACGATATAACGTACAACGTTATATAGAATTACGATATAACGCACAACGTTATGTCGTATTACGTTATAACGTATCATGTCATGTAGTATTACGTTATAACGTATGACGTCATGTAGTATTGGGTTACAACGTATGACGTTATGTATTATTACGATATAACCTATGATGTCATGTGGTATTACGTTATTACGAATAACGTTATATTGTGTTACTTTATGACGTATGACGTCATGTAGTATTACTTCATGACGTATGACGTCATGTTGTATTAGGTTACAACGTATGACGTTATGTATTATTACGATATAACGTATGACGTTATGTATTATTACGATATAACGTATGACGTTATGTATTATTACGATATAACGTATGACGTCATGTAGTAATTCGTTCTAACGTATGCCGTCATGTAGTATTACGTTATAACATATGACGTCATGTAGTATTACGATATAACGTACAACGTTATATAGGATTACGATATAACGCACAACGTTACGTCGTAATACGTTATAACGTATCATGTCATGTAGTATTACGTTATAACGTATGACGTCATGTAGTATTGGGTTACAACGTATGACGTTATGTATTATTACGATATAACGTATGATGTCATGTAGTATTACGTTATAACGTATGCCGTCATGTAGTATTACGTTATAACATATGACGTAATGTAGTATTACGATATAACGTACAACGTTATATAGAATTACGATATAACGCACAACGTTATGTCGTATTACGTTATAACGTATGACGTCATGTAGTTTTGCGTTATAACGTATGACGTTATGTAGTATTACGTTATAACGTATGACGTCATGTGTTATTACGTTATTACGAATAACGTTATGTCGTATTACGTTATAACGTATGACGTCATGTAGTTTTGCGTTATAACAAATGACGTTATGTAGTATTACGTTATAACGTGTGAGGTCATGTGGTATTACATTATTACGAATATCGTAATATTGTGTTACTTTATGACCTACGACGTCATGTAGTATTACTTTATGACGTATGACGTCATGTAGTATTAGGTTACAACGTATGACGTTATGTATTATTACGATATAACGTATGACGTCATGTAGTATTACGTTATAACGTATGACGTTATGTCGTATTACGTTATAACGTATCATGTCATGTAGTATTACGTTATAACGTATGACGTCATGTAGTAATACGATATAACGTATGACGGTATGTAGTATTACGTTATTCCGTATAACGTTATATCGTGTTACTTTATGAAGTATGACGTTATGTTGTATTACGTTATAACGTATGACGTTATGGAGTATTACGTTATAACGTATGAGGTCATGTGGTATTACATTATTACGAATATCGTAATATTGTGTTACTTTATGACGTACGACGTCATGTAGCATTACTTTATGACGTATGACGTCATGTGGTATTACGTTATTGCGAATAACGTTATATTGTGTTACTTTATTATGTATGACGTCATGTAGTATTACGTTATAACGTATGACGTCATGTAGTAATACGATATAACGTATGACGGTATGTAGTATTACGTTATTCCGTATAACGTTATATCGTGTTACTTTATGAAGTATGACGTTATGTTGTATTACGTTATAACGTATGACGTTATGGAGTATTACGTTATAACGTATGAGGTCATGTGGTATTACATTATTACGAATATCGTAATATTGTGTTACTTTATTATGTATGACGTCATGTAGTATTACGTTATAACGTATGACGGTATGTAGTATTACGTTATTCCGTATAACGTTATATAGTGTTACTTTATGAAGTATGACGTTATGTTGTATTACGTTATAACGTATGACGTTATGGAGTATTACGTTATAACGTATGAGGTCATGTGGTATTACATTATTACGAATATCGTAATATTGTGTTACTTTATGACGTACGACGTCATGTAGCATTACTTTATGACGTATGACGTCATGTGGTATTACGTTATTGCGAATAACGTTATATTGTGCTACTTTATGACGTATGACGTCATGTAGTATTACGTTATAACGTATGACGGTATGTAGTATTACGTTATTCCGTATAACGTTATATCGTGTTACTTTATGACGTGTGACGTCATGTAGTATTACTTTATGACGTATGACGTCATGTAGTATTAGGTTACAACGTATGACGTTATGTATTATTACGATATAACGTATGACGTTATGTATTATTACGATATAACGTATGACGTTATGTAGTATTACGATATAACGTATGACGTCATGTGGTGTTACGTAATTGCGAATAACGTTATATTGTGTTACTTTATGACGTATGACGTCATGTAGTATTAGGTTGCAACGTATGACGTTATGTATTATTACGATATAACGTATGACGTCATGTAGTTTTGCGTTATAACGTATGACTTTACGTAGTATTACGTTATAACGTATGATGTTATGGAGTATTACGTTATAACGTATGACGTCATGTTGTAATACTTTATTACGAATAACGTTATATTGTGTTACTTTATGACGTATGACGTCATGGAGTATTAGGTTACAACGTATGACGTTATGTATTATTACGATATAACGTATGACGTTATGCAGTATTAGGTTATAACGTATGACGTCATGTAGTTTTGCGTTACAACGTATGACGTTATGTAGTATTTCGATATAACGTATGACGTCATGTGGTATTACGTTATTGCGAATAACGTTATATTGTGTCACTTTATGACGTATGACGTCATGTAGTATTACGTTTTAACGTATGACGGTATGTAGTATTGCGTTATTCCGTATAACGTTATATAGTGTTACATTATAAAGTATGACGTCGTGTAGTATTACGTTATAACGTATGACGTTATGTATTATTACGATATAACGTATGACGTCATGTAGTTTTGCGTTATAACGTATGATGTTATAGAGTATTACGTTATAACGTATGACGTCATGTGGTAATACTTTATTGCGAATAACGTTATATTGTGTTACTTTATGACGTATGACGTCATATAGTATTACGTTATAACGTATGACGGTATGTAGTATTACGTTATTCCGTATAACGTTATATAGTGTTACTTTATGATGTATGACGTTATGTTGTATTACGTTATAGCGTATGACGTTATGGAGCATTACGTTAGAACATATGAGGTCATGTGGTATTACATTAGTACGAATATCGTAATATTGTGTTACTTTATGGCGTATGACGTCATGTAGTATTACTTTATGACGTATGACGTCATGTAGTATTAGGTTACAACGTATGACGTTATGTATTATTACGATATAACGTATGACGTTATGTATTATTACGATATAACCTATGAAGTTATGTATTATTACGATATAACGTATGACGTCATGTAGTATTACGTTATAACGTATGCCGTCATGTAGCATTACGTTATAACATATGACGTCATGTAGTATTACGATATAACGTACAACGTTATATAGAATTACGATATAACGCACAACGTTATGTCGTATTACGTTATATCGTATCATGTCATGTAGCATTACGTTATAACGTATGACTTTATGGAGTATTACGTTATAACGTATGATGTCATGTGGTATTACGTTATTGCGAATAACGTTATATAGTGTTACTTTATGAAGTATGACGTTATGTTGTATTACGTTATAGCGTATGACGTTATGGAGCATTACGTTATAACGTATGACATCATGTGGTATTACATTAGTACGAATATCGTAATATTGTGTTATTTTATGACGTACGACGTCATGTAGTATTACTTTATTACGTATGACGTCATGTGGTATTACGTTATTACGAATAACGTTATATTGTGTTACTTTATGTAGTATGACTTATGTAGTATGACGTGATGTAGCATTTCTTTATAATGTATGACGTTATGTAGCATTACGGTATAGCGAATAACGTTGTACTGTGGTACTTTATAACGTATGACGTATGTAGTGTTACGTTATAACGTATGACGTCGTGTAGTATTACGTTATAACGTATGACGTTATGTATTATTACGATATAACCTATGAAGTTATGTATTATTACGATATAACGTATGACGTCATGTAGTATTACGTTATAACGTATGCCGTCATGTAGCATTACGTTATAACATATGACGTCATGTAGTATTACGATATAACGTACAACGTTACATAGAATTACGATATAACGCACAACGTTATGTCGTATTACGTTATAACGTATCATGTCATGTAGCATTACGTTATAACGTATGACTTTATGGAGTATTACGTTATAACGTATGATGTCATGTGGTATTACGTTATTGCGAATAACGTTATATTGTGTTACTTTATTATGTATGACGTCATGTAGTATTACGTTATAACGTATGACGGTATGTAGTATTACGTTATTCCGTATAACGTTATATAGTGTTACTTTATGAAGTATGACGTTATGTTGTATTACGTTATAACGTATGACGTTATGGAGTATTACGTTATAACGTATGAGGTCATGTGGTATTACATTATTACGAATATCGTAATATTGTGTTACTTTATGACGTACGACGTCATGTAGCATTACTTTATGACGTATGACGTCATGTGGTATTACGTTATTGCGAATAACGTTATATTGTGTTACTTTATGACGTATGACGTCATGTAGTATTACTTCATGACGTATGACGTCATGTTGTATTAGGTTACAACGTATGACGTTATGTATTATTACGATATAACGTATGACGTTATGTATTATTACGATATAACGTATGACGTTATGTATTATTACGATATAACGTATGACGTCATGTAGTAATTCGTTCTAACGTATGCCGTCATGTAGTATTACGTTATAACATATGACGTCATGTAGTATTACGATATAACGTACAACGTTATATAGAATTACGATATAACGCACAACGTTACGTCGTAATACGTTATAACGTATCATGTCATGTAGTATTACGTTATAACGTATGACGTCATGTAGTATTGGGTTACAACGTATGACGTTATGTATTATTACGATATAACGTATGATGTCATGTAGTATTACGTTATAACGTATGCCGTCATGTAGTATTACGTTATAACATATGACGTAATGTAGTATTACGATATAACGTACAACGTTATATAGAATTACGATATAACGCACAACGTTATGTCGTATTACGTTATAACGTATGACGTCATGTAGTTTTACGTTATAACGTATGACGTTATGTAGTATTACGTTATAACGTATGACGTCATGTGTTATTACGTTATTACGAATAACGTTATGTCGTATTACGTTATAACGTATGACGTCATGTAGTTTTGCGTTATAACAAATGACGTTATGTAGTATTACGTTATAACGTGTGAGGTCATGTGGTATTACATTATTACGAATATCGTAATATTGTGTTACTTTATGACCTACGACGTCATGTAGTATTACTTTATGACGTATGACGTCATGTAGTATTAGGTTACAACGTATGACGTTATGTATTATTACGATATAACGTATGACGTCATGTAGTATTACGTTATAACGTATGACGTTATGTCGTATTACGTTATAACGTATCATGTCATGTAGTATTACGTTATAACGTATGACGTCATGTAGTAATACGATATAACGTATGACGGTATGTAGTATTACGTTATTCCGTATAACGTTATATCGTGTTACTTTATGAAGTATGACGTTATGTTGTATTACGTTATAACGTATGACGTTATGGAGTATTACGTTATAACGTATGAGGTCATGTGGTATTACATTATTACGAATATCGTAATATTGTGTTACTTTATGACGTACGACGTCATGTAGCATTACTTTATGACGTATGACGTCATGTGGTATTACGTTATTGCGAATAACGTTATATTGTGTTACTTTATTATGTATGACGTCATGTAGTATTACGTTATAACGTATGACGGTATGTAGTATTACGTTATTCCGTATAACGTTATATAGTGTTACTTTGTGAAGTATGACGTTATGTTGTATTACGTTATAACGTATGACGTTATGGAGTATTACGTTATAACGTATGAGGTCATGTGGTATTACATTATTACGAATATCGTAATATTGTGTTACTTTATGACGTACGACGTCATGTAGCATTACTTTATGACGTATGACGTCATGTGGTATTACGTTATTGCGAATAACGTTATATTGTGTTACTTTATGACGTATGACGTCATGTAGTATTACGTTATAACGTATGACGGTATGTAGTATTACGTTATTCCGTATAACGTTATATCGTGTTACTTTATGACGTGTGACGTCATGTAGTATTACTTTATGACGTATGACGTCATGTAGTATTAGGTTACAACGTATGACGTTATGTATTATTACGATATAACGTATGACGTTATGTATTATGACGATATAACGTATGACGTTATGTAGTATTACGATATAACGTATGACGTCATGTGGTGTTACGTAATTGCGAATAACGTTATATTGTGTTACTTTATGACGTATGACGTCATGTAGTATTAGGTTGCAACGTATGACGTTATGTATTATTACGATATAACGTATGACGTCATGTAGTTTTGCGTTATAACGTATGACTTTACGTAGTATTACGTTATAACGTATGATGTTATGGAGTATTACGTTATAACGTATGACGTCATGTGGTAATACTTTATTACGAATAACGTTATATTGTGTTACTTTATGACGTATGACGTCATGGAGTATTAGGTTACAACGTATGACGTTATGTATTATTACGATATAACGTATGACGTTATGCAGTATTAGGTTATAACGTATGACGTCATGTAGTTTTGCGTTATAACGTATGACGTTATGTAGTATTACGATATAACGTATGACGTCATGTGGTATTACGTTATTGCGAATAACGTTATATTGTGTCACTTTATGACGTATGACGTCATATAGTATTACGTTTTAACGTATGACGGTATGTGGTATTGCGTTATTCCGTATAACGTTATATAGTGTTACATTATAAAGTATGACGTCGTGTAGTATTACGTTATAACGTATGACGTTATGTATTATTACGATATAACGTATGACGTTATGCAGTATTAGGTTATAACGTATGACGTCATGTAGTTTTGCGTTATAACGTATGATGTTATGGAGTATTACGTTATAACGTATGACGTCATGTGGTAATACTTTATTACGAATAACGTTATATTGTGTTACTTTATGACGTATGACGTCATGTAGTATTAGGTTACGACGTATGACGTTATGTATTATTACGATATAACGTATGACGTTATGCAGTATTAGCTTATAACGTATGACGTCATGTAGTTTTGCGTTATAACTTATGACGTTATGTAGTATTGCGATACAACGTATGACGTCATGTGGTGTTACGTTATTGCGAATAACGTTATATTGTGTTACTTTATGACGTATGACGTCATGTAGTATTACGTTATAACGTATGACGGTATGTAGTATTACGTTATTCCGTATAACGTTATATAGTGTTACTTTATGATGTATGACGTTATGTTGTATTACGTTATAGCGTATGACGTTATGGAGCATTACGTTAGAACATATGAGGTCATGTGGTATTACATTAGTACGAATATCGTAATATTGTGTTACTTTATGGCGTATGACGTCATGTAGTATTACTTTGTGACGTATGACGGTATGTAGTATTACGTTATTCCGTATAACGTTATATAGTGTTACGTTATAAAGTATGACGTCGAGTAGTATTACGTTATAACGTATGACTTTATGGAGTATTACGTTATAACGTATGATGTCATGTGGTATTATGTTATTACAAATATCGTAATATTGTGTTACTTTATGACGTATGACGTCATGTAGTATTACTTTATGACGTATGACGTTATGTTGTATTTGGTTACAACGTATGATGTTATGTATTATTACGATATAACGTATGACGTTATGTATTATTACGATATAACGTATGACGTTATGCAGTATTAGGTTATAACGTATGACGTCATGTAGTTTTGCGTTATAACGTATGCCGTCATGTAGCATTACGTTATAACATATGACGTCATGTAGTATTACGATATAACGTACAACGTTATATAGAATTACGATATAACGCACAACGTTATGTCGTATTACGTTATAACGTATCATGTCATGTAGCATTACGTTATAACGTATGACTTTATGGAGTATTACGTTATAACGTATGATGTCATGTGGTATTACGTTATTGCGAATAACGTTATATAGTGTTACTTTATGAAGTATGACGTTATGTTGTATTACGTTATAGCGTATGACGTTATGGAGCATTACGTTATAACGTATGAGGTCATGTGGTATTACATTAGTACGAATATCGTAATATTGTGTTACTTTATGACGTACGACGTCATGTAGTATTACTTTATGACGTATGACGTCATGTGGTATTACGTTATTACGAATAACGTTATATTGTGTTACTTTATGTAGTATGACTTATGTAGTATGACGTGATGTAGCATTTCTTTATAATGTATGACGTTATGTAGCATTACGGTATAACGAATAACGCTGTACTGTGTTACTTTATAACGTATGACGTTATGTAGTGTTACGTTATAACGTATGACGTCGTGTAGTATTACGTTATAACGTATGACGTTATGTATTATTACGATATAACGTAATACGTTATGCAGAATTGGGTTATAACGTATGACGTCATGTAGTTTTGCGTTATAACGTATGACGTTACGTAGTATTACGTTATAACGTATGATGTTATGGAGTATTACGTTATAACGTATGAGGTCATGTGGTATTACGTTATTACGAATATCGTAATATTGTGATACTTTATGACGCATGACGCCATGTAGTATTACTTTATTACGTATGACGTCATGTAGTATTAGGTTATAGCGTATGACGTTATGTATTATTACGATATAACGTATGACGTTATGCAGTATTAGGTTATAACGTATGATGTCATATACTTTTGCGTTATAACGTATGACGTTATGGAGTATTACGTTATAACGTATGACGTGTTGTGGTATTACGTTATTGCGAATAACGTTATATTGTGTTACTTTATAACGTATGACGTCATGTAGTATTACGTTATAACGTATGGCGTTATGTAGTATTACGATTTCACGTATGACGTCATGTGGTATTACGTTATTGCGAATAACGTTATATTGTGTTACTTTCTGATGTATGACGTCATGTAGTATTACGTTATAGCGTATGACGTTATGGAGCATTACGTTATAACGTATGAGGTCATGTGGTATTACATTAGTACGAATATCGTAATATTGTGTTACTTTATGACGTACGACGTCATGTAGTATTACTTTATGACGTATGACGTCATGTGGTATTACGTTATTGCGAATAACGTTATATTGTGTTACTTTATGACGTATGACGTCATGTAGTATTGCGTTATAACGTATGACGGTATGTAGTATTACGTTATTCCGTATAACGTTATATCGTGTTACTTTATGACGTATGACGTCATGTAGTATTACTTTATGACGTATGACGTCATGTAGTATTACTTTATGACGTATGACGTCATGTAGTATTAGGTTACAACGTATGACGTTATGTATTATTACCATATAACGTATGACGTCATGTAGTATTACGTTATAACGTATGACGTCATGTAATTTTGCTTTATAACGTATGATGTTATGGAGTATTACGTCATAACGTATGACGTCATGTAATTTTGCTTTATAACGTATGATGTTATGGAGTATTACGTTATAACGTATGACGTCATGTGGTAATACTTTATTACGAATAACGTTATATTGTGTTACTTTATGACGTATGACGTCATGTAGTATTAGGTTACAACATATGACGTTATGTAGTATTGCGATACAACGTATGACGTCATGTGGTGTTACGTTATTGCGAATAACGTTATATTGTGTTACTTTATGTAGTATGACTTATGTAGTATGACGTGATGTAGCATTTCTTTATAATGTATCACGTTATGTAGCATTACGGTATAACGAATAACGTTGTACTGTGTTACTTTATAACGTATGACGTTATGTAGTGTTACGTTATAACGTATGACGTCGTGTAGTATTACGTTATAACGTATGACGTTATGTATTATTACGATATAACGTAATACGTTATGCAGAATTGGGTTATAACGTATGAGGTCATGTAGTTTTGTGTTATAACGTATGACGTTACGTAGTATTACGTTATAACGTATGAGGTCATGTGGTATTACGTTATTACGAATAACGTTAAATTGTGTTACTTTATGACGTATGACGTCATGTAGTATTACTTCATGACGTATGACCTCATGTAGTATTAGGTTACAACGTATGACGTTATGTATTATTACGATATAACCTATGAAGTTATGTATTATTACGATATAACGTATGACGTCATGTAGTATTACGTTATAACGTATGCCGTCATGTAGCATTACGTTATAACATATGACGTCATGTAGTATTACGATATAACGTACAACGTTATATAGAATTACGATATAACGCACAACGTTATGTCGTATTACGTTATAACGTATCATGTCATGTAGTATTACGTTATAACGTATGACGTCATGTAGTATTGGGTTACAACGTATGACGTTATGTATTATTACGATATAACGTATGATGTCATGTGGTATTACGTTATTACGAATAATGTTATATTGTGTTACTTTATGACGTATGACGTCATGTAGTATTACTTCATGACGTATGACGTCATGTTGTATTAGGTTACAACGTATGACGTTATGTATTATTACGATATAACGTATGACGTTATGTATTATTACGATATAACGTATGACGTTATGTATTATTACGATATAACGTATGACGTCATGTAGTAATTCGTTCTAACGTATGCCGTCATGTAGTATTACGTTATAACATATGACGTCATGTAGTATTACGATATAACGTACAACGTTATATAGAATTACGATATAACGCACAACGTTACGTCGTAATACGTTATAACGTATCATGTCATGTAGTATTACGTTATAACGTATGACGTCATGTAGTATTGGGTTACAACGTATGACGTTATGTATTATTACGATATAACGTATGATGTCATGTAGTATTACGTTATAACGTATGCCGTCATGTAGTATTACGTTATAACATATGACGTAATGTAGTATTACGATATAACGTACAACGTTATATAGAATTACGATATAACGCACAACGTTATGTCGTATTACGTTATAACGTATCATGTCATGTAGTATTACGTTATAACGTATGACGTCATGTAGTATTGGGTTACAACGTATGACGTTATGTATTATTACGATATAACGTATGATGTCATGTGGTATTACGTTATTACGAATAACGTTATATTGTGTTACTTTATGACGTATGACGTCATGTAGTATTACTTCATGACGTATGACGTCATGTTGTATTAGGTTACAACGTATGACGTTATTTATTATTACGATATAACGTATGACGTTATGTATTATTACGATATAACGTATGACGTTATGTATTATTACGATATAACGTATGACGTCATGTAGTAATTCGTTCTAACGTATGCCGTCATGTAGTATTACGTTATAACATATGACGTCATGTAGTATTACGATATAACGTACAACGTTATATAGAATTACGATATAACGCACAACGTTACGTCGTAATACGTTATAACGTATCATGTCATGTAGTATTACGTTATAACGTATGACGTCATGTAGTATTGGGTTACAACGTATGACGTTATGTATTATTACGATATAACGTATGACGTCATGTAGTAATTCGTTCTAACGTATGCCGTCATGTAGTATTACGTTATAACATATGACGTCATGTAGTATTACGATATAACGTACAACGTTATATAGAATTACGATATAACGCACAACGTTATGTCGTATTACGTTATAACGTATCATGTCATGTAGCATTACGTTATAACGTATGACTTTATGGAGTATTACGTTATAACGTATGATGTCATGTGGTATTATGTTATTACAAATATCGTAATATTGTGTTACTTTATGACGTATGACGTCATGTAGTATTACTTTATGACGTATGACGTTATGTTGTATTTGGTTACAACGTATGATGTTATGTATTATTACGATATAACGTATGACGTTATGTATTATTACGATATAACGTATGACGTTATGCAGTATTAGGTTATAACGAATGACGTCATGTAGTTTTGCGTTATAACGTATGCCGTCATGTAGCATTACGTTATAACATATGACGTCATGTAGTATTACGATATAACGTACAACGTTATATAGAATTACGATATAACGCACAACGTTATGTCGTATTACGTTATAACGTATCATGTCATGTAGCATTACGTTATAACGTATGACTTTATGGAGTATTACGTTATAACGTATGATGTCATGTGGTATTACGTTATTGCGAATAACGTTATATAGTGTTACTTTATGAAGTATGACGTTATGTTGTATTACGTTATAGCGTATGACGTTATGGAGCATTACGTTATAACGTATGAGGTCATGTGGTATTACATTAGTACGAATATCGTAATATTGTGTTACTTTATGACGTACGACGTCATGTAGTATTACTTTATGACGTATGACGTCATGTGGTATTACGTTATTACGAATAACGTTATATTGTGTTACTTTATGTAGTATGACTTATGTAGTATGACGTGATGTAGCATTTCTTTATAATGTATGACGTTATGTAGCATTACGGTATAACGAATAACGCTGTACTGTGTTACTTTATAACGTATGACGTTATGTAGTGTTACGTTATAACGTATGACGTCGTGTAGTATTACGTTATAACGTATGACGTTATGTATTATTACGATATAACGTAATACGTTATGCAGAATTGGGTTATAACGTATGACGTCATGTAGTTTTGCGTTATAACGTATGACGTTACGTAGTATTACGTTATAACGTATGATGTTATGGAGTATTACGTTATAACGTATGAGGTCATGTGGTATTACGTTATTACGAATATCGTAATATTGTGATACTTTATGACGCATGACGCCATGTAGTATTACTTTATTACGTATGACGTCATGTAGTATTAGGTTATAGCGTATGACGTTATGTATTATTACGATATAACGTATGACGTTATGCAGTATTAGGTTATAACGTATGATGTCATATACTTTTGCGTTATAACGTATGACGTTATGGAGTATTACGTTATAACGTATGACGTGTTGTGGTATTACGTTATTGCGAATAACGTTATATTGTGTTACTTTATAACGTATGACGTCATGTAGTATTACGTTATAACGTATGGCGTTATGTAGTATTACGATTTCACGTATGACGTCATGTGGTATTACGTTATTGCGAATAACGTTATATTGTGTTACTTTCTGATGTATGACGTCATGTAGTATTACGTTATAGCGTATGACGTTATGGAGCATTACGTTATAACGTATGAGGTCATGTGGTATTACATTAGTACGAATATCGTAATATTGTGTTACTTTATGACGTACGACGTCATGTAGTATTACTTTATGACGTATGACGTCATGTGGTATTACGTTATTGCGAATAACGTTATATTGTGTTACTTTATGACGTATGACGTCATGTAGTATTACTTTATGACGTATGACGTCATGTAGTATTAGGTTACAACGTATGACGTTATGTATTATTACGATATAACGTATGACGTCATGTAGTATTACGTTATAACGTATGACGTCATGTAATTTTGCTTTATAACGTATGATGTTATGGAGTATTACGTTATAACGTATGACGTCATGTAATTTTGCTTTATAACGTATGATGTTATGGAGTATTACGTTATAACGTATGACGTCATGTGGTAATACTTTATTACGAATAACGTTATATTGTGTTACTTTATGACGTATGACGTCATGTAGTATTAGGTTACAACATATGACGTTATGTAGTATTGCGATACAACGTATGACGTCATGTGGTGTTACGTTATTGCGAATAACGTTATATTGTGTTACTTTATGTAGTATGACTTATGTAGTATGACGTGATGTAGCATTTCTTTATAATGTATCACGTTATGTAGCATTACGGTATAACGAATAACGTTGTACTGTGTTACTTTATAACGTATGACGTTATGTAGTGTTACGTTATAACGTATGACGTCGTGTAGTATTACGTTATAACGTATGACGTTATGTATTATTACGATATAACGTAATACGTTATGCAGAATTGGGTTATAACGTATGAGGTCATGTAGTTTTGCGTTATAACGTATGACGTTACGTAGTATTACGTTATAACGTATGAGGTCATGTGGTATTACGTTATTACGAATAACGTTAAATTGTGTTACTTTATGACGTATGACGTCATGTAGTATTACTTCATGACGTATGACGTCATGTTGTATTAGGTTACAACGTATGACGTTATGTATTATTACGATATAACGTATGACGTTATGTATTATTACGATATAACGTATGACGTCATGTAGTAATTCGTTCTAACGTATGCCGTCATGTAGTATTACGTTATAACATATGACGTCATGTAGTATTACGATATAACGTACAACGTTATATAGAATTACGATATAACGCACAACGTTACGTCGTAATACGTTATAACGTATCATGTCATGTAGTATTACGTTATAACGTATGACGTCATGTAGTATTGGGTTACAACGTATGACGTTATGTATTATTACGATATAACGTATGATGTCATGTAGTATTACGTTATAACGTATGCCGTCATGTAGTATTACGTTATAACATATGACGTAATGTAGTATTACGATATAACGTACAACGTTATATAGAATTACGATATAACGCACAACGTTATGTCGTATTACGTTATAACGTATCATGTCATGTAGTATTACGTTATAACGTATGACGTCATGTAGTATTGGGTTACAACGTATGACGTTATGTATTATTACGATATAACGTATGATGTCATGTGGTATTACGTTATTACGAATAACGTTATATTGTGTTACTTTATGACGTATGACGTCATGTAGTATTACTTCATGACGTATGACGTCATGTTGTATTAGGTTACAACGTATGACGTTATGTATTATTACGATATAACGTATGACGTGATGTATTATTACGATATAACGTATGACGTTATGTATTATTACGATATAACGTATGACGTCATGTAGTAATTCGTTCTAACGTATGCCGTCATGTAGTATTACGTTATAACATATGACGTCATGTAGTATTACGATATAACGTACAACGTTATATAGAATTACGATATAACGCACAACGTTACGTCGTAATACCTTATAACGTATCATGTCATGTAGTATTACGTTATAACGTATGACGTCATGTAGTATTGGGTTACAACGT
Source organism: Bombus terrestris (assembly GCF_910591885.1). Lineage (NCBI taxonomy): Eukaryota > Metazoa > Arthropoda > Insecta > Hymenoptera > Apidae > Bombus > Bombus terrestris. Next base: position 2,379,568 of record NW_025963557.1, read on the forward strand.
ATGACGTTATGTATTATTACGATATAACGTATGATGTCATGTAGTATTACGGTATAACGTATGCCGTCATGTAGTATTACGTTATAACATATGACGTAATGTAGTATTACGATATAACGTACAACGTTATATAGAATTACGATATAACGCACAACGTTATGTCGTATTACGTTATAACGTATGACGTCATGTAGTTTTGCGTTATAACGTATGACGTTATGTAGTATTACGTTATAACGTATGACGTCATGTGTTATTACGTTATTACGAATAACGTTATGTCGTATTACGTTATAACGTATGACGTCATGTAGTTTTGCGTTATAACAAATGACGTTATGTAGTATTACGTTATAACGTGTGAGGTCATGTGGTATTACATTATTACGAATATCGTAATATTGTGTTACTTTATGACCTACGACGTCACGTAGTATTACTTTATGACGTATGACGTCATGTAGTATTAGGTTACAACGTATGACGTTATGTATTATTACGATATAACGTATGACGTCATGTAGTATTACGTTATAACGTATGACGTTATGTCGTATTACGTTATAACGTATCATGTCATGTAGTATTACGTTATAACGTATGACGTCATGTAGTAATACGATATAACGTATGACGGTATGTAGTATTACGTTATTCCGTATAACGTTATATCGTGTTACTTTATGAAGTATGACGTTATGTTGTATTACGTTATAACGTATGACGTTATGGAGTATTACGTTATAACGTATGAGGTCATGTGGTATTACATTATTACGAATATCGTAATATTGTGTTACTTTATGACGTACGACGTCATGTAGTATTACTTTATGACGTATGACGTCATGTGGTATTACGTTATTGCGAATAACGTTATATTGTGTTACTTTATTATGTATGACGTCATGTAGTATTACGTTATAACGTATGACGGTATGTAGTATTACGTTATTCCGTATAACGTTATATAGTGTTACTTTATGAAGTATGACGTTATGTTGTATTACGTTATAACGTATGACGTTATGGAGTATTACGTTATAACGTATGAGGTCATGTGGTATTACATTATTACGAATATCGTAATATTGTGTTACTTTATGACGTACGACGTCATGTAGCATTACTTTATGACGTATGACGTCATGTGGTATTACGTTATTGCGAATAACGTTATATTGTGATACTTTATGACGTATGACGTCATGTAGTATTACGTTATAACGTATGACGGTATGTAGTATTACGTTATTCCGTATAACGTTATATCGTGTTACTTTATGACGTGTGACGTCATGTAGTATTACTTTATGACGTATGACGTCATGTAGTATTAGGTTACAACGTATGACGTTATGTATTATTACGATATAACGTATGACGTTATGTATTATTACGATATAACGTATGACGTTATGTAGTATTACGATATAACGTATGACGTCATGTGGTGTTACGTAATTGCGAATAACGTTATATTGTGTTACTTTATGACGTATGACGTCATGTAGTATTAGGTTGCAACGTATGACGTTATGTATTATTACGATATAACGTATGACGTCATGTAGTTTTGCGTTATAACGTATGACTTTACGTAGTATTACGTTATAACGTATGATGTTATGGAGTATTACGTTATAACGTATGACGTCATGTGGTAATACTTTATTACGAATAACGTTATATTGTGTTACTTTATGACGTATGACGTCATGGAGTATTAGGTTACAACGTATGACGTTATGTATTATTACGATATAACGTATGACGTTATGCAGTATTAGGTTATAACGTATGACGTCATGTAGTTTTGCGTTATAACGTATGACGTTATGTATTATTACGATATAACGTATGACGTCATGTGGTATTACGTTATTGCGAATAACGTTATATTGTGTCACTTTATGACGTATGACGTCATATAGTATTACGTTTTAACGTATGACGGTATGTAGTATTGCGTTATTCCGTATAACGTTATATAGTGTTACATTATAAAGTATGACGTCGTGTAGTATTACGTTATAACGTATGACGTTATGTATTATTACGATATAACGTATGACGTTATGAAGTATTAGGTTATAACGTATGACGTCATGTAGTTTTGCGTTATAACGTATGATGTTATGGAGTATTACGTTATAACGTATGACGTCATGTGGTAATACTTTATTACGAATAACGTTATATTGTGTTACTTTATGACGTATGACGTCATGTAGTATTAGGTTACGACGTATGACGTTATGTATTATTACGATATAACGTATGACGTTATGCAGTATTAGCTTATAACGTATGACGTCATGTAGTTTTGCGTTATAACTTATGACGTTATGTAGTATTGCGATACAACGTATGACGTCATGTGGTGTTACGTTATTGCGAATAACGTTATATTGTGTTACTTTATGACGTATGACGTCATGTAGTATTACGTTATAACGTATGACGGTATGTAGTATTACGTTATTCCGTATAACGTTATATAGTGTTACTTTATGATGTATGACGTTATGTTGTATTACGTTATAGCGTATGACGTTATGGAGCATTACGTTAGAACATATGAGGTCATGTGGTATTACATTAGTACGAATATCGTAATATTGTGTTACTTTATGGCGTATGACGTCATGTAGTATTACTTTGTGACGTATGACGGTATGTAGTATTACGTTATTCCGTATAACGTTATATAGTGTTACGTTATAAAGTATGACGTCGAGTAGTATTACGTTATAACGTAGGACGTTATGTATTATTACGATACAACGTATGACGTCATGTGGTGTTACGTTATTGCGAATAACGTTATATTGTGTTACTTTATGACGTATGACGTCATGTAGTATTACGTTATAACGTATGACGGTATGTAGTATTACGTTATTCCGTATAACGTTATACAGTGTTACTTTATGAAGTATGACATTATGTTGTATTACTTTATAACGTATGACGTTATGGAGTATTACGTTATAACGTGTGAGGTCATGTGGTATTACATTATTACGAATATCGTAATATTGAGTTACTTTATGACGTACGACGTCATGTAGTATTACTTTATGACGTATGACGTCATGTAGTATTAGGTTACAACGTATGACGTTATGTATTATTACGATATAACGTATGACGTTATGTATTATTACGATATAACCTATGAAGTTATGTATTATTACGATATAACGTATGACGTCATGTAGTATTACGTTATAACGTATGCCGTCATGTAGCATTACGATATAACATATGACGTCATGTAGTATTACGATATAACGTACAACGTTATATAGAATTACGATATAACGCACAACGTTATGTCGTATTACGTTATAACGTATCATGTCATGTAGCATTACGTTATAACGTATGACTTTATGCAGTATTACGTTATAACGTATGATGTCATGTGGTATTACGTTATTGCGAATAACGTTATATTGTGTTACTTTATGAAGTATGACGTTATGTTGTATTACGTTATAGCGTATGACGTTATGGAGCATTACGTTATAACGTATGACATCATGTGGTATTACATTAGTACGAATATCGTAATATTGTGTTATTTTATGACGTACGACGTCATGTAGTATTACTTTATTACGTATGACGTCATGTGGTATTACGTTATTACGAATAACGTTATATTGTGTTACTTTATGTAGTATGACTTATGTAGTATGACGTGATGTAGCATTTCTTTATAATGTATCACGTTATGTAGCATTACGGTATAACGAATAACGTTGTACTGTGTTACTTTATAACGTATGACGTTATGTAGTGTTACGTTATAACGTATGACGTCGTGTAGTATTACGTTATAACGTATGACGTTATGTATTATTACGATATAACGTAATACGTTATGCAGAATTGGGTTATAACGTATGAGGTCATGTAGTTTTGCGTTATAACGTATGACGTTACGTAGTATTACGTTATAACGTATGAGGTCATGTGGTATTACGTTATTACGAATAACGTTAAATTGTGTTACTTTATGACGTATGACGTCATGTAGTATTACTTCATGACTTATGACCTCATGTAGTATTAGGTTACAACGTATGACGTTATGTATTATTACGATATAACCTATGAAGTTATGTATTATTACGATATAACGTATGACGTCATGTAGTATTACGTTATAACGTATGCCGTCATGTAGCATTACGTTATAACATATGACGTCATGTAGTATTACGATATAACGTACAACGTTATATAGTATTACGATATAACGCACAACGTTATGTCGTATTACGTTATAACGTATCATGTCATGTAGTATTACGTTATAACGTATGACGTCATGTAGTATTGGGTTACAACGTATGACGTTATGTATTATTACGATATGACGTATGATGTCATGTGGTATTACGTTATTACGAATAACGTTATATTGTGTTACTTTATGACGTATGACGTCATGTAGTATTACTTCATGACGTATGACGTCATGTTGTATTAGGTTACAACGTATGACGTTATGTATTATTACGATATAACGTATGACGTTATGTATTATTACGATATAACGTATGACGTCATGTAGTAATTCGTTCTAACGTATGCCGTCATGTAGTATTACGTTATAACATATGACGTCATGTAGTATTACGATATAACGTACAACGTTATATAGAATTACGATATAACGCACAACGTTACGTCGTAATACGTTATAACGTATCATGTCATGTAGTATTACGTTATAACGTATGACGTCATGTAGTATTGGGTTACAACGTATGACGTTATGTATTATTACGATATAACGTATGATGTCATGTAGTATTACGTTATAACGTATGCCGTCATGTAGTATTACGTTATAACATATGACGTAATGTAGTATTACGATATAACGTACAACGTTATATAGAATTACGATATAACGCACAACGTTATGTCGTATTACGTTATAACGTATCATGTCATGTAGTATTACGTTATAACGTATGACGTCATGTAGTATTGGGTTACAACGTATGACGTTATGTATTATTACGATATAACGTATGATGTCATGTGGTATTACGTTATTACGAATAACGTTATATTGTGTTACTTTATGACGTATGACGTCATGTAGTATTACTTCATGACGTATGACGTCATGTTGTATTAGGTTACAACGTATGACGTTATGTATTATTACGATATAACGTATGACGTGATGTATTATTACGATATAACGTATGACGTTATGTATTATTACGATATAACGTATGACGTCATGTAGTAATTCGTTCTAACGTATGCCGTCATGTAGTATTACGTTATAACATATGACGTCATGTAGTATTACGATATAACGTACAACGTTATATAGAATTACGATATAACGCACAACGTTACGTCGTAATACCTTATAACGTATCATGTCATGTAGTATTACGTTATAACGTATGACGTCATGTAGTATTGGGTTACAACGTATGACGTTATGTATTATTACGATATAACGTATGATGTCATGTAGTATTACGTTATAACGTATGCCGTCATGTAGTATTACGTTATAACATATGACGTAATGTAGTATTACGATATAACGTACAACGTTATATAGAATTACGATATAACGCACAACGTTATGTCGTATTACGTTATAACGTATGACGTCATGTAGTTTTGCGTTATAACGTATGACGTTATGTAGTATTACGTTATAACGTATGACGTCATGTGTTATTACGTTATTACGAATAACGTTATGTCGTATTACGTTATAACGTATGACGTCATGTAGTTTTGCGTTATAACAAATGACGTTATGTAGTATTACGTTATAACGTGTGAGGTCATGTGGTATTACATTATTACGAATATCGTAATATTGTGTTACTTTATGACCTACGACGTCACGTAGTATTACTTTATGACGTATGACGTCATGTAGTATTAGGTTACAACGTATGACGTTATGTATTATTACGATATAACGTATGACGTCATGTAGTATTACGTTATAACGTATGACGTTATGTCGTATTACGTTATAACGTATCATGTCATGTAGTATTACGTTATAACGTATGACGTCATGTAGTAATACGATATAACGTATGACGGTATGTAGTATTACGTTATTCCGTATAACGTTATATCGTGTTACTTTATGAAGTATGACGTTATGTTGTATTACGTTATAACGTATGACGTTATGGAGTATTACGTTATAACGTATGAGGTCATGTGGTATTACATTATTACGAATATCGTAATATTGTGTTACTTTATGACGTACGACGTCATGTAGTATTACTTTATGACGTATGACGTCATGTGGTATTACGTTATTGCGAATAACGTTATATTGTGTTACTTTATTATGTATGACGTCATGTAGTATTACGTTATAACGTATGACGGTATGTAGTATTACGTTATTCCGTATAACGTTATATAGTGTTACTTTATGAAGTATGACGTTATGTTGTATTACGTTATAACGTATGACGTTATGGAGTATTACGTTATAACGTATGAGGTCATGTGGTATTACATTATTACGAATATCGTAATATTGTGTTACTTTATGACGTACGACGTCATGTAGCATTACTTTATGACGTATGACGTCATGTGGTATTACGTTATTGCGAATAACGTTATATTGTGATACTTTATGACGTATGACGTCATGTAGTATTACGTTATAACGTATGACGGTATGTAGTATTACGTTATTCCGTATAACGTTATATCGTGTTACTTTATGACGTGTGACGTCATGTAGTATTACTTTATGACGTATGACGTCATGTAGTATTAGGTTACAACGTATGACGTTATGTATTATTACGATATAACGTATGACGTTATGTATTATTACGATATAACGTATGACGTTATGTAGTATTACGATATAACGTATGACGTCATGTGGTGTTACGTAATTGCGAATAACGTTATATTGTGTTACTTTATGACGTATGACGTCATGTAGTATTAGGTTGCAACGTATGACGTTATGTGTTATTACGATATAACGTATGACGTCATGTAGTTTTGCGTTATAACGTATGACTTTACGTAGTATTACGTTATAACGTATGATGTTATGGAGTATTACGTTATAACGTATGACGTCATGTGGTAATACTTTATTACGAATAACGTTATATTGTGTTACTTTATGACGTATGACGTCATGGAGTATTAGGTTACAACGTATGACGTTATGTATTATTACGATATAACGTATGACGTTATGCAGTATTAGGTTATAACGTATGACGTCATGTAGTTTTGCGTTATAACGTATGACGTTATGTATTATTACGATATAACGTATGACGTCATGTGGTATTACGTTATTGCGAATAACGTTATATTGTGTCACTTTATGACGTATGACGTCATATAGTATTACGTTTTAACGTATGACGGTATGTAGTATTGCGTTATTCCGTATAACGTTATATAGTGTTACATTATAAAGTATGACGTCGTGTAGTATTACGTTATAACGTATGACGTTATGTATTATTACGATATAACGTATGACGTTATGAAGTATTAGGTTATAACGTATGACGTCATGTAGTTTTGCGTTATAACGTATGATGTTATGGAGTATTACGTTATAACGTATGACGTCATGTGGTAATACTTTATTACGAATAACGTTATATTGTGTTACTTTATGACGTATGACGTCATGTAGTATTAGGTTACGACGTATGACGTTATGTATTATTACGATATAACGTATGACGTTATGCAGTATTAGCTTATAACGTATGACGTCATGTAGTTTTGCGTTATAACTTATGACGTTATGTAGTATTGCGATACAACGTATGACGTCATGTGGTGTTACGTTATTGCGAATAACGTTATATTGTGTTACTTTATGACGTATGACGTCATGTAGTATTACGTTATAACGTATGACGGTATGTAGTATTACGTTATTCCGTATAACGTTATATAGTGTTACTTTATGATGTATGACGTTATGTTGTATTACGTTATAGCGTATGACGTTATGGAGCATTACGTTAGAACATATGAGGTCATGTGGTATTACATTAGTACGAATATCGTAATATTGTGTTACTTTATGGCGTATGACGTCATGTAGTATTACTTTGTGACGTATGACGGTATGTAGTATTACGTTATTCCGTATAACGTTATATAGTGTTACGTTATAAAGTATGACGTCGAGTAGTATTACGTTATAACGTAGGACGTTATGTATTATTACGATACAACGTATGACGTCATGTGGTGTTACGTTATTGCGAATAACGTTATATTGTGTTACTTTATGACGTATGACGTCATGTAGTATTACGTTATAACGTATGACGGTATGTAGTATTACGTTATTCCGTATAACGTTATACAGTGTTACTTTATGAAGTATGACATTATGTTGTATTACTTTATAACGTATGACGTTATGGAGTATTACGTTATAACGTGTGAGGTCATGTGGTATTACATTATTACGAATATCGTAATATTGAGTTACTTTATGACGTACGACGTCATGTAGTATTACTTTATGACGTATGACGTCATGTAGTATTAGGTTATAACGTATGACGTTATGTATTATTACGATATAACGTATGACGTTATGTATTATTACGATATAACCTATGAAGTTATGTATTATTACGATATAACGTATGACGTCATGTAGTATTACGTTATAACGTATGCCGTCATGTAGCATTACGATATAACATATGACGTCATGTAGTATTACGATATAACGTACAACGTTATATAGAATTACGATATAACGCACAACGTTATGTCGTATTACGTTATAACGTATCATGTCATGTAGCATTACGTTATAACGTATGACTTTATGGAGTATTACGTTATAACGTATGATGTCATGTGGTATTACGTTATTGCGAATAACGTTATATAGTGTTACTTTATGAAGTATGACGTTATGTTGTATTACGTTATAGCGTATGACGTTATGGAGCATTACGTTATAACGTATGACATCATGTGGTATTACATTAGTACGAATATCGTAATATTGTGTTATTTTATGACGTACGACGTCATGTAGTATTACTTTATTACGTATGACGTCATGTGGTATTACGTTATTACGAATAACGTTATATTGTGTTACTTTATGTAGTATGACTTATGTAGTATGACGTGATGTAGCATTTCTTTATAATGTATGACGTTATGTAGCATTACGGTATAGCGAATAACGTTGTACTGTGTTACTTTATAACGTATGACGTATGTAGTGTTACGTTATAACGTATGACGTCGTGTAGTATTACGTTATAACGTATGACGTTATGTATTATTACGATATAACGTAATACGTTATGCAGAATTGGGTTATAACGTATGACGTCATGTAGTTTTGCGTTATAACGTATGACGTTACGTAGTATTACGTTATAACGTATGAGGTCATGTGGTATTACGTTATTACGAATAACGTTATATTGTGTTACTTTATGACGTATGACGTCATGTAGTATTACTTCATGACGTATGACCTCATGTAGTATTAGGTTACAACGTATGACGTTATGTATTATTACGATATAACCTATGAAGTTATGTATTATTACGATATAACGTATGACGTCATGTAGTATTACGTTATAACGTATGCCGTCATGTAGCATTACGTTATAACATATGACGTCATGTAGTATTACGATATAACGTACAACGTTATATAGAATTACGATATAACGCACAACGTTATGTCGTATTACGTTATAACGTATCATGTCATGTAGCATTACGTTATAACGTATGACTTTATGGAGTATTACGTTATAACGTATGATGTCATGTGGTATTATGTTATTACAAATATCGTAATATTGTGTTACTTTATGACGTATGACGTCATGTAGTATTACTTTATGACGTATGACGTTATGTTGTATTTGGTTACAACGTATGATGTTATGTATTATTACGATATAACGTATGACGTTATGAAGTATTAGGTTATAACGTATGACGTCATGTAGTTTTGCGTTATAACGTATGACGTTATGTATTATTACGATATAACGTATGACGTTATGAAGTATTAGGTTATAACGTATGACGTCATGTAGTTTTGCGTTATAACGTATGACGTTATGGAGTATTACGTTATAACGTATGACGTGTTGTGGTATTACGTTATTGCGAATAACGTTATATTGTGTTACTTTATAACGTATGACGTCATGTAGTATTACGTTATAACGTATGGCGTTATGTAGTATTACGATTTCACGTATGACGTCATGTGGTATTACGTTATTGCGAATAACGTTATATTGTGTTACTTTCTGATGTATGACGTCATGTAGTATTACGTTATAGCGTATGACGTTATGGAGCATTACGTTATAACGTATGAGGTCATGTGGTATTACATTAGTACGAATATCGTAATATTGTGTTACTTTATGACGTACGACGTCATGTAGTATTACTTTATGACGTATGACGTCATGTGGTATTACGTTATTGCGAATAACGTTATATTGTGTTACTTTATGACGTATGACGTCATGTAGTATTGCGTTATAACGTATGACGGTATGTAGTATTACGTTATTCCGTATAACGTTATATCGTGTTACTTTATGACGTATGACGTCATGTAGTATTACTTTATGACGTATCACGTCATGTAGTATTAGGTTACAACGTATGACGTTATGTATTATTACGATATAACGTATGCCGTCATGTAGCATTACGTTATAACATATGACGTCATGTAGTATTACGATATAACGTACAACGTTATATAGAATTACGATATAACGCACAACGTTATGTCGTATTACGTTATAACGTATCATGTCATGTAGCATTACGTTATAACGTTTGACTTTATGGAGTATTACGTTATAACGTATGATGTCATGTGCTATTACGTTATTACGAATATCGTAATATTGTGTTACTTTATGACGTATGACGTCATGTAGTATTACTTTATGACGTACGACGTCATGTAGTATTACTTTATGACGTATGACGTCATGTAGTATTAGGTTACAGCGTTTGACGTTATGTATTATTACGATATAACGTATGACGTTATGCAGTATTAGGTTATAACGTATGACGTCATGTAGTTTTGCGTTATAACTTATGACGTTATGTAGTATTACGATACAACGTATGACGTCATGTGGTGTTACGTTATTGCGAATAACGTTATATTGTGTTACTTTATGACGTATGACGTCATGTAGTATTACGTTATAACGTATGACGGTATGTAGTATTACGTTATTCCGTATAACGTTATATCGTGTTACTTTATGACGTATGACGTCATGTCGTATTACTTTATGACGTATGACGTCATGTAGTATTAGGTTACAACGTATGACGTTATGTATTATTACGATATAACGTATGCCGTCATGTAGCATTACGTTATAACATATGACGTCATGTAGCATTACGTTATAACATATGACGTCATGTAGTATTACGATATAACGTACAACGTTATATAGAATTACGATATAACGCACAACGTTATGTCGTATTACGTTATAACGTATCATGTCATGTAGCATTACGTTATAACGTATGACTTTATGGAGTATTACGTTATAACGTATGATGTCATGTGCTATTACGTTATTACGAATATCGTAATATTGTGTTACTTTATGACGTATGACGTCATGTAGTATTACTTTATGACGTATGACGTCATGTAGTATTACTTTATGACGTATGACGTCATGTAGTATTAGGTTACAACGTATGACGTTATGTATTATTACGATATAACGTATGACGTTATGCAGTATTAGCTTATAACGTATGACGTCATGTAGTTTTGCGTTATAACTTATGACGTTATGTAGTATTACGATACAACGTATGACGTCATGTGGTGTTACGTTATTGCGAATAACGTTATATTGTGTTACTTTATGACGTATGACGTCATGTAGTATTACGTTATAACGTATGACGGTATGTAGTATTACGTTATTCCGTATAACGTTATATAGTGTTACTTTATGAAGTATGACGTTATGTTGTATTACGTTATAGCGTATGACGTTATGGAGCATTACGTTATAACGTATGAGGTCATGTGGTATTACATTAGTACGAATATCGTAATATTGTGTTACTTTATGACGTATGACGTCATGTAGTATTACTTTATGACGTATGACGGTATGTAGTATTACGTTATTCCGTATAACGTTATATAGTGTTACGTTATAAAGTATGACGTCGTGTAGTATTACGTTATAACGTATGACTTTATGGAGTATTACGTTATAACGTATGATGTCATGTGGTATTACGTTATTACGAATATCGTAATATTGTGTTTCTTTATGACGTATGACGTCATGTAGTATTACTTTGTGACGTATGACGTCATGTAGTATTACGTTATTCCGTATAACGTTATATAGTGTTACGTTATAAAGTATGACGTCGTGTAGTATTACGTTATAACGTATGACTTTATGGAGTATTACGTTATAACGTATGATGTCATGTGGTATTACGTTATTACGAATATCGTAATATTGTGTTTCTTTATGACGTATGACGTCATGTAGTATTACTTTGTGACGTATGACGTCATGTAGTATTACTTTATGACGTATGATGTCATGTAGTATTAGGTTACAACGTATGACGTTATGTATTATTACGATATAACGTATGACGTCATGTAGTACTACGTTATAACGTATGACGTCATGTAGTATTACGATATAACGTACAACGTTATGTCGTATTACGTTATAACGTATCATGTCATGTAGTATTACGTTATAACGTATGACGTTATGGAGTATTACGTTATAACGTATGAGGTCTTGTGGTATTACGTTATTACGAATATCGTAATATTGTGATACTTTATGACGTATGACGCCATGTAGTATTACTTTATTACGTATGACGTCATGTAGTATTAGATTACAACGTATGACGTTATGTATTATTACGATATAACGTATGACGTTATGTAGTATTACGATATAACGTATGACGTTATGTAGTATTACGATATAACGTATGACGTTATGTAGTATTACGATATAACGTATGACGTCATGTGGTGTTACGTAATTGCGAATAACGTTATATTGTGTTACTTTATGACGTATGACGTCATGTAGTATTTGGTTACAACGTATGACGTTATGTATTATTACGATATAACGTATGACGTCGTGTAGTATTACGTTACAACGTATGACGTTATGTATTATTACGATATAACGTAATACGTTATGCAGAATTGGGTTATAACGTATGACGTTACGTAGTATTACGTTATAACGTATGATGTTATGGAGTATTACGTTATAACGTATGACGTCATGTGGTAATACTTTATTACGAATAACGTTATATTGTGTTACTTTATGACGTATGACGACATGTAGTATTAGGTTACAACGTATGACGTTATGTATTATTACGATATAACGTATGACGTTATGCAGTATAAGGATATAACGTATGACGTCATGTAGTTTTGCGTTATAACGTATGACGTTATGTAGTATTACGATATAACGTATGACGTCATGTAGTATTACGTTATAACGTATGACGTGATGTGGTATTACGTTATTACGAATAACGTTATATTGTGTTACATTATAACGTATGACGTCATGTAGTATTACGTTATTCCGTATAACGTTATATAGTGTTACGTTATAAAGTATGACGTCATGTAGTATTACGTTATAACGTATGACGTGATGTGGTATTACGTTATTACGAATAACGTTATATTGTGTTACTTTATAACGTATGACGTCATGTAGTATTACGTTATAACGTATGGCGTTATGTAGTATTACGATATAACGTATGACGTCATGTGGTATTACGTTATTGCGAATATATTGTGTTACTTTATGACGTATGGCGTCATGTAGTATTACGTTATAACGTATGACGATATGTAGTATTACGTTATTCCGTATAACGTTATATCGTGTTACTTTATGACGTATGACGTCATGTAGTATTACTTAATGACGTATGACGTCATGTAGTATTACTTTATGACGTATGACGTCATGTAGTATTAGGTTACAACGTATGACGTTATGTATTATTACGATATAACGTATGACGTTATGTATTATTACGATATAACGTATGACGTCATGTAGTATTACGTAATAACGTATGCCGTCATGTAGTATTACGTTATAACATATGACGTCATGTAGTATTACGATATAACGTACAACGTTATATAGAATTACGATATAACGCACAACGTTATGTCGTATTACGTTATAACGTATCATGTCATGTAGCATTACGTTATAACGTTTGACTTTATGGAGTATTACGTTATAACGTATGATGTCATGTGCTATTACGTTATTACGAATATCGTAATATTGTGTTACTTTATGACGTATGACGTCATGTAGTATTACTTTATGACGTATGACGTCATGTAGTATTACTTTATGACGTATGACGTCATGTAGTATTAGGTTACAGCGTTTGACGTTATGTATTATTACGATATAACGTATGACGTTATGCAGTATTAGGTTATAACGTATGACGTCATGTAGTTTTGCGTTATAACTTATGACGTTATGTAGTATTACGATACAACGTATGACGTCATGTGGTGTTACGTTATTGCGAATAACGTTATATTGTGTTACTTTATGACGTATGACGTCATGTAGTATTACGTTATAACGTATGACGGTATGTAGTATTACGTTATTCCGTATAACGTTATATCGTGTTACTTTATGACGTATGACGTCATGTCGTATTACTTTATGACGTATGACGTCATGTAGTATTAGGTTACAACGTATGACGTTATGTATTATTACGATATAACGTATGCCGTCATGTAGCATTACGTTATAACATATGACGTCATGTAGTATTACGATATAACGTACAACGTTATATAGAATTACGATATAACGCACAACGTTATGTCGTATTACGTTATAACGTATCATGTCATGTAGCATTACGTTATAACGTATGACTTTATGGAGTATTACGTTATAACGTATGATGTCATGTGCTATTACGTTATTACGAATATCGTAATATTGTGTTACTTTATGACGTATGACGTCATGTAGTATTACTTTATGACGTATGACGTCATGTAGTATTACTTTATGACGTATGACGTCATGTAGTATTAGGTTACAACGTATGACGTTATGTATTATTACGATATAACGTATGACGTTATGCAGTATTAGCTTATAACGTATGACGTCATGTAGTTTTGCGTTATAACTTATGACGTTATGTAGTATTACGATACAACGTATGACGTCATGTGGTGTTACGTTATTGCCAATAACGTTATATTGTGTTACTTTATGACGTATGACGTCATGTAGTATTACGTTATAACGTATGACGGTATGTAGTATTACGTTATTCCGTATAACGTTATATAGTGTTACTTTATGAAGTATGACGTTATGTTGTATTACGTTATAGCGTATGACGTTATGGAGCATTACGTTATAACGTATGAGGTCATGTGGTATTACATTAGTACGAATATCGTAATATTGTGTTACTTTATGACGTATGACGTCATGTAGTATTACTTTATGACGTATGACGGTATGTAGTATTACGTTATTCCGTATAACGTTATATAGTGTTACGTTATAAAGTATGACGTCGTGTAGTATTACGTTATAACGTATGACTTTATGGAGTATTACGTTATAACGTATGATGTCATGTGGTATTACGTTATTACGAATATCGTAATATTGTGTTTCTTTATGACGTATGACGTCATGTAGTATTACTTTGTGACGTATGACGTCATGTAGTATTACGTTATTCCGTATAACGTTATATAGTGTTACGTTATAAAGTATGACGTCGTGTAGTATTACGTTATAACGTATGACTTTATGGAGTATTACGTTATAACGTATGATGTCATGTGGTATTACGTTATTACGAATATCGTAATATTGTGTTTCTTTATGACGTATGACGTCATGTAGTATTACTTTGTGACGTATGACGTCATGTAGTATTACTTTATGACGTATGATGTCATGTAGTATTAGGTTACAACGTATGACGTTATGTATTATTACGATATAACGTATGACGTCATGTAGTACTACGTTATAACGTATGACGTCATGTAGTATTACGATATAACGTACAACGTTATGTCGTATTACGTTATAACGTATCATGTCATGTAGTATTACGTTATAACGTATGACGTTATGGAGTATTACGTTATAACGTATGAGGTCTTGTGGTATTACGTTATTACGAATATCGTAATATTGTGATACTTTATGACGTATGACGCCATGTAGTATTACTTTATTACGTATGACGTCATGTAGTATTAGATTACAACGTATGACGTTATGTATTATTACGATATAACGTATGACGTTATGTAGTATTACGATATAACGTATGACGTTATGTAGTATTACGATATAACGTATGACGTTATGTAGTATTACGATATAACGTATGACGTCATGTGGTGTTACGTAATTGCGAATAACGTTATATTGTGTTACTTTATGACGTATGACGTCATGTAGTATTTGGTTACAACGTATGACGTTATGTATTATTACGATATAACGTATGACGTCGTGTAGTATTACGTTACAACGTATGACGTTATGTATTATTACGATATAACGTAATACGTTATGCAGAATTGGGTTATAACGTATGACGTTACGTAGTATTACGTTATAACGTATGATGTTATGGAGTATTACGTTATAACGTATGACGTCATGTGGTAATACTTTATTACGAATAACGTTATATTGTGTTACTTTATGACGTATGACGACATGTAGTATTAGGTTACAACGTATGACGTTATGTATTATTACGATATAACGTATGACGTTATGCAGTATAAGGATATAACGTATGACGTCATGTAGTTTTGCGTTATAACGTATGACGTTATGTAGTATTACGATATAACGTATGACGTCATGTAGTATTACGTTATAACGTATGACGTGATGTGGTATTACGTTATTACGAATAACGTTATATTGTGTTACATTATAACGTATGACGTCATGTAGTATTACGTTATTCCGTATAACGTTATATAGTGTTACGTTATAAAGTATGACGTCATGTAGTATTACGTTATAACGTATGACGTGATGTGGTATTACGTTATTACGAATAACGTTATATTGTGTTACTTTATAACGTATGACGTCATGTAGTATTACGTTATAACGTATGGCGTTATGTAGTATTACGATATAACGTATGACGTCATGTGGTATTACGTTATTGCGAATATATTGTGTTACTTTATGACGTATGGCGTCATGTAGTATTACGTTATAACGTATGACGATATGTAGTATTACGTTATTCCGTATAACGTTATATCGTGTTACTTTATGACGTATGACGTCATGTAGTATTACTTAATGACGTATGACGTCATGTAGTATTACTTTATGACGTATGACGTCATGTAGTATTAGGTTACAACGTATGACGTTATGTATTATTACGATATAACGTATGACGTTATGTATTATTACGATATAACGTATGACGTCATGTAGTATTACGTAATAACGTATGCCGTCATGTAGTATTACGTTATAACATATGACGTCATGTAGTATTACGATATAACGTACAACGTTATATAGAATTACGATATAACGCACAACGTTATGTCGTATTACGTTATAACGTATCATGTCATGTAGCATTACGTTATAACGTATGACTTTATGGAGTATTACGTTATAACGTATGATGTCATGTGGTATTACGTTATTACAAATATCGTAATATTGTGTTACTTTATGACGTATGACGTCATGTTGTATTACTTTATGACGTATGACGTCATGTTGTATTAGGTTACAACGTATGACGTTAGTATTATTACGATATAACGTATGACGTTATGTATTATTACGATATAACGTATGACGTTATGCAGTATTAGGTTATAACGTATGACGTCATGTAGTTTTGCGTTATAACGTATGCCGTCATGTAGCATTACGTTATAACATATGACGTCATGTAGTATTACGATATAACGTACAACGTTATATAGAATTACGATATAACGCACAACGTTATGTCGTATTACGTTATAACGTATCATGTCATGTAGCATTACGTTATAACGTATGACTTTATGGAGTATTACGTTATAACGTATGACGTTACGTAGTATTACGTTATAACGTATGAGGTCATGTGGTATTACGTTATTACGAATAACGTTATATTGTGTTACTTTATGACGTATGACGTCATGTAGTATTACTTCATGACGTATGACCTCATGTAGTATTAGGTTACAACGTATGACGTTATGTATTATTACGATATAACCTGTGAAGTTATGTATTATTACGATATAACGTATGACGTCATGTAGTATTACGTTATAACGTATGCCGTCATGTAGCATTACGTTATAACATATGACGTCATGTAGTATTACGATATAACGTACAACGTTATATAGAATTACGATATAACGCACAACGTTATGTCGTATTACGTTATAACGTATCATGTCATGTAGCATTACGTTATAACGTATGACTTTATGGAGTATTACGTTATAACGTATGATGTCATGTGGTATTACGTTATTACAAATATCGTAATATTGTGTTACTTTATGACGTATGACGTCATGTAGTATTACTTTATGACGTATGACGTTATGTTGTATTAGGTTACAACGTATGATGTTATGTATTATTACGATATAACGTATGACGTTATGTATTATTACGATATAACGTATGACGTTATGCAGTATTAGGTTATAACGTATGACGTCATGTCGTTTTGCGTTATAACTTATGCCGTCATGTAGCATTACGTTATAACATATGACGTCATGTAGTATTACGATATAACGCACAACGTTATATAGAATTACGATATAACGCACAACGTTATGTCGTATTACGTTGTAACGTATCATGTCATGTAGCATTACGTTATAACGTATGACTTTATGGAGTATTACGTTATAACGTATGATGTCATGTGGTATTACGTTATTGCGAATAACGTTATATAGTGTTACTTTATGAAGTATGACGTCATGTTGTATTACGTTATATCGTATGACTTTATGGAGTATTACGTTATAACGTATGATGTCATGTGGTATTACGTTATTACGAATATCGTAATATTGTGTTACTCTATGACGTATGACGTCATGTAGTATTACTTTATGACGTATGACGTCATGTAGTATTACTTTATGACGTATGACGTCATGTAGTATTACTTTATGACGTATGACGTCATGTAGTGTTAGGTTACAACGTATGACGTTATTCATTATTACGATATAACGTATGACGTTATGCAGTATTAGGTTATAACGTATGACGTCATGTTGTTTTGCGTTATAACTTATGATGTTATGTAGTATTACGATACAACGTATGACGTCATGTGGTGTTACGTTATTGCGAATAACGTTATATTGTGTTACTTTATGACGTATGACGTCATGTAGTATTACGTTATAACGTATGACGGTATGTAGTACTACGTTATTCCGTATAACGTTATATAGTGTTACTTTATGAAGTATGACGTTATGTTGTAGTACGTTATAGCGTATGACGTTATGGAGCATTACGTTATAACGTATGAGGTCATGTGGTATTACATTAGTACGAATATCGTAATATTGTGTTACTTTATGACGTACGACGTCATGTAGCATTACTTTATGACGTACGACGTCATGTAGTATTACTTTATGACGTATGACGTCATGTGGTATTACGTTATTGCGAATAACGTTATATTGTGTTACTTTATGACGTATGACGTCATGTAGTATTACTTTATGACGTATGACGTCATGTAGTATTAGGTTACAACGTATGACGTTATGTATTATTACGATATAACGTATGACGTTATGTATTATTACGATATAACGTATGACGTCATGTAGTATTACGTTATAACGTATGCCGTCATGTAGCATTACGTTATAACATATGACGTCATGTAGTATTACGATATAACGTACAACGTTATATAGGATTACGATATAACGCACAATGTTATGTCGTATTACGTTATAACGTATCATGTCATGTAGCATTACGTTATAACGTATGACTTTATGGAGTATTACGTTATAACGTATGATGTCATGTGGTATTACGTTATTACGAATATCGTAATATTGTGTTACTTTATGACGTATGACGTCATGTAGTATTACTTCATGACGTATGACGTCATGTAGTATTACTTTATGACGTATGACGTCATGTAGTATTAGGTTACAACGTATGACGTTATGTATTATTACGATATAACGTATGACGTTATGCAGTATTAGCTTATAACGTATGACGTCATGTAGTTTTGCGTTATAACGTATGACGTTACGTAGTATTACGTTATAACGTATGATGTTATGGAGTATTACGTTATAACGTATGAGGTCATGTGGTATTACGTTATTACGAATATCGTAATATGGTGATACTTTATGACGCATGACGCCATGTAGTATTACTTTATTACGTATGACGTCATGTAGTATTAGGTTAAAGCGTATGACGTTATGTATTATTACGATATAACGTATGACGTTATGCAGTATTAGGTTATAACGTATGATGTCATATACTTTTGCGTTATAACGTATGACGTTATGGAGTATTACGTTATAACGTATGACGTGTTGTGGTATTACGTTATTGCGAATAACGTTATATTGTGTTACTTTATAACGTATAACGTCATGTAGTATTGCGTTATAACGTATGGCGTAATGTAGTATTACGATTTAACGTATGACGTCATGTGGTATTACGTTATTGCGAATAACGTTATATTGTGTTACTTTCTGATGTATGACGTCATGTAGTATTACGTTATAGCGTATGACGTTATGGAGCATTACGTTATAACGTATGAGGTCATGTGGTATTACATTAGTACGAATATCGTAATATTGTGTTACTTTATGACGTACGACGTCATGTAGTATTACTTTATGACGTATGACGTCATGTAGTATTACGTTATTGCGAATAACGTTATATTGTGTTACTTTATGACGTATGACGTCATGTAGTATTACGTTATAACGTATGACGGTATGTAGTATTACGTTATTCCGTATAACGTTATATCGTGTTACTTTATGACGTATGACGTCATGTAGTATTAGGTTACAACGTATGACGTTATGTATTATTACGATATAACGTATGCCGTCATGTAGCATTACGTTATAACATATGACGTCATGTAGTATTACGATATAACGTACAACGTTATATAGAATTACGATATAACGCACAAGGTTATGTCGTATTACGTTATAACGTATCATGTCATGTAGCATTACGTTATAACGTATGACTTTATGGAGTATTACGTTATAACGTATGATGTCATGTGCTATTACGTTACAACGAATATCGTAATATTGTGTTACTTTATGACGTATGACGTCATGTAGTATTACTTTATGACGTATGACGTCATGTAGTATTACTTTATGACGTATGACGTCATGTAGTATTAGGTTACAACGTATGACGTTATGTATTATCACGATATAACGTATGACGTCATGTAGTACTACGTTATAACGTATGACGTCATGTAGTATTACGATATAACGTACAACGTTATGTCGTATTACGTTATAACGTATCATGTCATGTAGTATTACGTTATAACGTATGACGTTATGGAGTATTACGTTATAACGTATGAGGTCATGTGGTATTACGTTATTACGAATATCGTAATATTGTGATCCTTTATGACGTATGACGCCATGTAGTATTACTTTATTACGTATGACGTCGTGTAGTATTAGATTACAACGTATGACGTTATGTATTATTACGATATAACGTATGACGTTATGTATTATTACGATATAACGTATGACGTCATGTAGTATTAGGTTACAACGTATGACGTTATGTATTATTACGATATAACGTATGACGTCATGTAGTATTACGATATAACGTACAACGTTATATAGAATTACGATACAACGCACAACGTTATGTCGTATTACGTTGTAACGTATCATGTCATGTAGCGTTACGTTATATCGTATGACTTTATGGAGTATTACGTTATAACGTATGATGTCATGTGGTATTACGTTATTACGAATATCGTAATATTGTGTTACTTTATGACGTATGACGTCATGTAGTATTACTTTATGACGTATGACGTCATGTAGTATTACTTTATGACGTATGACGTCATGTAGTATTACTTTATGACGTATGACGTCATGTAGTATTAGGTTCCAACGTATGACGTTATTCATTATTACGATATAACGTATGACGTTATGCAGTATTAGGTTATATCGTATGACGTCATGTTGTTTTGCGTTATAACTTATGATGTTATGTAGTATTACGATACAACGTATGACGTCATGTGGTGTTACGTTATTGCGAATAACGTTATATTGTGTTACTTTATGACGTATGACGTCATGTAGTATTACGTTATAACGTATGACGGTATGTAGTATTACGTTATTCCGTATAACGTTATATAGTGTTACTTTATGAAGTATGACGTTATGTTGTAGTACGTTATAGCGTATGACGTTATGGAGCATTACGTTATAACGTATGAGGTCATGTGGTATTACATTAGTACGAATATCGTAATATTGTGTTACTTTATGACGTACGACGTCATGTAGCATTACTTTATGACGTACGACGTCATGTAGTATTACTTTATGACGTATGACGTCATGTGGTATTACGTTATTGCGAATAACGTTATATTGTGTTACTTTATGACGTATGACGTCATGTAGTATTACTTTATGACGTATGACGTCATGTAGTATTAGGTTACAACGTATGACGTTATGTATTATTACGATATAACGTATGACGTTATGTATTATTACGATATAACGTATGACGTCATGTAGTATTACGTTATAACGTATGCCGTCATGTAGCATTACGTTATAACATATGACGTCATGTAGTATTACGATATAACGTACAACGTTATATAGGATTACGATATAACGCACAATGTTATGTCGTATTACGTTATAACGTATCATGTCATGTAGCATTACGTTATATCGTATGACTTTATGGAGTATTACGTTATAACGTATGATGTCATGTGGTATTACGTTATTACGAATATCGTAATATTGTGTTACTTTATGACGTATGACGTCATGTAGTATTACTTCATGACGTATGACGTCATGTAGTATTACTTTATGACGTATGACGTCATGTAGTATTAGGTTACAACGTATGACGTTATGTATTATTACGATATAACGTATGACGTTATGCAGTATTAGCTTATAACGTATGACGTCATGTAGTTTTGCGTTATAACTTATGACGTTATGTAGTATTGCGATACAACGTATGACGTCATGTGGTATTACGTTATTGCGAATAACGTTATATTGTGTTACTTTATGACGTATGACGTCATGTAGTATTACGTTATAACGTATGACGGCATGTAGTATTACGTTATAACGTATGACGTTATGGAGTATTACGTTATAACGTATGACGTCATGTGGTATTACGTTATTGCGAATAACGTTATATTGTGTTACTTCATGACGTATGACGTCATGTAGTATTACTTTATGACGTATGACGTCATGTAGTATTAGGTTACAACGTATGACGTTATGTATTATTACGATATAACGTATGACGTTATGCAGTATTAGCTTATAACGTATGACGTCATGTAGTTTTGCGTTATAACGTATGACGTTACGTAGTATTACGTTATAACGTATGATGTTATGGAGTATTACGTTATAACGTATGAGGTCATGTGGTATTACGTTATTACGAATATCGTAATATGGTGATACTTTATGACGCATGACGCCATGTAGTATTACTTTATTACGTATGACGTCATGTAGTATTAGGTTAAAGCGTATGACGTTATGTATTATTACGATATAACGTATGACGTTATGCAGTATTAGGTTATAACGTATGATGTCATATACTTTTGCGTTATAACGTATGACGTTATGGAGTATTACGTTATAACGTATGACGTGTTGTGGTATTACGTTATTGCGAATAACGTTATATTGTGTTACTTTATAACGTATGACGTCATGTAGTATTACGTTATAACGTATGGCGTAATGTAGTATTACGATTTAACGTATGACGTCATGTGGTATTACGTTATTGCGAATAACGTTATATTGTGTTACTTTCTGATGTATGACGTCATGTAGTATTACGTTATAGCGTATGACGTTATGGAGCATTACGTTATAACGTATGAGGTCATGTGGTATTACATTAGTACGAATATCGTAATATTGTGTTACTTTATGACGTACGACGTCATGTAGTATTACTTTATGACGTATGACGTCATGTAGTATTACGTTATTGCGAATAACGTTATATTGTGTTACTTTATGACGTATGACGTCATGTAGTATTACGTTATAACGTATGACGGTATGTAGTATTACGTTATTCCGTATAACGTTATATCGTGTTACTTTATGACGTATGACGTCATGTAGTATTAGGTTACAACGTATGACGTTATGTATTATTACGATATAACGTATGCCGTCATGTAGCATTACGTTATAACATATGACGTCATGTAGTATTACGATATAACGTACAACGTTATATAGAATTACGATATAACGCACAACGTTATGTCGTATTACGTTATAACGTATCATGTCATGTAGCATTACGTTATAACGTATGACTTTATGGAGTATTACGTTATAACGTATGATGTCATGTGCTATTACGTTACTACGAATATCGTAATATTGTGTTACTTTATGACGTATGACGTCATGTAGTATTACTTTATGACGTATGACGTCATGTAGTATTACTTTATGACGTATGACGTCATGTAGTGTTAGGTTACAACGTATGACGTTATGTATTATCACGATATAACGTATGACGTCATGTAGTACTACGTTATAACGTATGACGTCATGTAGTATTACGATATAACGTACAACGTTATGTCGTATTACGTTATAACGTATCATGTCATGTAGTATTACGTTATAACGTATGACGTTATGGAGTATTACGTTATAACGTATGAGGTCATGTGGTATTACGTTATTACGAATATCGTAATATTGTGATCCTTTATGACGTATGACGCCATGTAGTATTACTTTATTACGTATGACGTCGTGTAGTATTAGATTACAACGTATGACGTTATGTATTATTACGATATAACGTATGACGTTATGTATTATTACGATATAACGTATGACGTCATGTAGTATTAGGTTACAACGTATGACGTTATGTATTATTACGATATAACGTATGACGTCATGTAGTATTACGATATAACGTACAACGTTATATAGAATTACGATACAACGCACAACGTTATGTCGTATTACGTTATAACGTATCATGTCATGTAGCGTTACGTTATATCGTATGACTTTATGGAGTATTACGTTATAACGTATGATGTCATGTGGTATTACGTTATTACGAATATCGTAATATTGTGTTACTTTATGACGTATGACGTCATGTAGTATTACTTTATGACGTATGACGTCATGTAGTATTACTTTATGACGTATGACGTCATGTAGTATTACTTTATGACGTATGACGTCATGTAGTATTACTTTATGACGTATGACGTCATGTAGTATTAGGTTCCAACGTATGACGTTATTCATTATTACGATATAACGTATGACGTTATGCAGTATTAGGTTATATCGTATGACGTCATGTTGTTTTGCGTTATAACTTATGATGTTATGTAGTATTACGATACAACGTATGACGTCATGTGGTGTTACGTTATTGCGAATAACGTTATATTGTGTTACTTTATGACGTATGACGTCATGTAGTATTACGTTATAACGTATGACGGTATGTAGTATTACGTTATTCCGTATAACGTTATATAGTGTTACTTTATGAAGTATGACGTTATGTTGTAGTACGTTATAGCGTATGACGTTATGGAGCATTACGTTATAACGTATGAGGTCATGTGGTATTACATTAGTACGAATATCGTAATATTGTGTTACTTTATGACGTACGACGTCATGTAGCATTACTTTATGACGTACGACGTCATGTAGTATTACTTTATGACGTATGACGTCATGTGGTATTACGTTATTGCGAATAACGTTATATTGTGTTACTTTATGACGTATGACGTCATGTAGTATTACTTTATGACGTATGACGTCATGTAGTATTAGGTTACAACGTATGACGTTATGTATTATTACGATATAACGTATGACGTTATGTATTATTACGATATAACGTATGACGTCATGTAGTATTACGTTATAACGTATGCCGTCATGTAGCATTACGTTATAACATATGACGTCATGTAGTATTACGATATAACGTACAACGTTATATAGGATTACGATATAACGCACAATGTTATGTCGTATTACGTTATAACGTATCATGTCATGTAGCATTACGTTATATCGTATGACTTTATGGAGTATTACGTTATAACGTATGATGTCATGTGGTATTACGTTATTACGAATATCGTAATATTGTGTTACTTTATGACGTATGACGTCATGTAGTATTACTTCATGACGTATGACGTCATGTAGTATTACTTTATGACGTATGACGTCATGTAGTATTATTTTACAACGTATGACGTTATGTATTATTACGATATAACGTATGACGTTATGCAGTATTAGCTTATAACGTATGACGTCATGTAGTTTTGCGTTATAACTTATGACGTTATGTAGTATTGCGATACAACGTATGACGTCATGTGGTATTACGTTATTGCGAATAACGTTATATTGTGTTACTTTATGACGTATGACGTCATGTAGTATTACGTTATAACGTATGACGGCATGTAGTATTACGTTATAACGTATGACTTTATGGAGTATAACGATATAACGTACAACGTTATATAGGATTACGATATAACGCACAATGTTATGTCGTATTACGTTATAACGTATCATGTCATGTAGCATTACGTTATAACGTATGACTTTATGGAGTATTACGTTATAACGTGTGAGGTCATGTGGTATTACATTATTACGAATATCGTAATATTGTGTTACTTTATGACGTACGACGTCATGTAGTATTACTTTATGACGTATGACGTCATGTAGTATTAGGTTACAACGTATGACGTTATGTATTATTACGATATAACGTATGACGTTATGCAGTATTAGCTTATAACGTATGACGTCATGTAGTTTTGCGTTATAACTTATGACGTTATGTAGTATTGCGATACAACGTATGACGTCATGTGGTATTACGTTATTGCGAATAACGTTATATTGTGTTACTTTATGACGTATGACGTCATGTAGTATTACGTTATAACGTATGACGGCATGTAGTATTACGTTATAACGTATGACTTTATGGAGTGTTACGATATAACGTACAACGTTATATAGGATTACGATATAACGCACAATGTTATGTCGTATTACGTTATAACGTATCATGTCATGTAGCATTACGTTATAACGTATGACTTTATGTAGTATTGCGATACAACGTATGACGTCATGTGGTATTACGTTATTGCGAATAACGTTATATTGTGTTACTTTATGACGTATGCCGTCATGTAGTATTACGTTATAACGTATGACGGCATGTAGTATTACGTTATAACGTATGACTTTATGGAGTATTACGATATAACGTACAACGTTATATAGGATTACGATATAACGCACAATGTTATGTCGTATTACGTTATAACGTATCATGTCATGTAGCATTACGTTATAACGTATGACTTTATGGAGTATTACGTTATAACGTGTGAGGTCATGTGGTATTACATTATTACGAATATCGTAATATTGTGTTACTTTATGACGTACGACGTCATGTAGTATTACTTTATGACGTATGACGTCATGTAGTATTAGGTTACAACGTATGACGTTATGTAGTATTAGGTTACAACGTATGACGTTATGTATTATTACGATAAACGTATGACGTCATGTAGTATTACGTTATAACGTATCATGTCATGTAGTATTACGTCATAACGTATGCCGTCATGTAGTATTACGTTATAACATATGACGTCATGTAGTAATACGATATAACGTACAACGTTATATAGAATTACGATATAACGCACAACGTTATGTCGTATTACGTTATAACGTATCATGTCCTGTAGTATTACGTTATAACGTATGACGTAATGGAGTATTACGTTATAACGTATGAGGTCATGTGGTATTACGTTATTACGAATAACGTTATATTGTGTTACTTTATGACGTATGACGTCATGTAGTATTACTTCATGACGTATGACGTCATGTAGTATTAGGTTACAGCGTATGACGTTATGTATTATTACGATATAACGTATGACGTTATGCAGTATTAGGTTATAACGTATGACGTCATGTAGTTTTGCGTTATAACTTATGACGTTATGTAGTATTACGATACAACGTATGACGTCATGTGGTGTTACGTTATTGCGAATAACGTTATATTGTGTTACTCTATGACGTATGACGTCATGTAGTATTACGTTATAACGTATGACGGTATGTAGTATTACGTTATTCCGTATAACGTTATATAGTGTTACTTTATGAAGTATGACGTTATGTTGTATTACGTTATAGCGTATGACGTTATGGAGCATTACGTTATAACGTATGAGGTCATGTGGTATTACATTAGTACGAATATCGTAATATTGTGTTACTTTATGACGTATGACGTCATGTAGTATTACTTTATGACGTATGACGGTATGTAGTATTACGTTATTCCGTATAACGTTATATAGTGTTACGTTATAAAGTATGACGTCGTGTAGTAATACGTTATAACGTATGACTTTATGGAGTATTACGTTATAACGTATGATGTCATGTGGTATTACGTTATTACGAATATCGTAATATTGTGTTTCTTTATGACGTATGACGTCATGTAGTATTACTTTGTGACGTATGACGTCATGTAGTATTACTTTATGACGTATGACGTCATGTAGTATTAGGCTACAACGTATGACGTTATGTAGTATTACGATATAACGTATGACGTTATGTAGTATTACGATATAACGTATGACGTTATGTAGTATTACGATATAACGTATGACGTCATGTGGTGTTACGTAATTGCGAATAACGTTATATTGTGTTACTTTATGACGTATGACGTCATGTAGTATTTGGTTACAACGTATGACGTTATGTATTATTACGATATAACGTATGACGTCGTGTAGTATTACGTTACAACGTATGACGTTATGTATTATTACGATATAACGTAATACGTTATGCAGAATTGGGTTATAACGTATGACGTTACGTAGTATTACGTTATAACGTATGATGTTATGGAGTATTACGTTATAACGTATGACGTCATGTGGTAATACTTTATTACGAATAACGTTATATTGTGTTTCTTTATGACGTATGACGACATGTAGTATTAGGTTACAACGTATGACGTTATGTATTATTACGATATAACGTATGACGTTATGCAGTATAAGGATATAACGTATGACGTCATGTAGTTTTGCGTTATAACGTATGACGTTATGTAGTATTACGATATAACGTATGACGTCATGTAGTATTACGTTATAACGTATGACGTGATGTGGTATTACGTTATTACGAATAACGTTATATTGTGTTACTTTATAACGTATGACGTCATGTAGTATTACGTTATTCCGTATAACGTTATATAGTGTTACGTTATAAAGT
The DNA here is from genome assembly GCF_910591885.1 of Bombus terrestris. NCBI lineage: Eukaryota > Metazoa > Arthropoda > Insecta > Hymenoptera > Apidae > Bombus > Bombus terrestris. The sequence continues at coordinate 2,409,491 of NW_025963557.1, forward strand.
ATGACGTCATGTAGTATTACGTTATAACGTATGACGTGATGTGGTATTACGTTATTACGAATAACGTTATATTGTGTTACTTTATAACGTATGACGTCATGTAGTATTACGTTATAACGTATGGCGTTATGTAGTATTACGATATAACGTATGACGTCATGTGGTATTACGTTATTGCGAATAACGTTATATTGTGTTACTTTATGACGTATGGCGTCATGTAGTATTACGTTATAACGTATGACGGTATGTAGTGTTACGTTATTGCGAATAACGTTATATTGTGTTACTTTATGACGTATGACGTCATGTAGTATTACGTTATAACGTATGACGGTATGTAGTATTACGTTATTCCGTATAACGTTATATCGTGTTACTTTATGACGTATGACGTCATGTAGTATTACTTTATGACGTATGACGTCATGTAGTATTACTTTATGACGTATGACGTCATGTAGTATTACTTTATGACGTATGACGTCATGTAGTATTAGGTTACAACGTATGACGTTATGTATTATTACGATATAACGTATGACGTTATGTATTATTACGATATAACGTATGACGTCATGTAGTATTACGTAATAACGTATGCCGTCATGTAGTATTACGTTATAACATATGACGTCATGTAGTATTACGATATAACGTACAACGTTATATAGAATTACGATATAACGCACAACGTTATGTCGTATTACGTTATAACGTATCATGTCATGTAGCATTACGTTATAACGTATAACTTTATGGAGTATTACGTTATAACGTATGATGTCATGTGCTATTACGTTATTACGAATATCGTAATATTGTGTTACGTTATGACGTATGACGTCATGTAGTATTACGTTATAACGTATGACGGTATGTAGTATTACGTTATTCCGTATAACGTTATATCGTGTTACTTTATGACGTATGACGTCATGTAGTATTACTTTATGACGTATGACGTCATGTGGTATTACGTTATTACGAATATCGTAATATTGTGATCCTTTATGACGTATGACGCCATGTAGTATTACTTTATTACGTATGACGTCGTGTAGTATTAGATTACAACGTATGACGTTATGTATTATAACGATATAACGTATGACGTTATGTATTATTACGATATAACGTATGACGTCATGTAGTATTAGGTTACAACGTATGACGTTATGTATTATTACGATATAACGTATGACGTCATGTAGTATTACGATATAACGTACAACGTTATATAGAATTACGATATAACGCACAACGTTATGTCGTATTACGTTATAACGTATCATGTCATGTAGCGTTACGTTATAACGTATGACTTTATGGAGTATTACGTTATAACGTATGATGTCATGTGGTATTACGTTATTACGAATAACGTTATATTGTGTTAATTTATGACGTATGACGTCATGTAGTATTACTTTATGACGTATGACGTCATGTTGTATTAGGTTACAACGTATGACGTTATGTATTATTACGATATAACGTATGACGTTATGTATTATTACGATATAACGTATGACGTTATGCAGTATTAGGTTATAACGTATGACGTCATGTAGTTTTGCGTTATAACGTATGCCGTCATGTAGCATTACGTTATAACATATGACGTCATGTAGTATTACGATGTAACGTACAACGTTATATAGAATTACGATATAACGCACAACGTTATGTCGTATTACGTTATAACGTATCATGTCATGTAGCATTACGTTATAACGTATGACTTTATGGAGTATTACGTTATAACGTATGATGTCATGTGCTATTACGTTATTACGAATATCGTAATATTGTGTTACGTTATGACGTATGACGTCATGTAGTATTACTTTATGACGTATGACGTCATGTAGTATTAGGTTACAACGTATGACGTTATGTATTATTACGATATAACGTATGACGTCATGTAGTACTACGTTATAACGTATGACGTCATGTAGTATTACGTTATTACGAATATCGTAATATTGTGATCCTTTATGACGTATGACGCCATGTAGTATTACTTTATTACGTATGACGTCGTGTAGTATTAGATTACAACGTATGACGTTATGTATTATAACGATATAACGTATGACGTTATGTATTATTACGATATAACGTATGACGTCATGTAGTATTAGGTTACAACGTATGACGTTATGTATTATTACGATATAACGTATGACGTCATGTAGTATTACGATATAACGTACAACGTTATATAGAATTACGATATAACGCACAACGTTATGTCGTATTACGTTATAACGTATCATGTCATGTAGCGTTACGTTATAACGTATGACTTTATGGAGTATTACGTTATAACGTATGATGTCATGTGGTATTACGTTATTACGAATATCGTAATATTGTGTTACTTTATGACGTATGACGTCATGTAGTATTACTTTATGACGTATGACGTCATGTAGTATTACTTTATGACGTATGACGTCATGTAGTATTACTTTATGACGTATGATGTCATGTAGTATTACTTTATGACGTATGACGTCATGTAGTATTAGGTTACAACGTATGACGTTATTCATTATTACGATATAACGTATGACGTTATGCAGTATTAGGTTATAACGTATGACGTCATGTTGTTTTGCGTTATAACTTATGATGTTATGTAGTATTACGATACAACGTATGACGTCATGTGGTGTTACGTTATTGCGAATAACGTTATATTGTGTTACTTTATGACGTATGACGTCATGTAGTATTACGTTATAACGTATGACGGTATGTTGTATTACGTTATAACGTATGACGTTATGGAGTATTACGTTATAACGTATGAGGTCATGTGGTATTACGTTATTACGAATAACGTTATATTGTGTTAATTTATGACGTATGACGTCATGTAGTATTACTTTATGACGTATGACGTCATGTTGTATTAGGTTACAACGTATGACGTTATGTATTATTACGTTATAACGTATGACGTTATGTATTATTACGATATAACGTATGACGTTATGCAGTATTAGGTTATAACGTATGACGTCATGTAGTTTTGCGTTATAACGTATGCCGTCCTGTAGCATTACGTTATAACATATGACGTCATGTAGTATTACGATGTAACGTACAACGTTATATAGAATTACGATATAACGCACAACGTTATGTCGTATTACGTTATAACGTATCATGTCATGTAGCATTACGTTATAACGTATGACTTTATGGAGTATTACGTTATAACGTATGATGTCATGTGGTATTACGTTATTGCGAATAACGTTATATAGTGTTACTTTATGAAGTATGACGTTATGTTGTATTACGTTATAGCGTATGACGTTATGGAGCATTACGTTATAACGTATGACGTCATGTGGTATTACATTAGTACGAATATCGTAATATTGTGTTATTTTATGACGTACGACGTCATGTAGTATTACTTTATGACGTATGACGTCATGTGGTATTACGTTATTACGAATAACGTTATATTGTGTTACTTTATGTAGTATGACTTATGTAGTATGACGTGATGTAGCATTTCTTTATAATGTATGACGTTATGTAGCATTACGGTATAACGAATAACGTTGTACTGTGTTACTTTATAACGTATGAAGTATGTAGTGTTACGTTATAACGTATGACGTCGTGTAGTATTACGTTATAACGTATGACGTTATGTATTATTACGATATAACGTAATACGTTATGCAGAATTGGGTTATAACGTATGACGTCATGTAGTTTTGCGTTGTAACGTATGACGTTACGTAGTATTACGTTATAACGTATGAGGTCATGTGGTATTACGTTATTACGAATAACGTTATATTGTGTTACTTTATGACGTATGACGTCATGTAGTATTACTTCATGACGTATGACCTCATGTAGTATTAGGTTACAACGTATGACGTTATGTATTATTACGATATAACCTATGAAGTTATGTATTATTACGATATAACGTATGACGTCATGTAGTATTACGTTATAACGTATGCCGTCATGTAGCATTACGTTATAACATATGACGTCATGTGGTATTACGATATAACGTACAACGTTATATAGAATTACGATATAACGCACAACGTTATGTCGTATTACGTTATAACGTATCATGTCATGTAGCATTACGTTATAACGTATGACTTTATGGAGTATTACGTTATAACGTATGATGTCATGTTGTATTACGTTATTACAAATATCGTAATATTGTGTTACTTTATGACGTATGACGTCATGTAGTATTACTTTATGACGTATGACGTTATGTTGTATTAGGTTACAACGTATGATGTTATGTATTATTACGATATAACGTATGACGTTATGTATTATTACGATATAACGTATGACGTTATGCAGTATTAGGTTATAACGTATGACGTCATGTAGTTTTGCGTTATAACGTATGCCGTCATGTAGCATTACGTTATAACATATGACGTCATGTAGTACTACGATATAACGTACAACGTTATATAGAATTACGATATAACGCACAACGTTATGTCGTATTACGTTATAACGTATCATGTCATGTAGCATTACGTTATAACGTATGACTTTATGGAGTATTACGTTATAACGTATGATGTCATGTTGTATTACGTTATTGCGAATAACGTTATATAGTGTTACTTTATGAAGTATGACGTTATGTTGTATTACGTTATAGCGTATGACGTTATGGAGCATTACGTTATAACGTATGAGGTCATGTGGTATTACATTAGTACGAATATCGTAATATTGTGTTACTTTATGACGTACGACGTCATGTAGTATTACTTTATGACGTATGACGTCATGTGGCATTACGTTATTGCGAATAACGTTATATTGTGTTACTTTATGACGTATGACGTCATGTAGTATTACGTTATAACGTATGACGGTATGTAGTATTACGTTATTCCGTATAACGTTATATCGTGTTACTTTATGACGTATGACGTCATGTAGTATTACTTTATGACGTACGACGTCATGTAGTATTAGGTTACAACGTATGACGTTATGTATTATTACGATATAACGTATGCCGTCATGTAGCATTACGTTATAACATATGACGTCATGTAGTATTACGATATAACGTACAACGTTATATAGAATTACGATATAACGCACAACGTTATGTCGTATTACGTTATAACGTATCATGTCATGTAGCATTACGTTATAACGTATGACTTTATGGAGTATTACGTTATAACGTATGATGTCATGTGCTATTACGTTATTACGAATATCGTAATATTGTGATCCTTTATGACGTATGACGCCATGTAGTATTACTTTATTACGTATGACGTCGTGTAGTATTAGATTACAACGTATGACGTTATGTATTATTACGATATAACGTATGACGTTATGTATTATTACGATATAACGTATGACGTCATGTAGTATTAGGTTACAACGTATGACGTTATGTATTATTACGATATAACGTATGACGTCATGTAATATTACGATATAACGTACAACGTTATATAGAATTACGATATAACGCACAACGTTATGTCGTATTACGTTATAACGTATCATGTCATGTAGCGTTACGTTATAACGTATGACTTTATGGAGTATTACGTTATAAGGTATGATGTCATGTGGTATTACGTTATTACGAATATCGTAATATTGTGTTACTTTATGACGTATGACGTCATGTAGTATTACTTTATGACGTATGACGTCATGTAGTATTACTTTATGACGTATGACGTCATGTAGTATTACTTTATGACGTATGACGTCATGTAGTATTACTTTATGACGTATGACGTCATGTAGTATTACTTTATGACGTATGACGTCATGTAGTATTACTTTATGACGTATGACGTCATGTAGTATTAGGTTACAACGTATGACGTTATTCATTATTACGATATAACGTATGACGTTATGCAGTATTAGGTTATAACGTATGACGTCATGTTGTTTTGCGTTATAACTTATGATGTTATGTAGTATTACGATACAACGTATGACGTCATGTGGTGTTACGTTATTGCGAATAACGTTATATTGTGTTACTTTATGACGTATGACGTCATGTAGTATTACTTTATGACGTATGACGTCATGTAGTATTAGGTTACAACGTATGACGTTATGTATTATTACGATATAACGTATGACGTTATGTATTATTACGATATAACGTATGACGTCATGTAGTATTACGTTATAACGGATGCCGTCATGTAGCATTACGTTATAACATATGACGTCATGTAGTATTACGATATAACGTACAACGTTATATAGGATTACGATATAACGCACAATGTTATGTCGTATTACGTTATAACGTATCATGTCATGTAGCATTACGTTATAACGTATGACTTTATGGAGTATTACGTTATAACGTATGATGTCATGTGGTATTACGTTATTACGAATATCGTAATATTGTGTTACTTTATGACGTATGACGTCATGTAGTATTACTTCATGACGTATGACGTCATGTAGTATTACTTTATGACGTATGACGTCATGTAGTATTAGGTTACAACGTATGACGTTATGTATTATTACGATATAACGTATGACGTTATGCAGTATTAGCTTATAACGTATGACGTCATGTAGTTTTGCGTTATAACTTATGACGTTATGTAGTATTGCCATACAACGTATGACGTCATGTGGTATTACGTTATTGCGAATAACGTTATATTGTGTTACTTTATGACGTATGACGTCATGTAGTATTACGTTATAACGTATGACGGTATGTAGTATTACGTTATTCCGTATAACGTTATATAGTGTTACTTTATGATGTATGACGTTATGTTGTATTACGTTATAACGTATGATGTTATGGAGTATTACGTTATAACGTATGACGTCATGTGGTAATACTTTATTACGAATAACGTTATATTGTGTTACTTTATGACGTATGACGACATGTAGTATTAGGTTATAACGTATGACGTTATGTATTATTACGATATAACGTATGACGTTATGCAGTATAAGGATATAACGTATGACGTCATGTAGTCTTGCGTTATAACGTATGACGTTATGTAGTATTACGATATAACGTATGACGTCATGTAGTATTACGTTATAACGTATGACGTGATGTGGTATTACGTTATTACGAATAACGTTATATTGTGTTACTTTATAACGTATGACGTCATGTAGTATTACGTTATTCCGTATAACGTTATATAGTGTTACGTTATAAAGTATGACGTCATGTAGTATTACGTTATAACGTATGACGTGATGTGGTATTACGTTATTACGAATAACGTTATATTGTGTTACTTTATAACGTATGACGTCATGTAGTATTACGTTATAACGTATGGCGTTATGTAGTATTACGATATAACGTATGACGTCATGTGGTATTACGTTATTGCGAATAACGTTATATTGTGTTACTTTATGACGTATGGCGTCATGTAGTATTACGTTATAACGTATGACGGTATGTAGTGTTACGTTATTGCGAATAACGTTATATTGTGTTACTTTATGACGTATGACGTCATGTAGTATTACTTTATGACGTATGACGTCATGTAGTATTACTTTATGACGTATGACGTCATGTAGTATTACTTTATGACGTATGACGTCATGTAGTATTACTTTATGACGTATGACGTCATGTAGTATTAGGTTACAACGTATGACGTTATGTATTATTACGATATAACGTATGACGTTATGTATTATTACGATATAACGTATGACGTCATGTAGTATTACGTAATAACGTATGCCGTCATGTAGTATTACGTTATAACATATGACGTCATGTAGTATTACGATATAACGTACAACGTTATATAGAATTACGATATAACGCACAACGTTATGTCGTATTACGTTATAACGTATCATGTCATGTAGCATTACGTTATAACGTATAACTTTATGGAGTATTACGTTATAACGTATGATGTCATGTGGTAATACGTTATTACAAATATCGTAATATTGTGTTACTTTATGACGTATGACGTCATGTAGTATTACTTTATGACGTATGACGTCATGTTGTATTACGTTATAACGTATGACGTTCTGGAGTATTACGTTATAACGTATGAGGTCATGTGGTATTACGTTATTACGAATAACGTTATATTGTGTTAATTTATGACCTATGACGTCATGTAGTATTACTTTATGACGTATGACGTCATGTTGTATTAGGTTACAACGTATGATGTTATGTATTATTACGATATAACGTATGCCGTCATGTAGCATTACGTTATAACATATGACGTCATGTAGTATTACGATATAACGTACAACGTTATATAGAATTACGATATAACGCACAACGTTATGTCGTATTACGTTATAACGTATCATGTCATGTAGCATTACGTTATAACGTATGACTTTATGGAGTATTACGTTATAACGTATGAGGTCATGTGGTATTACGTTATTACGAATATCGTAATATGGTGATACTTTATGACGCATGACGCCATGTAGTATTACTTTATTACGTATGACGTCATGTAGTATTAGGTTATAGCGTATGACGTTATGTATTATTACGATATAACGTATGACGTTATGCAGTATTAGGTTATAACGTATGATGTCATATTCTTTTGCGTTATAACGTATGACGTTATGGAGTATTACGTTATAACGTATGACGTGTTGTGGTATTACGTTATTGCGAATAACGTTATATTGTGTTACTTTATAACGTATGACGTCATGTAGTATTACGTTATAACGTATGGCGTAATGTAGTATTACGATTTAACGTATGACGTCATGTGGTATTACGTTATTGCGAATAACGTTATATTGTGTTACTTTCTGATGTATGACGTCATGTAGTATTACGTTATAGCGTATGACGTTATGGAGCATTACGTTATAACGTATGAGGTCATGTGGTATTACATTAGTACGAAGATCGTAATATTGTGTTACTTTATGACGTACGACGTCATGTAGTATTACTTTATGACGTATGACGTCATGTGGTATTACGTTATTGCGAATAACGTTATATTGTGTTACTTTATGACGTATGACGTCATGTAGTATTAGGTTACAACGTATGACGTTATGTATTATTACGATATAACGTATGCCGTCATGTAGCATTACGTTATAACATATGACGTCATGTAGTATTACGATATAACGTACAACGTTATATAGAATTACGATATAACGCACAACGTTATGTCGTATTACGTTATAACGTATCATGTCATCTAGCATTACGTTATAACGTATGACTTTATGGAGTATTACGTTATAACGTATGAGGTCATGTGGTATTACTTTATTACGAATATCGTAATATTGTGATCCTTTATGACGTATGACGCCATGTAGTATTACTTTATTACGTATGACGTCGTGTAGTATTAGATTACAACGTATGACGTTATGTATTATTACGATATAACGTATGACGTTATGTATTATTACGATATAACGTATGACGTCATGTAGTATTAGGTTACAACGTATGACGTTATGTATTATTACGATATAACGTATGACGTCATGTAGTATTACGATATAACGTACAACGTTATATAGAATTACGATACAACGCACAACGTTATGTCGTATTACGTTATAACGTATCATGTCATGTAGCGTTACGTTATATCGTATGACTTTATGGAGTATTACGTTATAACGTATGACGTCATGTGGTATTACGTTATTACGAATATCGTAATATTGTGTTACTTTATGACGTATGACGTCATGTAGTATTACGTTATAACGTATGACGGTATGTAGTATTACGTTATTCCGTATAACGTTATATAGTGTTACTGTATGATGTATGACGTTATGTTGTATTACGTTATAGCGTATGACGTTATGGAGCATTACGTTATAACATATGAGGTCATGTGGTATTACATTAGTACGAATATCGTAATATTGTGTTACTTTATGGCGTATGACGTCATGTAGTATTACGTTATAACGTAGGACGTTATGTATTATTACGATATAACGTATGACGTCATGTAGTATTACGTTATAACGTATGACGTCATGTAGTTTTGCGTTATAACGTATGACGTTACGTAGTATTACGTTATAACGTATGATGTTATGGAGTATTACGTTATAACGTATGAGGTCATGTGGTATTACGTTATTACGAATATCGTAATATGGTGATACTTTATGACGCATGACGCCATGTAGTATTACTTTATTACGTATGACGTCATGTAGTATTAGGTTATAGCGTATGACGTTATGTATTATTACGATATAACGTATGACGTTATGCAGTATTAGGTTATAACGTATGATGTCATATACTTTTGCGTTATAACGTATGACGTTATGGAGTATTACGCTATAACGTATGACGTGTTGTGGTATTAAGTTATTGCGAATAACGTTATATTGTGTTACTTTATAACGTATGACGTCATATAGTATTACGTTATAACGTATGGCGTAATGTAGTATTACGATTTAACGTATGACGTCATGTGGTATTACGTTATTGCGAATAACGTTATATTGTGTTACTTTCTGATGTCTGACGTCATGTAGTATTACGTTATAACGTATGATGTCATGTGCTATTACGTTACTACGAATATCGTAATATTGTGTTACTTTATGACGTATGACGTCATGTAGTATTACTTTATGACGTATGACGTCATGTAGTATTACTTTATGACGTATGACGTCATGTAGTATTAGGTTACAACGTATGACGTTATGTATTATCACGATATAACGTATGACGTCATGTAGTACTACGTTATAACGTATGACGTCATGTAGTATTACGATATAACGTACAACGTTATGTCGTATTACGTTATAACGTATCATGTCATGTAGTATTACGTTATAACGTATGACGTTATGGAGTATTACGTTATAACGTATGAGGTCATGTGGTATTACGTTATTACGAATATCGTAATATTGTGATCCTTTATGACGTATGACGCCATGTAGTATTACTTTATTACGTATGACGTCGTGTAGTATTAGATTACAACGTATGACGTTATGTATTATTACGATATAACGTATGACGTTATGTATTATTACGATATAACGTATGACGTCATGTAGTATTAGGTTACAACGTATGACGTTATGTATTATTACGATATCACGTATGACGTCATGTAGTATTACGATATAACGTACAACGTTATATAGAATTACGATACAACGCACAACGTTATGTCGTATTACGTTATAACGTATCATGTCATGTAGCGTTACGTTATATCGTATGACTTTATGGAGTATTACGTTATAACGTATGATGTCATGTGGTATTACGTTATTACGAATATCGTAATATTGTGTTACTTTATGACGTATGACGTCATGTAGTATTACTTTATGACCTATGACGTCATGTAGTATTACTTTATGACGTATGACGTCATGTAGTATTACTTTATGACGTATGACGTCATGTAGTATTAGGTTACAACGTATGACGTTATTCATTATTACGATATAACGTATGACGTTATGCAGTATTAGGTTATAACGTATGACGTCATGTAGTTTTGCGTTATAACTTATGACGTTATGTAGTATTACGATACAACGTATGACGTCATGTGGTGTTACGTTATTGCGAATAACGTTATATTGTGTTACTCTATGACGTATGACGTCATGTAGTATTACGTTATAACGTATGACGGTATGTAGTATTACGTTATTCCGTATAACGTTATATAGTGTTACTTTATGATGTATGACGTTATGTTGTATTACGTTATAACGTATGATGTTATGGAGTATTACGTTATAACGTATGACGTCATGTGGTAATACTTTATTACGAATAACGTTATATTGTGTTACTTTATGACGTATGACGACATGTAGTATTAGGTTATAACGTATGACGTTATGTATTATTACGATATAACGTATGACGTTATGCAGTATAAGGATATAACGTATGACGTCATGTAGTCTTGCGTTATAACGTATGACGTTATGTAGTATTACGATATAACGTATGACGTCATGTAGTATTACGTTATAACGTATGACGTGATGTGGTATTACGTTATTACGAATAACGTTATATTGTGTTACTTTATAACGTATGACGTCATGTAGTATTACGTTATTCCGTATAACGTTATATAGTGTTACGTTATAAAGTATGACGTCATGTAGTATTACGTTATAACGTATGACGTGATGTGGTATTACGTTATTACGAATAACGTTATATTGTGTTACTTTATAACGTATGACGTCATGTAGTATTACGTTATAACGTATGGCGTTATGTAGTATTACGATATAACGTATGACGTCATGTGGTATTACGTTATTGCGAATAACGTTATATTGTGTTACTTTATGACGTATGGCGTCATGTAGTATTACGTTATAACGTATGACGGTATGTAGTGTTACGTTATTGCGAATAACGTTATATTGTGTTACTTTATGACGTATGACGTCATGTAGTATTACTTTATGACGTATGACGTCATGTAGTATTACTTTATGACGTATGACGTCATGTAGTATTACTTTATGACGTATGACGTCATGTAGTATTACTTTATGACGTATGACGTCATGTAGTATTAGGTTACAACGTATGACGTTATGTATTATTACGATATAACGTATGACGTTATGTATTATTACGATATAACGTATGACGTCATGTAGTATTACGTAATAACGTATGCCGTCATGTAGTATTACGTTATAACATATGACGTCATGTAGTATTACGATATAACGTACAACGTTATATAGAATTACGATATAACGCACAACGTTATGTCGTATTACGTTATAACGTATCATGTCATGTAGCATTACGTTATAACGTATAACTTTATGGAGTATTACGTTATAACGTATGATGTCATGTGGTAATACGTTATTACAAATATCGTAATATTGTGTTACTTTATGACGTATGACGTCATGTAGTATTACTTTATGACGTATGACGTCATGTTGTATTACGTTATAACGTATGACGTTCTGGAGTATTACGTTATAACGTATGAGGTCATGTGGTATTACGTTATTACGAATAACGTTATATTGTGTTAATTTATGACCTATGACGTCATGTAGTATTACTTTATGACGTATGACGTCATGTTGTATTAGGTTACAACGTATGATGTTATGTATTATTACGATATAACGTATGCCGTCATGTAGCATTACGTTATAACATATGACGTCATGTAGTATTACGATATAACGTACAACGTTATATAGAATTACGATATAACGCACAACGTTATGTCGTATTACGTTATAACGTATCATGTCATGTAGCATTACGTTATAACGTATGACTTTATGGAGTATTACGTTATAACGTATGAGGTCATGTGGTATTACGTTATTACGAATATCGTAATATGGTGATACTTTATGACGCATGACGCCATGTAGTATTACTTTATTACGTATGACGTCATGTAGTATTAGGTTATAGCGTATGACGTTATGTATTATTACGATATAACGTATGACGTTATGCAGTATTAGGTTATAACGTATGATGTCATATTCTTTTGCGTTATAACGTATGACGTTATGGAGTATTACGTTATAACGTATGACGTGTTGTGGTATTACGTTATTGCGAATAACGTTATATTGTGTTACTTTATAACGTATGACGTCATGTAGTATTACGTTATAACGTATGGCGTAATGTAGTATTACGATTTAACGTATGACGTCATGTGGTATTACGTTATTGCGAATAACGTTATATTGTGTTACTTTCTGATGTATGACGTCATGTAGTATTACGTTATAGCGTATGACGTTATGGAGCATTACGTTATAACGTATGAGGTCATGTGGTATTACATTAGTACGAAGATCGTAATATTGTGTTACTTTATGACGTACGACGTCATGTAGTATTACTTTATGACGTATGACGTCATGTAGTATTACTTTATGACGTATGACGTCATGTAGTATTACTTTATGACGTATGACGTCATGTAGTATTAGGTTACAACGTATGACGTTATGTATTATCACGATATAACGTATGACGTCATGTAGTACTACGTTATAACGTATGACGTCATGTAGTATTACGATATAACGTACAACGTTATGTCGTATTACGTTATAACGTATCATGTCATGTAGTATTACGTTATAACGTATGACGTTATGGAGTATTACGTTATAACGTATGAGGTCATGTGGTATTACGTTATTACGAATATCGTAATATTGTGATCCTTTATGACGTATGACGCCATGTAGTATTACTTTATTACGTATGACGTCATGTAGTATTAGGTTACAACGTATGACGTTATGTATTATTACGATATAACGTATGACGTTATGTATTATTACGATATAACGTATGACGTCATGTAGTATTAGGTTACAACGTATGACGTTATGTATTATTACGATATCACGTATGACGTCATGTAGTATTACGATATAACGTACAACGTTATATAGAATTACGATACAACGCACAACGTTATGTCGTATTACGTTATAACGTATCATGTCATGTAGCGTTACGTTATATCGTATGACTTTATGGAGTATTACGTTATAACGTATGATGTCATGTGGTATTACGTTATTACGAATATCGTAATATTGTGTTACTTTATGACGTATGACGTCATGTAGTATTACTTTATGACCTATGACGTCGTGTAGTATTACTTTATGACGTATGACGTCATGTAGTATTACTTTATGACGTATGACGTCATGTAGTATTAGGTTACAACGTATGACGTTATTCATTATTACGATATAACGTATGACGTTATGCAGTATTAGGTTATAACGTATGACGTCATGTAGTTTTGCGTTATAACTTATGACGTTATGTAGTATTACGATACAACGTATGACGTCATGTGGTGTTACGTTATTGCGAATAACGTTATATTGTGTTACTCTATGACGTATGACGTCATGTAGTATTACGTTATAACGTATGACGGTATGTAGTATTACGTTATTCCGTATAACGTTATATAGTGTTACTTTATGAAGTATGACGTTATGTTGTAGTACGTTATAGCGTATGACGTTATGGAGCATTACGTTATAACGTATGAGGTCATGTGGTATTACATTAGTACGAATATCGTAATATTGTGTTACTTTATGACGTATGACGTCATGTAGTATTACTTTATGACGTATGACGGTATGTAGTATTACGTTATTCCGTATAACGTTATATAGTGTTACGTTATAAAGTATGACGTCGTGTAGTATTACGTTATAACGTATGACTTTATGGAGTATTACGTTATAACGTATGATGTCATGTGGTATTACGTTATTACGAATATCGTAATATTGTGTTTCTTTATGACGTATGACGTCATGTAGTATTACTTTGTGACGTATGACGTCATGTAGTATTACTTTATGACGTATGACGTCATGTAGTATTAGGTTACAACGTATGACGTTATGTAGTATTACGATATAACGTATGACGTCATGTAGTATTACGTTATAACGTATGCCGTCATGTAGCATTACGTTATAACATATGACGTCATGTGGTATTACGATATAACGTACAACGTTATATAGAATTACGATATAACGCACAACGTTATGTCGTATTACGTTATAACGTATCATGTCATGTAGCATTACGTTATAACGTATGACTTTATGGAGTATTACGTTATAACGTATGATGTCATGTTGTATTACGTTATTACAAATATCGTAATATTGTGTTACTTTATGACGTATGACGTCATGTAGTATTACTTTATGACGTATGACGTTATGTTGTATTAGGTTACAACGTATGATGTTATGTATTATTACGATATAACGTATGACGTTATGTATTATTACGATATAACGTATGACGTTATGCAGTATTAGGTTATAACGTATGACGTCATGTAGTTTTGCGTTATAACGTATGCCGTCATGTAGCATTACGTTATAACATATGACGTCATGTAGTATTACGATATAACGTACAACGTTATATAGAATTACGATATAACGCACAACGTTATGTCGTATTACGTTATAACGTATCATGTCATGTAGCATTACGTTATAACGTATGACTTTATGGAGTATTACGTTATAGCGTATGATGTCATGTTGTATTACGTTATTGCGAATAACGTTATATAGTGTTACTTTATGAAGTATGACGTTATGTTGTATTACGTTATAGCGTATGACGTTATGGAGCATTACGTTATAACGTATGAGGTCATGTGGTATTACATTAGTACGAATATCGTAATATTGTGTTACTTTATGACGTACGACGTCATGTAGTATTACTTTATGACGTATGACGTCATGTGGCATTACGTTATTGCGAATAACGTTATATTGTGTTACTTTATGACGTATGACGTCATGTAGTATTACTTTATGACGTATGACGTCATGTAGTATTACTTTATGACGTATGACGTCATGTAGTATTACTTTATGACGTATGACGTCATGTAGTATTAGGTTACAACGTATGACGTTATTCATTATTACGATATAACGTATGACGTTATGCAGTATTAGGTTATAACGTATGACGTCATTTTGTTTTGCGTTATAACTTATGATGTTATGTAGTATTACGATACAACGTATGACGTCATGTGGTGTTACGTTATTGCGAATAACGTTATATTGTGTTACTTTATGACGTATGACGTCATGTAGTATTACTTTATGACGTATGACGTCATGTAGTATTAGGTTACAACGTATGACGTTATGTATTATTACGATATAACGTATGACGTTATGTATTATTACGATATAACGTATGACGTCATGTAGTATTACGTTATAACGTATGCCGTCATGTAGCATTACGTTATAACATATGACGTCATGTAGTATTACGATATAACGTACAACGTTATATAGGATTACGATATAACGCACAATGTTATGTCGTATTACGTTATAACGTATCATGTCATGTAGCATTACGTTATAACGTATGACTTTATGGAGTATTACGTTATAACGTATGATGTCATGTGGTATTACGTTATTACGAATATCGTAATATTGTGTTACTTTATGACGTATGACGTCATGTAGTATTACTTCATGACGTATGACGTCATGTAGTATTACTTTATGACGTATGACGTCATGTAGTATTAGGTTACAACGTATGACGTTATGTATTATTACGATATAACGTATGACGTTATGCAGTATTAGCTTATAACGTATGACGTCATGTAGTTTTGCGTTATAACTTATGACGTTATGTAGTATTGCGATACAACGTATGACGTCATGTGGTATTACGTTATTGCGAATAACGTTATATTGTGTTACTTTATGACGTATGACGTCATGTAGTATTACGTTATAACGTATGACGGTATGTAGTATTACGTTATTCCGTATAACGTTATATAGTGTTACTTTATGATGTATGACGTTATGTTGTATTACGTTATAACGTATGATGTTATGGAGTATTACGTTATAACGTATGACGTCATGTGGTAATACTTTATTACGAATAACGTTATATTGTGTTACTTTATGACGTATGACGACATGTAGTATTAGGTTACAACGTATGACGTTATGTATTATTACGATATAACGTATGACGTTATGCAGTATAAGGATATAACGTATGACGTCATGTAGTCTTGCGTTATAACGTATGACGTTATGTAGTATTACGATATAACGTATGACGTCATGTAGTATTACGTTATAACGTATGACGTGATGTGGTAATACTTTATTACGAATAACGTTATATTGTGTTACTTTATGACGTATGACGACATGTAGTATTAGGTTACAACGTATGACGTTATGTATTATTACGATATAACGTATGACGTTATGCAGTATAAGGATATAACGTATGACGTCATGTAGTCTTGCGTTATAACGTATGACGTCATGTAGTTTTGCGTTACAACTTATGACGTTATGTAGTATTGCGATACAACGTATGACGTCATGTGGTATTACGTTATTGCGAATAACGTTATATTGTGTTACTTTATGACGTATGACGTCATGTAGTATTACGTTATAACGTATGACGGTATGTAGTATTACGTTATTCCGTATAACGTTATATAGTGTTACGTTATAAAGTATGACGTCATGTAGTATTACGTTATAACGTATGACGTGATGTGGTATTACGTTATTACGAATAACGTTATATTGTGTTACTTTATAACGTATGACGTCATGTAGTATTACGTTATAACGTATGGCGTTATGTAGTATTACGATATAACGTATGACGTCATGTGGTATTACGTTATTGCGAATAACGTTATATTGTGTTACTTTATGACGTATGGCGTCATGTAGTATTACGTTATAACGTATGACGGTATGTAGTGTTACGTTATTGCGAATAACGTTATATTGTGTTACTTTATGACGTATGACGTCATGTAGTATTACGTTATAACGTATGACGGTATGTAGTATTACGTTATTCCGTATAACGTTATATCGTGTTACTTTATGACGTATGACGTCATGTAGTATTACTTTATGACGTATGACGTCATGTAGTATTACTTTATGACGTATGACGTCATGTAGTATTACTTTATGACGTATGACGTCATGTAGTATTAGGTTACAACGTATGACGTTATGTATTATTACGATATAACGTATGACGTTATGTAGTATTACGATATAACGTATGACGTCATGTAGTATTACGTAATAACGTATGCCGTCATGTAGTATTACGTTATAACATATGACGTCATGTAGTATTACGATATAACGTACAACGTTATATAGAATTACGATATAACGCACAACGTTATGTCGTATTACGTTATAACGTATCATGTCATGTAGCATTACGTTATAACGTATAACTTTATGGAGTATTACGTTATAACGTATGATGTCATGTGGTAATACGTTATTACAAATATCGTAATATTGTGTTACTTTATGACGTATGACGTCATGTAGTATTACTTTATGACGTATGACGTCATGTTGTATTACGTTATAACGTATGACGTTCTGGAGTATTACGTTATAACGTATGAGGTCATGTGGTATTACGTTATTACGAATAACGTTATATTGTGTTAATTTATGACCTATGACGTCATGTAGTATTACTTTATGACGTATGACGTCATGTTGTATTAGGTTACAACGTATGATGTTATGTATTATTACGATATAACGTATGACGTTATGTATTATTACGTTATAACGTATGCCGTCATGTAGCATTACGTTATAACGTATGACTTTATGGAGTATTACGTTATAACGTATGATGTCATGTTGTATTACGTTATTACAAATATCGTAATATTGTGTTACTTTATGACCTATGACGTCATGTAGTATTACTTTATGACGTATGACGTCATGTTGTATTAGGTTACAACGTATGACGTTATGTATTATTACGATATAACGTATGACGTTATGTATTATTACGATATAACCTATGAAGTTATGTATTATTACGATATAACGTATGACGGTATGTAGTATTACGTTATTCCGTATAACGTTATATAGTGTTACTTTATGAAGTATGACGTTATGTTGTAGTACGTTATAGCGTATGACGTTATGGAGCATTACGTTATAACGTATGAGGTCATGTGGTATTACATTAGTACGAATATCGTAATATTGTGTTACTTTATGACGTACGACGTCATGTAGTATTACTTTATGACGTACGACGTCATGTAGTATTACTTTATGACGTATGACGTCATGTGGTATTACGTTATTGCGAATAACGTTATATTGTGTTACTTTATGACGTATGACGTCATGTAGTATTACTTTATGACGTATGACGTCATGTAGTATTAGGTTACAACGTATGACGTTATGTATTATTACGATATAACGTATGACGTTATGTATTATTACGATATAACGTATGACGTCATGTAGTATTACGTTATAACGTATGCCGTCATGTAGCATTACGTTATAACATATGACGTCATGTAGTATTACGATATAACGTACAACGTTATATAGAATTACGATATAACGCACAATGTTATGTCGTATTACGTTATAACGTATCATGTCATGTAGCATTACGTTATAACGTATGACTTTATGGAGTATTACGTTATAACGTATGATGTCATGTGGTATTACGTTATTACGAATATCGTAATATTGTGTTACTTTATGACGTATGACGTCATGTAGTATTACTTCATGACGTATGACGTCATGTAGTATTACTTTATGACGTATGACGTCATGTAGTATTAGGTTACAACGTATGACGTTATGTATTATTACGATATAACGTATGACGTTATGCAGTATTAGCTTATAACGTATGACGTCATGTAGTTTTGCGTTATAACTTATGACGTTATGTAGTATTGCGATACAACGTATGACGTCATGTGGTATTACGTTATTGCGAATAACGTTATATTGTGTTACTTTATGACGTATGACGTCATGTAGTATTACGTTATAACGTATGACGGTATGTAGTATTACGTTATTCCGTATAACGTTATATAGTGTTACTTTATGATGTATGACGTTATGTTGTATTACGTTATAACGTATGATGTTATGGAGTATTACGTTATAACGTATGACGTCATGTGGTAATACTTTATTACGAATAACGTTATATTGTGTTACTTTATGACGTATGACGACATGTAGTATTAGGTTACAACGTATGACGTTATGTATTATTACGATATAACGTATGACGTTATGCAGTATAAGGATATAACGTATGACGTCATGTAGTCTTGCGTTATAACGTATGACGTTATGTAGTATTACGATATAACGTATGACGTCATGTAGTATTACGTTATAACGTATGACGTGATGTGGTATTACGTTATTACGAATAACGTTATATTGTGTTACTTTATAACGTATGACGTCATGTAGTATTACGTTATTCCGTATAACGTTATATAGTGTTACGTTATAAAGTATGACGTCATGTAGTATTACGTTATAACGTATGACGTGATGTGGTATTACGTTATTACGAATAACGTTATATTGTGTTACTTTATAACGTATGACGTCATGTAGTATTACGTTATAACGTATGGCGTTATGTAGTATTACGATATAACGTATGACGTCATGTGGTATTACGTTATTGCGAATAACGTTATATTGTGTTACTTTATGACGTATGGCGTCATGTAGTATTACGTTATAACGTATGACGGTATGTAGTGTTACGTTATTGCGAATAACGTTATATTGTGTTACTTTATGACGTATGACGTCATGTAGTATTACGTTATAACGTATGACGGTATGTAGTATTACGTTATTCCGTATAACGTTATATCGTGTTACTTTATGACGTATGACGTCATGTAGTATTACTTTATGACGTATGACGTCGTGTAGTATTACTTTATGACGTATGACGTCATGTAGTATTACTTTATGACGTATGACGTCATGTAGTATTAGGTTACAACGTATGACGTTATGTATTATTACGATATAACGTATGACGTTATGTATTATTACGATATAACGTATGACGTCATGTAGTATTACGTAATAACGTATGCCGTCATGTAGTATTACGTTATAACATATGACGTCATGTAGTATTACGATATAACGTACAACGTTATATAGAATTACGATATAACGCACAACGTTATGTCGTATTACGTTATAACGTATCATGTCATGTAGCATTACGTTATAACGTATAACTTTATGGAGTATTACGTTATAACGTATGATGTCATGTGGTAATACGTTATTACAAATATCGTAATATTGTGTTACTTTATGACGTATGACGTCATGTAGTATTACTTTATGACGTATGACGTCATGTTGTATTACGTTATAACGTATGACGTTCTGGAGTATTACGTTATAACGTATGAGGTCATGTGGTATTACGTTATTACGAATAACGTTATATTGTGTTAATTTATGACCTATGACGTCATGTAGTATTACTTTATGACGTATGACGTCATGTTGTATTAGGTTACAACGTATGATGTTATGTATTATTACGATATAACGTATGACGTTATGTATTATTACGTTATAACGTATGCCGTCATGTAGCATTACGTTATAACGTATGACTTTATGGAGTATTACGTTATAACGTATGATGTCATGTTGTATTACGTTATTACAAATATCGTAATATTGTGTTACTTTATGACCTATGACGTCATGTAGTATTACTTTATGACGTATGACGTCATGTTGTATTAGGTTACAACGTATGACGTTATGTATTATTACGATATAACGTATGACGTTATGTATTATTACGATATAACCTATGAAGTTATGTATTATTACGATATAACGTATGACGGTATGTAGTATTACGTTATTCCGTATAACGTTATATAGTGTTACTTTATGAAGTATGACGTTATGTTGTAGTACGTTATAGCGTATGACGTTATGGAGCATTACGTTATAACGTATGAGGTCATGTGGTATTACATTAGTACGAATATCGTAATATTGTGTTACTTTATGACGTACGACGTCATGTAGTATTACTTTATGACGTACGACGTCATGTAGTATTACTTTATGACGTATGACGTCATGTGGTATTACGTTATTGCGAATAACGTTATATTGTGTTACTTTATGACGTATGACGTCATGTAGTATTACTTTATGACGTATGACGTCATGTAGTATTAGGTTACAACGTATGACGTTATGTATTATTACGATATAACGTATGACGTTATGTATTATTACGATATAACGTATGACGTTATGTAGTATTACGTTATAACGTATGCCGTCATGTAGCATTACGTTATAACATATGACGTCATGTAGTATTACGATATAACGTACAACGTTATATAGAATTACGATATAACGCACAACGTTATGTCGTATTACGTTATAACGTATCATGTCATGTAGCATTACGTTATAACGTATGACTTTATGGAGTATTACGTTATAACGTATGACGTTACGTAGTATTACGTTATAACGTATGAGGTCATGTGGTATTACGTTATTACGAATAACGTTATATTGTGTTACTTTATGACGTATGACGTCATGTAGTATTACTTCATGACGTATGACCTCATGTAGTATTAGGTTACAACGTATGACGTTATGTATTATTACGATATAACCTGTGAAGTTATGTATTATTACGATATAACGTATGACGTCATGTAGTATTACGTTATAACGTATGCCGTCATGTAGCATTACGTTATAACATATGACGTCATGTAGTATTACGATATAACGTACAACGTTATATAGAATTACGATATAACGCACAACGTTATGTCGTATTACGTTATAACGTATCATGTCATGTAGCATTACGTTATAACGTATGACTTTATGGAGTAGTACGTTATAACGTATGAGGTCATGTGGTATTACGTTATTACGAATATCGTAATATGGTGATACTTTATGACGCATGACGCCATGTAGTATTACTTTATTACGTATGACGTCATGTAGTATTAGGTTATAGCGTATGACGTTATGTATTATTACGATATAACGTATGACGTTATGCAGTATTAGGTTATAACGTATGATGTCATATACTTTTGCGTTATAACGTATGACGTTATGGAGTATTACGTTATAACGTATGACGTGTTGTGGTATTACGTTATTGCGAATAACGTTATATTGTGTTACTTTATAACGTATGACGTCATGTAGTATTACGTTATAACGTATGGCGTAATGTAGTATTACGATTTAACGTATGACGTCATGTGGTATTACGTTATTGCGAATAACGTTATATTGTGTTACTTTCTGATGTATGACGTCATGTAGTATTACGTTATAGCGTATGACGTTATGGAGCATTACGTTATAACGTATGAGGTCATGTGGTATTACATTAGTACGAAGATCGTAATATTGTGTTACTTTATGACGTACGACGTCATGTAGTATTACTTTATGACGTATGACGTCATGTGGTATTACGTTATTGCGAATAACGTTATATTGTGTTACTTTATGACGTATGACGTCATGTAGTATTAGGTTACAACGTATGACGTTATGTATTATTACGATATAACGTATGCCGTCATGTAGCATTACGTTATAACATATGACGTCATGTAGTATTACGATATAACGTACAACGTTATATAGAATTACGATATAACGCACAACGTTATGTCGTATTACGTTATAACGTATCATGTCATGTAGCATTACGTTATAACGTATGACTTTATGGAGTATTACGTTATAACGTATGATGTCATGTGCTATTACGTTACTACGAATATCGTAATATTGTGTTACTTTATGACGTATGACGTCATGTAGTATTACTTTATGACGTATGACGTCATGTAGTATTACTTTATGACGTATGACGTCATGTAGTATTAGGTTACAACGTCTGACGTTATGTATTATTACGATATAACGTATGACGTCATGTAGTACTACGTTATAACGTATGACGTCATGTAGTATTACGATATAACGTACAACGTTATGTCGTATTACGTTATAACGTATCATGTCATGTAGTATTACGTTATAACGTATGACGTTATGGAGTATTACGTTATAACGTATGAGGTCATGTGGTATTACTTTATTACGAATATCGTAATATTGTGATCCTTTATGACGTATGACGCCATGTAGTATTACTTTATTACGTATGACGTCGTGTAGTATTAGATTACAACGTATGACGTTATGTATTATTACGATATAACGTATGACGTTATGTATTATTACGATATAACGTATGACGTCATGTAGTATTAGGTTACAACGTATGACGTTATGTATTATTACGATATAACGTATGACGTCATGTAGTATTACGATATAACGTACAACGTTATATAGAATTACGATACAACGCACAACGTTATGTCGTATTACGTTATAACGTATCATGTCATGTAGCGTTACGTTATATCGTATGACTTTATGGAGTATTACGTTATAACGTATGACGTCATGTGGTATTACGTTATTACGACTATGGTAATATTGTGTTACTTTATGACGTATGACGTCATGTAGTATTACGTTATAACGTATGACGGTATGTAGTATTACGTTATTCCGTATAACGTTATATAGTGTTACTGTATGATGTATGACGTTATGTTGTATTACGTTATAGCGTATGACGTTATGGAGCATTACGTTATAACATATGAGGTCATGTGGTATTACATTAGTACGAATATCGTAATATTGTGTTACTTTATGGCGTATGACGTCATGTAGTATTACGTTATAACGTAGGACGTTATGTATTATTACGATATAACGTATGACGTCATGTAGTATTACGTTATAACGTATGACGTCATGTAGTTTTGCGTTATAACGTATGACGTTACGTAGTATTACGTTATAACGTATGACGTGATGTGGTATTACGTTATTACGAATAACGTTATATTGTGTTACTTTATAACGTATGACGTCATGTAGTATTACGTTATAACGTATGGCGTTATGTAGTATTACGATATAACGTATGACGTCATGTGGTATTACGTTATTGCGAATAACGTTATATTGTGTTACTTTATGACGTATGGCGTCATGTAGTATTACGTTATAACGTATGACGGTATGTAGTGTTACGTTATTGCGAATAACGTTATATTGTGTTACTTTATGACGTATGACGTCATGTAGTATTATGTTATAACGTATGACGGTATGTAGTATTACGTTATTCCGTATAACGTTATATCGTGTTACTTTATGACGTATGACGTCATGTAGTATTACTTTATGACGTATGACGTCATGTAGTATTACTTTATGACGTATGACGTCATGTAGTATTACTTTATGACGTATGACGTCACGTAGTATTAGGTTACAACGTATGACGTTATGTATTATTACGATATAACGTATGACGTTATGTATTATTACGATATAACGTATGACGTCATGTAGTATTACGTAATAACGTATGCCGTCATGTAGTATTACGTTATAACATATGACGTCATGTAGTATTACGATATAACGTACAACGTTATATAGAATTACGATATAACGCACAACGTTATGTCGTATTACGTTATAACGTATCATGTCATGTAGCATTACGTTATAACGTATAACTTTATGGAGTATTACGTTATAACGTATGATGTCATGTGGTAATACGTTATTACAAATATCGTAATATTGTGTTACTTTATGACGTATGACGTCATGTAGTATTACTTTATGACGTATGACGTCATGTTGTATTACGTTATAACGTATGACGTTCTGGAGTATTACGTTATAACGTATGAGGTCATGTGGTATTACGTTATTACGAATAACGTTATATTGTGTTAATTTATGACCTATGACGTCATGTAGTATTACTTTATGACGTATGACGTCATGTTGTATTAGGTTACAACGTATGATGTTATGTATTATTACGATATAACGTATGACGTTATGTATTATTACGTTATAACGTATGCCGTCATGTAGCATTACGTTATAACGTATGACTTTATGGAGTATTACGTTATAACGTATGATGTCATGTTGTATTACGTTATTACAAATATCGTAATATTGTGTTACTTTATGACCTATGACGTCATGTAGTATTACTTTATGACGTATGACGTCATGTTGTATTAGGTTACAACGTATGACGTTATGTATTATTACGATATAACGTATGACGTTATGTATTATTACGATATAACCTATGAAGTTATGTATTATTACGATATAACGTATGACGGTATGTAGTATTACGTTATTCCGTATAACGTTATATAGTGTTACTTTATGAAGTATGACGTTATGTTGTAGTACGTTATAGCGTATGACGTTATGGAGCATTACGTTATAACGTATGAGGTCATGTGGTATTACATTAGTACGAATATCGTAATATTGTGTTACTTTATGACGTACGACGTCATGTAGTATTACTTTATGACGTACGACGTCATGTAGTATTACTTTATGACGTATGACGTCATGTGGTATTACGTTATTGCGAATAACGTTATATTGTGTTACTTTATGACGTATGACGTCATGTAGTATTACTTTATGACGTATGACGTCATGTAGTATTAGGTTACAACGTATGTCGTTATGTATTATTACGATATAACGTATGACGTTATGTATTATTACGATATAACGTATGACGTCATGTAGTATTACGTTATAACGTATGCCGTCATGTAGCATTACGTTATAACATATGACGTCATGTAGTATTACGATATAACGTACAACGTTATATAGAATTACGATATAACGCACAACGTTATGTCGTATTACGTTATAACGTATCATGTCATGTAGCATTACGTTATAACGTATGACTTTATGGAGTATTACGTTATAACGTATGACGTTACGTAGTATTACGTTATAACGTATGAGGTCATGTGGTATTACGTTATTACGAATAACGTTATATTGTGTTACTTTATGACGTATGACGTCATCTAGTATTACTTCATGACGTATGACCTCATGTAGTATTAGGTTACAACGTATGACGTTATGTATTATTACGATATAACCTGTGAAGTTATGTATTATTACGATATAACGTATGACGTCATGTAGTATTACGTTATAACGTATGCCGTCATGTAGCATTACGTTATAACATATGACGTCATGTAGTATTACGATATAACGTACAACGTTATATAGAATTACGATATAACGCACAACGTTATGTCGTATTACGTTATAACGTATCATGTCATGTAGCATTACGTTATAACGTATGACTTTATGGAGTATTACGTTATAACGTATGAGGTCATGTGGTATTACGTTATTACGAATATCGTAATATGGTGATACTTTATGACGCATGACGCCATGTAGTATTACTTTATTACGTATGACGTCATGTAGTATTAGGTTATAGCGTATGACGTTATGTATTATTACGATATAACGTATGACGTTATGCAGTATTAGGTTATAACGTATGATGTCATATACTTTTGCGTTATAACGTATGACGTTATGGAGTATTACGTTATAACGTATGACGTGTTGTGGTATTACGTTATTGCGAATAACGTTATATTGTGTTACTTTATAACGTATGACGTCATGTAGTATTACGTTATAACGTATGGCGTAATGTAGTATTACGATTTAACGTACGACGTCATGTGGTATTACGTTATTGCGAATAACGTTATATTGTGTTACTTTCTGATGTATGACGTCATGTAGTATTACGTTATAGCGTATGACGTTATGGAGCATTACGTTATAACGTATGAGGTCATGTGGTATTACATTAGTACGAAGATCGTAATATTGTGTTACTTTATGACGTACGACGTCATGTAGTATTACTTTATGACGTATGACGTCATGTGGTATTACGTTATTGCGAATAACGTTATATTGTGTTACTTTATGACGTATGACGTCATGTAGTATTAGGTTACAACGTATGACGTTATGTATTATTACGATATAACGTATGCCGTCATGTAGCATTACGTTATAACATATGACGTCATGTAGTATTACGATATAACGTACAACGTTATATAGAATTACGATATAACGCACAACGTTATGTCGTATTACGTTATAACGTATCATGTCATGTAGCATTACGTTATAACGTATGACTTTATGGAGTATTACGTTATAACGTATGATGTCATGTGCTATTACGTTACTACGAATATCGTAATATTGTGTTACTTTATGACGTATGACGTCATGTAGTATTACTTTATGACGTATGACGTCATGTAGTATTACTTTATGACGTATGACGTCATGTAGTATTAGGTTACAACGTCTGACGTTATGTATTATTACGATATAACGTATGACGTCATGTAGTACTACGTTATAACGTATGACGTCATGTAGTATTACGATATAACGTACAACGTTATGTCGTATTACGTTATAACGTATCATGTCATGTAGTATTACGTTATAACGTATGACGTTATGGAGTATTACGTTATAACGTATGAGGTCATGTGGTATTACTTTATTACGAATATCGTAATATTGTGATCCTTTATGACGTATGACGCCATGTAGTATTACTTTATTACGTATGACGTCGTGTAGTATTAGATTACAACGTATGACGTTATGTATTATTACGATATAACGTATGACGTTATGTATTATTACGATATAACGTATGACGTCATGTAGTATTAGGTTACAACGTATGACGTTATGTATTATTACGATATAACGTATGACGTCATGTAGTATTACGATATAACGTACAACGTTATATAGAATTACGATACAACGCACAACGTTATGTCGTATTACGTTATAACGTATCATCTCATGTAGCGTTACGTTATATCGTATGACTTTATGGAGTATTACGTTATAACGTATGACGTCATGTGGTATTACGTTATTACGAATATCGTAATATTGTGTTACTTTATGACGTATGACGTCATGTAGTATTACGTTATAACGTATGACGTTATGTAGTATTACGTTATTCCGTATAACGTTATATAGTGTTACTGTATGATGTATGACGTTATGTTGTATTACGTTATAGCGTATGA
Source organism: Bombus terrestris (assembly GCF_910591885.1). Classification (NCBI taxonomy): domain Eukaryota; kingdom Metazoa; phylum Arthropoda; class Insecta; order Hymenoptera; family Apidae; genus Bombus; species Bombus terrestris. Next base: position 2,439,118 of record NW_025963557.1, read on the forward strand.
CGTTATGGAGCATTACGTTATAACATATGAGGTCATGTGGTATTACATTAGTACGAATATCGTAATATTGTGTTACTTTATGGCGTATGACGTCATGTAGTATTACGTTATAACGTAGGACGTTATGTATTATTACGATATAACGTATGACGTCATGTAGTATTACGTTATAACGTATGACGTCATGTAGTTTTGCGTTATAACGTATGACGTTACGTAGTATTACGTTATAACGTATGATGTTATGGAGTATTACGTTATAACGTATGAGGTCATGTGGTATTACGTTATTACGAATATCGTAATATGGTGATACTTTATGACGCATGACGCCATGTAGTATTACTTTATTACGTATGACGTCATGTAGTATTAGGTTATAGCGTATGACGTTATGTATTATTACGATATAACGTATGACGTTATGCAGTATTAGGTTATAACGTATGATGTCATATACTTTTGCGTTATAACGTATGACGTTATGGAGTATTACGCTATAACGTATGACGTGTTGTGGTATTAAGTTATTGCGAATAACGTTATATTGTGTTACTTTATAACGTATGACGTCATGTAGTATTACGTTATAACGTATGGCGTAATGTAGTATTACGATTTAACGTATGACGTCATGTGGTATTACGTTATTGCGAATAACGTTATATTGTGTTACTTTCTGATGTCTGACGTCATGTAGTATTACGTTATAACGTATGATGTCATGTGCTATTACGTTACTACGAATATCGTAATATTGTGTTACTTTATGACGTATGACGTCATGTAGTATTACTTTATGACGTATGACGTCATGTAGTATTACTTTATGACGTATGACGTCATGTAGTATTAGGTTACAACGTATGACGTTATGTATTATCACGATATAACGTATGACGTCATGTAGTACTACGTTATAACGTATGACGTCATGTAGTATTACGATATAACGTACAACGTTATGTCGTATTACGTTATAACGTATCATGTCATGTAGTATTACGTTATAACGTATGACGTTATGGAGTATTACGTTATAACGTATGAGGTCATGTGGTATTACGTTATTACGAATATCGTAATATTGTGATCCTTTATGACGTATGACGCCATGTAGTATTACTTTATTACGTATGACGTCGTGTAGTATTAGATTACAACGTATGACGTTATGTATTATTACGATATAACGTATGACGTTATGTATTATTACGATATAACGTATGACGTCATGTAGTATTAGGTTACAACGTATGACGTTATGTATTATTACGATATAACGTATGACGTCATGTAGTATTACGATATAACGTACAACGTTATATAGAATTACGATACAACGCACAACGTTATGTCGTATTACGTTATAACGTATCATGTCATGTGGTATTACGTTATTACGAATATCGTAATATTGTGTTACTTTATGACGTATGACGTCATGTAGTATTACTTTATGACGTATGACGTCATGTAGTATTACTTTATGACGTATGACGTCATGTAGTATTACTTTATGACGTATGACGTCATGTAGTATTAGGTTACAACGTATGACGTTATTCATTATTACGATATAACGTATGACGTTATGCAGTATTAGTTTATAACGTATGACGTCATGTAGTTTTGCGTTATAACTTATGACGTTATGTAGTATTACGATACAACGTATGACGTCATGTGGTGTTACGTTATTGCGAATAACGTTATATTGTGTTACTCTATGACGTATGACGTCATGTAGTATTACGTTATAACGTATGACGGTATGTAGTATTACGTTATTCCGTATAACGTTATATAGTGTTACTTTATGAAGTATGACGTTATGTTGTAGTACGTTATAGCGTATGACGTTATGGAGCATTACGTTATAACGTATGAGGTCATGTGGTATTACATTAGTACGAATATCGTAATATTGTGTTACTTTATGACGTATGACGTCATGTAGTATTACTTTATGACGTATGACGGTATGTAGTATTACGTTATTCCGTATAACGTTATATAGTGTTACGTTATAAAGTATGACGTCGTGTAGTATTACGTTATAACGTATGACTTTATGGAGTATTACGTTATAACGTATGATGTCATGTGGTATTACGTTATTACGAATATCGTAATATTGTGTTTCTTTATGACGTATGACGTCATGTAGTATTACTTTGTGACGTATGACGTCATGTAGTATTACTTTATGACGTATGACGTCATGTAGTATTAGGTTACAACGTATGACGTTATGTAGTATTACGATATAACGTATGACGTTATGTAGTATTACGATATAACGTATGACGTTATGTAGTATTACGATATAACGCATGACGTCATGTGGTGTTACGTAATTGCGAATAACGTTATATTGTGTTACTTTATGACGTATGACGTCATGTAGTATTTGGTTACAACGTATGACGTTATGTATTATTACGATATAACGTATGACGTCGTGTAGTATTACGTTACAACGTATGACGTTATGTATTATTACGATATAACGTAATACGTTATGCAGAATTGGGTTATAACGTATGACGTTACGTAGTATTAGGTTATAACGTATGATGTTATGGAGTATTACGTTATAACGTATGACGTCATGTGGTAATACTTTATTACGAATAACGTTATATTGTGTTACTTTATGACGTATGACGACATGTAGTATTAGGTTACAACGTATGACGTTATGTATTATTACGATATAACGTATGACGTTATGCAGTATAAGGATATAACGTATGACGTCATGTAGTTTTGCGTTATAACGTATGACGTTATGTAGTATTACGATATAACGTATGACGTCATGTAGTATTACGTTATAACGTATGACGTGATGTGGTATTACGTTATTACGAATAACGTTATATTGTGTTACTTTATAACGTATGACGTCATGTAGTATTACGTTATTCCGTATAACGTTATATAGTGTTACGTTATAAAGTATGACGTCATGTAGTATTACGTTATAACGTATGACGTGATGTGGTATTACGTTATTACGAATAACGTTATATTGTGTTGCTTTATAACGTATGACGTCATGTAGTATTACGTTATAACGTATGGCGTTATGTAGTATTACGATATAACGTATGACGTCATGTGGTATTACGTTATTGCGAATAACGTTATATTGTGTTACTTTATGACGTATGGCGTCATGTAGTATTACGTTATAACGTATGACGGTATGTAGTGTTACGTTATTGCGAATAACGTTATATTGTGTTACTTTATGACGTATGACGTCATGTAGTATTACGTTATAACGTATGACGGTATGTAGTATTACGTTATTCCGTATAACGTTATATCGTGTTACTTTATGACGTATGACGTCATGTAGTATTACTTTATGACGTATGACGTCATGTAGTATTACTTTATGACGTATGACGTCATGTAGTATTAGGTTACAACGTATGACGTTATGTATTATTACGATATAACGTATGACGTTATGTATTATTACGACATAACGTATGACGTCATGTAGTATTACGTAATAACGTATGCCGTCATGTAGTATTACGTTATAACATATGACGTCATGTAGTATTACGATATAACGTACAACGTTATATAGAATTACGATATAACGCACAACGTTATGTCGTATTACGTTATAACGTATCATGTCATGTAGCATTACGTTATAACGTATAACTTTATGGAGTATTACGTTATAACGTATGATGTCATGTGGTAATACGTTATTACAAATATCGTAATATTGTGTTACTTTATGACGTATGACGTCATGTAGTATTACTTTATGACGTATGACGTCATGTTGTATTACGTTATAACGTATGACGTTATGGAGTATTACGTTATAACGTATGAGGTCATGTGGTATTACGTTATTACGAATAACGTTATATTGTGTTAATTTATGACGTATGACGTCATGTAGTATTACTTTATGACGTATGACGTCATGTTGTATTAGGTTACAACGTATGACGTTATGTATTATTACGATATAACGTATGACGTTATGTATTATTACGATATAACGTATGACGTTATGCAGTATTAGGTTATAACGTATGACGTCATGTAGTTTTGCGTTATAACGTATGCCGTCATGTAGCATTACGTTATAACATATGACGTCATGTAGTATTACGATGTAACGTACAACGTTATATAGAATTACGATATAACGCACAACGTTATGTCGTATTACGTTATAACGTATCATGTCATGTAGCATTACGTTATAACGTATGACTTTATGGAGTATTACGTTATAACGTATGATGTCATGTGGTATTACGTTATTGCGAATAACGTTATATAGTGTTACTTTATGAAGTATGACGTTATGTTGTATTACGTTATAGCGTATGACGTTATGGAGCATTACGTTATAACGTATGACGTCATGTGGTATTACATTAGTACGAATATCGTAATATTGTGTTATTTTATGACGTACGACGTCATGTAGTATTACTTTATGACGTATGACGTCATGTAGTATTACTTTATGACGTATGACGTCATGTAGTATTACTTTATGACGTATGACGTCATGTAGTATTAGGTTACAACGTATGACGTTATTCATTATTACGATATAACGTATGACGTTATGCAGTATTAGGTTATAACGTATGACGTCATGTAGTTTTGCGTTATAACTTATGACGTTATGTAGTATTACGATACAACGTATGACGTCATGTGGTGTTACGTTATTGAGAATAACGTTATATTGTGTTACTCTATGACGTATGACGTCATGTAGTATTACTTTATGACGTATGACGGTATGTAGTATTACGTTATTCCGTATAACGTTATATAGTGTTACGTTATAAAGTATGACGTCGTGTAGTATTACGTTATAACGTATGACTTTATGGAGTATTACGTTATAACGTATGACGTGATGTGGTATTACGTTATTACGAATAACGTTATATTGTGTTACTTTATAACGTATGACGTCATGTAGTATTACGTTATTCCGTATAACGTTATATAGTGTTACGTTATAAAGTATGACGTCATGTAGTATTACGTTATAACGTATGACGTGATGTGGTATTACGTTATTACGAATAACGTTATATTGTGTTGCTTTATAACGTATGACGTCATGTAGTATTACGTTATAACGTATGGCGTTATGTAGTATTACGATATAACGTATGACGTCATGTGGTATTACGTTATTGCGAATAACGTTATATTGTGTTACTTTATGACGTATGGCGTCATGTAGTATTACGTTATAACGTATGACGGTATGTAGTGTTACGTTATTGCGAATAACGTTATATTGTGTTACTTTATGACGTATGACGTCATGTAGTATTACGTTATAACGTATGACGGCATGTAGTATTACGTTATTCCGTATAACGTTATATCGTGTTACTTTATGACGTATGACGTCATGTAGTATTACTTTATGACGTATGACGTCATGTAGTATTACTTTATGACGTATGACGTCATGTAGTATTAGGTTACAACGTATGACGTTATGTATTATTACGATATAACGTATGACGTTATGTATTATTACGACATAACGTATGACGTCATGTAGTATTACGTAATAACGTATGCCGTCATGTAGTATTACGTTATAACATATGACGTCATGTAGTATTACGATATAACGTACAACGTTATATAGAATTACGATATAACGCACAACGTTATGTCGTATTACGTTATAACGTATCATGTCATGTAGCATTACGTTATAACGTATAACTTTATGGAGTATTACGTTATAACGTATGATGTCATGTGGTAATACGTTATTACAAATATCGTAATATTGTGTTACTTTATGACGTATGACGTCATGTAGTATTACTTTATGACGTATGACGTCATGTTGTATTACGTTATAACGTATGACGTTATGGAGTATTACGTTATAACGTATGAGGTCATGTGGTATTACGTTATTACGAATAACGTTATATTGTGTTAATTTATGACGTATGACGTCATGTAGTATTACTTTATGACGTATGACGTCATGTTGTATTAGGTTACAACGTATGACGTTATGTATTATTACGATATAACGTATGACGTTATTTATTATTACGATATAACGTATGACGTTATGCAGTATTAGGTTATAACGTATGACGTCATGTAGTTTTGCGTTATAACGTATGCCGTCATGTAGCATTACGTTATAACATATGACGTCATGTAGTATTACGATGTAACGTACAACGTTATATAGAATTACGATATAACGCACAACGTTATGTCGTATTACGTTATAACGTATCATGTCATGTAGCATTACGTTATAACGTATGACTTTATGGAGTATTACGTTATAACGTATGATGTCATGTGGTATTACGTTATTGCGAATAACGTTATATAGTGTTACTTTATGAAGTATGACGTTATGTTGTATTACGTTATAGCGTATGACGTTATGGAGCATTACGTTATAACGTATGACGTCATGTGGTATTACATTAGTACGAATATCGTAATATTGTGTTATTTTATGACGTACGACGTCATGTAGTATTACTTTATGACGTATGACGTCATGTACTATTACGTTATTACGAATAACGTTATATTGTGTTACTTTATGTAGTATGACTTATGTAGTATGACGTGATGTAGCATTTCTTTATAATGTATGACGTTATGTAGCATTACGGTATAACGAATAACGTTGTACTGTGTTACTTTATAACGTATGAAGTATGTAGTGTTACGTTATAACGTATGACGTCGTGTAGTATTACGTTATAACGTATGACGTTATGTATTATTACGATATAACGTAATACGTTATGCAGAATTGGGTTATAACGTATGACGTCATGTAGTTTTGCGTTGTAACGTATGACGTTACGTAGTATTACGTTATAACGTATGAGGTCATGTGGTATTACGTTATTACGAATAACGTTATATTGTGTTACTTTATGACGTATGACGTCATGTAGTATTACTTCATGACGTATGACCTCATGTAGTATTAGGTTACAACGTATGACGTTATGTATTATTACGATATAACCTATGAAGTTATGTATTATTACGATATAACGTATGACGTCATGTAGTATTACGTTATACCGTATGCCGTCATGCAGCATTACGTTATAACATATGACGTCATGTAGTATTACGATATAACGTACAACGTTATATAGAATTACGATATAACGCACAACGTTATGTCGTATTACGTTATAACGTATCATGTCATGTAGCATTACGTTATAACGTATGACTTTATGGAGTATTACGTTATAACGTATGATGTCATGTTGTATTACGTTATTACAAATATCGTAATATTGTGTTACTTTATGACGTATGACGTCATGTAGTATTACTTTATGACGTATGACGTTATGTTGTATTAGGTTACAACGTATGATGTTATGTATTATTACGATATAACGTATGACGTTATGTAGTATTACGATATAACGTATGACGTCATGTGGTATTACGTTATTGCGAATAACATTATATTGTGTCACTTTATGACGTATGACGTCATGTAGTATTAAGTTTTAACGTATGACGGTATGTAGCATTGCGTTATTCCGTATAACGTTATATAGTGTTACGTTATAAAGTATGACGTCATGTAGTATTACGTTATAACGTATGACGTCATGTAGTATTAGGATATAACGTACAACGTTATGTCGTATTACGTTAGAACGTATCATGTCATGTAGTATTACGTTATAACGTATGACGTTATGGAGTATTACGTTATAACGTATGAGGTCATGTGGTATTACGTTATTACGAATATCGTAATATTGTGTTACTTTAAGACGTATGACGTCATGTAGTATTACATTATGACGTATGACGTCATGTAGTATTAGGTTACAACGTATGACGTTATGTATTATTACGATATAACGTATGACGTCATGTAGTATTACGTTATAACATATGACGTCATGTAGTATTACGATATAACGTACAACGCTACATAGAATTACGATATAACGCACAACGTTATGTCGTATTACGTTATAACGTATCATGTCATGTAGTATTACGCTATAACGTATGACGTTATGTATTATTACGATATAACGTAATACGTTATGCAGAATTGGGTTATAACGTATGACGTCATGTAGTTTTGCGTTATAACGTATGACGTTACGTAGTATTACGTTATAACGTATGATGTTATGGAGTATTACGTTATAACGTATGAGGTCATGTGGTATTACGTTATTACGAATATCGTAATATTGTGATACTTTATGACGCATGACGCCATGTAGTATTACTTTATTACGTATGACGTTATGCAGTATTAGGTTATAACGTATGATGTCATATACTTTTGCGTTATAACGTATGACGTTATGGAGTATTACGTTATAACGTATGACGTGTTGTGCTTTACGTTATTGCGAATAACGTTATATTGTGTTACTTTATAACGTATGACGTCATGTAGTATTACGTTATAACGTATGGCGTTATGTAGTACTACGATTTAACGTATGACGTCATGTGGTATTACGTTATTGCGAATAACGTTATATTGTGTTACTTTCTGATGTATGACGTCATGTAGTATTACGTTATAGCGTATGACGTTATGGAGCATTACGTTATAACGTGTGAGGTCATGTGGTATTACATTAGTACGAATATCGTAATATTGTGTTACTTTATGACGTACGACGTCATGTAGTATTACTTTATGACGTATGACGTCATGTGGCATTACGTTATTGCGAATAACGTTATATTGTGTTACTTTATGACGTATGACGTCATGTAGTATTACGTTATAACGTATGACGGTATGTAGTATTACGTTATTCCGTATAACGTTATATCGTGTTACTTTATGACGTATGACGTCATGTAGTATTACTTTATGACGTACGACGTCATGTAGTATTAGGTTACAACGTATGACGTTATGTATTATTACGATATAACGTATGCCGTCATGTAGCATTACGTTATAACATATGACGTCATGTAGTATTACGATATAACGTACAACGTTATATAGAATTACGATATAACGCACAACGTTATGTCGTATTACGTTATAACGTATCATGTCATGTAGCATTACGTTATAACGTATGACTTTATGGAGTATTACGTTATAACGTATGATGTCATGTGCTATTACGTTATTACGAATATCGTAATATTGTGTTACGTTATGACGTATGACGTCATGTAGTATTACTTTATGACGTATGACGTCATGTAGTATTAGGTTACAACGTATGACGTTATGTATTATTACGATATAACGTATGACGTCATGTAGTACTACGTTATAACGTATGACGTCATGTAGTATTACGTTATTACGAATATCGTAATATTGTGATCCTTTATGACGTATGACGTCATGTAGTATTAGGTTACAACGTATGACGTTATGTATTATTACGATATAACGTATGACGTCATGTAGTATTAGGTTACAACGTATGACGTTATGTATTATTACGATATAACGTATGACGTCATGTAGTATTACGATATAACGTACAACGTTATATAGAATTACGATATAACGCACAACGTTATGTCGTATTACGTTATAACGTATCATGTCATGTAGCGTTACGTTATAACGTATGACTTTATGGAGTATTACGTTATAACGTATGATGTCATGTGGTATTACGTTATTACGAATATCGTAATATTGTGTTACTTTATGACGTATGACGTCATGTAGTATTACTTTATGACGTATGACGTCATGTAGTATTACTTTATGACGTATGACGTCATGTAGTATTACTTTATGACGTATGACGTCATGTAGTATTACTTTATGACGTATGACGTCATGTAGTATTAGGTTACAACGTATGACGTTATTCATTATTACGATATAACGTATGACGTTATGCAGTATTAGGTTATAACGTATGACGTCATGTTGTTTTGCGTTATAACTTATGATGTTATGTAGTATTACGATACAACGTATGACGTCATGTGGTGTTACGTTATTGCGAATAACGTTATATTGTGTTACTTTATGACGTATGACGTCATGTAGTATTACGTTATAACGTATGACGGTATGTAGTATTACGTTATTCCGTATAACGTTATATAGTGTTACTTTATGAAGTATGACGATATGTTGTAGTACGTTATAGCGTATGACGTTATGGAGCATTACGTTATAACGTATGAGGTCATGTGGTATTACATTAGTACGAATATCGTAATATTGTGTTACGTTATAAAGTATGACGTCGAGTAGTATTACGTTATAACGTACGACGTCATGTAGTATTACTTTATGACGTATGACGTCATGTGGTATTACGTTATTGCGAATAACGTTATATTGTGTTACTTTATGACGTATGACGTCATGTAGTATTACTTTATGACGTATGACGTCATGTAGTATTAGGTTACAACGTATGACGTTATGTATTATTACGATATAACGTATGACGTTATGTATTATTACGATATAACGTATGACGTCATGTAGTATTACGTTATAACGTATGCCGTCATGTAGCATTACGTTATAACATATGACGTCATGTAGTATTACGATATAACGTACAACGTTATATAGGATTACGATATAACGCACAATGTTATGTCGTATTACGTTATAACGTATCATGTCATGTAGCATTACGTTATAACGTATGACTTTATGGAGTATTACGTTATAACGTATGATGTCATGTGGTATTACGTTATTACGAATATCGTAATATTGTGTTACTTTATGACGTATGACGTCATGTAGTATTACTTCATGACGTATGACGTCATGTAGTATTACTTTATGACGTATGACGTCATGTAGTATTAGGTTACAACGTATGACGTTATGTATTATTACGATATAACGTATGACGTTATGCAGTATTAGCTTATAACGTATGACGTCATGTAGTTTTGCGTTATAACTTATGACGTTATGTAGTATTGCGATACAACGTATGACGTCATGTGGTATTACGTTATTGCGAATAACGTTATATTGTGTTACTTTATGACGTATGACGTCATGTAGTATTACGTTATAACGTATGACGGTATGTAGTATTACGTTATTCCGTATAACGTTATATAGTGTTACTTTATGATGTATGACGTTATGTTGTATTACGTTATAGCGTATGACGTTATGGAGCATTACGTTATAACATATGAGGTCATGTGGTATTACATTAGTACGAATATCGTAATATTGTGTTACTTTATGGCGTATGACGTCATGTAGTATTACGTTATAACGTAGGACGTTATGTATTATTACGATATAACGTATGACGTCATGTAGTATTACGTTATGACGTATGACGTCATGTAGTATTACGATATAACGTACAACGTTATGTCGTATTACGTTATAACATATCATGTCATGTAGTATTACGTTATAACGTATGACGTTATGTAGTATTACGTTATAACGTATGACGGCATGTAGTATTACGTTATTCCGTATAACGTTATACAGTGTTACTTTATGAAGTATGACATTATGTTGTATTACTTTATAACGTATGACGTTATGGAGTATTACGTTATAACGTGTGAGGTCATGTGGTATTACATTATTACGAATATCGTAATATTGTGTTACTTTATGACGTACGACATCATGTAGTATTACTTTATGACGTATGACGTCATGTAGTATTAGGTTACAACGTATGACGTTATGTATTATTACGATATAACGTATGACGTCATGTAGTATTACGTTATAACGTATCATGTCATGTAGTATTACGTCATAACGTATGCCGTCATGTAGTATTACGTTATAACATATGACGTCATGTAGTAATACGATATAACGTACAACGTTATATAGAATTACGATATAACGCACAACGTTATGTCGTATTACGTTATAACGTATCATGTCATGTAGTATTGCGTTATAACGTATGACGTAATGGAGTATTACGTTATAACGTATGAGGTCATGTGGTATTACGTTATTACGAATAACGTTATATTGTGTTACTTTATGACGTATGACGTCATGTAGTATTACTTCATGACGTATGACGTCATGTAGTATTACTTCATGACGTATGACGTCATGTAGTATTAGGTTACAGCGTATGACGTTATGTATTATTACGATATAACGTATGACGTTATGCAGTATTAGGTTATAACGTATGACGTCATGTAGTTTTGCGTTATAACTTATGACGTTATGTAGTATTACGATACAAAGTATGACGTCATGTAGTATTACGTTATAACGTATCATGTCATGTAGTATTACGTCATAACGTATGCCGTCATGTAGTATTACGTTATAACATATGACGTCATGTAGTAATACGATATAACGTACAACGTTATATAGAATTACGATATAACGCACAACGTTATGTCGTATTACGTTATAACGTATCATGTCATGTAGTATTACGATATAACGTATGACGTCATGTAGTATTACGTTATAACGTATGACGTGATGTGGTATTACGTTATTACGAATAACGTTATATTGTGTTACTTTATAACGTATGACGTCATGTAGTATTACGTTATTCCGTATAACGTTATATAGTGTTACGTTATAAAGTATGACGTCATGTAGTATTACGTTATAACGTATGACGTGATGTGGTATTACGTTATTACGAATAACGTTATATTGTGTTACTTTATAACGTATGACGTCATGTAGTATTACGTTATAACGTATGGCGTTATGTAGTATTACGATATAACGTATGACGTCATGTGGTATTACGTTATTGCGAATAACGTTATATTGTGTTACTTTATGACGTATGGCGTCATGTAGTATTACGTTATAACGTATGACGGTATGTAGTGTTACGTTATTGCGAATAACGTTATATTGTGTTACTTTATGACGTATGACGTCATGTAGTATTACGTTATAACGTATGACGGTATGTAGTATTACGTTATTCCGTATAACGTTATATCGTGTTTCTTTATGACGTATGACGTCATGTAGTATTACTTTATGACGTATGACGTCATGTAGTATTACTTTATGACGTATGACGTCATGTAGTATTACTTTATGACGTATGACGTCATGTAGTATTAGGTTACAACGTATGACGTTATGTATTATTACGATATAACGTATGACGTTATGTATTATTACGATATAACGTATGACGTCATGTAGTATTACGTAATAACGTATGCCGTCATGTAGTATTACGTTATAACATATGACGTCATGTAGTATTACGATATAACGTACAACGTTATATAGAATTACGATATAACGCACAACGTTATGTCGTATTACGTTATAACGTATCATGTCATGTAGCATTACGTTATAACGTATAACTTTATGGAGTATTACGTTATAACGTATGATGTCATGTGGTAATACGTTATTACAAATATCGTAATATTGTGTTACTTTATGACGTATGACGTAATGTAGTATTACTTTATGACGTATGACGTCATGTTGTATTACGTTATAACGTATGACGTTCTGGAGTATTACGTTATAACGTATGAGGTCATGTGGTATTACGTTATTACGAATAACGTTATATTGTGTTAATTTATGACCTATGACGTCATGTAGTATTACTTTATGACGTATGACGTCATGTTGTATTAGGTTACAACGTATGATGTTATGTATTATTACGATATAACGTATGACGTTATGTATTATTACGTTATAACGTATGCCGTCATGTAGCATTACGTTATAACGTATGACTTTATGGAGTATTACGTTATAACGTATGATGTCATGTTGTATTACGTTATTACAAATATCGTAATATTGTGTTACTTTATGACGTATGACGTCATGTAGTATTACTTTATGACGTATGACGTCATGTTGTATTAGGTTACAACGTATGACGTTATGTATTATTACGATATAACGTATGACGTTATGTATTATTACGATATAACCTATGAAGTTATGTATTATTACGATATAACATATGACGTCATGTAGTATTACGTTATAACATATGACGTCATGTAGTATTACGATATAACGTACAACGTTATATAGAATTACGATATAACGCACAACGTTATGTCGTATTACGTTATAACTTATCATGTCATGTAGCATTACGTTATAACGTATGACTTTATGGAGTATTACGTTATAACGTATGATGTCATGTTGTATTACGTTATTACAAATATCGTAATATTGTGTTACTTTATGACGTACGACGTCATGTAGTATTACTTTATGACGTATGACGTTATGTTGTATTAGGTTACAACGTATGATGTTATGTATTATTACGATATAACGTATGACGTTATGTATTATTACGATATAACGTATGACGTTATGCAGTATTAGGTTATAACGTATGACGTCATGTAGTTTTGCGTTATAACGTATGCCGTCATGTAGCATTACGTTATAACATATGACGTCATGTAGTATTACGATATAACGTACAACGTTATATAGAATTACGATATAACGCACAACGTTATGTCGTATTACGTTATAACGTATCATGTCATGTAGCATTACGTTATAACGTATGACTTTATGGAGTATTACGTTATAACGTATGATGTCATCTGGTATTACGTTATTGCGAATAACGTTATATAGTGTTACTTTATGAAGTATGACGTTATGTTGTATTACGTTATAGCGTATGACGTTATGGAGCATTACGTTATAACGTATGAGGTCATGTGGTATTACATTAGTACGAATATCGTAATATTGTGTTACTTTATGACGTACGACGTCATGTAGTATTACTTTATGACGTATGACGTCATGTGGTATTACGTTATTACGAATAACGTTATATTGTGTTACTTTATGTAGTATGACTTATGTAGTATGACGTGATGTAGCATTTCTTTATAATGTATGACGTTATGTAGCATTACGGTATAACGAATAACGCTGTATTACTTTATAACGTATGATGTTATGTAGTGTTACGTTATAACGTATGACGTCGTGTAGTATTACGTTATAACGTATGACGTTATGTATTATTACGATATAACGTAATACGTTATGCAGAATTGGGTTATAACGTATGACGTCATGTAGTTTTGCGTTATAACGTATGACGTTACGTAGTATTACGTTATAACGTATGACGTTATGTAGTATTACGATATAACGTATGACGTCATGTGGTATTACGTTATTGCGAATAACATTATATTGTGTCACTTTATGACGTATGACGTCATGTAGTATTACGTTTTAACGTATGACGGTATGTAGCATAGCGTTATTCCGTATAACGTTATATCGTGTTACTTTATGACGTATGACGTCATGTAGTATTACTTTATGACGTACGACGTCATGTAGTATTAGGTTATAACGTATGACGGTATGTAGTATTACGTTATTCCGTATAACGTTATATCGTGTTACTTTCTGATGTATGACGTCATGTAGTATTACGTTATAGCGTATGACGTTATGGAGCATTACGTTATAACGTGTGAGGTCATGTGGTATTACATTAGTACGAATATCGTAATATTGTGTTACTTTATGACGTACGACGTCATGTAGTATTACTTTATGACGTATGACGTCATGTGGCATTAGGTTACAACGTATGACGTTATTCATTATTACGATATAACGTATGACGTTATGCAGTATTAGGTTATAACGTATGACGTCATGTTGTTTTGCGTTATAACTTATGATGTTATGTAGTATTACGATACAACGTATGACGTCATGTGGTGTTACGTTATTGCGAATAACGTTATATTGTGTTACTTTATGACGTATGACGTCATGTAGTATTACGTTATAACGTATGACGGTATGTAGTATTACGTTATTCCGTATAACGTTATATAGTGTTACTTTATGAAGTATGACGTTATGTTGTAGTACGTTATAGCGTATGACGTTATGGAGCATTACGTTATAACGTATGAGGTCATGTGGTATTACATTAGTACGAATATCGTAATATTGTGTTACTTTATGACGTACGACGTCATGTAGTATTACTTTATGACGTATGACGTCATGTAGTATTACTTTATGACGTATGACGTCATGTAGTATTACTTTATGACGTATGACGTCATGTAGTATTACTTTATGACGTATGACGTCATGTAGTATTAGGTTACAACGTATGACGTTATTCATTATTACGATATAACGTATGACGTTATGCAGTATTAGGTTATAACGTATGACGTCATGTTGTTTTGCGTTATAACTTATGATGTTATGTAGTATTACGATACAACGTATGACGTCATGTGGTGTTACGTTATTGCGAATAACGTTATATTGTGTTACTTTATGACGTATGACGTCATGTAGTATTACGTTATAACGTATGACGGTATGTAGTATTACGTTATTCCGTATAACGTTATATAGTGTTACTTTATGAAGTATGACGTTATGTTGTAGTACGTTATAGCGTATGACGTTATGGAGCATTACGTTATAACGTATGAGGTCATGTGGTATTACATTAGTACGAATATCGTAATATTGTGTTACTTTATGACGTACGACGTCATGTAGTATTACTTTATGACGTACGACGTCATGTAGTATTACTTTATGACGTATGACGTCATGTGGTATTACGTTATTGCGAATAACGTTATATTGTGTTACTTTATGACGTATGACGTCATGTAGTATTACTTTATGACGTATGACGTCATGTAGTATTAGGTTACAACGTATGACGTTATGTATTATTACGATATAACGTATGACGTTATGTATTATTACGATATAACGTATGACGTCATGTAGTATTACGTTATAACGTATGCCGTCATGTAGCATTACGTTATAACATATGACGTCATGTAGTATTACGATATAACGTACAACGTTATATAGGATTACGATATAACGCACAATGTTATGTCGTATTACGTTATAACGTATCATGTCATGTAGCATTACGTTATAACGTATGACTTTATGGAGTATTACGTTATAACGTATGATGTCATGTGGTATTACGTTATTACGAATATCGTAATATTGTGTTACTTTATGACGTATGACGTCATGTAGTATTACTTCATGACGTATGACGTCATGTAGTATTACTTTATGACGTATGACGTCATGTAGTATTAGGTTACAACGTATGACGTTATGTATTATTACGATATAACGTATGACGTTATGCAGTATTAGCTTATAACGTATGACGTCATGTAGTTTTGCGTTATAACTTATGACGTTATGTAGTATTGCGATACAACGTATGACGTCATGTGGTATTACGTTATTGCGAATAACGTTATATTGTGTTACTTTATGACGTATGACGTCATGTAGTATTACGTTATAACGTATGACGGTATGTAGTATTACGTTATTCCGTATAACGTTATATAGTGTTACTTTATGATGTATGACGTTATGTTGTATTACGTTATAGCGTATGACGTTATGGAGCATTACGTTATAACATATGAGGTCATGTGGTATTACATTAGTACGAATATCGTAATATTGTGTTACTTTATGGCGTATGACGTCATGTAGTATTACGTTATAACGTAGGACGTTATGTATTATTACGATATAACGTATGACGTCATGTAGTATTACGTTATGACGTATGACGTCATGTAGTATTACGATATAACGTACAACGTTATGTCGTATTACGTTATAACATATCATGTCATGTAGTATTACGTTATAACGTATGACGTTATGTAGTATTACGTTATAACGTATGACGGCATGTAGTATTACGTTATTCCGTATAACGTTATACAGTGTTACTTTATGAAGTATGACATTATGTTGTATTACTTTATAACGTATGACGTTATGGAGTATTACGTTATAACGTGTGAGGTCATGTGGTATTACATTATTACGAATATCGTAATATTGTGTTACTTTATGACGTACGACGTCATGTAGTATTACTTTATGACGTATGACGTCATGTAGTATTAGGTTACAACGTATGACGTTATGTATTATTACGATATAACGTATGACGTCATGTAGTATTACGTTATAACGTATCATGTCATGTAGTATTACGTCATAACGTATGCCGTCATGTAGTATTACGTTATAACATATGACGTCATGTAGTAATACGATATAACGTACAACGTTATATAGAATTACGATATAACGCACAACGTTATGTCGTATTACGTTATAACGTATCATGTCATGTAGTATTGCGTTATAACGTATGACGTAATGGAGTATTACGTTATAACGTATGAGGTCATGTGGTATTACGTTATTACGAATAACGTTATATTGTGTTACTTTATGACGTATGACGTCATGTAGTATTACTTCATGACGTATGACGTCATGTAGTATTAGGTTACAGCGTATGACGTTATGTATTATTACGATATAACGTATGACGTTATGCAGTATTAGGTTATAACGTATGACGTCATGTAGTTTTGCGTTATAACTTATGACGTTATGTAGTATTACGATACAACGTATGACGTCATGTAGTATTACGTTATAACGTATCATGTCATGTAGTATTACGTCATAACGTATGCCGTCATGTAGTATTACGTTATAACATATGACGTCATGTAGTAATACGATATAACGTACAACGTTATATAGAATTACGATATAACGCACAACGTTATGTCGTATTACGTTATAACGTATCATGTCATGTAGTATTACGATATAACGTATGACGTCATGTAGTATTACGTTATAACGTATGACGTGATGTGGTATTACGTTATTACGAATAACGTTATATTGTGTTACTTTATAACGTATGACGTCATGTAGTATTACGTTATTCCGTATAACGTTATATAGTGTTACGTTATAAAGTATGACGTCATGTAGTATTACGTTATAACGTATGACGTGATGTGGTATTACGTTATTACGAATAACGTTATATTGTGTTACTTTATAACGTATGACGTCATGTAGTATTACGTTATAACGTATGGCGTTATGTAGTATTACGATATAACGTATGACGTCATGTGGTATTACGTTATTGCGAATAACGTTATATTGTGTTACTTTATGACGTATGGCGTCATGTAGTATTACGTTATAACGTATGACGGTATGTAGTGTTACGTTATTGCGAATAACGTTATATTGTGTTACTTTATGACGTATGACGTCATGTAGTATTACGTTATAACGTATGACGGTATGTAGTATTACGTTATTCCGTATAACGTTATATCGTGTTTCTTTATGACGTATGACGTCATGTAGTATTACTTTATGACGTATGACGTCATGTAGTATTACTTTATGACGTATGACGTCATGTAGTATTACTTTATGACGTATGACGTCATGTAGTATTAGGTTACAACGTATGACGTTATGTATTATTACGATATAACGTATGACGTTATGTATTATTACGATATAACGTATGACGTCATGTAGTATTACGTAATAACGTATGCCGTCATGTAGTATTACGTTATAACATATGACGTCATGTAGTATTACGATATAACGTACAACGTTATATAGAATTACGACATAACGCACAACGTTATGTCGTATTACGTTATAACGTATCATGTCATGTAGCATTACGTTATAACGTATAACTTTATGGAGTATTACGTTATAACGTATGATGTCATGTGGTAATACGTTATTACAAATATCGTAATATTGTGTTACTTTATGACGTATGACGTCATGTAGTATTACTTTATGACGTATGACGTCATGTTGTATTACGTTATAACGTATGACGTTCTGGAGTATTACGTTATAACGTATGAGGTCATGTGGTATTACGTTATTACGAATAACGTTATATTGTGTTAATTTATGACCTATGACGTCATGTAGTATTACTTTATGACGTATGACGTCATGTTGTATTAGGTTACAACGTATGATGTTATGTATTATTACGATATAACGTATGACGTTATGTATTATTACGTTATAACGTATGCCGTCATGTAGCATTACGTTATAACGT
The DNA here is from genome assembly GCF_910591885.1 of Bombus terrestris. Taxonomy (NCBI): domain Eukaryota; kingdom Metazoa; phylum Arthropoda; class Insecta; order Hymenoptera; family Apidae; genus Bombus; species Bombus terrestris. The sequence continues at coordinate 2,459,115 of NW_025963557.1, forward strand.
ATGACTTTATGGAGTATTACGTTATAACGTATGATGTCATGTTGTATTACGTTATTACAAATATCGTAATATTGTGTTACTTTATGACCTATGACGTCATGTAGTATTACTTTATGACGTATGACGTCATGTTGTATTAGGTTACAACGTATGACGTTATGTATTATTACGATATAACGTATGACGTTATGTATTATTACGATATAACCTATGAAGTTATGTATTATTACGATATAACGTATGACGTCATGTAGTATTACGTTATAACATATGACGTCATGTAGTATTACGATATAACGTACAACGTTATATAGAATTACGATATAACGCACAACGTTATGTCGTATTACGTTATAACTTATCATGTCATGTAGCATTACGTTATAACGTATGACTTTATGGAGTATTACGTTATAACGTATGATGTCATGTTGTATTACGTTATTACAAATATCGTAATATTGTGTTACTTTATGACGTACGACGTCATGTAGTATTACTTTATGACGTATGACGTTATGTTGTATTAGGTTACAACGTATGATGTTATGTATTATTACGATATAACGTATGACGTTATGTATTATTACGATATAACGTATGACGTTATGCAGTATTAGGTTATAACGTATGACGTCATGTAGTTTTGCGTTATAACGTATGCCGTCATGTAGCATTACGTTATAACATATGACGTCATGTAGTATTACGATATAACGTACAACGTTATATAGAATTACGATATAACGCACAACGTTATGTCGTATTACGTTATAACGTATCATGTCATGTAGCATTACGTTATAACGTATGACTTTATGGAGTATTACGTTATAACGTATGATGTCATCTGGTATTACGTTATTGCGAATAACGTTATATAGTGTTACTTTATGAAGTATGACGTTATGTTGTATTACGTTATAGCGTATGACGTTATGGAGCATTACGTTATAACGTATGAGGTCATGTGGTATTACATTAGTACGAATATCGTAATATTGTGTTACTTTATGACGTACGACGTCATGTAGTATTACTTTATGACGTATGACGTCATGTGGTATTACGTTATTACGAATAACGTTATATTGTGTTACTTTATGTAGTATGACTTATGTAGTATGACGTGATGTAGCATTTCTTTATAATGTATGACGTTATGTAGCATTACGGTATAACGAATAACGCTGTATTACTTTATAACGTATGATGTTATGTAGTGTTACGTTATAACGTATGACGTCGTGTAGTATTACGTTATAACGTATGACGTTATGTATTATTACGATATAACGTAATACGTTATGCAGAATTGGGTTATAACGTATGACGTCATGTAGTTTTGCGTTATAACGTATGACGTTACGTAGTATTACGTTATAACGTATGACGTTATGTAGTATTACGATATAACGTATGACGTCATGTGGTATTACGTTATTGCGAATAACATTATATTGTGTCACTTTATGACGTATGACGTCATGTAGTATTACGTTTTAACGTATGACGGTATGTAGCATAGCGTTATTCCGTATAACGTTATATCGTGTTACTTTATGACGTATGACGTCATGTAGTATTACTTTATGACGTACGACGTCATGTAGTATTAGGTTATAACGTATGACGGTATGTAGTATTACGTTATTCCGTATAACGTTATATCGTGTTACTTTCTGATGTATGACGTCATGTAGTATTACGTTATAGCGTATGACGTTATGGAGCATTACGTTATAACGTGTGAGGTCATGTGGTATTACATTAGTACGAATATCGTAATATTGTGTTACTTTATGACGTACGACGTCATGTAGTATTACTTTATGACGTATGACGTCATGTGGCATTACGTTATTGCGAATAACGTTATATTGTGTTACTTTATGACGTATGACGTCATGTAGTATTACGTTATAACGTATGACGGTATGTAGTATTACGTTATTCCGTATAACGTTATATCGTGTTACTTTATGACGTATGACGTCATGTAGTATTACTTTATGACGTACGACGTCATGTAGTATTAGGTTACAACGTATGACGTTATGTATTATTACGATATAACGTATGCCGTCATGTAGCATTACGTTATAACATATGACGTCATGTAGTATTACGATATAACGTACAACGTTATATAGAATTACGATATAACGCACAACGTTATGTCGTATTACGTTATAACGTATCATGTCATGTAGCATTACGTTATAACGTATGACTTTATGGAGTATTACGTTATAACGTATGATGTCATGTGCTATTACGTTATTACGAATATCGTAATATTGTGATCCTTTATGACGTATGACGCCATGTAGTATTACTTTATTACGTATGACGTCGTGTAGTATTAGATTACAACGTATGACGTTATGTATTATTACGATATAACGTATGACGTTATGTATTATTACGATATAACGTATGACGTCATGTAGTATTAGGTTACAACGTATGACGTTATGTATTATTACGATATAACGTATGACGTCATGTAATATTACGATATAACGTACAACGTTATATAGAATTACGATATAACGCACAACGTTATGTCGTATTACGTTATAACGTATCATGTCATGTAGCGTTACGTTATAACGTATGACTTTATGGAGTATTACGTTATAACGTATGATGTCATGTGGTATTACGTTATTACGAATATCGTAATATTGTGTTACTTTATGACGTATGACGTCATGTGGTATTACTTTATGACGTATGACGTCATGTAGTATTACTTTATGACGTATGACGTCATGTAGTATTACTTTATGACGTATGACGTCATGTAGTATTACTTTATGACGTATGACGTCATGTAGTATTACTTTATGACGTATGACGTCATGTAGTATTAGGTTACAACGTATGACGTTATTCATTATTACGATATAACGTATGACGTTATGCAGTATTAGGTTATAACGTATGACGTCATGTTGTTTTGCGTTATAACTTATGATGTTATGTAGTATTACGATACAACGTATGACGTCATGTGGTGTTACGTTATTGCGAATAACGTTATATTGTGTTACTTTATGACGTATGACGTCATGTAGTATTACGTTATAACGTATGACGGTATGTAGTATTACGTTATTCCGTATAACGTTATATAGGGTTACTTTATGAAGTATGACGTTATGTTGTAGTACGTTATAGCGTATGACGTTATGGAGCATTACGTTATAACGTATGAGGTCATGTGGTATTACATTAGTACGAATATCGTAATATTGTGTTACTTTATGACGTACGACGTCATGTAGTATTACTTTATGACGTACGACGTCATGTAGTATTACTTTATGACGTATGACGTCATGTGGTATTACGTTATTGCGAATAACGTTATATTGTGTTACTTTATGACGTATGACGTCATGTAGTATTACTTTATGACGTATGACGTCATGTAGTATTAGGTTACAACGTATGACGTTATGTATTATTACGATATAACGTATGACGTTATGTATTATTACGATATAACGTATGACGTCATGTAGTATTACGTTATAACGTATGCCGTCATGTAGCATTACGTTATAACATATGACGTCATGTAGTATTACGATATAACGTACAACGTTATATAGGATTACGATATAACGCACAATGTTATGTCGTATTACGTTATAACGTATCATGTCATGTAGCATTACGTTATAACGTATGACTTTATGGAGTATTACGTTATAACGTATGATGTCATGTGGTATTATGTTATTACGAATATCGTAATATTGTGTTACTTTATGACGTATGACGTCATGTAGTATTACTTCATGACGTATGACGTCATGTAGTATTACTTTATGACGTATGACGTCATGTAGTATTAGGTTACAACGTATGACGTTATGTATTATTACGATATAACGTATGACGTTATGCAGTATTAGCTTATAACGTATGACGTCATGTAGTTTTGCGTTATAACTTATGACGTTATGTAGTATTGCGATACAACGTATGACGTCATGTGGTATTACGTTATTGCGAATAACGTTATATTGTGTTACTTTATGACGTATGACGTCATGTAGTATTACGTTATAACGTATGACGGTATGTAGTATTACGTTATTCCGTATAACGTTATATAGTGTTACTTTATGATGTATGACGTTATGTTGTATTACGTTATAGCGTATGACGTTATGGAGCATTACGTTATAACATATGAGGTCATGTGGTATTACATTAGTACGAATATCGTAATATTGTGTTACTTTATGGCGTATGACGTCATGTAGTATTACTTTATGACGTATGACGTCATGTAGTATTACGTTATAACATATGACGTCATGTAGTATTACGATATAACGTACAACGCTATATAGAATTACGATATAACGCACAACGTTATGTCGTATTACGTTATAACGTATCATGTCATGTAGTATTACGCTATAACGTATGACGTTATGTATTATTACGATATAACGTAATACGTTATGCAGAATTGGGTTATAACGTATGACGTCATGTAGTTTTGCGTTATAACGTATGACGTTACGTAGTATTACGTTATAACGTATGATGTTATGGAGTATTACGTTATAACGTATGAGGTCATGTGGTATTACGTTATTACGAATATCGTAATATTGTGATACTTTATGACGCATGACGCCATGTAGTATTACTTTATTACGTATGACGTTATGCAGTATTAGGTTATAACGTATGATGTCATATACTTTGCGTTATAACGTATGACGTTATGGAGTATTACGTTATAACGTATGACGTGTTGTGCTTTACGTTATTGCGAATAACGTTATATTGTGTTACTTTATAACGTATGACGTCATGTAGTATTACGTTATAACGTATGGCGTTATGTAGTACTACGATTTAACGTATGACGTCATGTGGTATTACGTTATTGCGAATAACGTTATATTGTGTTACTTTCTGATTTATGACGTCATGTAGTATTACGTTATAGCGTATGACGTTATGGAGCATTACGTTATAACGTGTGAGGTCATGTGGTATTACATTAGTACGAATATCGTAATATTGTGTTACTTTATGACGTACGACGTCATGTAGTATTACTTTATGACGTATGACGTCATGTGGCATTACGTTATTGCGAATAACGTTATATTGTGTTACTTTATGACGTATGACGTCATGTAGTATTACGTTATAACGTATGACGGTATGTAGTATTACGTTATTCCGTATAACGTTATATCGTGTTACTTTATGACGTATGACGTCATGTAGTATTACTTTATGACGTACGACGTCATGTAGTATTAGGTTACAACGTATGACGTTATGTATTATTACGATATAACGTATGCCGTCATGTAGCATTACGTTATAACATATGACGTCATGTAGTATTACGATATAACGTACAACGTTATATAGAATTACGATATAACGCACAACGTTATGTCGTATTACGTTATAACGTATCATGTCATGTAGCATTACGTTATAACGTATGACTTTATGGAGTATTACGTTATAACGTATGATGTCATGTGCTATTACGTTATTACGAATATCGTAATATTGTGTTACGTTATGACGTTTGACGTCATGTAGTATTACTTTATGACGTATGACGTCATGTAGTATTACGTTATAACGTATGACGGTATGTAGTATTACGTTATTCCGTATAACGTTATATAGTGTTACTTTATGAAGTATGACGTTATGTTGTAGTACGTTATAGCGTATGACGTTATGGAGCATTACGTTATAACGTATGACGTCATGTGGTATTACGTTATTGCGAATAACGTTATATTGTGTTACTTTATGACGTATGACGTCATGTAGTATTACTTTATGACGTATGACGTCATGTAGTATTAGGTTACAACGTATGACGTTATGTATTATTACGATATAACGTATGACGTTATGTATTATTACGATATAACGTATGACGTCATGTAGTATTACGCTATAACGTATGCCGTCATGTAGCATTACGTTATAACATATGACGTCATGTAGTATTACGATATAACGTACAACGTTATATAGGATTACGATATAACGCACAATGTTATGTCGTATTACGTTATAACGTATCATGTCATGTAGCATTACGTTATAACGTATGACTTTATGGAGTATTACGTTATAACGTATGATGTCATGTGGTATTACGTTATTACGAATATCGTTATATTGTGTTACTTTATGACGTATGACGTCATGTAGTATTACTTCATGACGTATGACGTCATGTAGTATTACTTTATGACGTATGACGTCATGTAGTATTAGGTTACAACGTATGACGTTATGTATTATTACGATATAACGTATGACGTTATGCAGTATTAGCTTATAACGTATGACGTCATGTAGTTTTGCGTTATAACTTATGACGTTATGTAGTATTGCGATACAACGTATGACGTCATGTGGTATTACGTTATTGCGAATAACGTTATATTGTGTTACTTTATGACGTATGACGTCATGTAGTATTACGTTATAACGTATGACGGTATGTAGTATTACGTTATTCCGTATAACGTTATATAGTGTTACTTTATGATGTATGACGTTATGTTGTATTACGTTATAGCGTATGACGTTATGGAGCATTACGTTATAACATATGAGGTCATGTGGTATTACATTAGTACGAATATCGTAATATTGTGTTACTTTATGGCGTATGACGTCATGTAGTATTACGTTATAACGTAGGACGTTATGTATTATTACGATATAACGTATGACGTCATGTAGTATTACGTTATAACGTATGACGTCATGTAGTATTACGATATAACGTACAACGTTATGTCGTATTACGTTATAACATATCATGTCATGTAGTATTACGTTATAACGTATGACGTTATGTAGTATTACGTTATAACGTATGACGGCATGTAGTATTACGTTATTCCGTATAACGTTATACAGTGTTACTTTATGAAGTATGACATTATGTTGTATTACTTTATAACGTATGACGTTATGGAGTATTACGTTATAACGTGTGAGGTCATGTGGTATTACATTATTACGAATATCGTAATATTGTGTTACTTTATGACGTACGACGTCATGTAGTATTACTTTATGACGTATGACGTCATGTAGTATTAGGTTACAACGTATGACGTTATGTATTATTACGATATAACGTATGACGTCATGTAGTATTACGTTATAACGTATCATGTCATGTAGTATTACGTCATAACGTATGCCGTCATGTAGTATTACGTTATAACATATGACGTCATGTAGTAATACGATATAACGTACAACGTTATATAGAATTACGATATAACGCACAACGTTATGTCGTATTACGTTATAACGTATCATGTCATGTAGTATTGCGTTATAACGTATGACGTAATGGAGTATTACGTTATAACGTATGAGGTCATGTGGTATTACGTTATTACGAATAACGTTATATTGTGTTACTTTATGACGTATGACGTCATGTAGTATTACTTCATGACGTATGACGTCATGTAGTATTAGGTTACAGCGTATGACGTTATGTATTATTACGATATAACGTATGACGTTATGCAGTATTACGTTATAACGTATGACGTCATGTAGTATTACGATATAACGTACAACGTTATGTCGTATTACGTTATAACATATCATGTCATGTAGTATTACGTTATAACGTATGACGTTATGTAGTATTACGTTATAACGTATGACGGCATGTAGTATTACGTTATTCCGTATAACGTTATACAGTGTTACTTTATGAAGTATGACATTATGTTGTATTACTTTATAACGTATGACGTTATGGAGTATTACGTTATAACGTGTGAGGTCATGTGGTATTACGTTATTGCGAATAACGTTATATTGTGTTACTTTATGACGTATGACGTCATGTAGTATTACTTTATGACGTATGACGTCATGTAGTATTAGGTTACAACGTATGACGTTATGTATTATTACGATATAACGTATGACGTTATGTATTATTACGATATAACGTATGACGTCATGTAGTATTACGCTATAACGTATGCCGTCATGTAGCATTACGTTATAACATATGACGTCATGTAGTATTACGATATAACGTACAACGTTATATAGGATTACGATATAACGCACAATGTTATGTCGTATTACGTTATAACGTATCATGTCATGTAGCATTACGTTATAACGTATGACTTTATGGAGTATTACGTTATAACGTATGATGTCATGTGGTATTACGTTATTACGAATATCGTAATATTGTGTTACTTTATGACGTATGACGTCATGTAGTATTACTTCATGACGTATGACGTCATGTAGTATTACTTTATGACGTATGACGTCATGTAGTATTAGGTTACAACGTATGACGTTATGTATTATTACGATATAACGTATGACGTTATGCAGTATTAGCTTATAACGTATGACGTCATGTAGTTTTGCGTTATAACTTATGACGTTATGTAGTATTGCGATACAACGTATGACGTCATGTGGTATTACGTTATTGCGAATAACGTTATATTGTGTTACTTTATGACGTATGACGTCATGTAGTATTACGTTATAACGTATGACGGTATGTAGTATTACGTTATTCCGTATAACGTTATATAGTGTTACTTTATGATGTATGACGTTATGTTGTATTACGTTATAGCGTATGACGTTATGGAGCATTACGTTATAACATATGAGGTCATGTGGTATTACATTAGTACGAATATCGTAATATTGTGTTACTTTATGGCGTATGACGTCATGTAGTATTACGTTATAACGTAGGACGTTATGTATCATTACGATATAACATATGACGTCATGTAGTATTACGTTATAACGTATGACGTCATGTAGTATTACGATATAACGTACAACGTTATGTCGTATTACGTTATAACATATCATGTCATGTAGTATTACGTTATAACGTATGACGTTATGTAGTATTACGTTATAACGTATGACGGCATGTAGTATTACGTTATTCCGTATAACGTTATACAGTGTTACTTTATGAAGTATGACATTATGTTGTATTACTTTATAACGTATGACGTTATGGAGTATTACGTTATAACGTGTGAGGTCATGTGGTATTACATTATTACGAATATCGTAATATTGTGTTACTTTATGACGTACAACGTTATGTCGTATTACGTTATAACATATCATGTCATGTAGTATTACGTTACAACGTATGACGTTATGTATTATTACGATATAACGTATGACGTCATGTAGTATTACGTTATAACGTATCATGTCATGTAGTATTACGTCATAACGTATGCCGTCATGTAGTATTACGTTATAACATATGACGTCATGTAGTAATACTATATAACGTACAACGTTATATAGAATTACGATTTAACGCACAACGTTATGTCGTATTACGTTATAACGTATCATGTCATGTAGTATTGCGTTATAACGTATGACGTAATGGAGTATTACGTTATAACGTATGAGGTCATGTGGTATTACGTTATTACGAATAACGTTATATTGTGTTACTTTATGACGTATGACGTCATGTAGTATTACTTCATGACGTATGACGTCATGTAGTATTAGGTTACAGCGTATGACGTTATGTATTATTACGATATAACGTATGACGTTATGCAGTATTAGGTTATAACGTATGACGTCATGTAGTTTTGCGTTATAACTTATGACGTTATGTAGTATTACGATACAACGTATGACGTCATGTGGTGTTACGTTATTGCGAATAACGTTATATTGTGTTACTCTATGACGTATGACGTCATGTAGTATTACGTTATAACGTATGACGGTATGTAGTATTACGTTATTCCGTATAACGTTATATAGTGTTACTTTATGAAGTATGACGTTATGTTGTATTACGTTATAGCGTATGACGTTATGGAGCATTACGTTATAACGTATGAGGTCATGTGGTATTACATTAGTACGAATATCGTAATATTGTGTTACTTTATGACGTATGACGTCATGTAGTATTACTTTATGACGTATGACGGTATGTAGTATTACGTTATTCCGTATAACGTTATGTATTATTACGATATAACGTAATACGTTATGCAGAATTGGGTTATAACGTATGACGTTACGTAGTATTACGTTATAACGTATGATGTTATGGAGTATTACGTTATAACGTATGACGTCATGTGGTAATACTTTATTACGAATAACGTTATATTGTGTTACTTTATGACGTATGACGACATGTAGTATTAGGTTACAACGTATGACGTTATGTATTATTACGATATAACGTATGACGTTATGCAGTATAAGGATATAACGTATGACGTCATGTAGTTTTGCGTTATAACGTATGACGTTATGTAGTATTACGATATAACGTATGACGTCATGTAGTATTACGTTATAACGTATGAGGTCATGTGGTATTACATTAGTACGAATATCGTAATATTGTGTTACTTTATGACGTATGACGTCATGTAGTATTACTTTATAACGTATGACGTCATGTAGTATTACGTTATTCCGTATAACGTTATATAGTGTTACGTTATAAAGTATGACGTCATGTAGTATTACGTTATAACGTATGACGTGATGTGGTATTACGTTATTACGAATAACGTTATATTGTGTTACTTTATAACGTATGACGTCATGTAGTATTACGTTATAACGTATGGCGTGATGTGGTATTACGTTATTACGAATAACGTTATATTGTGTTACTTTATAACGTATGACGTCATGTAGTATTACGTTATAACGTATGGCGTTATGTAGTATTACGATATAACGTATGACGTCATGTGGTATTACGTTATTGCGAATAACGTTATATTGTGTTACTTTATGACGTATGGCGTCATGTAGTATTACGTTATAACGTATGACGGTATGTAGTGTTACGTTATTGCGAATAACGTTATATTGTGTTACTTTATGACGTATGACGTCATGTAGTATTACGTTATAACGTATGACGGTATGTAGTATTACGTTATTCCGTATAACGTTATATCGTGTTACTTTATGACGTATGACGTCATGTAGTATTACTTTATGACGTATGACGTCATGTAGTATTACTTTATGACGTATGACGTCATGTAGTATTACTTTATGACGTATGACGCCATGTAGTATTATGTTACAACGTATGACGTTATGTATTATTACGATATAACGTATGACGTTATGTATTATTACGATATAACGTATGACGTCATGTAGTATTACGTAATAACGTATGCCGTCATGTAGTATTACGTTATAACATATGACGTCATGTAGTATTACGATATAACGTACAACGTTATATAGAATTACGATATAACGCACAACGTTATGTCGTATTACGTTATAACGTATCATGTCATGTAGCATTACGTTATAACGTATAACTTTATGGAGTATTACGTTATAACGTATGATGTCATGTGGTAATACGTTATTACAAATATCGTAATATTGTGTTACTTTATGACGTATGACGTCATGTAGTATTACTTTATGACGTATGACGTCATGTTGTATTGCGTTATAACGTATGACGTTCTGGAGTATTACGTTATAACGTATGAGGTCATGTGGTATTACGTTATTACGAATAACGTTATATTGTGTTAATTTATGACCTATGACGTCATGTAGTATTACTTTATGACGTATGACGTCATGTTGTATTAGGTTACAACGTATGATGTTATGTATTATTACGATATAACGTATGACGTTATGTATTATTACGTTATAACGTATGCCGTCATGTAGCATTACGTTATAACGTATGACTTTATGGAGTATTACGTTATAACGTATGATGTCATGTTGTATTACGTTATTACAAATATCGTAATATTGTGTTACTTTATGACCTATGACGTCATGTAGTATTACTTTATGACGTATGACGTCATGTTGTATTAGGTTACAACGTATGACGTTATGTATTATTACGATATAACGTATGACGTTATGTATTATTACGATATAACCTATGAAGTTATGTATTATTACGATATAACGTATGACGTCATGTAGTATTACGTTATAACGTATGCCGTCATGTAGCATTACGTTATAACATATGACGTCATGTAGTAGTACGATATAACGTACAACGTTATATAGAATTACGATATAACGCACAACGTTATGTCGTATTACGTTATAACTTATCATGTCATGTAGCATTACGTTATAACGTATGACTTTATGGAGTATTACGTTATAACGTATGATGTCATGTTGTATTACGTTATTACAAATATCGTAATATTGTGTTACTTTATGACGTACGACGTCATGTAGTATTACTTTATGACGTATGACGTTATGTTGTATTAGGTTACAACGTATGATGTTATGTATTATTACGATATAACGTATGACGTTATGTATTATTACGATATAACGTATGACGTTATGCAGTATTAGGTTATAACGTATGACGTCATGTAGTTTTGCGTTATAACGTATGCCGTCATGTAGCATTACGTTATAACATATGACGTCATGTAGTATTACGATATAACGTACAACGTTATATAGAATTACGATATAACGCACAACGTTATGTCGTATTACGTTATAACGTATCATGTCATGTAGCATTACGTTATAACGTATGACTTTATGGAGTATTACGTTATAACGTATGATGTCATCTGGTATTAGGTTATTGCGAATAACGTTATATAGTGTTACTTTATGAAGTATGACGTTATGTTGTATTACGTTATAGCGTATGACGTTATGGAGCATTACGTTATAACGTATGAGGTCATGTGGTATTACATTAGTACGAATATCGTAATATTGTGTTACTTTATGACGTACGACGTCATGTAGTATTACTTTATGACGTATGACGTCATGTGGTATTACGTTATTACGAATAACGTTATATTGTGTTACTTTATGTAGTATGACTTATGTAGTATGACGTGATGTAGCATTTCTTTATAATGTATGACGTTATGTAGCATTACGGTATAACGAATAACGCTGTATTACTTTATAACGTATGATGTTATGTAGTGTTACGTTATAACGTATGACGTCGTGTAGTATTACGTTATAACGTATGACGTTATGTATTATTACGATATAACGTAATACGTTATGCAGAATTGGGTTATAACGTATGACGTCATGTAGTTTTGCGTTATAACGTATGACGTTACGTAGTATTACGTTATAACGTATGACGTTATGTAGTATTACGATATAACGTATGACGTCATGTGGTATTACGTTATTGCGAATAACATTATATTGTGTCACTTTATGACGTATGACGTCATGTAGTATTACGTTTTAACGTATGACGGTATGTAGCATTGCGTTATTCCGTATAACGTTATATCGTGTTACTTTATGACGTATGACGTCATGTAGTATTACTTTATGACGTACGACGTCATGTAGTATTAGGTTATAACGTATGACGGTATGTAGTATTACGTTATTCCGTATAACGTTATATCGTGTTACTTTCTGATGTATGACGTCATGTAGTATTACGTTATAGCGTATGACGTTATGGAGCATTACGTTATAACGTGTGAGGTCATGTGGTATTACATTAGTACGAATATCGTAATATTGTGTTACTTTATGTCGTACGACGTCATGTAGTATTACTTTATGACGTATGACGTCATGTGGCATTACGTTATTGCGAATAACGTTATATTGTGTTACTTTATGACGTATGACGTCATGTAGTATTACGTTATAACGTATGACGGTATGTAGTATTACGTTATTCCGTATAACGTTATATCGTGTTACTTTATGACGTATGACGTCATGTAGTATTACTTTATGACGTACGACGTCATGTAGTATTAGGTTACATCGTATGACGTTATGTATTATTACGATATAACGTATGCCGTCATGTAGCATTACGTTATAACATATGACGTCATGTAGTATTACGATATAACGTACAACGTTATATAGAATTACGATATAACGCACAACGTTATGTCGTATTACGTTATAACGTATCATGTCATGTAGCATTACGTTATAACGTATGACTTTATGGAGTATTACGTTATAACGTATGATGTCATGTGCTATTACGTTATTACGAATATCGTAATATTGTGATCCTTTATGACGTATGACGCCATGTAGTATTACTTTATTACGTATGACGTCGTGTAGTATTAGATTACAACGTATGACGTTATGTATTATTACGATATAACGTATGACGTTATGTATTATTACGATATAACGTATGACGTCATGTAGTATTAGGTTACAACGTATGACGTTATGTATTATTACGATATAACGTATGACGTCATGTAATATTACGATATAACGTACAACGTTATATAGAATTACGATATAACGCACAACGTTATGTCGTATTACGTTATAACGTATCATGTCATGTAGCGTTACGTTATAACGTATGACTTTATGGAGTATTACGTTATAACGTATGATGTCATGTGGTATTACGTTATTACGAATATCGTAATATTGTGTTACTTTATGACGTATGACGTCATGTAGTATTACTTTATGACGTATGACGTCATGTAGTATTACTTTATGACGTATGACGTCATGTAGTATTACTTTATGACGTATGACGTCATGTAGTATTACTTTATGACGTATGACGTCATGTAGTATTACTTTATGACGTATGACGTCATGTAGTATTACTTTATGACGTATGACGTCATGTAGTATTACGTTATAACGTATGACGTTATGTAGTATTACGTTATTCCGTATAACGTTATATTGTGTTACTTTATGAAGTATGACGTTATGTTGTAGTACGTTATAGCGTATGACGTTATGGAGCATTACGTTATAACGTATGAGGTCATGTGGTATTACATTAGTACGAATATCGTAATATTGTGTTACTTTATGACGTACGACGTCATGTAGTATTACTTTATGACGTACGACGTCATGTAGTATTACTTTATGACGAATGACGTCATGTGGTATTACGTTATTGCGAATAACGTTATATTGTGTTACTTTATGACGTATGACGTCATGTAGTATTACTTTATGACGTATGACGTCATGTAGTATTAGGTTACAACGTATGACGTTATGTATTATTACGATATAACGTATGACGTTATGTATTATTACGATATAACGTATGACGTCATGTAGTATTACGTTATAACGTATGCCGTCATGTAGCATTACGTTATAACATATGACGTCATGTAGTATTACAATATAACGTACAACGTTATATAGGATTACGATATAACGCACAATGTTATGTCGTATTACGTTATAACTTATCATGTCATGTAGCATTACGTTATAACGTATGACTTTATGGAGTATTACGTTATAACGTATGATGTCATGTGGTATTACGTTATTACGAATATCGTAATATTGTGTTACTTTATGACGTATGACGTCATGTAGTATTACTTTATGACGTATGACGTCATGTAGTATTAGGTTACAACGTATGACGTTATGTATTATTACGATATAACGTATGACGTTATGCAGTATTAGCTTATAACGTATGACGTCATGTAGTTTTGCGTTATAACTTATGACGTTATGTAGTATTGCGATACAACGTATGACGTCATGTGGTATTACGTTATTGCGAATAACGTTATATTGTGTTACTTTATGACGTATGACGTCATGTAGTATTACGTTATAACGTATGACGGTATGTAGTATTACGTTATTCCGTATAACGTTATATAGTGTTACTTTATGATGTATGACGTTATGTTGTATTACGTTATAGCGTATGACGTTATGGAGCATTACGTTATAACATATGAGGTCATGTGGTATTACATTAGTACGAATATCGTAATATTGTGTTACTTTATGGCGTATGACGTCATGTAGTATTACGTTATAACGTAGGACGTTATGTATTATTACGATATAACGTATGACGTCATGTAGTATTACGTTATAACGTATGACGTCATGTAGTATTACGATATAACGTACAACGTTATGTCGTATTACGTTATAACATATCATGTCATGTAGTATTACGTTATAACGTATGACGTTATGTAGTATTACGTTATAACGTATGACGTCATGTAGTATTACGTTATTCCGTATAACGTTATACAGTGTTACTTTATGAAGTATGACATTATGTTGTATTACTTTATAACGTATGACGTTATGGAGTATTACGTTATAACGTGTGAGGTCATGTGGTATTACATTATTACGAATATCGTAATATTGTGTTACTTTATGACGTACGACGTCATGTAGTATTACTTTATGACGTATGACGTCATGTAGTATTAGGTTACAACGTATGACGTTATGTATTATTACGATATAACGTATGACGTCATGTAGTATTACGTTATAACGTATCATGTCATGTAGTATTACGTCATAACGTATGCCGTCATGTAGTATTACGTTATAACATATGACGTCATGTAGTAATACGATATAACGTACAACGTTATATAGAATTACGATATAACGCACAACGTTATGTCGTATTACGTTATAACGTATCATGTCATGTAGTATTGCGTTATAACGTATGACGTAATGGAGTATTACGTTATAACGTATGATGTCATGTGGTATTACGTTATTACGAATATCGTAATATTGTGTTACTTTATGACGTATGACGTCATGTAGTATTACTTTATGACGTATGACGTCATGTAGTATTACGTTATAACGTATGACGGTATGTAGTATTACGTTATTCCGTATAACGTTATATAGTGTTACTTTATGAAGTATGACGTTATGTTGTAGTACGTTATAGCGTATGACGTTATGGAGCATTACGTTATAACGTATGAGGTCATGTGGTATTACATTAGTACGAATATCGTTATATTGTGTTACTTTATGACGTATGACGTTATGTAGTATTACGATACAACGTATGACGTCATGTGGTGTTACGTTATTGCGAATAACGTTATATTGTGTTACTCTATGACGTATGACGTCATGTAGTATTACGTTATAACGTATGACGGTATGTAGTATTACGTTATTCCGTATAACGTTATATAGTGTTACTTTATGAAGTATGACGTTATGTTGTATTACGTTATAGCGTATGACGTTATGGAGCATTACGTTATAACGTATGAGGTCATGTGGTATTACATTAGTACGAATATCGTAATATTGTGTTACTTTATGACGTATGACGTCATGTAGTATTACTTTATGACGTATGACGGTATGTAGTATTACGTTATTCCGTATAACGTTATGTATTATTACGATATAACGTAATACGTTATGCAGAATTGGGTTATAACGTATGACGTTACGTAGTATTACGTTATAACGTATGATGTTATGGAGTATTACGTTATAACGTATGACGTCATGTGGTAATACTTTATTACGAATAACGTTATATTGTGTTACTTTATGACGTATGACGACATGTAGTATTAGGTTACAACGTATGACGTTATGTATTATTACGATATAACGTATGACGTTATGCAGTATAAGGATATAACGTATGACGTCATGTAGTTTTGCGTTATAACGTATGACGTTATGTAGTATTACGATATAACGTATGACGTCATGTAGTATTACGTTATAACGTATGACGTGATGTGGTATTACGTTATTACGAATAACGTTATATTGTGTTACTTTATAACGTATGACGTCATGTAGTATTACGTTATTCCGTATAACGTTATATAGTGTTACGTTATAAAGTATGACGTCATGTAGTATTACGTTATAACGTATGACGTTATGTGGTATTACGTTATTACGAATAACGTTATATTGTGTTACTTTATAACGTATGACGTCATGTAGTATTACGTTATAACGTATGGCGTTATGTAGTATTACGATATAACGTATGACGTCATGTGGTATTACGTTATTGCGAATAACGTTATATTGTGTTACTTTATGACGTATGGCGTCATGTAGTATTACGTTATAACGTATGACGGTATGTAGTGTTACGTTATTGCGAATAACGTTATATTGTGTTACTTTATGACGTATGACGTCATGTAGTATTACGTTATAACGTATGACGGTATGTAGTATTACGTTATTCCGTATAACGTTATATCGTGTTACTTTATGACGTATGACGTCATGTAGTATTACTTTATGACGTATGACGTCATGTTGTATTAGGTTACAACGTATGACGTTATGTATTATTACGATATAACGTATGACGTTATGTATTATTACGATATAACCTATGAAGTTATGTATTATTACGATATAACGTATGACGTCATGTAGTATTACGTTATAACGTATGCCGTCATGTAGCATTACGTTATAACATATGACGTCATGTAGTATTCCGATATAACGTACAACGTTATATAGAATTACGATATAACGCACAACGTTATGTCGTATTACGTTATAACGTATCATGTCATGTAGCATTACGTTATAACGTATGACTTTATGGAGTATTACGTTATAACGTATGATGTCATCTGGTATTAGGTTATTGCGAATAACGTTATATAGTGTTACTTTATGAAGTATGACGTTATGTTGTATTACGTTATAGCGTATGACGTTATGGAGCATTACGTTATAACGTATGAGGTCATGTGGTATTACATTAGTACGAATATCGTAATATTGTGTTACTTTATGACGTACGACGTCATGTAGTATTACTTTATGACGTATGACGTCATGTGGTATTACGTTATTACGAATAACGTTATATTGTGTTACTTTATGTAGTATGACTTATGTAGTATGACGTGATGTAGCATTTCTTTATAATGTATGACGTTATGTAGCATTACGGTATAACGAATAACGCTGTATTACTTTATAACGTATGATGTTATGTAGTGTTACGTTATAACGTATGACGTCGTGTAGTATTACGTTATAACGTATGACGTTATGTATTATTACGATATAACGTAATACGTTATGCAGAATTGGGTTATAACGTATGACGTCATGTAGTTTTGCGTTATAACGTATGACGTTACGTAGTATTACGTTATAACGTATGACGTTATGTAGTATTACGATATAACGTATGACGTCATGTGGTATTACGTTATTGCGAATAACATTATATTGTGTCACTTTATGACGTATGACGTCATGTAGTATTACGTTTTAACGTATGACGGTATGTAGCATTGCGTTATTCCGTATAACGTTATATCGTGTTACTTTATGACGTATGACGTCATGTAGTATTACTTTATGACGTACGACGTCATGTAGTATTAGGTTATAACGTATGACGGTATGTAGTATTACGTTATTCCGTATAACGTTATATCGTGTTACTTTCTGATGTATGACGTCATGTAGTATTACGTTATAGCGTATGACGTTATGGAGCATTACGTTATAACGTGTGAGGTCATGTGGTATTACATTAGTACGAATATCGTAATATTGTGTTACTTTATGACGTACGACGTCATGTAGTATTACTTTATGACGTATGACGTCATGTGGCATTACGTTATTGCGAATAACGTTATATTGTGTTACTTTATGACGTATGACGTCATGTAGTATTACGTTATAACGTATGACGGTATGTAGTATTACGTTATTCCGTATAACGTTATATCGTGTTACTTTATGACGTATGACGTCATGTAGTATTACTTTATGACGTACGACGTCATGTAGTATTAGGTTACAACGTATGACGTTATGTATTATTACGATATAACGTATGCCGTCATGTAGCATTACGTTATAACATATGACGTCATGTAGTATTACGATATAACGTACAACGTTATATAGAATTACGATATAACGCACAACGTTATGTCGTATTACGTTATAACGTATCATGTCATGTAGCATTACGTTATAACGTATGACTTTATGGAGTATTACGTTATAACGTATGATGTCATGTGCTATTACGTTATTACGAATATCGTAATATTGTGATCCTTTATGACGTATGACGCCATGTAGTATTACTTTATTACGTATGACGTCGTGTAGTATTAGATTACAACGTATGACGTTATGTATTATTACGATATAACGTATGACGTTATGTATTATTACGATATAACGTATGACGTCATGTAGTATTAGGTTACAACGTATGACGTTATGTATTATTACGATATAACGTATGACGTCATGTAATATTACGATATAACGTACAACGTTATATAGAATTACGATATAACGCACAACGTTATGTCGTATTACGTTATAACGTATCATGTCATGTAGCGTTACGTTATAACGTATGACTTTATGGAGTATTACGTTATAACGTATGATGTCATGTGGTATTACGTTATTACGAATATCGTAATATTGTGTTACTTTATGACGTATGACGTCATGTAGTATTACTTTATGACGTATGACGTCATGTAGTATTACTTTATGACGTATGACGTCATGTAGTATTACTTTATGACGTATGACGTCATGTAGTATTACTTTATGACGTATGACGTCATGTAGTATTACTTTATGACGTATGACGTCATGTAGTATTACGTTATAACGTATGACGGTATGTAGTATTACGTTATTCCGTATAACGTTATATAGTGTTACTTTATGAAGTATGACGTTATGTTGTAGTACGTTATAGCGTATGACGTTATGGAGCATTACGTTATAACGTATGAGGTCATGTGGTATTACATTAGTACGAATATCGTAATATTGTGTTACTTTATGACGTACGACGTCATGTAGTATTACTTTATGACGTACGACGTCATGTAGTATTACTTTATGACGAATGACGTCATGTGGTATTACGTTATTGCGAATAACGTTATATTGTGTTACTTTATGACGTATGACGTCATGTAGTATTACTTTATGACGTATGACGTCATGTAGTATTAGGTTACAACGTATGACGTTATGTATTATTACGATATAACGTATGACGTTATGTATTATTACGATATAAAGTATGACGTCATGTAGTATTACGTTATAACGTATGCCGTCATGTAGCATTACGTTATAACATATGACGTCATGTAGTATTACAATATAACGTACAACGTTATATAGGATTACGATATAACGCACAATGTTATGTCGTATTACGTTATAACGTATCATGTCATGTAGCATTACGTTATAACGTATGACTTTATGGAGTATTACGTTATAACGTATGATGTCATGTGGTATTACGTTATTACGAATATCGTAATATTGTGTTACTTTATGACGTATGACGTCATGTAGTATTACTTTATGACGTATGACGTCATGTAGTATTAGGTTACAACGTATGACGTTATGTATTATTACGATATAACGTATGACGTTATGCAGTATTAGCTTATAACGTATGACGTCATGTAGTTTTGCGTTATAACTTATGACGTTATGTAGTATTGCGATACAACGTATGACGTCATGTGGTATTACGTTATTGCGAATAACGTTATATTGTGTTACTTTATGACGTATGACGTCATGTAGTATTACGTTATAACGTATGACGGTATGTAGTATTACGTTATTCCGTATAACGTTATATAGTGTTACTTTATGATGTATGACGTTATGTTGTATTACGTTATAGCGTATGACGTTATGGAGCATTACGTTATAACATATGAGGTCATGTGGTATTACATTAGTACGAATATCGTAATATTGTGTTACTTTATGGCGTATGACGTCATGTAGTATTACGTTATAACGTAGGACGTTATGTATTATTACGATATAACGTATGACGTCATGTAGTATTACGTTATAACGTATGACGTCATGTAGTATTACGATATAACGTACAACGTTATGTCGTATTACGTTATAACATATCATGTCATGTAGTATTACGTTATAACGTATGACGTTATGTAGTATTACGTTATAACGTATGACGGCATGTAGTATTACGTTATTCCGTATAACGTTATACAGTGTTACTTTATGAAGTATGACATTATGTTGTATTACTTTATAACGTATGACGTTATGGAGTATTACGTTATAACGTGTGAGGTCATGTGGTATTACATTATTACGAATATCGTAATATTGTGTTACTTGATGACGTACGACGTCATGTAGTATTACTTTATGACGTATGACGTCATGTAGTATTAGGTTACAACGTATGACGTTATGTATTATTACGATATAACGTATGACGTCATGTAGTATTACGTTATAACGTATCATGTAATGTAGTATTACGTCATAACGTATGCCGTCATGTAGTATTACGTTATAACATATGACGTCATGTAGTAATACGATATAACGTACAACGTTATATAGAATTACGATATAACGCACAACGTTATGTCGTATTACGTTATAACGTATCATGTCATGTAGTATTGCGTTATAACGTATGACGTAATGGAGTATTACGTTATAACGTATGAGGTCATGTGGTATTACGTTATTACGAATAACGTTATATTGTGTTACTTTATGACGTATGACGTCATGTAGTATTACTTCATGACGTATGACGTCATGTAGTATTACTTCATGACGTATGACGTCATGTAGTATTAGGTTACAGCGTATGACGTTATGTATTATTACGATATAACGTATGACGTTATGCAGTATTAGGTTATAACGTATGACGTCATGTAGTTTTGCGTTATAACTTATGACGTTATGTAGTATTACGATACAACGTATGACGTCATGTGGTGTTACGTTATTGCGAATAACGTTATATTGTGTTACTCTATGACGTATGACGTCATGTAGTATTACGTTATAACGTATGACGGTATGTAGTATTACGTTATTCCGTATAACGTTATATAGTGTTACTTTATGAAGTATGACGTTATGTTGTATTACATTATAGCGTATGACGTTATGGAGCATTACGTTATAACGTATGAGGTCATGTGGTATTACATTAGTACGAATATCGTAATATTGTGTTACTTTATGACGTATGACGTCATGTAGTATTACTTTATGACGTATGACGGTATGTAGTATTACGTTATTCCGTATAACGTTATGTATTATTACGATATAACGTAATACGTTATGCAGAATTGGGTTATAACGTATGACGTTACGTAGTATTACGTTATAACGTATGATGTTATGGAGTATTACGTTATAACGTATGACGTCATGTGGTAATACTTTATTACGAATAACGTTATATTGTGTTACTTTATGACGTATGACGACATGTAGTATTAGGTTACAACGTATGACGTTATGTATTATTACGATATAACGTATGACGTTATGCAGTATAAGGATATAACGTATGACGTCATGTAGTTTTGCGTTATAACGTATGACGTTATGTAGTATTACGATATAACGTATGACGTCATGTAGTATTACGTTATAACGTATGACGTGATGTGGTATTACGTTATTACGAATAACGTTATATTGTGTTACTTTATAACGTATGACGTCATGTAGTATTACGTTATTCCGTATAACGTTATATAGTGTTACGTTATAAAGTATGACGTCATGTAGTATTACGTTATAACGTATGACGTGATGTAGTATTACGTTATTACGAATAACGTTATATTGTGTTACTTTATAACGTATGACGTCATGTAGTATTACGTTATAACGTATGGCGTTATGTAGTATTACGATATAACGTATGACGTCATGTGGTATTACGTTATTGCGAATAACGTTATATTGTGTTACTTTATGACGTATGGCGTCATGTAGTATTACGTTATAACGTATGACGGTATGTAGTGTTACGTTATTGCGAATAACGTTATATTGTGTTACTTTATGACGTATGACGTCATGTAGTATTACGTTATAACGTATGACGGTATGTAGTATTACGTTATTCCGTATAACGTTATATCGTGTTACTTTATGACGTATGACGTCATGTAGTATTACTTTATGACGTATGACGTCATGTTGTATTAGGTTACAACGTATGACGTTATGTATTATTACGATATAACGTATGACGTTATGTATTATTACGATATAACCTATGAAGTTATGTATTATTACGATATAACGTATGACGTCATGTAGTATTACGTTATAACGTATGCCGTCATGTAGCATTACGTTATAACATATGACGTCATGTAGTATTCCGATATAACGTACAACGTTATATAGAATTACGATATAACGCACAACGTTATGTCGTATTACGTTATAACGTATCATGTCATGTAGCATTACGTTATAACGTATGACTTTATGGAGTATTACGTTATAACGTATGATGTCATCTGGTATTAGGTTATTGCGAATAACGTTATATAGTGTTACTTTATGAAGTATGACGTTATGTTGTATTACGTTATAGCGTATGACGTTATGGAGCATTACGTTATAACGTGTGAGGTCATGTGGTATTACATTAGTACGAATATCGTAATATTGTGTTACTTTATGACGTACGACGTCATGTAGTATTACTTTATGACGTATGACGTCATGTGGCATTACGTTATTGCGAATAACGTTATATTGTGTTACTTTATGACGTATGACGTCATGTAGTATTACGTTATAACGTATGACGGTATGTAGTATTACGTTATTCCGTATAACGTTATATCGTGTTACTTTATGACGTATGACGTCATGTAGTATTACTTTATGACGTACGACGTCATGTAGTATTAGGTTACAACGTATGACGTTATGTATTATTACGATATAACGTATGCCGTCATGTAGCATTACGTTATAACATATGACGTCATGTAGTATTACGATATAACGTACAACGTTATATAGAATTACGATATAACGCACAACGTTATGTCGTATTACGTTATAACGTATCATGTCATGTAGCATTACGTTATAACGTATGACTTTATGGAGTATTACGTTATAACGTATGATGTCATGTGCTATTACGTTATTACGAATATCGTAATATTGTGATCCTTTATGACGTATGACGCCATGTAGTATTACTTTATTACGTATGACGTCGTGTAGTATTAGATTACAACGTATGACGTTATGTATTATTACGATATAACGTATGACGTTATGTATTATTACGATATAACGTATGACGTCATGTAGTATTAGGTTACAACGTATGACGTTATGTATTATTACGATATAACGTATGACGTCATGTAATATTACGATATAACGTACAACGTTATATAGAATTACGATATAACGCACAACGTTATGTCGTATTACGTTATAACGTATCATGTCATGTAGCGTTACGTTATAACGTATGACTTTATGGAGTATTACGTTATAACGTATGATGTCATGTGGTATTACGTTATTACGAATATCGTAATATTGTGTTACTTTATGACGTATGACGTCATGTAGTATTACTTTATGACGTATGACGTCATGTAGTATTACTTTATGACGTATGACGTCATGTAGTATTACTTTATGACGTATGACGTCATGTAGTATTACTTTATGACGTATGACGTCATGTAGTATTACTTTATGACGTATGACGTCATGTAGTATTACTTTATGACGTATGACGTCATGTAGTATTACGTTATAACGTATGACGGTATGTAGTATTACGTTATTCCGTATAACGTTATATAGTGTTACTTTATGAAGTATGACGTTATGTTGTAGTACGTTATAGCGTATGACGTTATGGAGCATTACGTTATAACGTATGAGGTCATGTGGTATTACATTAGTACGAATATCGTAATATTGTGTTACTTTATGACGTACGACGTCATGTAGTATTACTTTATGACGTACGACGTCATGTAGTATTAGGTTACAACGTATGACGTTATGTATTATTACGATATAACGTATGACGTTATGTATTATTACGATATAACGTATGACGTCATGTAGTATTACGTTATAACGTATGCCGTCATGTAGCATTACGTTATAACATATGACGTCATGTAGTATTACAATATAACGTACAACGTTATATAGGATTACGATATAACGCACAATGTTATGTCGTATTACGTTATAACGTATCATGTCATGTAGCATTACGTTATAACGTATGACTTTATGGAGTATTACGTTATAACGTATGATGTCATGTGGTATTACGTTATTACGAATATCGTAATATTGTGTTACTTTATGACGTATGACGTCATGTAGTATTACTTTATGACGTATGACGTCATGTAGTATTAGGTTACAACGTATGACGTTATGTATTATTACGATATAACGTATGACGTTATGCAGTATTAGCTTATAACGTATGACGTCATGTAGTTTTGCGTTATAACTTATGACGTTATGTAGTATTGCGATACAACGTATGACGTCATGTGGTATTACGTTATTGCGAATAACGTTATATTGTGTTACTTTATGACGTATGACGTCATGTAGTATTACGTTATAACGTATGACGGTATGTAGTATTACGTTATTCCGTATAACGTTATATAGTGTTACTTTATGATGTATGACGTTATGTTGTATTACGTTATAGCGTATGACGTTATGGAGCATTACGTTATAACATATGAGGTCATGTGGTATTACATTAGTACGAATATCGTAATATTGTGTTACTTTATGGCGTATGACGTCATGTAGTATTACGTTATAACGTAGGACGTTATGTATTATTACGATATAACGTATGACGTCATGTAGTATTACGTTATAACGTATGACGTCATGTAGTATTACGATATAACGTACAACGTTATGTCGTATTACGTTATAACATATCATGTCATGTAGTATTACGTTATAACGTATGACGTTATGTAGTATTACGTTATAACGTATGACGGCATGTAGTATTACGTTATTCCGTATAACGTTATACAGTGTTACTTTATGAAGTATGACATTATGTTGTATTACTTTATAACGTATGACGTTATGGAGTATTACGTTATAACGTGTGAGGTCATGTGGTATTACATTATTACGAATATCGTAATATTGTGTTACTTGATGACGTACGACGTCATGTAGTATTACTTTATGACGTATGACGTCATGTAGTATTAGGTTACAACGTATGACGTTATGTATTATTACGATATAACGTATGACGTCATGTAGTATTACGTTATAACGTATCATGTCATGTAGTATTACGTCATAACGTATGCCGTCATGTAGTATTACGTTATAACATATGACGTCATGTAGTAATACGATATAACGTACAACGTTATATAGAATTACGATATAACGCACAACGTTATGTCGTATTACGTTATAACGTATCATGTCATGTAGTATTGCGTTATAACGTATGACGTAATGGAGTATTACGTTATAACGTATGAGGTCATGTGGTATTACGTTATTACGAATAACGTTATATTGTGTTACTTTATGACGTATGACGTCATGTAGTATTACTTCATGACGTATGACGTCATGTAGTATTAGGTTACAGCGTATGACGTTATGTATTATTACGATATAACGTATGACGTTATGCAGTATTAGGTTATAACGTATGACGTCATGTAGTTTTGCGTTATAACTTATGACGTTATGTAGTATTACGATACAACGTATGACGTCATGTGGTGTTACGTTATTGCGAATAACGTTATATTGTGTTACTCTATGACGTATGACGTCATGTAGTATTACGTTATAACGTATGACGGTATGTAGTATTACGTTATTCCGTATAACGTTATATAGTGTTACTTTATGAAGTATGACGTTATGTTGTATTACATTATAGCGTATGACGTTATGGAGCATTACGTTATAACGTATGAGGTCATGTGGTATTACATTAGTACGAATATCGTAATATTGTGTTACTTTATGACGTATGACGTCATGTAGTATTACTTTATGACGTATGACGGTATGTAGTATTACGTTATTCCGTATAACGTTATGTATTATTACGATATAACGTAATACGTTATGCAGAATTGGGTTATAACGTATGACGTTACGTAGTATTACGTTATAACGTATGATGTTATGGAGTATTACGTTATAACGTATGACGTCATGTGGTAATACTTTATTACGAATAACGTTATATTGTGTTACTTTATGACGTATGACGACATGTAGTATTAGGTTACAACGTATGACGTTATGTATTATTACGATATAACGTATGACGTTATGCAGTATAAGGATATAACGTATGACGTCATGTAGTTTTGCGTTATAACGTATGACGTTATGTAGTATTACGATATAACGTATGACGTCATGTAGTATTACGTTATAACGTATGACGTGATGTGGTATTACGTTATTACGAATAACGTTATATTGTGTTACTTTATAACGTATGACGTCATGTAGTATTACGTTATAACGTATGGCGTTATGTAGTATTACGATATAACGTATGACGTCATGTGGTATTACGTTATTGCGAATAACGTTATATTGTGTTACTTTATGACGTATGGCGTCATGTAGTATTACGTTATAACGTATGACGGTATGTAGTGTTACGTTATTGCGAATAACGTTATATTGTGTTACTTTATGACGTATGACGTCATGTAGTATTACGTTATAACGTATGACGGTATGTAGTATTACGTTATTCCGTATAACGTTATATCGTGTTACTTTATGACGTATGACGTCATGTAGTATTACTTTATGACGTATGACGTCATGTAGTATTACTTTATGACGTATGACGTCATGTAGTATTACTTTATGACGTATGACGTCATGTAGTATTAGGTTACAACGTATGACGTTATGTATTATTACGATATAACGTATGACGTTATGTATTATTACGATATAACGTATGACGTCATGTAGTATTACGTAATAACGTATGCCGTCATGTAGTATTACGTTATAACATATGACGTCATGTAGTATTACGATATAACGTACAACGTTATATAGAATTACGATATAACGCACAACGTTATGTCGTATTACGTTATAACGTATCATGTCATGTAGCATTACGTTATAACGTATAACTTTATGGAGTATTACGTTATAACGTATGATGTCATGTGGTAATACGTTATTACAAATATCGTAATATTTTGTTACTTTATGACGTATGACGTCATGTAGTATTACTTTATGACGTATGACGTCATGTTGTATTACGTTATAACGTATGACGTTCTGGAGTATTACGTTATAACGTATGAGGTCATGTGGTATTACGTTATTACGAATAACGTTATATTGTGTTAATTTATGACCTATGACGTCATGTAGTATTACTTTATGACGTATGACGTCATGTTGTATTAGGTTACAACGTATGATGTTATGTATTATTACGATATAACGTATGACGTTATGTATTATTACGTTATAACGTATGCCGTCATGTAGCATTACGTTATAACGTATGACTTTATGGAGTATTACGTTATAACGTATGATGTCATGTTGTATTACGTTATTACAAATATCGTAATATTGTGTTACTTTATGACCTATGACGTCATGTAGTATTACTTTATGACGTATGACGTCATGTAGTATTAGGTTACAACGTATGACGTTATGTATTATTACGATATAACGTATGACGTTATGCAGTATTAGCTTATAACGTATGACGTCATGTAGTTTTGCGTTATAACTTATGACGTTATGTAGTATTGCGATACAACGTATGACGTCATGTGGTATTACGTTATTGCGAATAACGTTATATTGTGTTACTTTATGACGTATGACGTCATGTAGTATTACGTTATAACGTATGACGGTATGTAGTATTACGTTATTCCGTATAACGTTATATAGTGTTACTTTATGATGTATGACGTTATGTTGTATTACGTTATAGCGTATGACGTTATGGAGCATTACGTTATAACATATGAGGTCATGTGGTATTACATTAGTACGAATATCGTAATATTGTGTTACTTTATGGCGTATGACGTCATGTAGTATTACGTTATAACGTAGGACGTTATGTATTATTACGATATAACGTATGACGTCATGTAGTATTACGTTATAACGTATGACGTCATGTAGTATTACGATATAACGTACAACGTTATGTCGTATTACGTTATAACATATCATGTCATGTAGTATTACGTTATAACGTATGACGTTATGTAGTATTACGTTATAACGTATGACGGCATGTAGTATTACGTTATTCCGTATAACGTTATACAGTGTTACTTTATGAAGTATGACATTATGTTGTATTACTTTATAACGTATGACGTTATGGAGTATTACGTTATAACGTGTGAGGTCATGTGGTATTACATTATTACGAATATCGTAATATTGTGTTACTTTATGACGTACGACGTCATGTAGTATTACTTTATGACGTATGACGTCATGTAGTATTAGGTTACAACGTATGACGTTATGTATTATTACGATATAACGTATGACGTCATGTAGTATTACGTTATAACGTATCATGTCATGTAGTATTACGTCATAACGTATGCCGTCATGTAGTATTACGTTATAACATATGACGTCATGTAGTAATACGATATAACGTACAACGTTATATAGAATTACGATATAACGCACAACGTTATGTCGTATTACGTTATAACGTATCATGTCATGTAGTATTGCGTTATAACGTATGACGTAATGGAGTATTACGTTATAACGTATGAGGTCATGTGGTATTACGTTATTACGAATAACGTTATATTGTGTTACTTTATGACGTATGACGTCATGTAGTATTACTTCATGACGTATGACGTCATGTAGTATTAGGTTACAGCGTATGACGTTATGTATTATTACGATATAACGTATGACGTTATGCAGTATTAGGTTATAACGTATGACGTCATGTAGTTTTGCGTTATAACGTATGACGTTATGTAGTATTACGATACAACGTATGACGTCATGTGGTGTTACGTTATTGCGAATAACGTTATATTGTGTTACTCTATGACGTATGACGTCATGTAGTATTACGTTATAACGTATGACGGTATGTAGTATTACGTTATTCCGTATAACGTTATATAGTGTTACTTTATGAAGTATGACGTTATGTTGTATTACGTTATAGCGTATGACGTTATGGAGCATTACGTTATAACGTATGAGGTCATGTGGTATTACATTAGTACGAATATCGTAATATTGTGTTACTTTATGACGTATGACGTCATGTAGTATTACTTTATGACGTATGACGGTATGTAGTATTACGTTATTCCGTATAACGTTATGTATTATTACGATATAACGTAATACGTTATGCAGAATTGGGTTATAACGTATGACGTTACGTAGTATTACGTTATAACGTATGATGTTATGGAGTATTACGTTATAACGTATGACGTCATGTGGTAATACTTTATTACGAATAACGTTATATTGTGTTACTTTATGACGTATGACGACATGTAGTATTAGGTTACAACGTATGACGTTATGTATTATTACGATATAACGTATGACGTTATGCAGTATAAGGATATAACGTATGACGTCATGCAGTTTTGCGTTATAACGTATGACGTTATGTAGTATTATGATATAACGTATGACGTCATGTAGTATTACGTTATAACGTATGACGTGATGTGGTATTACGTTATTACGAATAACGTTATATTGTGTTACTTTATAACGTATGACGTCATGTAGTATTACGTTATTCCGTATAACGTTATATAGTGTTACGTTATAAAGTATGACGTCATGTAGTATTACGTTATAACGTATGACGTGATGTGGTATTACGTTATTACGAATAACGTTATATTGTGTTACTTTATAACGTATGACGTCATGTAGTATTACGTTATAACGTATGGCGTTATGTAGTATTACGATATAACGTATGACGTCATGTGGTATTACGTTATTGCGAATAACGTTATATTGTGTTACTTTATGACGTATGGCGTCATGTAGTATTACGTTATAACGTATGACGGTATGTAGTGTTACGTTATTGCGAATAACGTTATATTGTGTTACTTTATGACGTATGACGTCATGTAGTATTACGTTATAACGTATGACGGTATGTAGTATTACGTTATTCCGTATAACGTTATATCGTGTTACTTTATGACGTATGACGTCATGTAGTATTACTTTATGACGTATGACGTCATGTAGTATTACTTTATGACGTATGACGTCATGTAGTATTACTTTATGACGTATGACGTCATGTAGTATTAGGTTACAACGTATGACGTTATGTATTATTACGATATAACGTATGACGTTATGTATTATTACGATATAACGTATGACGT
Organism: Bombus terrestris; assembly: GCF_910591885.1. Classification (NCBI taxonomy): domain Eukaryota; kingdom Metazoa; phylum Arthropoda; class Insecta; order Hymenoptera; family Apidae; genus Bombus; species Bombus terrestris. The sequence goes on from NW_025963557.1 coordinate 2,491,307, forward strand.
CATGTAGTATTACGTAATAACGTATGCCGTCATGTAGTATTACGTTATAACATATGACGTCATGTAGTATTACGATATAACGTACAACGTTATATAGAATTACGATATAACGCACAACGTTATGTCGTATTACGTTATAACGTATCATGTCATGTAGCATTACGTTATAACGTATAACTTTATGGAGTATTACGTTATAACGTATGATGGCATGTGGTAATACGTTATTACAAATATCGTAATATTGTGTTACTTTATGACGTATGACGTCATGTAGTATTACTTTATGACGTATGACGTCATGTTGTATTACGTTATAACGTATGACGTTCTGGAGTATTACGTTATAACGTATGAGGTCATGTGGTATTACGTTATTACGAATAACGTTATATTGTGTTATTTTATGACCTATGACGTCATGTAGTATTACTTTATGACGTATGACGTCATGTTGTATTAGGTTACAACGTATGATGTTATGTATTATTACGATATAACGTATGACGTTATGTATTATTACGTTATAACGTATGCCGTCATGTAGCATTACGTTATAACGTATGACTTTATGGAGTATTACGTTATAACGTATGATGTCATGTTGTATTACGTTATTACAAATATCGTAATATTGTGTTACTTTATGACCTATGACGTCATGTAGTATTACTTTATGACGTATGACGTCATGTTGTATTAGGTTACAACGTATGACGTTATGTATTATTACGATGTAACGTATGACGTCATGTAGTATTACGTTATAACGTATCATGTCATGTAGTATTACGTCATAACGTATGCCGTCATGTAGTATTACGTTATAACATATGACGTCATGTAGTAATACGATATAACGTACAACGTTATATAGAATTACGATATAACGCACAACGTTATGTCGTATTACGTTATAACGTATGATGTCATGTAGTATTACGTTATAACGTATGATGTAATGGAGCATTACGTTATAACGTATGAGGTCATGTGGTATTACGTTATTACGAATAACGTTATATTGTGTTACTTTATGACGTATGACGTCATGTAGTATTACTTCATGACGTATGACGTCATGTAGTATTAGGTTACAGCGTATGACGTTATGTATTATTACGATATAACGTATGACGTTATGCAGTATTAGGTTATAACGTATGACGTCATGTAGTTTTGCGTTATAACGTATGCCGTCATGTAGCATTACGTTATAACATATGACGTCATGTAGTATTACGATATAACGTACAACGTTATATAGAATTACGATATAACGCACAACGTTATGTCGTATTACGTTATAACGTATCATGTCATGTAGCATTACGTTATAACGTATGACTTTATGCAGTATTACGTTATAACGTATGATGTCATGTGGTATTACGTTATTGCGAATAACGTTATATTGTGTTACTTTATGTAGTATGACTTATGTAGTATTACTTCATGACGTATGACCTCATGTAGTATTAGGTTACAACGTATGACGTTATGTATTATTACGATATAACCTATGAAGTTATGTATTATTACGATATAACGTATGACGTCATGTAGTATTACGTTATAACGTATGCCGTCATGTAGCATTACGTTATAACATATGACGTCATGTAGTATTACGATATAACGTACAACGTTATATAGAATTACGATATAACGCACAACGTTATGTCGTATTACGTTATAACTTATCATGTCATGTAGCATTACGTTATAACGTATGACTTTATGGAGTATTACGTTATAACGTATGATGTCATGTTGTATTACGTTATTACAAATATCGTAATATTGTGTTACTTTATGACGTATGACGTCATGTAGTATTACTTTATGACGTATGACGTTATGTTGTATTAGTTTACAACGTATGATGTTATGTATTATTACGATATAACGTATGACGTTATGTATTATTACGATATAACGTATGACGTTATGCAGTATTAGGTTATAACGTATGACGTCATGTAGTTTTGCGTTATAACGTATGCCGTCATGTAGCATTACGTTATAACATATGACGTCATGTAGTATTACGATATAACGTACAACGTTATATAGAATTACGATATAACGCACAACGTTATGTCGTATTACGTTATAACGTATCATGTCATGTAGCATAACGTTATAACGTATGACTTTATGCAGTATTACGTTATAACGTATGATGTCATGTGGTATTACGTTATTGCGAATAACGTTATATTGTGTTACTTTATGTAGTATGACTTATGTAGTATTACTTCATGACGTATGACCTCATGTAGTATTAGGTTACAACGTATGACGTTATGTATTATTACGATATAACCTATGAAGTTATGTATTATTACGATATAACGTATGACGTCATGTAGTATTACGTTATAACGTATGCCGTCATGTAGCATTACGTTATAACATATGACGTCATGTAGTATTACGATATAACGTACAACGTTATATAGAATTACGATATAACGCACAACGTTATGTCGTATTACGTTATAACGTATCATGTCATGTAGCATTACGTTATAACGTATGACTTTATGTAGTATTACGATATAACGTATGACGTCATGTGGTATTACGTTATTGCGAATAACATTATATTGTGTCACTTTATGACGTATGACGTCATGTAGTATTACGTTTTAACGTATGACGGTATGTAGCATTGCGTTATTCCGTATAACGTTATATCGTGTTACTTTATGACGTATGACGTCATGTAGTATTACTTTATGACGTACGACGTCATGTAGTATTAGGTTATAACGTATGACGGTATGTAGTATTACGTTATTCCGTATAACGTTATATCGTGTTACTTTCTGATGTATGACGTCATGTAGTATTACGTTATAGCGTATGACGTTATGGAGCATTACGTTATAACGTGTGAGGTCATGTGGTATTACATTAGTACGAATATCGTAATATTGTGTTACTTTATGACGTACGACGTCATGTAGTATTACTTTATGACGTATGACGTCATGTGGCATTACGTTATTGCGAATAACGTTATATTGTGTTACTTTATGACGTATGACGTCATGTAGTATTACGTTATAACGTATGACGGTATGTAGTATTACGTTATTCCGTATAACGTTATATCGTGTTACTTTATGACGTATGACGTCATGTAGTATTACTTTATGACGTACGACGTCATGTAGTATTAGGTTACAACGTATGACGTTATGTATTATTACGATATAACGTATGACGTTATGTATTATTACGATATAACGTATGACGTCATGTAGTATTAGGTTACAACGTATGACGTTATGTATTATTACGATATAACGTATGACGTCATGTAATATTACGATATAACGTACAACGTTATATAGAATTACGATATAACGCACAACGTTATGTCGTATTACGTTATAACGTATCATGTCATGTAGCATTACGTTATAACGTATGACTTTATGGAGTATTACGTTATAACGTATGATGTCATGTGCTATTACGTTATTACGAATATCGTAATATTGTGATCCTTTATGACGTATGACGCCATGTAGTATTACTTTATTACGTATGACGTCGTGTAGTATTAGATTACAACGTATGACGTTATGTATTATTACGATATAACGTATGACGTTATGTATTATTACGATATAACGTATGACGTCATGTAGTATTAGGTTACAACGTATGACGTTATGTATTATTACGATATAACGTATGACGTCATGTAATATTACGATATAACGTACAACGTTATATAGAATTACGATATAACGCACAACGTTATGTCGTATTACGTTATAACGTATCATGTCATGTAGCGTTACGTTATAACGTATGACTTTATGGAGTATTACGTTATAACGTATGATGTCATGTGGTATTACGTTATTACGAATATCGTAATATTGTGTTACTTTATGACGTATGACGTCATGTAGTATTACTTTATGACGTATGACGTCATGTAGTATTACTTTATGACGTATGACGTCATGTAGTATTACTTTATGACGTATGACGTCATGTAGTATTACTTTATGACGTACGACGTCATGTAGTATTACTTTATGACGTACGACGTCATGTAGTATTACTTTATGACGAATGACGTCATGTGGTATTACGTTATTGCGAATAACGTTATATTGTGTTACTTTATGACGTATGACGTCATGTAGTATTACTTTATGACGTATGACGTCATGTAGTATTAGGTTACAACGTATGACGTTATGTATTATTACGATATAACGTATGACGTTATGTATTATTACGATATAACGTATGACGTCATGTAGTATTACGTTATAACGTATGCCGTCATGTAGCATTACGTTATAACATATGACGTCATGTAGTATTACAATATAACGTACAACGTTATATAGGATTACGATATAACGCACAATGTTATGTCGTATTACGTTATAACGTATCATGTCATGTAGCATTACGTTATAACGTATGACTTTATGGAGTATTACGTTATAACGTATGATGTCATGTGGTATTACGTTATTACGAATATCGTAATATTGTGTTACTTTATGACGTATGACGTCATGTAGTATTACTTTATGACGTATGACGTCATGTAGTATTAGGTTACAACGTATGACGTTATGTATTATTACGATATAACGTATGACGTTATGCAGTATTAGCTTATAACGTATGACGTCATGTAGTTTTGCGTTATAACTTATGACGTTATGTAGTATTGCGATACAACGTATGACGTCATGTGGTATTACGTTATTGCGAATAACGTTATATTGTGTTACTTTATGACGTATGACGTCATGTAGTATTACGTTATAACGTATGACGGTATGTAGTATTACGTTATTCCGTATAACGTTATATAGTGTTACTTTATGATGTATGACGTTATGTTGTATTACGTTATAGCGTATGACGTTATGGAGCATTACGTTATAACATATGAGGTCATGTGGTATTACATTAGTACGAATATCGTAATATTGTGTTACTTTATGGCGTATGACGTCATGTAGTATTACGTTATAACGTAGGACGTTATGTATTATTACGATATAACGTATGACGTCATGTAGTATTACGTTATAACGTATGACGTCATGTAGTATTACGATATAACGTACAACGTTATGTAGTATTACGATATAACGTACAACGTTATGTCGTATTACGTTATAACATATCATGTCATGTAGTATTACGTTATAACGTATGACGTTATGTAGTATTACGTTATAACGTATGACGGCATGCAGTATTACGTTATTCCGTATAACGTTATACAGTGTTACTTTATGAAGTATGACATTATGTTGTATTACTTTATAACGTATGACGTTATGGAGTATTACGTTATAACGTGTGAGGTCATGTGGTATTACATTATTACGAATATCGTAATATTGTGTTACTTTATGACGTACGACGTCATGTAGTATTACTTTATGACGTATGACGTCATGTAGTATTAGGTTACAACGTATGACGTTATGTATTATTACGATATAACGTATGACGTCATGTAGTATTACGTTATAACGTATCATGTCATGTAGTATTACGTCATAACGTATGCCGTCATGTAGTATTACGTTATAACATATGACGTCATGTAGTAATACGATATAACGTACAACGTGATATAGAATTACGATATAACGCACAACGTTATGTCGTATTACGTTATAACGTATCATGTCATGTAGTATTGCGTTATAACGTATGACGTAATGGAGTATTACGTTATAACGTATGAGGTCATGTGGTATTACGTTATTACGAATAACGTTATATTGTGTTACTTTATGACGTATGACGTCATGTAGTATTACTTCATGACGTATGACGTCATGTAGTA